>NC_086318.1:405498138-406146888 GCF_036172605.1 Pelobates fuscus | reverse complement strand
CTAGCCATGTCTATGTGTTATGATTAGTAAAATAGAGGTTGCAGTCTAAAATCCAGTGTTAAAACTTTAACAGCCATAATTTATTAATTAAATTTACCAAGGTATCAATTAAATAAACAACCCAGACCACAGACACACCGGACATGGTAGTGAATCTTTTATTATATGCCCTTTATGAGCATTGTATTTAGAATCTGTCTGCTTTTGGCTCCACTTAATCTGTTGACGTCACCCGTTGTGTTTACATAATACAGATTAAGAAGCAGAGCACACATAAACCACATTTTACAAATTTACAATTTTTCCTATCTTAGGAAACAAATATGGGGATTCAGGTCCACCATTTGGCCATTTTGTGTTAAGCCACCGTACTCCAATATCTGCGAGTCCTACACTAATTCCAAATTGGGAGAAAATTAAATAGTGCTAAACAAGCTAAAGCGTGTTTAACCCCTTAAGGACGGAGGACGGTTCAGGACCGTCATCGGCATTTTTGCGTTGCCGACCGGTGACGGTCCTGAACCGTCCTAACCGTCCAATGTACTTACCCGATCGCCGTCGTTCCCCCGGCGGCGATCGGCGGTGCTCCCGGTGTGGGGAGACTGCCTGCAGCCCAGACAGTCTCCCCATGGCGGTTTAGGACCCCTGTGACCATGTGATCGCCCAACAGGGCGACCACATGGTCACAATAGGTGTCCTAGTCTCTGCCTGCAGGGGGACTGTCTGTGCTGACAGGCAGTCTCCCTGCATGTGTAAAATCATAAAAAAAATTAAAAGTGAAAGTTAATAAAAAAAATATATATTATTATATATGTGTATATATATGATATATAGACATATATTATACCTATATAATATATGTCTATATATCATATATATAATGTCATGCTAAGTGTATTTTTATATTAATATGTACATATATTAATATAAAAATACACTTATAATTAATTTACACACGTATATATATAATATATATAATAACTATATATATTGTATATATATATTATTATAAAATACGAATAATAAATAATTTAAATTAAATTAAAAAAATTAAAAATAATCATAAAAATTTAAAAAAAATTATATATCTATACGAAATTTTATTCTAACTGTATTTTGATATTAATATATATATATTTATATCAAAATACACTTAGAATGAAATTGTATATATATCTATGTATATATAAATAAATAAAAAGAATGCAAACTATTCATATGTCCATATACAAAATTACATAAATAATTATATAAATATACACGTAGACTTCAAATATATAAATATGCATATATATTTAAATTCTACGTGCGTATTTATGTAATATTTTTACATAATTAAGTTATTTTATTGATTGCAATTTAAGGGACCTGCCTGCCAACCCAGGCCGAAAGTCCAGAGAATTTAATTTGCTATCACTGTATTTTACCCTGTAACATTCTACGACACCCTAAAACCTGTACATGGGGGGTACTGTTTTACTCGGGAGACTTCGCTGAACACAAATATTAGTGATTCAAAACAGTAAAACATATCACAGCGATGATATTGTCAATGAAAGTGACTTTTTTTGCATTTTTCACACACAAACAGCACTTTTACTGATGATATAATTGTTGTGATACATTTTCCAGTTTTGAAACACTAATATTGGTGTTCAGCAAAGTCTCCTGAGTAGAACAGGACCCCCCATGTACAGGTTTTATAGCGTGTTTGAAAGTTACAGGGTCAAATATATGGGTCAAATATTTTTACATTGAAAATGGCCAGGTTGGTTACGTTGCCTTTGAGAGCGTATGGTAGCCCAGGAATGAGAATTACCCCCATGATGGCATACCATTTGCAAAAGAAGACAACCCAAGGTATTGCAAATGGGGTATGTCCAGTCTTTTTTAGTAACCACTTAGTCACAAACACTGGCCAAAATTAGCGTTCAATTTAGTTTTTTTACTTTTTTCACACACAAACAAATATGAACGCTAACTTTGGCCAGTGTTTGCGACTAAGTGGCTACTAAAAAAGTCTGGACATACCCCATATTGAATACCCTGGGTTGTCTACTTTTAAAAAAATATGTACATGTGGGGTGTTATTTAGCAATTTATGACAGATAATAGTGTTACAATGTCACTATTGATACGTTTTAAAAATGTATGTTTTGAAACCGCAATATCCTACTTGTACTTATAGCCCTATAACATGCAAAAAAATAGCAAAAAGCACGTAAACACTGGGTATTTTTGAACTCAGGACAACATTTTGAATCTATTTAGCAGTTTTTTTCATTCGCTTTTGTAGATGAGTAAAAGATTTTTCACATAAAATTCAAAAAATGTGTATTTTTTTCAATTTTTCATCATATTTTTTCATTTTTTTTAAAATTAAATTACATGAGATTATATAAATAATGGTATGTAAAGAAAGCCCCCTTTGTCCTGAAAAAAACAATATATAATTTGTATGGGAACAGTAAATGAGAGAGCGGAAAATTACAGCTAAACACAAACACCACAAAAGTGTCAAAAAGATGCCTGGTCGCAAATGTACAACATCGCAAAAAAAGTCCGGTCCTTAAGGGCTTAAAGAATCTGTTGTAATTGTTTTTGAGTTTTACTGATGCTCCCTTTTTCCCCAATACCATCTGTTTTTTTTTCTAGAAAAATACTTATTCTTCGGTATAAACATGTGCTTTCTAAAACTAGGATACTTCTATTGTGTAATTCCTCTCCCACATAATTTGAATCACAAACTATTAATTATGTTTATAGTCATCAGCTATTTTTATGAGTAGGTGAATTATAAACACATTGAATCCTATTAAGGTATCTGATGGTTCCATTAATAATATTTTTTCTATTAATGAGTCTGCATAATTAGAGCTAAGAATCCTCATGATCTACATTTTTCAGACATTGCTTAAGTCCTAATCGGGTTTTGTCAGTTCATTAAAGGTACAATAATTGAATATATATGCCCCAATCCCAGCCAATAGCACTTTTCGATGTATTTTAAAGGCTCGCTATAAGGGAGTGCTGGGCATTGTGTGGTACAACTCTTGCATTATGAGAATATGGAGAAGAATATGCTATAGCTGTCATATCAACAATTTAAATCTTTACGTACCTTCCAGGAAAGGAGTTGTGTAAGGAGGTCTATGTTAAACGTAGGCATTTCAACTTGGCGTGCGTACGTACTAGGCTGAATGGTAGCTGCACTGGTCAGCCCCACTCAGAGATGCACAGGCACAGAACCACAGTGAACCTCTCTTGCATGGTCTCAATTCCCTAAGGTTAGTTTGCTTGGTGTAAGCACGTATAATGATGCTCTTCTGCTGCAACTTTGTTTATGACGTCCCTGGAATTAGTACACCTGAGAGCAAACCAGGACAGTTAGCCAGGGACCAAAACTTGGGACTGTCCTGCTAAACCAGGTCTACTGGGAGATATGACTTAATCATCTATGTGTTATGAGCAAGACATTATCAACAGATTTTTCTAGATGAATATTTGAAAATACCACCACCACAAAATAATGAAGAGTTGCAGAGCTGGACTCTGATGAGCTAATGATACATCATATTCATTCCCCTTGTTCTGAGCCTCTCACAGATGACAAATTAAATTTAGGTTATGTTAATTTATGTTTTTGGATTTCGCACCCTTATATGAAAACCAAACAAATGAAGAGCCTCTCCTAATTTGAGAGAAACGAAAACAATGAATGTTTTCCTTAGGCAAAATTATATTAATTTGCAGAACCAATTAGAGTATAAGTAACTATTACGTTGTTCTAATTATGTTTATTTTGTTTCTATTTTATGATACTTGGTTAAAATGAAATGTGAAACTAGCTAGAGCTGGTTTATTCTAATTGAGTTAATGAGTCTTACATAATGTTCCTTCTTCCGTAATTCTAGTTTGTTATGCTTTTATAATGATGAAATAGAATGATCAAATACAATCACGCTGATGCAATCAGTTTATGATTTTATGAAGTTTAAATATATCTTTTTGTATTAGTTATACATATGTGTATGTAATATTGCAATATTGTTAAATTGTAGAGTAAGATTGGCTTAGGAAAAGCAGTCAGACATGACATAGGCAGGGCCGCCATCAGGGGGTGACAACCATGACGGCTGTCACAGGCCCAGCGGCCCTGCGGGGGGCTCGGCTGCCCAGGCCCAACGTGTGGCAGCAGAACTGCCGCCAGTGCAGCTTCCCCGGGCCTCGCATGCTGATAGGGCCCACCGGTTGGCCCAGGCATTTAGGGTCACCCGAAGGCCCTATATCTTCAGGGGCATAGTCAGCTCTGCAGTCCTGCAATAGTGCGACTGGGCCCCTTTAAAAAAAAATTACAGCCACAAAGGAGTGCCGGGAGGAAGTGACAGCTGGTCACTTCCTCCCAGCTACCTCCACGTGGGAGGGGAGAGAGAAAGGCCGCGAGGACAGAAGAGCCACGCCGACTCCCATCAGCCCCAGCCACCCTCCTGCAAAAAAAGGTAAGAAATATTAGCTATGTGTGTATGTATGTAAGAATGTGTGTCTGTTAGTATGTATGTGTGTGTCAGTATGTGTGTATCTTTGTGTGTGTGTGTGTGTATGTGTGTCCTTTTTGTATCACTGCGTGTGTTTGTGTCTGTGTGTGTGTATTCCTGTGAGTGGGGTTTGGAGGCGGGCTTGGATTCGAAAACCATATAGCTTAACAATGTCTGAAAGCAATGCCTCTATGTGCATACTGTATTTTAGCAAGTAAGATTTACTGCCATTATTGAGGAGCTGACACAAGGGATAATGAGCACCCCTCTTCAAATGAATATAGAAAAGCGCATTTAACCACCTCGTAATACATTATATTGTATGTCATCATCACAATCTGGTCCCTACATACCTAAGTCCATTTAATTAGCACCAAAATAACTATACAGATCTATTAAATTAATTTGTATGGGGATTTTAAATTTTATAATAGATCTATAAATGTTCTCCTATAGATTATTGGTCCTTATCGGGTTGATACATACCTTCATTCCGATTTTAGCCTACATTTAAAGTTGTAGAGCTTCCATAGATCTTATAACCTCCTAGTAAGTGGACGCTCGGGGCTGACTGAATAAAAGGAAGAAGGTGACCGTCAGCTATGACGATCTGCTCATAGCCGCCAGAATTTTGGTTAAGGTGAATGTTATTTAAATCGATTAAATAGGAAAAGGATGTCAAAGAATGTAAGTTAATTATATGCAGTTCTCTGAGCTGAAATAATATATATATATTGTTTAATTCAGAGCTTTATACATTGCAGAATCTGACTCAAAGTTTTTTTGTTTTTGACATTTTTGTTTTGTTTTGTTCAGTTTGTTCAACATTGTATTTGATAAATGTAAAGGTTTAAATAAACTTTTCAAACCAAACTGACAAAATAAAAAGAAAAAAAAAGGCTCTAAAATAAGTAAGTGCCTAAGTACCAGAGTGACAGATCAGGGCTGTCAAAAAGGGCTTAACCATAGATCTATTTAAAACAAAACTTGCTGAAAGAAAATAGTTCAGAGATTATCTAAAAAATTGGATAATCCTGAGCCATTTAAACAAGAGACAGAACTGCAGGACATGTGTGCAGTATATTGGTGGTAAAATGGTTGCATGAAGGGGGGCGGCGCCTTAACGGCAAACTGAACGGTCGCATATTGAGAGAGCTCCTGCCACACATCCTACAAAAATAGCAATAAGACTCCAACCAAAGTCTGAAACCATGCTGGGGTACACTACCCAAGAAGGGAGCGACCTGGCGAATCGTCTGATAACAGACAGGAACATCTTTAGCGACCATGACTTCGAGAAGGCACTTTGTGGCCCACGGGGGATAGAGTTGGGGAGAGGCGGCCGCTCTCTCCGATCCCACACCGGGGTAGCAGAGAAACTGAATGTCAGTCGACCAGTCTAGATGCCATCTTTGAAGCCTTCTGGGCAAAGCTAGCGCATGCTCACGTAGCAAGAAACCCAAGCAACTCCGCCGCAAACGAGTTACTCCTTAACCTAACAGTGCTCCAAGATGGCGCCGCAGAAGGAAATACCTCCCGCTTACAAGCAACCACACGAGGGGATATCACGCACCAGAGCAAGGATGCAGAGTGTTGTGAACCCTCCACACACCCAGCAACCATCCGGGATAATTTAGCAGACCTCAATTACCGCAGCACTATCCCATTCTCTACTAGCTGACCTCCGTCGTAGCGGATGTGCAGACCCGACACCGAGAACCCAGTACTGGAGGGTCCCTCACATACAGTTAGCTAGATTCTGGCAATTACGTCTCTGCAGCCTCCCATAGCGTGGCATCGGCTAAGCAGCCCACAGGGACACTCATGCAACGCTTGCGGTAACTGATGTAGAATTATTAAAAATCTTTATTGAACTTGTATTGAATTATTGCACTAACCCCATTTTTAACCCCACACAGTGACAGATCCTCCATTTTGTCCTCATGACCTGACTTCTCCATTTTAAAACTACATTACATGACAGAATTTCCCAGTACATTTAATACAATGAACAGAGACTGTATTTTCTATAAAGACATAGCTGACTCTGGAATTATTGAATCTCCTGTAACATGCAACAAAGTATAACCAAGGCCATGAGAACACTGTACTAATGAAATGTTCTATTCATAAGAGGACCTTGTACCTGACTTGAAGTCACTGACTGTGTAAAATGACGCTCAAGCCCCCCTTTCCACCGAGTAAGCCTTATGCTAGGAAAGATGGCGCTTGAGCCCCCCTGTCCCCACCCGTGTCCAGAACAATACCACCTATTGGTGGGTGGACACCTAGCTAACCACTTAGTTTTTGAGCCAATTAATCACATTTATAGGTGGACACTAATCCAGACACTTAACAATTAATCCAATTAATGATGTTTATTTGTTATTATCTGATATTCAATGATGACGTAAAATGCCTCTTAAAAGGGCCTGCGAGCCCGCTCTTGCTTCACTTGCCAATAAATTTCCTCGAAGTTATTTTAACCTGAACTCTGTGTGTCAGACTGAATTACTTCAGCGTATATACGCAATCTAATTTTCTCAATTTGGACAGGAACAGATAGACATTTAAACATTTTGGTTTACTGCTAAAAAGTACCATAACAACTTTGGCGCCCAACGTGGGGCTCCGGGCTATGTCTGGCCGGTGAGCCGTCCTAAGGAAGACGCTGTTGGACGGAGGAATCGGGGGGGAAGGAAAGGAGACTGATCACCTCCAGGTACACGGTAGAGACTTCTGCAGAGCCACCGGTATGTTCCGGCCCCTTTGATTGACCCGTCCTCGTGTCTGTGACTGCTTCCCGGGAGGACATCAAAGACAGGTAATATCTTGCCTGGAGTCTCGTTACTCACTTGTTTACCTGCATTTAGTCTATCTGTTGCCTGGGTATGTTTGAACTGTTTTTCCCCTTTTTGAGATAAAGGGGGGTGGACCTGCGGGGGTTTTGCCTGGGGTTCTCTGTTTTGCCTGTTTTTCCCCTTTTTGAGATAAAGGGGGGTGGACCTGCGGGGGTTTTGCCTGGGGTTCTCTGTTTTGCCTGTTTTCCCCTTTTTGGGATAAAGGGGGGTGGACCTGAGGGGATTTGCCTGGGTCTTCTGTTTGAGTGTTTGTTTGTTTACCCCTTTTTGGGATAAGGGGGGGGGGTGGACCCGGGGGATTTGCCTGGAGTCCTGTTGCCTGTTTTACTCCTTTTAGGAGCCACGTGGCTGTGGCTGTAAGGAAAAAGGGGGGTTGACCTGTGGAAGTTTTCCTGGGGGTCTTCTTTGCCTGTTTACCTCTTTTAGGAGCCTCGTGGCTGTGGCTGTATGGAAAAAGAGGAGTGTTGGAACTGTGGATTTTGTGTAGACTCATAATTTCCTGTGATCCTTCTTGTGTCACTTTGACAGCCTAGCTAGCTCCATTGTGCACGTAACTCTGCTTGCATAGAGGTGGTAACCCACAGCTTCGAGCGCTGAGGCTGGTGGAATTCCAATTTTCTTTTATTTGTGGCGGGCGGATTCAAGCAGGCATTGCTTGTCTCCAGCACCACGTAGTAGTGAGACTTGTGAGTGGGTTTCATAGGGGCACTATGGGAGTGAGGATAGCGGTGGCCACTGCTAGTGGGCTGCTGTAACGAGGGAGGCTAGACAGGATTCGGGTCGGAGAGGATTGCTGTTTCCTGTGGCCGCTGGTAGTGAGACTTGAGGAAGTCGTTCTCCGAGCGGGGACACTACGAGGTTGAGGCAGGTGACTTAGGTCACACGAGTAAAGGAAAGGTTTACTGTTGATTTTATTTGAACTGTGATGCATGCACTGTATTTCAATTGTACTGTTGTCTTGTTTGTGTAATTAGGAGTTATTCAAACTCCTGTGTCTGTCTCTAAGGATTTTTCCTTGCCTTTTCCCTTTTCTATACTCCCTATATTATTATTCTATCCACTCCTATTCCTCTTGACAGAGAAGTGATTGGTCACACACTTCTCACCTCGCTCCAATCCGTGTCTACCACCTCGGGTAGGCGGATTCAGTGACTAGTCTACGTTTTGGGAAGACGCACTTGAGGGGGGTGACCCACCCTTCTCCTCGAGTGGCAGTCGAGCATTGTAGACGCTCTTGTTCCTTTTTCCTTTTCTATCCCTATATCTAGGACGCTGGTATAGGGGGGAGGGGGAATATGGGGCAGGAATTGAGTAAGCCCGGTAGGGGCTGGCTCGCATGTGATTTAGTTGAAGACAGAGAGGGAGAGGAAATGGTTAAAGGTGTTGAAAGAATTGCTAAAGTGTGTAAAATTGCTGTGGCTTCATGTGGTAGATTGCAACCAGAAAGCTGGCGTAGATTACTGACAGAGAAGAAAGGCAAGCTTACAGATAACGATTTATTAAAGACTGCTGAAGCATGGTACAGAGTAGCGAAGGCTATTCAACAGGAAGGTTGGGTTGAGGAAGAAATAAATCACAAAGGTGTGAAATTGTTTGTGTATCATAATAACTGCGTTGCTGGGGCATTCCCTCGGCCAGCGCCCCAAAATGGCGCCCAGGGGATGTCTATCCCCAAGGTTCAGTCAGCAATAGGTGATAGCCAGCTGACTATGTTCCCCACTCCCAATCCTCCCGATGCCCATCCCATCACCTCCCCTGTCTGCCCGGTCCTGAATTCTGATGGATCTTTCTTTTCCCCTTTCCCGTCTCTAACATTCCCATCATCCTCATCCATCCCTACACTACCTTCTGTACCAAATCCTAACATTTCATCTGCCATTTCTTCTCTACACTCCCTCTCCGTTAACAACTCTACCCTCCCCTCTGCATCCGCCCAACTAACTACCTCCTCCTCCCTTGCCCCGGCTCCTCCTTCTACACCCACCCCTACCAATCCTTCTCCGTCCTCTCCCGTACCCGCCTCCGCCCCGGTCCAAAATCCCACCTCCTTCCCAAATCCCCACCCAACTCTCTTGCCCTCCCCAGCCTGGCCATACCCTTTCCCATATCCCATGGCCCTGCCCTATCCAAACTACCCATACCCCCTTCCCCAAGCCACTCCCCAGGTTCCGGTCATGCCCAGTACGGCACAGTCTATCCCGGATGTGCCCACGTCCAACATGGCCGCCACTTCTTCCCTTAACCCCAATGCTGCTTCCTTTCACGCCCCCAATATGGCGGCCCCCAGTCATTCAGCACCCCTGATGCCGGTACTTCCCGGTGACTACTTATCCCAAGATTATGACCCCCAAGCCACCCCCGCATCTGGGACTCCCTCCCATCCCCCGGTTCTGTCACCTCAAGCGGGTCCCTCCCGTAGAAGGGCCCAGATCGTAGAAATAGAGGAGGAAGAGGATGACAGGGTATCCCAGGACTCATTGGAGGCTGCGGGAGCCTCAGCTCATCGTTCTATCGATGATCCCTTTGGACACAAGGGTCGGGGAGAACGGGCCCCTCCTAAATATGTTGCCTTTAACCCCACTCAAGCTAGTGCTTTAATGAAATCACTCCCTGACCCAGAAAAGCAGCCCATGCCTTTTTACCGAGGGATAGTTCAAATTCAAAAGACTTATTCCGCCGCATGGCGTGATTTACTGAGCATTTGTGCTATTAAAGCAGGGGATGCATATTGGCCCAGCATGGCCCGCCACCTCAGTACAGATCTGCTCTCCAGTGATGTTGATTACCCCTCCGGAGTAACTTTTTGCAACCAATTGAGAGAATGGGCTAAGGACAAACTTGCAGATCAGGCTGCTGGCCTTACTGATGTTATACAAGATAAAGGAGAATCGGTGGAAAGGTTTCATGATTTGGGGTTTGATCTTACTGATAAGATCCATTCACAAATGCTGTCTGGTGCATTTGTCCAAGGTGTTAAAGATTCCATACGTAAGGGAATCATTGCTGCACGCCCTGAATATAAGGTTGTTCCTCTGGATACTTCACTTTTAGTTGCCAGAGGTCTGGAATCTGCCCAGACCCCGAGAAGGCCCACCTCAGCTCCTCTCATGGTGTCCCGCTCCACCCCTGTGTCAAAAGGCAACAAACCTGAGGATGGACATTGCTTTAATTGCGGAGCAAAGGGACACTTTAGAAGTGATTGCCCTGAACCCAAGAAAGAACTCAAGAGGCTGCCCAAGCCTGCCCCGGCTCCCAAAGCCACTAAACCAGGTCCAATAGTTGAGGAACCTGATGATTAGGAAATTGGCAAGCCTGTGTCATTAACCCCTGTCATGGCAGTGTCTACAGGGGACAAGGGGGGGCCACTTGCTACAGTGACTTTACCCATTGAGGGCCAACCAACCACTTTTCTTGTTGACACAGGTGCAGCCCGAAGTGTTCTGCGAGAACAAGACCTGCCAGACCCATCTTTTCTGTCAAATATTGATGTCTCTTGTGTTGGAGTGGATGGTGTCAGGGTACTCACCTGTGAGACAGACGGCAAGACGTGGTCGCTCCTGGAATTCCCAACAGGGGACTTGAACCGGGGTACTTGTCTATCCCAGTCCTGCTCTCTACCTCTGAGCCACAGCGGCTTTACCTGAGACTTCTGATTCCGGCCTTGTTCATTCTGGCTTGGCTACTACACCGGGGGCTGCACCATGACTTGCCTGCTTCTCACCTGACTCTGATCTCCATTAGCAGGGTATTTAAACCCAGCCTCGCCCTGCACTCATTGTCAAGTCTTTGATCTTTGTTCCTGTGTCGTACCAGTGTTCCTGTTTATTCTGCTTCGTGTATTTGACCTCGGCTTGTGACTACGTTTATTCTACCTCTGGCATCCTTTGACCTCGGCTATCCCTCGACTATCCTGCTGGTTCTGCCCTTGCCTGTCCTGCGAATTTGGTACTGCATCCTGCACAGCCCCCGTGCACAGACCCACAGGCCAGGTGAATTCTTACCTGACCACCTCGGCCTGTGGCTATCTGCAAGGGTGAGCGACATATCTGCGCTACAGACTCCCAACTCAGGTAAGACCCTGACAAAAGACTTGACCAATATGGAGTCCGCAGAAATGTGCTCACCCTCACTCCAGCAAGTGTCCAGCCTGGCCCAGATTGTTTCGGAGTTGCAGCAGGAACTTTTATCTCTTAAAGGCGCAGTACATCCAGCTCCGGAACCCTTTGTCATCATGCCCGACAGATTTGATGGTAACTACACGTCCTTCCAGTCATTCAGGATGGATTGCGAGGTATTGTTCTCTTTAAAGCCTCGAACTTACGCCACGGATTTCATCAGGGTCAGAGCGGCTATCAACCTGTTGTCTGGACGCATTAAAGCTTGGTCTTACCAAATGTTGCAGAGGAAGAGTCCTGTCCTTGTCAGCTGGGAGTCCTTTATTATTGCTTTGGACTCACAGTGCAGGATCACTAAGCCCAAGCCAGCTCCAACTACTAAAAAATCGCGGAGTCTACGTCACCACACCCCAGTGATACCCTCTTATGATCCAGTTCCCAGGAGAACTCCAGAGGTATCCTGTGTTCAACTTGATCCTGAGGAGCCTATGCAAATTGGACGTGTCCACTGCAAAGTCACACCGGGAGAGAGGGACCGAAGGAGAAGCCATGGTCTGTGCTTTTACTGTGGAGAAGGTGGACACTTCATCACGCTTTGTCCTGTTCGCCCTCCTAGACCTCCTGCTCCAGAGTCGTCTGCCTTTACTACCAAAGTTGCTTCCTGTATTACCACCACTACTTCCTACCCACTTGAAAAGGATTTACCTAAGGATTGTGTCATTTCTTCTAATGGCACTACGGTCTGTAAAAAAGACTTGGAAGTGTTCGAAAAAGCACTGCTAGCTGCGAGCACTGTCCCTCCCGAAGTTGTGGAAGTTTTTGTCACCCCTACCCGGAACCTAGACCGATCGTCCGCTGTACCAGAAACTGGTACTGGGAAATCCCGAGCTAATCAGGGATCCCATACTGAGGACTTTCACTATGGGGACTCGACGGATTCTGAGAGTGACTCTGGAGAGACGGATTACTTCGATGAGGAGCCTGCTTACGCCCAGAGGTCGTTTTTGAAGGGGGAGGTACTGTCAGGGTACTCACCTGTGAGACAGACGGCAAGACGTGGTCGCTCCTGGAATTCCCAACAGGGGACTTGAACCGGGGTACTTGTCTATCCCAGTCCTGCTCTCTACCTCTGAGCCACAGCGGCTTTACCTGAGACTTCTGATTCCGGCCTTGTTCATTCTGGCTTGGCTACTACACCGGGGGCTGCACCATGACTTGCCTGCTTCTCACCTGACTCTGATCTCCATTAGCAGGGTATTTAAACCCAGCCTCGCCCTGCACTCATTGTCAAGTCTTTGATCTTTGTTCCTGTGTCGTACCAGTGTTCCTGTTTATTCTGCTTCGTGTATTTGACCTCGGCTTGTGACTACGTTTATTCTACCTCTGGCATCCTTTGACCTCGGCTATCCCTCGACTATCCTGCTGGTTCTGCCCTTGCCTGTCCTGCGAATTTGGTACTGCATCCTGCACAGCCCCCGTGCACAGACCCACAGGCCAGGTGAATTCTTACCTGACCACCTCGGCCTGTGGCTATCTGCAAGGGTGAGCGACATATCTGCGCTACAGACTCCCAACTCAGGTAAGACCCTGACAGATGGCCAGCCAAGACACAGCCCTTTAACAACTCCACTACGAGTTGGCACTAGCCTGCTTGCTCGTTTTGTGGTATCCTCCACTTGCCCAATTAACCTGTTAGGCGCTGATGTTCTCTCACGCCTGCAGGCATCTATCACCTTCACTCCGGATGGACAAGTAGAAATGTCTACACCTCTATCTGAATCAGATACCTCAGCCTTGTGCTCCATACCTCTGATGCTGCAGTTAGAAGAACCCCATGGGGAAGCAGCAGAACAGAGGTCCAATTTCCCAGAAGTATTAAAAACCCAGGTGCCTGCTCACTTATGGTCCTCAGGCCCAGAGGACATAGGTCACCTAAATGTCCCACCTGTGGTGGTAAAGCTTATTCCAGGAGCTAAGTTACCAAGAAAACCACAATATCCTTTAAAACCAGCACAGGCTGCAGCTATTTCTATCCAAATCAAAGCACTCTTGGAGAAGGGTGCTCTAGTGAAATGTAAATCAGAGTGTAATACTCCATTATTTCCTGTAAAGAAGAAAACTCCAAAAGGTGAGCCAGAGAAGTACAGGATGGTTCAGGATCTCCGTGCCGTCAATGAAGCAACTGTCCTGGACACCCGTCTTGTACCAAACCCTCACACTCTGCTCTCTGGAGTCCCACCATCTGCAAAGTATTTCACAGTCATTGATTTGGCTAATGCCTTTTTCAGTGTTCCACTGGACCCATCCTGTCAATACCTGTTTGCTTTCACCCATGAAATGCAACAGTATACCTGGACTGTCATGCCCCAAGGGGCCCAAAATTCTCCAAGCCAATTTGCAAAAGCCATGTGCACCATCCTTGACCCATGGCAAGCTGAACACCCAGAAGTTGTTTTACTCCAGTATGTGGATGATTTACTGCTCTGTGGAGATGATATTCCCACTACTGAAAAGTGTTCACTCAGTCTCCTTTGCTATTTGGCAGAACAAGGATGCAAAGCTTCACTTCTCAAGCTGCAGTTCTGTCAACCTTCAGTAATTTTCCTTGGTCATTGCCTATCTCAAGGCACCAGGCATCTCACTCGGGACCGAGTGAGAGCAGTATTGGATATTCCACCTCCAAGGACTTCAAAATCTCTTCATGCCTTCTTAGGTCTCATTTCCTACTGCAGAGCATGGATCCCAGAGGCCTCTCTGCTTATGCAACCTCTTTATGATGCACTCAAGTCAGATCCATTTGGCCTGACCAATGAAGCTCTGGACAATTTCCACACCCTAAAACGTGCTATTGCATCTGCTCCTGCATTGGGCCTACCAAACTACTCCAAACCTTTCAAATTATTTGTCTCTGAAAGACAAGGCCATGCTACAGGAGTTCTTACCCAAACTAATGACTTAAGAGGCCGCCAGAGGCCTATCGGATATTTCTCATGCCAACTGGACATTGTGGCCAGAGGGACCCCTTCCTGCCTTAGGGCTGTTTTTGCTGCAAGAGAGCTTATTGAAAGAACTGCAGACCTAGTCCTTGGCCACCCTCTGGTTGTTTTGGCCCCTCATGACATCTCTGCCATTATCAACCAAGTCCAGCTCAAGCACGTGTCTCCTGCCAGACACCTGCGCCTACAATGCCATCTTCTTCTGCCTGACAACATTTCCATACAAAGATGTCAAGTTCTTAATCCATCCACTCTTCTTCCACTCCCTGAGGGGGGTATCTACTATGGATTTATCATGGATGAAACCTACATCTACCTTCTCTGTGGGTGCATCAAGAGAATGCATCCAGACTTAACATTTCATGAAGAAGATACACCTCTTTGTGAAGGCCCGGATTACGCCTTCTGTACCATGTGGTACAAGCCAAACATTACTCCTGAACCTTGCTATGAAGATGAGCTTTATCACTGGATAAAGGTGAAGCTCACCGCTCAAGACTTCTATTGTGACTCTGAAGGCAATAGCATGGTCCTGATCCAACTACCTCCAGAACTCAATTACCTGTACCGTCATTGGGATACTGCTATCCCACATGTCCCCGTTACAAGTTAAAAACAAGGTCATGGAATGATCTTGGGCCCATGGCAAAATTATGGGCCACCATGGATGAATCACAGCTACAGGAAAATGGTATTGTCAAATACCCAACAACTGATCTTCTTGAAGCATGGCCACGCCATTTCCTGGAAGAGGAATTTCAAGATCTGGTCATAGTGAATGATTATGACCCAGAAACACCTCATGACTGTTTTGAACAGATGAAAATGGAGACAGTGCACTTACCAACTGTGCATGAGAATCCATTACCAGATCCAGATTTTACCCTGTTTGTGGACGGATCAAGGTATGCTGATGAAGAAGGAAGATACCATACAGGGTATGCCGTAACCACAACAGATGAAGTTATCAAATCATCACCTTTACCGCCAGCAATGTCTGCGCAAGAAGCTGAACTACAAGCCCTGACTTCAGCATGCAAAATTGCCGAAGGAAAACGTGCCAACATCTATACAGATTCAAGATATGCTCTGGGTGTGGCACATGACTTCGGCCTCATTTGGAAGACAAGAGGATTTCTTACCACTGCCGGTACACCAGTCAAACACAGCTCTGCAATCAAGGAACTAATGGATGCCCTCCTACTCCCTGAAGAAGTGGCCGTTCTGAAAGTGAAGGCACATGGGAAGTTGGATACAGATGAAGCCAAGGGCAACCATTTGGCTGACCAGGCTGCTAAGCAAGCAGCCAGAGATCTGCAGGAAGTGGATGAAGAGGTGTCCGGACAAGAAGAAGAAGTTCCTATTTTTGCTCTGCAAACTCTTCCTACTGATTTAAGAATTCTGCGAGAACAGCAAGCTGCAATTACCCCTGAAGAAATCCAGAAATGGAAGAATAAAGGAGCTATCCTAAAGGATGGGATATACTACAACAACTTCAAATTCTGCCTTCCAAAAAATTTATATCCAGCAGTTGTCCAATGGGCACATGGACCTGCACATTTGTCAAAAGACCTAATGGCCGCCCTCATACAAAAGTATTATGAAGCACCTGGAATCACAACATTGATCAACAGCTTCTGTAGGGCCTGTGTCATTTGTGCAAAATGCAATCCAGGGAAACCAATCAAGGTGCCTTCAAAACACCTGGCAAAACCCATGTACCCATTCCAGAGAATTCAAATTGACCATATACAAATGCCCAAGAGTGGGCCTCATGAATATGCACTAGTGATAGTGGATATGTTCTCAGGCTGGCCAGAAGCCTACCCAGTGGCCAATATCACTGCAAAAACAACCGCAAGACGCCTACTTACAGACATTGTATGTAGATTTGGACTCCCAGAAGTCATTGAAAGTGATCAGGGCCCAGCTTTTACAGCAGCAGTGACTAAAGAAATTTGGACTGCTCTGGGGGTGACCCTAGCCTTTCACACCCCTTACCACCCACAAAGTAGTGGTAAAGTAGAGCGCATGAACGGCACTTTAAAAGCCAGAATGTTAAAAATGTCACAAGAAACAAAGATGCCCTGGCCAGAAAGCCTGTCAATAGCTTTATTTAGCGTTAGGCACACACCTAGAGGGAAGCACTCATTATCTCCATATGAGATTCTATTTGGGACAGCACCCAGACTAGGTTGTTATTATCCGCAACAGTTACAGCTCCAATCAGATGTTTTAGTAGACTATGTAACTGAACTTGCAAGTGCCTTAAACAAAATACATGCCCAAGTTTTCTCTTCAATTCCAGATCCCGATTTGGATACAGGTACCCACAGCCTGCTTCCCGGAGATTGGGTTCTGGTTAAGAAATTTGTGCGGAAAAATACCCTGGAACCAAGATTTGACGGTCCATTCCAAGTTCTCCTGATCACCGCAACCTCCGTCAAAGTGGCCGGCAGGCCAAATTGGATCCACGCTTCCCACTGCAAGAAGTCTCCTGCCCCAGAGGAAGCAGATACCGCACAAGCATGTACCTCTGGTACATAATCTCCTTAATTAGTTAAATTAAGGCCCAACAGGTAGCCATTACTAAGGATGTTAGTGGGTACACCTTCTGGTATAATTCATCATGTACCCATGTGGCTACCTATACCTTTGATTATTGTGATATTGTAGAATGCCCGTTCCCTACATCACAAATTTAGAATATCTATAGAGATATCCCTCATTCAAAAGACCCATATGTTTGTGTAGTGGACAAACAATGGGGGCACAATTGTGACCATTGGGGGGCGGCGGGATGGAATGCCGGGCCTGCCTGGGGTTACAAACCAAAAAGTGCCTTATCTAAAGTAGATGATCATGGTAGATCCCTTCTCCAAAGAATGACTTTGAGAAAGCCTGGGGGGGGGGGGGGAGGTACACCAATGAAATTAATCCTCAATATTGAGCATCCAAGTCCAACAGATGCAGACCAATATGTAATGGGAATGTATTGGAAAAAGGGTTCCTATAACAAGTTAGGGCATTTCTACCTCAAAGATATGTGCAACTCTTCTGAGTGGCAAGGGGCCACCCATATGGTCCCCAATCCATTAAAACCACACATCCAGACCTTTCAAGACATGATGGCCATTGCTAACCCCACCTTTGAAGATACCATGGCCGCCGAAACAGGTTTTAATGATGTTAATTTATGGTTAGAATGGATGAAATATAATGCTAATAAGCATAACAAGACCGCATGCTATGTGTGTGGCGGTGCCCGGCCTCACCTGGGCACTGTGCCTCTAACCCTGCCAGTAGATATAGAAGAATGTGTTTTGAGTCTTTTTGCCTATCACTACGATTTCAACAGGTCCATATGTAAAGCATGGACAGTAGAGTATCCTCTTCTAACCAAGGATGTCAAACCCCCAGATGGTATTACAGTATATAAAGGTAATTACACTTGTTATGCTAATTATGATGGAATTGGTAAATTCTTGGGTAACTTCTCTAAAGGGTATTGCGCTACCTACAGAAATGTCTCCATGAACTTGTTGCAGTTTCATACTAGATCATTAGGGGATATTTACTGGTTGTGCGGGGATTTACAGCTAAGATCCAGAATGGACAAAGAATGGTGGGGGGAGTGTGCTCTGGCTAAAGCCATTATGCCCATACACATCATCTCTGACACACACCTCAACACCCATGAGTCCAGGCACACTAAGGTTAAGCGCGAAGCCCCAGTGAAAGGAAGCTTTGATCCTCATGTTTATATTGATGCCATTGGGGTGCCTAGGGGGGTGCCCAATGAATTTAAAGCAAGAGATGAAGTTGCTGCAGGATTTGAATCACTTTTTGCCATAGTTACCACAAACAAGAATTAAAATTGGATAAATTATATATATTATAACCAACAGCGCTTTGTCAATTATACCAGAGATGCCCTCCAGGGATTGGCCGAACAGTTGCAGGCCACATCCCAAATGGCCTTCCAGAATAGAATGGCCTTAGACATGATTCTAGCCGAAAAAGGAGGAGTATGTAAAATCTTGCCCGACACCATGACATGTTGTACCTACATCCCAGAAAACACAGGCCCTAATGGTAAAGTTACATTAGCCATAGAAAAATTAAATGAACTTTCTGAAGAGTTAAAAAGGAATTCTGGGATAAAAGATCCCTGGGAAAGATGGTTTGGTTGGATGACAGGATGGCAAAAGGCTTTAATGTATATTGGTATGGCAATACTAATTTTTCTTTTTATCTTTGCTCTTCTCTTTTGTTGTATCCTCCCTTGTCTAAGAAAATCCCTCATGAAGACTGTTGACCAAGCGGCACCCACCTTCACACACCTCGAAGTTGATGACCAAGATTTCCAAGATCTCAACTCACCCTGTTTACCGCTGCAAACTATCCCTTATGTTGATAAAGTGCGAGAATTCTAGGAAGGGACCAGATTAGGGATAGCATCTGTCAGTGAATGGTAAAGGCCCCGTGTGGAGAAGTGGTGGGCTAGCCACCATGGGCCACCCATGGGAGTAAAGTGTTCGAGAGCCATACTGAAGATGAGTTAGCCTATTAGGGTCAGATTTAGGGACAGACTTGCACTTTGCACTAACACCTAGCTAGCGGCCACGGGGTTTCTGTGCCTTTGGGTTAACACGTCTTCCGGTACTAACTAATAAAGTTTTATCTCTTAGAATCTAACATTTCATAGGGGGGACTGATGTAGAATTATTAAAAATCTTTATTGAACTTGTATTGAATTATTGCACTAACCCCATTTTTAACCCCACACAGTGACAGATCCTCCATTTTGTCCTCATGACCTGACTTCTCCATTTTAAAACTACATTACATGACAGAATTTCCCAGTACATTTAATACAATGAACAGAGACTGTATTTTCTATAAAGACATAGCTGACTCCGGAATTATTGAATCTCCTGTAACATGCAACAAAGTATAACCAAGGCCATGAGAACACTGTACTAATGAAATGTTCTATTCATAAGAGGACCTTGTACCTGACTTGACATCACTGACTGTGTAAAATGACGCTCAAGCCCCCCTTTCCACCGAGTAAGCCTTATGCTAGGAAAGATGGCGCTTGAGCCCCCCTGTCCCCACCCGTGTCCAGAACAATACCACCTATTGGTGGGTGGACACCTAGCTAACCACTTAGTTTTTGAGCCAATTAATCACATTTATAGGTGGACACTAATCCAGACACTTAACAATTAATCCAATTAATGATGTTTATTTGTTATTATCTGATATTCAATGATGACGTAAAATGCCTCTTAAAAGGGCCTGCGAGCCCGCTCTTGCTTCACTTGCCAATAAATTTCCTCGAAGTTATTTTAACCTGAACTCTGTGTGTCAGACTGAATTACTTCAGCGTATATACGCAATCTAATTTTCTCAATTTGGACAGGAACAGATAGACATTTAAACATTTTGGTTTACTGCTAAAAAGTACCATAACAGTAACCACATCATATGGTGTCTTTCTGGCATTCACAGGCAATTTAATGATTCATTCTTCTTTCCTTTACAGAATACTAAATACGTACATTTGGACTAAATTACCATTATTACTTTGTTTCTTGCATCGCTTTCGTTAACTTGTCTGCCATTAAGCTCAAGCCATACTCAGTAAGCAAGTGTCATTAACTCACTTTAAATAATAGTGCAATATCACCTTAAGAAATGACATTAAAATATGTCTTAGCCTGTTCATATATCAACGTTACCCTTCTAATCTGCCTAGCATGCACTATAAGCGCTGAACTATCTAAACCTGCTCATATATAAATGTTAACCCCTTAAGGACACAAATTCTGTAATAAAAGGGAATTGTGACAGAATATTTCCGTCATGTGTCCTTAAGGGGTTAAACGTATAATCTGCCTAAAATTTACTATAAACGTTGATCTTTACATTCTTGTAAATACATAGCATGATATGCCGCAGTAAGTTGTTAGACTAGCCTGTTTAGTATATGCCTTATCTTTATGTTATTGAAAGCACGTGTACTAGGATTAGCATGCTATGCAGTACTTTAATCAAGTTTAGCGTAACCTAACATGACAGCAAGTCACTAGTTTTTTAAGAGTAATAATATCCCTTATTACGATCACTCATAAAGTCAGTCTGAGTAACCTATTAGGAAACCGCTTCCCATTCCGCACCACTGACATGCTTCTACTGCTTGTTTTAATATTCTATACTTAACCCAAACCTACTGTTCAATCTTGTTATTATATCTATAAAAAAGGTGCCTTGTCATAGAACTACTAATGCACACCTATTACGGCTAAACTGTAATGTAATACCATGTCCTTGCTGTGCACCACCACAATAAAGAATTTATAAAAAAAAAAAAAGGGATAATCCTACCTGGTGATGTAATATTCCCTTCATTTTGCAAAACATTATTAGGCTAAAGTGCTATGAATTATAGAATGACTTGATTGAATCTTAAGTGTTACCAAAATCATGCGTAAATTGACAGACTCAGTAGCCTTAAGAGATGTTACTATGCAGCAAAAGGTGGACCACGATCAAGCTTAATAAAAAGTTGCCTAAGTGGTTTAACCTGTCTTAATACATCACTTGTGAGAAAGCTACTACGTTATAGTAAACGGGACACTCCAGGCAGCCCTTTTTACTCCCCTCGTTCCAGTGCCGGGAGCCTCGTGAAGCCGCGCCCCCTATTTCGTCAAAATGACGAAATAGGGGGGCGCGAGCAGGGAGCAATCAGACGCTTCCATTCATGCCGCCCTATGAAGTCCTGAGCGCACATAAGCACATATATACACATACCCAAAATCACAGACCCACAAATAATCGCAGAGCTACACACATATACGCAAACACAGACCCACACACACACAATCACTACCGTTCATACACATTTAGTACTTAAAAGGTAGGCTCTGGGATCTCTGTGCTCTTTCTGCACAGCTCCCTCGCATGCCCAGTAGTGATGTCGATGCTGGGATGACGTCATATTCCGGATGCTGCTCACGAGGAAGCTGTGCAGGAGGAGCACAGTATGTAAAGGAATCCCTACCTCCCTTGCAGCCCAGCAGCCTGGACGGCAACTGGGCCGCATTACTAGCGGTTCCAGGCTGCCTAGAAAGAACTTAGGGCTTACAGTACACAAAGAGTACAAGTGCAAAATGCATGAGAGGCAAATAGCCCTACGTGTGTTTCGGTGCTGCTGATTCAACTTCGTCCCTGTTGGCATTTCTTGACATGTTAAAGATCCAGACAAAGAGGACTCCTTACATGTTAGACAATAGCTGTATTAAAAGGCCTCCTGGTGAATCTCTGAAAAATAATGCTGTCGATGTTTTGAGGTTAGGTGAAATAACTGGTTTTGCAGGATGAAAGAAGGTAATAGAAAAGAATACAAACCTGCAAGGTTAAGAAGGTAACTAGTCTAAAAAAATGTGATTATGGACAAACAAAGGGAACAGCAGGTGATGGTTCACTATTTAAATGATCTAGAAGACCAGAGGAGGCAAACTGGCTAACTATTTTCAACTAAACCAACAAAAGCCATCCAGCTTAATGTAATGCCCAGACTCCTCAAGGCTTCTAAAAGCCTTACTACTCCCACAACCAATCTGATTATTACGTTCCAGTCAAGGTTGTATTTTGTTTGTTTATTAAATGGATCATATAGTGCCAGGAAAACAAGCATGTTTTCCTGGCACTATAGGTTTAATAGGTCCCCCCTTCCTTGGGGCTGAAGGGGTTAATAGCCCTTCAGCCACTTACCTGAATCTAGCGCTGATGTCCCTCGGCGCTGGGTCAGGCTCCACCCACGCCGATGTCAGTCGACAGGTAAGACCTATTGGACAATGCCAATTATTCAATTCTTTCCTATGGGGAAAATCTGATGGTGGAGGTCCTCATGCAGAGCGTGGGGACGTCCAGCGTCAGATAACGGACCAAAGGTCTGTTTGGATTTCGGAAGCACCCACAGTGGCTGTCTGAAAGACAGCCACTAGAGGCTGACTTAAAGCTGCAATGTAAAAAGGAAAAGACCCCCTTAAATGTTTGAAGGCCAATACCTCACATTTTGTTCAGGTCTCTGCAGAAATACACTGTCATGGCAATATTCCTTCATCCTAAGGCAACGTGATCACCTCATGTTCCTTAAAAGGACACTATATTAACCAGAACAACTACAGCTTATTGTATTTGTTCTGGTGAGTAAATTCATTTTCTTCAGGCTTTTTGCAGTAAACACTGTGTTTTTAGAAAAAAAGGCAGTGTTTAGATTACAGTCAAGCGATAACTCCACTGGCCACTCCTCAGATGGCTTCTAGGGGTGCCTCCTGGGGCAGTGCTGCACACTGTGCACCACTACCATTTAGTTTTTTCCACCTTTTGCATAGGCACTGAAATTTTCTTCATAGAGATGCATTGATTCAGAACTGTGTTAGGCTTGTGCTGGCTCTGCCACTGATCTGCCTCATTGACAGTCTCAATCAATCCAATGGTTTCTTATGGGAAAGCATTGTGATTGGCTCAAAACACCACTTCTGATGATGTAAGCCAAGGAGGCAGATCAGGGGCAAAAATCAGCAGCAGCAGACTGAAGTAAAGGTAAGATTTTTCTATTTTTCAGGGGGCGGGGGGCAACAGAGGTCAGGGGGGAAAGATGGTGGTTTTAACACATGTTTGTGTTCCTGACCCTATAGTGTTCCTTTAATCATACTGAATGGCAGCTCTGAATTACAAATATCTGACATATGAAGCAAATTCCCTCTTGGTCCCTCTCTGGGATATGCATCAACTCCACCAAAAATGTTAAAGAACACCATCTAGGATTCAGCAATGATTACTCCATTTGTATCACAGGCAGACACACTGCAACTAGGGGGGGGGGGGGGGGGGAGGATGCTGGGGGGGTATGCTGATTTGACTAGAGCCTGAAGTGTGCTCCTGAGAAGCCATGGGTCATATTTTAGTACAATCGTATTGTTTAATCTGAGTCTGCTGAAAATCTGCAATTGGAGGTGTCTTTTCTCTCTCAATCTTACAATTTGTAATAACAATACAAAAAAAAAAAAATTACAATCAACTGCTTAATTTCCCAGTAACACCCTCCACTAATCATTAAGTTATGTAATAATACATTTATTTAATAAATGAGGCACTGTTTTGAATGGTAAACAAATATAAGGTGGATAGGGAAGGAAATTTTGGACTGAAGCTCCTGTAATCTTCTACCTAGTTACACACTTGTCCACAGGACAATCCCTCAAGTTGTAGGTGGAACACGTAGACTCTGCCGAGAATAAAACTTGAAAGTATGACATGTGAATGCTTATCTGAAAGACATTGCGTAGCAGGCATAACGCCCTCTGCACCCAGCCAATGGCTATATCAAAATTGAGGGTGGATTTTAGCAGATTCAAGTAGTTCGTAGACCTTAGACATCGCACCGAGGGTGCCAGGATCTTATCCTGATAATTTCTCAGCGAGCATTCTAATCCCTTTTTGAGTTTCCAGCGTGTTTTAAAAAATCATCAGAAGTGGTAATCTCAGCCTATCACAATGCTTTACCAAAGGAAAACATTGGATTGGCTGATAATGTCAAGGAGGTAGATCAGGGGCAGAGCCAGCACAAACCAAACACAGTCATGGTAGATCAGCATCATTTCCTCATGGCGATGCATTGTATCAATGCATCTCCATGAGAAAAAGTTCAGTGTCTGCATGCAGAGGGTGGAGACACTGAATGGCAGTGCGGCACAGTGTATAGCACCACCCCAAGAAGCACCTCTAGTAGCCATCTGAGGAGTGGCCAGTGGAGTTATCACTAGGCTGTAATGTAAACAGTGACTTTTCTCTAGAAAGACAGTGTTTACTGCAAAAAGTCTGAAGATAATGATTCTACTCACCGGAACAATTACATTTAGCTGTAGTTGTTCTGGTGACTATAGTGTCCCTTTAACCCCTTAAGGACCAAACTTTTGGAATAAAAGGGAATCATGACATGTCACACATGGCCTGTGTCCTTAAGGGGTTAAAGGAGCACTCCACACCCATAGAGCACCCCAGCTTACTGAAATGCTGTATGGCTGTGGAGTATCCCTTCATTGTGAAATTAGCACTTTTATAATTCAAAATAGGAACGCCTCCACAGCTGTCAATCAAACAGCTTGGTTGATTCACTTCCTACTTCAGCTAGCTCCACTGAGCCAACAGAAGTAGAGGCGCGTTATAATAGAGCACGCCAGCCTTACAATATTAGCTGCAAGAACTGCCCGGGGTTCTGTGGGTAGAAGATCTTCCATTTCCTCTACCCAGTCTGACAGGAAGTGTTGACAACTCGCGGATCGGCACACTACAAGGCCGGCAGGCACAGGAGTGGGGAGAGACAAATGGAGGAGAGGCGGTACTGTGTCACATGGAGAGGAGTGGGAACAGTGACACATGGAGGAGAGGAGGTAAAGTGGGAGGTGTGGGGATGATACACATGGAGGGGAGTGGGAAAAGTGACACATGGAGGAGAGGAGGTACTGTGTCACATGGAGGGGAGTGGGGACAGTGACACACGGAGGAGAGGAGATACTGTGTCACGTGGAGGGGAGTGGGAACAGTGACACATGGAGGAGAGGAGGTACTGTGTCACATGGAGTGGAGTGGGAACAGTGACACATGGAGGAGAGGAGGTACTGTGTCACGTGGAGGGGAGTGGGAACAGTGACACACGGAGGAGAGGAGGTACTGTGTCACATGGAGGGGAGTTGGGACAGTGACACATGGAGGAGAGGAGGTACTGTGTCACGTGAAGGGGAGTGGGAACAGTGACACATGGAGGAGAGGTGGTACTGTGTCACGTGGAGGGGAGTGGGAACAGTGACACATGGAGGAGAGGAGGTACTGTGTCACGTGGAGGGGAGTGGGAACAGTGACACATGGAGGAGAGGAGGTACTGTGTCACGTGGAGGGGAGTGGGAACAGTGACACATGGAGGAGAAGTGGTACTGTGTCACGTGGAGGGGAGTGGGAACAGTGACACATGGAGGAGAGGTGGTACTGTGTCACTTGTCGGGGAGTGGGGACAGTGACACATGGATGAGAGGAGGTACTGTGTCACATGGAGGGGAGTGGGGACAGTGACACATGGAGGAGAGGAGGTACTGTGTCACGTGGAGGGGAGTGGGGACAGTGACACATGGAGGAGAGGAGGTACTGTGTCACATGGAGGGGAGTGGGAACAGTGACACAGGGAGGAGAGGAGGTACTGTGTCACGTGGAGGGGAGTGGGAACAGTGACACATGGAGGAGAGGAGGTACTGTGTCACGTTGAGGGGAGTGGGGACAGTGACACATGGAGGAGAGGAGGTACTGTGTCACGTGGAGGGGAGTGGGGACAGTGACACATGGAGGAGAGGTGGTACTGTGTCACGTGGAGGGGAATGGGGACAGTGACACATGGAGGAGAGGAGGTACTGTGTCACGTGGAGGGGAGTTGGGACAGTGACACATGGAGGAGAGGAGGTACTGTGTCACATGGAGGGGAGTGGGAACAGTGACACATGAGGAGAGGAGGTACTGTGTCACGTGGAGGGGAGTGGGGACAGTGACACATGGAGGAGAGGAGGTACTGTGTCACGTGGAGGGGAGTGGGGACAGTGACACATGGAGGAGAGGTGGTACTGTGTCACGTGGGGGGGAGTGGGAACAGTGACACATGGAGGAGAGGAGGTACTGTGTCACATGGAGGGGAGTGGGAACAGTGACACATGGAGGAGAGGAGGTACTGTGTCACGTGGAGGGGAGTGGGAACAGTGACACATGGAGGAGAGGAGGTACTGTGTCACGTGGAGGGGAGTGGGGACAATGACACATGGAGGAGAGGAGGTACTGTGTCACAGGGAGGGGAGTGGGAACAGTGACACATGGAGGAGAGGAGGTACTGTGTCACGTGGAGGGGAGTGGGAACAGTGACACATGGAGGAGAGGAGGTACTGTGTCACATGGAGGGGAGTGGGGACAGTGACACATGGAGGAGAGGAGGTACTGTGTCACGTGGAGGGGAGTGGGGACAGTGACACATGGAGGAGAGGTGGTACTGTGTCACGTGGAGGGGAGTGGGGACAGTGACACATGGAGGAGAGGAGGTACTGTGTCACGTGGAGGGGAGTTGGGACAGTGACACATGGAGGAGAGGAGGTACTGTGTCACGTGGAGGGGAGTGGGGACAGTGACACATGGAGGAGAGGAGGTACTGTGTCACGTGGAGGGGAGTGGGGACAGTGACACATGGAGGAGAGGAGGTACTGTGTCACGTGGAGGGGAGTGGGAACAGTGACACATGGAGGAGAGGTGGTACTGTGTCACGTGGAGGGGAGTGGGGACAGTGACACATGGAGGAGAGGAGGTACTGTGTCACGTGGAGGGGAGTGGGGACAGTGACACATGGAGGAGAGGAAGTACTGTGTCACATGGAGGGGAGTGGGAACAGTGACACATGGAGGAGAGGAGGTACTGTGTCACGTGGAGGGGAGTGGGAACAGTGACACATGGAGGAGAGGAGGTACTGTGTCACGTGGAGGGGAGTGGGAACAGTGACACATGGAGGAGAGGAGGTACTGTGTCACGTGGAGGGGAGTGGGAACAGTGACACATGGAGGAGAGGTGGTACTGTGTCACGTGGAGGGGAGTGGGAACAGTGACACATGGAGGAGAGGAGGTACTGTGTCACCTGGAGGGGAGTGGGAACAGTGACACATGGAGGAGAGGAGGTACTGTGTCACGTGGAGGGGAGTGGGAACAGTGACACATGGAGGAGAGGAGGTACTATGTCACGTGGAGGGGAGTGGGAACAGTGACACATGGAGGAGAGGAGGTACTGTGTCACGTGGAGGGGAGTGGGGACAGTGACACATGGAGGAGAGGAGGTACTGTGTCACGTGGAGGGGAGTGGGGACAGTGACACATGGAGGAGAGGTGGTACTGTGTCACGTGGAGGGGAGTGGGAACAGTGACACATGGAGGAGAGGAGGTACTGTGTCACGTGGAGGGGAGTGGGGACAGTGACACATGGAGGAGAGGTGGTACTGTGTCACGTGGAGGGGAGTGGGAACAGTGACACATGGAGGAGAGGAGGTACTGTGTCACGTGGAGGGGAGTGGGAACAGTGACACATGGAGGAGAGGTGGTAATGTGTCACGTGGAGGGGAGTGGGGACAGTGACACATGGAGGAGAGGAGGTACTGTGTCACGTGGAGGGGAGTGGGGACAGTGACACATGGAGGAGAGGTGGTACTGTGTCACGTGGAGGGGAGTGGGGACAGTCACACATGGAGGAGAGGTGGTACTGTGTCACGTGGAGGGGGAGTGGGGACAATGACACATGGAGGAGAGGAGGTACTGTGTCACGTGGAGGGGAGTGGGGACAGTGACACATGGAGGAGAGGAGGTACTGTGTCACATGGAGGGGAGTAGGAACAGTGACACATGGAGGAGAGGAGGTACTTTGTCACGTGGAGGGGAGTGGGAACAGTGACACATGGAGGAGAGGAGGTACTGTGTCACATGGAGGGGAGTGGGGACAGTGACACATGGAGGAGAGGAGGTACTGTGTCACGTGGAGGGGAGTGGGGACAGTGACACATGGAGGAGAGGTGGTACTGTGTCACGTGGAGGGGAGTGGGGACAGTGACACATGGAGGAGAGGAGGTACTGTGTCACGTGGAGGGGAGTTGGGACAGTGACACATGGAGGAGAGGAGGTACTGTGTCACATGGAGGGGAGTGGGAACAGTGACACATGAGGAGAGGAGGTACTGTGTCACGTGGAGGGGAGTGGGGACAGTGACACATGGAGGAGAGGAGGTACTGTGTCACGTGGAGGGGAGTGGGGACAGTGACACATGGAGGAGAGGTGGTACTGTGTCACGTGGAGGGGAGTGGGAACAGTGACACATGGAGGAGAGGAGGTACTGTGTCACATGGAGGGGAGTGGGAACAGTGACACATGGAGGAGAGGAGGTACTGTGTCACGTGGAGGGGAGTGGGAACAGTGACACATGGAGGAGAGGAGGTACTGTGTCACGTGGAGGGGAGTGGGGACAATGACACATGGAGGAGAGGAGGTACTGTGTCACAGGGAGGGGAGTGGGAACAGTGACACATGGAGGAGAGGAGGTACTGTGTCACATGGAGGGGAGTGGGAACAGTGACACATGGAGGAGAGGAGGTACTGTGTCACGTGGAGGGGAGTGGGAACAGTGACACATGGAGGAGAGGAGGTACTGTGTCACGTGGAGGGGAGTGGGGACAATGACACATGGAGGAGAGGAGGTACTGTGTCACAGGGAGGGGAGTGGGAACAGTGACACATGGAGGAGAGGAGGTACTGTGTCACGTGGAGGGGAGTGGGAACAGTGACACATGGAGGAGAGGAGGTACTGTGTCACATGGAGAGGAGTGGGGACAGTGACACATGGAGGAGAGGAGGTACTGTGTCACGTGGAGGGGAGTGGGGACAGTGACACATGGAGGAGAGGTGGTACTGTGTCACGTGGAGGGGAGTGGGGACAGTGACACATGGAGGAGAGGAGGTACTGTGTCACGTGGAGGGGAGTTGGGACAGTGACACATGGAGGAGAGGAGGTACTGTGTCACGTGGAGGGGAGTGGGGACAGTGACACATGGAGGAGAGGAGGTACTGTGTCACGTGGAGGGGAGTGGGGACAGTGACACATGGAGGAGAGGAGGTACTGTGTCACGTGGAGGGGAGTGGGAACAGTGACACATGGAGGAGAGGTGGTACTGTGTCACGTGGAGGGGAGTGGGGACAGTGACACATGGAGGAGAGGAGGTACTGTGTCACATGGAGGGGAGTGGGAACAGTGACACATGGAGGAGAGGAGGTACTGTGTCACGTGGAGGGGAGTGGGAACAGTGACACATGGAGGAGAGGAGGTACTGTGTCACGTGGAGGGGAGTGGGAACAGTGACACATGGAGGAGAGGAGGTACTGTGTCACGTGGAGGGGAGTGGGGACAGTGACACATGGAGGAGAGGAGGTACTGTATCACGTGGAGGGGAGTGGGGACAGTGACACATGGAGGAGAGGTGGTACTGTGTCACGTGGAGGGGAGTGGGAACAGTGACACATGGAGGAGAGGAGGTACTGTGTCACGTGGAGGGGAGTGGGAACAGTGACACATGGAGGAGAGGAGGTACTGTGTCACATGGAGGGGAGTGGGAACAGTGACACATGGAGGAGAGGAGGTACTGTGTCACATGGAGGGGAGTGGGAACAGTGACACATGGAGGAGAGGAGGTACTGTGTCACGTGGAGGGGAGTGGGAACAGTGACACATGGAGGAGAGGAGGTACTGTGTCACGTGGAGGGGAGTGGGGACAGTGACACATGGAGGAGAGGAGGTACTGTGTCACGTGGAGGGGAGTGGGGACAGTGACACATGGAGGAGAGGTGGTACTGTGTCACGTGGAGGGGAGTGGGAACAGTGACACATGGAGGAGAGGAGGTACTGTGTCGCGTGGAGGGGAGTGGGGACAGTGACACATGGAGGAGAGGAGGTACTGTGTCACGTGGAGGGGAGTGTGAACAGTGACACATGGAGGAGAGGTGGTACTGTGTCACGTGGAGGGGAGTGGGGACAGTGACACATGGAGGAGAGGTGGTACTGTGTCACGTGGAGGGGAGTGGGGACAGTGACACATGGAGGAGAGGAGGTACTGTATCACGTGGAGGGGAGTTGGGACAGTGACACATGGAGGAGAGGAGGTACTGTGTCACATGGAGGGGAGTGGGAACAGTGACACATGGAGGAGAGGAGGTACTGTGTCACATGGAGGGGAGTGGGAACAGTGACACATGGAGGAGAGGAGGTACTTTGTCATGTGGAGGGGAGTGGGAACAGTGACACATGGAGGAGAGGAGGTACTGTGTCACATGGAGGGGAGTGGGAACAGTGACACATGGAGAAGAGGAGGTACTGTGTCACATGGAGGGGAGTGGGAACAGTGACACATGGAGGAGAGGAGGTACTGTGTCACATGGAGGGGAGTGGGAACAGTGACACATGGAGGAGAGGTGGTACTGTGTCACATGGAGGGGAGTTGGGACAGTGACACATGGAGGAGAGGAGGTACTGTGTCACGTGGAGGGGAGTGGGGACAGTGACACATGGAGGAGAGGAGGTACTGTGTCACGTGGAGGGGAGTTGGGACAGTGACACATGGAGGAGAGGAGGTACTGTGTCACGTGGAGGGGAGTGGGGACAGTGACACATGGAGGAGAGGAGGTACTGTGTCACACGGAGGGGAGTGGGAACAGTGACACATGGAGGAGAGGAGGTACTGTGTCACGTGAAGGGGAGTGGGGACAGTGACACATGGAGGAGAGGAGGTACTGTGTCACGTGGAGGGGAGTGGGGACAGTGACACATGGAGGAGAGGAGGTACTGTGTCACGTGGAGGGGAGTGGGGACAGTGACACATGGAGGAGAGGAGGTACTGTGTCACACGGAGGGGAGTGGGAACAGTGACACATGGAGGAGAGGAGGTACTGTGTCACGTAGAGGGGAGTGGGAACAGTGACACATGGAGGAGACGGGCTTTTCTATGAGAAGCCTCTGATTGGAGAATTCTTTGTGAAATGACTGAAAATCACTTGCTGTAAAAAAGGGGATGGCTTACAAAGGCTGCAGTCATAATAACTGCAGCTTTTGCTGCAAGCTGTTTTAGACTATAGCCCCAATAAATACATACATAAAAGTGTGCATGCATGTATTCATTGTGGGTATATCTAATAAACTCTTTTGTTTTTTTTTGTGTGGAGTGGTCCTTTAAAGGTACAGTCTAAAAACCCAATACACTTCAACTTAATGAAGTAATTTGGGGGAATAGATGCTGCCCCACATTCCTGCTTATAACCCAGTACTCCCATGATCTTCACACTATTTGGCCACAATAAGCAATAAAGCATTCTTCTGTTCCGCCCTCCCCAGGTGTTAATTTGACTATTTTGGTTTTCCATAATCTGTTAGGTCAACAGCAACTTCCCAGAAACTTCAGATCACATCCCATGTGAACCTCGTAAGAAGAACAGAAAGCAACCTGTTCTTCCAGTACTTACAGCTGAGCAACGAAGTAAACAACCTGCAGATGGGTGCTTTCTTTCATGCGTGGGCCGGTGGAGTGAATAGCTTATTTCGTAAAGAATAATTCCTAATATATTTTGTTGTAACAGAATGTATTAGATGGAATTCAATAAAACTTGTCCAGATGAAACAGAGTTCCGGCAGGTATATTTTGGTCTATTTCGGGAGATGTTACTGCAGAATCTATAATAATTATAGTTTTATTTATTTGGTCTTCCCACCATCACCACTTTTCTCCAGGTTTTTAAAGGCAGCATCCTACCTTCGTGCCAACCTCCATATCAGTGACGGTTTTGTAACATTATGGCCTTGATTTCATATTCTTGGATACGCTTTTCAAAAGATTTAATATTTTTGGCTAAACTTTTCTTATACAGAGGCAGATTAAAAAATAAAGAATAAGCATTAAGGAGTTATATCAGGTGTGTTCGTAGACACAGCTGTGCGTAACATATAGATAAACATGGAGTTTCGATGTAAACAGACATGTGAGAACTAAATCCTAGAGAGCATAGCCTCATTTTAAAGTTTAAAATAAAAATAAAACAGGCAAAGACTAGCCATTCATGCACTGGCGGAACTACTGGGGTCGCAGGTGCGACCAGGCCCGTCGCTCCAGGGGGCCCAGCCGCCCTGCGGAACCCTTCGACTGGGTGCCCGCCGCCATGTGTTGCGGCCCCGGCCCACGCTGTGTAACCACCTGGGCCGCATTGAAGTGGTCCATCAGGTGGTCCATGTTGTTAGGGCCACCTGATGGCAATGAATATCCAGGGGGCCCCGGTCAGCGCTGCTGCGCTTTAACAGTGCGACCGGGCCCCCTGTGATGACGCCAGACTTATCCCAGCTATCAGAGGGAGCCGCGTGGGAAGAAGGAGAGGGAGTCAGAGTGGGAGCGCCGACTCCCATCAGCCTTAGCCACCACTGGACCCCAGGGAAAGTCACCCTCCTGCACCTGAAAGGTAGGAAACAGGAGGGTGACAAACATTTTGCATTTGTGTGTGTGTTAGTGAATGTGTGTCTCTGTATGTGTGTCTGTATATATGTGTGTGTGTTTCTGTACGTGTGTCTGTCTGTATGTATGTTTCTCTGTGTGTGTGCATGTGTGTCTGTATGTGTCTCTGTGTGTGTGTATGTCTGTGTGTGTATATGTGTTTGTCTGCATGTGTGTGTGGGAGGTGGACGTATGGGGAGGGGAGAAGTAGAATTATGGGGAGGGAGAGTAAACGTATCGGGGGGGTAGACCTATTTTTGCACCGGGGCCCGTGGCTTGTAGTTACGCCTCTGCGTACATGTGAATAGTATTGAACAAGGTAATACTTGCAATGTATATAATATGCCCTGATACTGCTATAGGCGTCATAAAACAACATGCTAGACGAAAAACATGCAAGTTAAATGTGAGAGAAATAACCACTGGGGCTTATATCACTGCCTCATCTTGGTTCCCTTCAATAAAAAAAATAAAAAGTAAACCATAAAAAAAGAACATGTTCACTGTAAGTGATTAAGAGCAAGATGACGTCCATCAAGAATTAGGAGAATGGTATGCATCAGGCATCGGACCTATTCCCAGTCAGCCGATTATCAGAGTCGGGAAACACTGGAGGCATGTGGAACTGGGTTGAGGAAGGATGCTCCTCCCACCCCAGGATATGTTTGTAGGCCAGCATCTCTAGGCCATGGATTCTGTACCTGTCAAGTGCAAGTCTCTCCAGTACTGGACCTGAAAGGGACACTGTAGTCACCAGAACAACTACAGCTCATAGTGAGTCCTCCCATAAAAAGCCTCAATGAATCCTTTCAAATGCTTCTTCGAAACCAAAAATAGGAGCAAAGAAGGCATGCAATTTAATTTAATGGATCAAATTTATATATTGCCTCATACTATCTGGGGCCTGATGGCTTAAGACAAAGCCCACCTGGTCTTTATCAATAATATGGGAAGAATTTGAACAAGTCTAGAAGCTTATATTTTAGAGTAGAATTTGGTGACATTATTAAAGGCACACTATAGTCACCAGAACAACTACAGCCTATTGTATTATTTCTGGTGAGTAGAATCATTCCCTTCAGGGTTTTTGCAGTAAACACAATCTTTGCAGAGAAAATGCAGTGTTTACATTACAGCCTAGGGATAACGCTACTCCTAAGGTGGCTACTAGAGTTGCTTCCTGGGACCGTGCTGCTCAGTGTGCATTAGACATGTGCAATTAATTTCGTTCCGAATGCAAATTCTGATGAATTTCGGACATTCAGATGCTTCCAAATTTCAGAACTTGATGATCTCAGTCATAGAGGCAGAGACCAGCACGACGTTGGAAAAAAAAAAAAGGTGAGTAAAACACTATTTCTAAAAACACACACAGACACCACAACTGACACACACACACACCATGACAGACACACCATGACACAGACCATGACACAGACAGACACACACACACCATGACAGACACACACACACACACACCGTGACACAGACAGACACACACACACCATGATACAGACACACCGTGACACAGACACACACACACACATGACACACACCCTGACACAGACAGACAGACACACACACACACCATGACACAGACACACACACTATGACACAGACACACACCATGACACAGACAGACAGACACACACCATGACACAGACAGACAGACACACACACACACCATCACACAGACAGACACACACACCATGACACAGACAGACACACACACATACAGCATGACACACACACACAGCATGACACAGACACTTGTTGCTACCTGTGTGGGTGGGCAGACTGATAGGTGTCCTGCGGCCGCATGGAGAGCTTGGATGGCGGCCGCAGGGGAAGCTCTTCTGGTGGTCGCTGGGGGAGCAGGCTGTTCTGTCTCTGCTCGCGCGCTAGAAATAGACCGGGGCCGGAATATGACATCATATTCCGGCCCCGGTCTCATTAAGCTGCACGCGAGGGAGGGGGAGCAGAGACAGAACAGCCTGCTCCCCCAGCGGCCGCCAAAAGAGCTTCCCCTGCGGCCGCCATCCAAGCTCTCCATGCGGCCGCAGGACACCCACATGTCTCCCCGGCCCCAGGTGCCGATGGCCCATCGGGTAATTTCCCGGTATCCCGGTGGGCCAGTCCGGCCCTGTTTGTTCATTGCAAACAGCTTAAAGTCTGTAAATTTTGACAATAAACCTACGTTTCAATGGGGATTGAATAACTGTATATATGTGTTTATACTTACACTGACAAAAGCTACATAGTCTAAGAAGGTTATTCATAGCTGCCAGAATGATATAATGTGGAGGAAATACAAGAAGGGTCCTCCTGGTGGATACATTTTTCCTTGAGGGGGGGAGTTCATGATCTGCACCTTGGAGTGAACTGCTGTATGGTTTAGAAGTTATTGAGGCTTTTTATATTTAGATTAGTGGAAGAATTATTAAACCATCGATTCCTTCATACTTTCTAATAACTCCAGTCTCGTGAAGTACTTTCTTAATTCACTCTATCATTGAGACGGACTGGAATTTACAACAAATAACTCTTGCTTGTATTCAGTAATTAGTTCACTTTATAACCTGCCCTTTCCTTTCCAGTTTGACACATCATTAAGTTAGTTTGAAAGGACTGCCAATGGGTTGAAGGATGAGATAGGGGCATCTCGTAGGGCCCTGGTCAGTAATATTTAGGTCCTAGGGGACGCCACTTTTTTTTTCTATGTCATTTAAAGCAAGAGTTCTGGGCTCGTTATAAGTCTATTCTCTGCATTTTTCAAATGGATTGACACCCCTCCATCTTCAGCTCTGCAGAAGCTGGATGCACGTCACTGACTATTTGAGAACACTCGTCCAGCAAGATCCAGATAAGAAGGCAAACTGTTGCACCACCATTAACTGGGAAAGGGACCAGGGTGCTCCTTACATCATAACAACTGTAATGGTTATGATACTTGAAGTAATCCTTTAAGCTGTCAATACATTGTGGTATTAAGATATTTTTATTTTGGGTAGGGGTATTTTAGTGTCAGGCTTGCCGCCCCTGCTTACCTCTCTGGTCAGCTGCCCGCCTCCCTGCTGCCTCCGGCAGAGTACGCTTGCGAAGAGAGCATTTACGTGCGACCGAATGTGATACCAAATTCAGCATTCGCCTAACCAATTTCGGCGCACAAATATGACATCAGAGGTCACACAAGAGGGGTCAATTACCATCCACTAATCATACGCAATTCCAAACTGACCTGTACCAATGAGAGTTAAGACATGCTTATATATACTTACCTCTCCCACTCCTTGTTGCCCTGTTGTGGTGTTTATTAGCCACAACAGGGCATCCTGTATACTTTTTCGGTATTTATTCTAGTTCTGTTTTATCGTTGTTCCTGTCTTCTGTGATCCTTTGACCTCGGCTTGTTTACCGTTTTCCTTTGACCGTGGCTATTCTCTCTGACTCTGCCTGTCCCTTGGTCCGGCCATTCTAAGGACCATTATATGGAAAGTCTATTTATTGTGATTCAGTCTGTGTTGGTATCTGGTGTTACATATATAGAAATGTAGATTCTTTCACATGAAATTTAAAACCACAAAAAAGTTCAACAAAATGAAATTACAGATTATATTTTACAAATAACCTGAAGTGTCCTGTTTAGTGGCAAAGAGTTGATTTTTATCTTTTCCGGTTACAATAATGCTTTAAATACATGTAAGATAGGCCTGAGTTAATAGTTCGACTAATACAGTACACCATACATGTCCTATACGCAAAATTACGCCTAACTGTTAATCATACTGTTACTCACTAATTGCCTGCTATCAAAGTTAATGTATATATCGTTTCTAGAAGTGTATGTCTAAAGCCTGTAATTCAACGTATGCATCATTGTAGGCTAGCAGTCAACCCTGTTGTCTTACTTTGCGACACTTACCTTCAACTGAAACGCTGTGTTTCTTCATGTTATAAAAAATATAAAATGAGGCGGATAACTCTAGGAGATTTTGTAATTTGTTGTGATGATATTAGCATGTGTAACCCCTGCAAGTCTCCCTCTCTTTATTCTGTACCACCATACCCATATGCCTCAATAAAAGAAAGATTGACAAAATACATGTAAGATAGAATTTAGCAAAACTGTCATAACTGCTTCCGCTTTGAAATTGTTTCCTATATAACCGCCTTCTCCTTCTAACTTAATTCTTTAGGGCTCAAGACCGGAAGACATACAGTAATTTTATAACCTTGTTACAAGGTATCATCAAGTGTTTGTCTCAAAGAGTCCTGTGGGCCATTGATATCATATTTGGCTTTAAATCAGAACTTACTGATATTCTTGTTTATTTAGATACCACAAAAAAGAAAAAAAAAATCTTATCTGTGTGTAATTCACATTTTGTGGGCCAAAGGTCACCTAGACACCTAGAATTTTGTCACATTACCCATGATTTGTGGAGGAGAAATAATAGTTCTTCCCATCACCATATATCACTCAAAGTATTGTATCCATCCATGGTAGAGTCACAACTGTACTGCGGGCAGTGGCCTGGTGACCCTCGTCCTTTTGTCTTTTGTTTTTGTTATTTTTCTTGTCCAGACTTGTTTTACTTCTAATGACAGAAGTGTTAAACACCAGCTTTGTAATCCAAAAATGTGTACATTAATGGATCGACAATATTCATCCCTAGTGCACAGTTACAAATCATGGCCATTTCCTGAAGTGGAAACGAATGAATTGATGCAGCAAAATATGAAATGCATTGGTTTCTATGTAACGCAGGATAGTGAAATTGGAGTGTACCCTTCTCTATGATTGACAGAGACCCTTTTTTCACAGTTTTAATAGGCGTTCAGGGGTCATCAATTACTTTATTTTTTATTATTCTATCTGTATTTTATTATTGAACACCAGTATATTTTTGGTCTTGACAAGTCATTGGTCTTGGCAGGCCAGCAAGGTATACAGTTCTGGTTGCAGTTTACAGATGTACATTGTATGCGTTACAGATCACATACCTAGCGTTACCAGCTATACTTTACATCATCAATTACTTTTGATCTTCCTTGTGTATGCTGTTCAGCAGCCTATCTTCCACTAACGATCTGCAATTCCCTTGCATTTCTCTACAATTCTCAGTTTAGTGAACTGGAAAAAATTCTAACTCTAGATTTGGCAAAAATTGTGCAATTCCCTTATCAATGCTCTATTGTCCCTGTTAAGTAAATGCAGATGTGCTTATCTTGGTATCTTGCATCATAGTAGAAGAGTACGAGTTAGTCTCCTTACTGAATAGTGGTTCAGTAAATCCTTACTCGGCTCAGAAAAAACATTTTTAGGCCACAGACAGTCATAAAAAATGGTTTCTTGCTTCCTTTTTCCCATTTAATATTATAAAATATTTGTACAACAAAAAAAGGTTTCTTGCGAATGATCCGGCTTGTGATGCATTGTCAAGATGTTAAATATAGAAGCCTCAATAATAATTCATTGTAAAAACTTTGGTTGGATGTTTAAGAACAAAGCCATTGAGCTCAGGAAAAATGAACGAATGTTATGCAGAATTTTGCCTCAAACGAACGAGGCAGAGTTCTACTGAGCTAAAATTACTCATCGTGCTAGGAGTTCCTCTCAGTGAAAAAAAACCACAGAGCTTGTAAGGAATGGTAAACTCAATAGAAATGAAGGGATACAAGTCTATTTTCCATTCTAAGTGAAATAATCAGAGAGAGATCAATTCAACATTGTTGTATTTATTGGGTTCTGAAACAAACACACATTCACATCCTTTTGAATACAGTACATTTGGCACAGTAATAACGTTTAAGATGAAGTAACACAAATGAATGGCAATAGATTTAAAACACATCCAATAAGAAAAAAATGTCCTGTACAATAAAGCAACACATTACAAAAACGGAATACGTTTTATATTTATATATTTATATATAGCCAGAACTATTTGCACATAATTTAAAAGAGGTAATTTTCAGCTTTCATCTTCTTTTTAACTTTTGGAAAGAACCTGTTTAACATGGCAATGGGTTCCATTTTAGAATTCTAAAAGGAAATAGTAAAAAAAAAACAAAAAAAAAAAAAACATAAAACAGCAGTGATCAGCCAATATAGATTTTTTTTGGCATTGTGCACAATACAAAACACAACAAAATAAATAAATGTCAGAAACTAAATTGTCGATCAGTCAGAAATGTAACAGCGCATCCATTATCACTGGCCCTTCTAGCTATAGGGGTTAACAAACGATAGGGAACAGGTTGGGGCCTGTTTAGTTCTAATGTCTGGGGAAATTTCCATATTTTCCTGCGGAAGTATTCTTAACCGTGAAGCCATCACCGTGGAGACCAATTGGAATGCTCTGAAGATTCCAACACAACTAGCAATTTTCATCAGAATTGCTCTGAAAACATATTCCCGCCCCCCAATTTACTAATCCATGTAATACACGTGTAAGACACTGAAGACTGGTACAAACCTCAATGGGTTGTATTACTTTAAATTTCCAAAATCCTGATTTGCAGATTTAAAGTGGCGCGGTCATGCCAAACTTACCTTTCTCCTATTGTTTAATCTTATCTCCCTCTCCCAGAATCTGTTCTTCTTTTCTTTATTTCTGATTTAGTTTCCTTTAAAACATAAAACAAAGTAGGGACTACTTTGTCTTATGTATTTTTCCTACACTTGACTTTCTTTGACCAAAGGAGGAGCCTAAGTCAGCTCCATTTCCTGTGTCAGAGAAAGAAGTCACCCTTTTCCTTAACACAGGAAATGGAGCGGACTTAAGCTCCTCCTTTGGTCAAAGAAAGTCAAGTGTAGGAAAAATACATAAGACAAAGTAGTCTCTAATTTATGTTATGTTTTAAAGAAAACTAGATCAGATAGGAAGAAAATAAGAACAGATTCTGAGAGAGGAAAAGAGGAGGAAACAAAAGAGAAAGGTAAGTTCGGCATGACAGCACCACTTGAAGTGCTGTGAATCTGTGCAATCCCAAGGTGCGTCTAGGCACTTATTTCACCCTTCCCTACCACCTCCATAAAAAGTTATACAGCGATTATGGCATGGTGGGCACCAGATGTGGCTATGTTTTATCCATGCCAACTTGTTTCGTGTGGCGCTCATAAATATTTGGCAATCTATAGAATGGTTCAGTCTTTTACACAATAGGATACATTTATTAAAATAACTTTAAGTAAAAACTACCACGGGGGTCTGAAACACGCCTCACAAATGGGGGAAAAAAGGATCCTGGAAATCCAGTAGAGAACAGCATATTTTCATCCAAAACTACTGTCTCCTATACAGCGCACATCAGTCCTACAATTAGTGATGCAGCTATGGGGTGGTCCAGATTTGACCTATTCACGCGATACATAGGGCAGGCTTAGCAGCTTGCAAACATAAACTAGCTAGGATTAAAAGGACACCTACCCTTGTCCCATAAACAAAAAGATTAAGTAGATTAATTACTAGTATCTTCTGTATAAAGCTCTCTGCAGAGAATAGTGCACCATGCAATGCTAATGTCTTCTGAGCCATCAATGTGTGGGATACATCCCCATGCAATACTTGTTTTATGCCTGACAATATATTAAAGGGGCGGCCAAAAGGAAGATCCCTAGATGTAGTAGAATGTGCTAAGAGTCTACCTTTTAAACATGCCTGATTTGCGGGAAAGTGCACTTTGCCTTTTATCAGTTAGTTGTCAGGATGTCCAGAATTTTTTTTTTTTTTTAAAAACAACAAACAAACCACACAGAACCAGTAGTGATACATTGTGATTTTTTTTTTATCATTTACCATATCCCCTATAAATGAGATGATACAGACAGAAAGATGTTTCCGTGCTTGCACGTGATTTCAGAAACATTGCTTCCTCTCCCAGTACACAGAGCTACTTTTGATAAAATACAATAAAATTGTTCTGATCAATTATAAACCACTTCCACTTAACAAATGTTGATATAATTAGCATACAATTGAAATTCCGTAGAAGAAATATATAGTTACACCTGAGCTCATTAAAAAAAAAAATGGAACTGTATGTCATTATCTTTAACGCAGGCTGCGAGCAGCCATATGCCCAACAGACACAAACTGAACAATTTGCAGAGGCCCGTGAACGCCTCAAGAAGCCAATGTCCTGTAGAAAGAGCATCAGTGCTAGCCGACAGTTATCACACAGTAAACCTGTGTATCTTGTACCATTTATGTGCAATCATAAGCTTCCTATCAATAATATCCTGGTCTCACTTATTTTGATCTCTGCTTTCAAATACAGTTCTAAGTCATAGGTTACAGTTCTAAGTCATAGGTTATAGGAGCATCATCCAATGCAGATGATGTAAGCTCACGTATCTCTATCCCTCCAGGTGCCAGTGAGAAGATTTTTTTATATATCTAAAGAGGAAATATTACAAAAAAACTAAAGTAGGTAGTCCTTAATGTAAAACAATACAAAGCTTACATTTAAAGTAAAAGATAAAACAATAAAAAGCTAAAAAAATAAAAAAAATGGTTGATTGTGCTAGCACTGTTGCTTCAAGCTAGTACATTGTCCGATTCTTTCCTATTATTGACAATATAAATTTCAGAATTACTATACAAGAGATCTGGTATAGCATAATATAAGTTTACATCTTTTAAAACAAATAAAACTAATAATCTCTCACAGAAAGTTGAACCAATACACATACAGAGTATTGCACATTGACTTTAGTATAATTAATGTTTCCCATGGACTATCTTAGAATTTGCCTGAACATGCAGCAGTTGATATCTCTTATGAATTAAACTCCACAGGCTTTGCAGCAAACACTATTTACAAAATCTCACCTGTACAAAAGGCAAAAAAAGCTTATTTAGTGCCACTTTGCCACTCACATGTATTTTTATTTTTTATTTTTTCAAGAAGCAGGAGATTCATGTTGAGTCAGGGGTGGATGCGCAAAGCCCTTCCGCTGTATCAGGACTCTAATGCCCATCAGCCACAGCCAGCACAAGGAAGCTCCAGGTCACCCAAACCTGACGTAAATCCATTTCTAATGAATCCCAGAAACTGCTCAACATCAGTCCAGTAAAATACATCATAAAATGCAATACATGTACACACAAACACAGGTTACTCCTGCAAAAAAATTTACTTACATAACACTGCTAGCGTCTCTAACAGGTAACGTTGCCTTAGCAAGAATTCCTGACAGAGTTACCAAATTCATACACACAACAAAGAATCAAATGTACATATCCTCAGAATGTCAGTTATGAATATTTGATCATCCGCACACTTTTCCATAAGTGTGATTTAATATTTACTTATTTTTCATTTTCATTCTATATATATATATCACATTGTCACGTTAGACAAGAAAAATAAAACTAAATTTAAAAAAGAAACACACAGTAGTGCTATGTTGTACTTATAATGTGCAAAAAGAATACTATGCACTGCAACTGTGTAACCCTTACAGGGTTAAGCAACGCATTTTGCAGTAATGTAAAACGCGCTGGTCACTCTTGCTGCACTCTGAAGGTAAAGATTTAGGGGAATGTTTCCACTGAACAAAACTCATGCGGCATAAATAGTGATTTTTAAATACTGGTTTGTCTTTTTTTCCATTTGTGTCCCCTGAAGCTTTAACTCGTTTGTCTTCAGAGAGCCGGCAATGCACTTTATGGCTTCTGCAGGCTCCTCTGAAGCAAAACTAGGCAGTTTTAAGCCAACTGCAATGCATTCTATTGCAATCTTCTCTGGAAGATCTTGCAACAGAACGGCTGTATGTTTAAGACCCTGTCACTCTGCACTGTCAAGAGTTAAGGAATGTAACTTAAAAAGTAATAGGTCATTGGAAATATATTAGTACTACATAAAAGAAAAAAAAACTACAAAATGAAAAAGGAGGAATCTCTTTTTCAAATTTTTGTCTTTTCTACTGCTAAAATACTTAGCCCTTACAAAGCTGCCTAAAAAAATGTATGATGGCTTTGTTCATACCCCAGGTGTGCCACCATGAAACGGTAACAGGTTGTAGTGCACTGCACTAGAATAAAGTGTAATTCATTTCGACAGTGAGGGGTCAATTCCTTTTTATAATCATTCCAACTAAACTCTTTTTTTTTTTTTTAGCTATTCTACTGCTTTTTTGTGAGTATGTGTGGCTTGTGAAAAAAAAAAATTAAAATAAAAAAGGGTTGTGTTATTTCACATTTTGACTGTATCTACTGTAAGCAAATACTTTATTTCCATTAATTTCACAAGTCTCACAGATCTGTGGTGGGTATTTGACTGACTGTACACAAATACTCTCTTTGCGGCATTGCAAATCTGTGAAAGTGGCTTCAAGTGAAATCTAGGAAAGGTTACATGACACGGTCAGTATTCTGGCCAGCCCAGATTTTTTTTTCTGTCCGAGATTTATGGTAAAATTAACAAAATAAAAAAATATATATACCATTCTATTTTCTTTCCTCGTGAAGATTGTCTAGTATACTGTGGTCACAGACACGGCAGTGTGTTACAATTACAGTTTCTGAAACAAAACAAGATTTTGCATTGCTCTGTAAAACAGAAATTAGGAGTGCCTTCAGTTCAGGGAATAAAAATAACAAACAATAAATAGCATCTTTACATGAGCAGGCTCATTAAAAGAACAAGATTGTGAGGATCCACTGAATCTCAGTCACATGTTTGTCTCCGTAGGACTACTGCTTGAAGGACCGGCCAGTACAAGATCCATATTAGGCTTCAGGTTCCGCGCCAAAATAAGAAAATCCTTTAAATTCATCTTGATTGATTTGCTTTACTATGGCTTCATCCACCAGTGTTAGAACAGGTTCCTCTCGCGTGAAATCCTGGTCAAAGTTGTTTACGTCACGTTTGGTTTTCTGCAAAGAGAAAGCAAAAAATTGGTCAATTAAGCAATTACATTCATATTAAAAAAAAGAGAGAGAAAAAGAAGGAATAGACGAGATGTGAAGAGTAGGTAACATATCCGAGTGAAATGCGTAGGTACAAGCACACACACACACACACACTGTACGACTAGGGTTACCTTATTGTATCTACCTATATATACACTGTATATCTCCCCTTAGATACTGTTTCCACTTCATCAGTATCACTATCTGGCTATTTCGTAATTAGTACACTTTGTACACATCAGCTCCAGCAGTTGGTCCTATTTTTATACTTACCATCATCTCCTTCTTTTCATTATTATAATTTTTTCACCTTTTTTTTGGTTACTGGGATATTTAGATGTGTTTATCCACTATTGGACAATAAAGTTTTTTTTTATTTTCTATGCATATGTATATTAGGCACTATATGCCAATTACCTTTACTCAGTAATTTCCATTAGGGTAATAGGACTGGAATCGTGTGTGCCTCTTGGCAGACCTGTTTTAAGCCCTCTCAATTATCTCTTTTCTCTGGGTTAGGCCCTGTATTACCCCACAACCACTACAAATTTGGTGGGAGCTTCTCTCTCTCCAGTTGTGCATACCCTTATCTCCTTCTAGAACTCTCTCTGAATGTTTGCTTGTTAAAAAAATAAATATGTTTTTCCAAACTAAGAAGTTATTCAAGCAAGCCTAAAACATACAACTTGTACTCCATGTCTTTTGGTACAACTTTACTCACTAAACTCCAACCAACAAGGGAAAAACAGCTGGTCTGGAAAAATGATCCAACTAGGCCGTAGTCATGGCTTGAGCATTCTTACCTCATTTTCCCATTCAGGTTTAATGTGTGGAAATTTGCAGCTTAAAGAACAATTTGTTTTACTAAAGATAATCATAAATCAATTTACAGAAGCTGTGGATAAGTTTCACATGATTCTGCAAACTAACTGGCAAAAACATAAGTAACATGACACGGTAACATGATGAACTTTTTGAAAAGATGAGATTCGATTCATGCTTGGATACAAAGTATGTAGACAATCCCTGGCTCTTTAACTGATGTCTGTAACGTCACATTGTCAATGTAGAAAGTCTTTATTGATAAGAAATATAACACCGGTCTTGGCGTTTGCTTTCCCTCCCTACTTCCTTATCTCTTTGGCCAATTTTTCTGCACATAAGCTCTGATTGTCATACATCTTCCTGTTAGATCTCCAGGTTATACAACCTTTCTAATATGTCAAATGAATCAATCACATCCTAAACAATACCAACCAGTGGGAGATACGCTGGCCAGCTTGTATTTTAACAAACTTTATTCAATCGTGGGTGGACAACAGCAGTGGGACAATGGTCTCAGTGTCCGGAGTTTCATTGCAGACATTAACAAGACAGTATGGGGTACTGTCTAATGCAAAGCTAATTATTTAAAAAGTCTGTCTGTTGTTGCCCATAAACAAAAATGAAATGAAGTTTGCTTGAGTAAATATGGAACAACAGATTAAGATGTTGGCATGATATATTGTTCTTAACCACTTCAATACCAGAATAGAGTAAGAACGTTTTTCTTTTATTTTTTTTGACAATCTTTATTGTAGGTTTTTAATTTTTCAGTGCTAGGCAATCAATGCAAACCTCATGGTAGAAAAGCAAGAACCGTGTACAACATGGTGTCTGACTTTACAAGCATAGGAGGGAAGTGTCAACATTATGACGTGTAAGGTGAATTAACTTGCAGTAGACCGTTCGGTAGGCCAGTATAGTCCTAATTATTGTAGACTTTTACATCTCATAACTCGAACACACTGTAAATCTCTATTCTAGTATTCCGTAATTTTATAATTTATCGTTGAAAAAGTGCCAGCCAATAATACAGTAGCACGCTTGTATAACATACATTATGTAAAAGGAATAGTTATATCAAGGCATAGTGGAGTCCCACCAGCCCATCTACTTAAGTCTGAGATACAGAGGGGGTCTGTGCTCTGTGCGTCCATTAGCTCCAAACAGCCTCTCAGGGGTGGACCGGGATAACCCCCACCGGTCCGAGGGGGGGTAACGGAGCTCCTGCCGGGAAGTAGCTGCTCCTGGGCATCCCAGGATCGGGAGATCGGCCGCCTCTCCCGCCTGGTGAGCACCAGGCCACACTTGCCACGCGGAGGTAAGTAAGACTGTCGAGTTGCTGACCGCTATTAAGCATGTCGGGTCGGTCAGGTAGGAGCAACATTCGCTTGTTGATAGCTGCTTAAAGTGAGATATTGAGGGAGCTAACACGAAGTGCGTCTTTCCTCCATGACAGCTAGGCCCCGCCTGTCAGGATCGGGACAGGGATCCAACACGCAGAGTACAAACAGGTAGTAGGTACGTATACTGGACCTTAGAATGGCCGGACTAACGTAAGGAGTAAGCAAAGAATGGTCTAGAGACAAGCCGAGGTCGAGGGAACGAGAGAGCAGGTAAACGAGAGACAAGCCGGGTCAAAAGGGTAACAGAGGTAAGCAGAGTAGAATAAACAAGCCGGATCAGAACCAAAGAGTAAAACAGAGGTAAGAGCGCTGAGTGACTAGACTAGCTAGAACCACGACAGGGCAATGAACCAATACACAAAACCTCCTTATATACCCTGGTTCCAGAGAGATGATCACGCCCCCGACGAATCCGGATTCGAGCTCAGGACTGATTGACAGGTCGGAACGGCAAATCGTCATGACGTCAGCTACTAGAGCCGCGTCATAAAAGGAGGCGGATCAGAGGCGTCCGGCGTGTAAACGGCCGAAATGACCGTGAGGAACGAGTGAGTCAGTTCCTCTGAGAGGACGGAATTCTCAGTATCTCACCTCCTCTGAGGTAGAGACAACAGGTACCCTGACAGTACCCCCCCTCTCAGAAACGCCCACCGGGCGGAAGGAACCGGGACGAGATGGAAACCGGGAATTAAAAGCCCTGCGGAGGCGAGGAGCATGCACCTCCTCCTGGACCACCCAGGACCTCTCTTCCGGACCATATCCTTTCCAGTCCACAAGATATTGTAACCTCCCCCGAGAAATACGAGAATCGAGGATGGAGTTGATCTCATACTCCTCCTGGCCCTCAACCGGAACAGAGCAAGGAGAGGGTACAGCGGAGGAAAACCTGTTACAAACTAGAGGCTTCAACAAGGAAACATGAAAGGAGTTGGGGATGCGCAAGCCAGGTGGAAGAGCAAGGCGATACGCAACGGGATTAATTTGAGTCAGAACCTTGTAAGGACCAATGAAACGAGGCGCAAATTTCATAGAGGGAACCTTCAAGCGAATATTTCTGGTACTCAACCACACCCTATCCCCTGGAATAAAAACCGGGGCCGCCCTTCTACGCTTGTCTGCGTGTCGTTTGAACAACGTGGAATTATGAAGGAGAATATGTCGAGTCTGATCCCACAACTTCTTCAAATTGGCAACATGGATATCAACCGACGGTACCCCTTGGGAAGGGGAAACCGAGGGAAGAATAGGAGGATGAAAGCCATAGTTCATGAAGAAGGGGCTAGAACGAGTAGAGTCAGAAACGAGATTGTTGTGTGCAAACTCCGCCCAAGGAATCAGACCGACCCAATCATCCTGGTGTTCGGAAACAATCTTTTGGTTGGTGCGTTCAGCAGCTCCGTTAGACTGGGGATGATATGCAGTAGAGAAATTCAGTTTGATACCCAATTGAGAACAAAAGGACTTCCAAAAACGGGAAACAAATTGGGAACCTCTATCAGAGACAATTTCGGAGGGTATACCATGTAAACGAAAAATCTCTTTTGCGAATATCTCAGCCAATTCGGGAGAAGACGGAAGTTTAGGTAATGGTACGAAATGAGCCATCTTAGTAAACCTGTCAACCACCGTGAGAATAACAGTCTGTTTTTTAGAAATAGGTAAATCGACAATGAAATCCATAGCCAGACAAGACCATGGTCTCTCGGGGATCTCCAAGGGGTGCAAGAGCCCACAAGGAAGCGTATGAGGTTGTTTAGTCTTCATACAGACCTCACATGCCCCGACGAAATCCTTAATATCCTTACGTAACGAAGGCCACCAGAAATTTTTAGAAATCAAGGAACACGTCTTGCGTATGCCAGGATGCCCAGCCACTTTGCTGTTGTGAAAGCATTGCAACAGTTCCGGTTGAAGTTCAGGAGGAACGAAGTGCCTTGCCCCGGGAACCTGTCTGGGAGCCAGATGCTGCACTTTCATGATCTCGGCAAGCAACGGAGAGTGTATCCTGAGATTTGTGTTGGCGATAATATTGCCCTTGGGAACTACAGATGACAAAACCACCGCAGATACAGTAGAAGGTTCATGTTGGCGAGACAAAGCATCGGCCTTAGAGTTCTTAGAACCAGGTCTATAGGTGAGCACATAATTGAAATGAGTGAGAAATAAGGACCAACGAGCTTGCCTGGCGGATAAGCGCTTGGCTTCCCCAATATAAGACAAGTTTTTGTGATCCGTTAGAATAGTAACAGGGTGCAAGGTCCCTTCCAATAAATGTCTCCACTCCTTTAAGGCCATAATAACCGCTAATAGTTCCCTGTCACCAATGTCATATCTGCTTTCAGGCCCAGACAATTTTTTGGAAAAAAAACCACATGGATGTAATGGTTTATCCACACCTAATCTTTGAGACAAGATAGCACCTATACCCGTCTCCGAGGCGTCTACCTCGAGTAGAAAAGGCAAAGACGTGTCAGGGTGAACCAAAATCGGTGCTGAAGAGAAACGATCCTTGAGTGTTTTGAAAGCAACGAGAGCTTCAGTAGACCAAGTCTTAGTGTCAGCCCCCTGTCTGGTCATATTGGTAATAGGTGCAATAATAGACGAGTAACCTTTAATGAAGCGCCTATAATAATTAGAGAAACCAATAAACCTCTGAATGGCCTTGAGTCCCCTGGGCAAAGGCCAATCTAAAATAGACTGGAGTTTAACCGGATCCATCTTAAACCCGTCCCCAGAAATAACGTACCCAAGGAAGTTTATCTGAGACTGGTCAAAACTACACTTCTCCAATTTGCAGTATAATCCATGTTGTAGAAGTTTGCGCAATACCCTTCTGACTTGTCTGTGATGAGTCTCAATCTCGCTAGAATGTATAAGTATATCATCTAGGTATACGATAACGCAATCATGTTGAAACTCCCTAAGAACCTCATTAATCAGATCCTGAAATACTGCTGGTGCATTACAGAGACCAAAAGGCATTACCGTGTACTCATAGTGCCCGTAACGGGTATTGAAAGCTGTTTTCCACTCGTCTCCCTGTTGGATTCTCACCAAGTTATACGCCCCTCTGAGATCTAACTTGGTGAAAATTTTGGAGCCCTTTAAACGATCAAAGAGCTCAGTAATCAAAGGGATCGGATAGGCATTTCTGATAGTTATTTTATTCAATCCCCGATAATCAATACAAGGCCTTAATGTACCATCTTTCTTATTCACAAAAAATAACCCGGCCCCGGCAGGGGAGGAGGATCTCCTAATGAATCCCTTATCCAGGTTCTCACGAATATACTCCTCTAAGACTAGGTTCTCCTTAGTAGATAAAGGATATACCGTGCCCCTCGGAGGCATGGTACCGGGCAAGAGTCTGATCTTGCAGTCAAAAGGCCTGTGTGAAGGTAGAGTGTCAGCATTCTTCTTGTCAAAGACTGCCCTTAAATCCAGGTATAGGGGTGGTATTTGTAAGTCAGAAGACTGGGTAGAATTAACCAGTGTGTCAGCTACGCAAACCGGTGAGACCTTCTGTAAGCACCTGTCTCGGCAACCCTGGCCCCAAGAGATTATTTCACCCAATTCCCAATCGATAATGGGGTTATGTTTCTTAAGCCAAGGATACCCTAAGACTATAGGAACAGAAGGGGATGAAATGAGCATATACCCTCCTCGTGTAGGATACCAACAGTTAAGTTAAGAGGTAAGGTCTCATGAGAAATAACAGGTTCAGATAATGGTCTACCATCTATGGCCTCAACGGCCAAGGGTGTGTCCCTTAGCTGGAATGGGATAGAGTGTTTAGTGACGAAGGTTCGGTCAATGAAGCTTTCAGCAGCTCCGGAGTCTATCAACGCCATGGTATTAAGTACTCCCTTCTCCCAAACTAAAGAAACAGGTAGTAGAAGCCTATGATCTTTATACTCATGTATAGAGGACAAGATAGAAACACCCAAGGCCTGTCCTCTGGAGGAACTTAGGTGCGAGCGTTTCCCGGGCGGTTAGGACAATTTAGGCGTAGGTGACCTCTTGCTCCACAATACATGCACAACCCCTCCCTTCTCCTGTACTGTCTCTCCTCTTCTGAGAGACGAGTATTGCCTATCTGCATAGGTTCTGTAATCGCTAAAGTTGTAGATTCAGGATTTTGAAATGTGGGAGCTAGTCTAAAGGAAGGTCTACGGGTTCTATCTCGAGTGTTCTGTCTCTGTCTTAACCTTTCATCAATTCGTGAAATAAAAGAAATTAAATCCTCAAAATTTTCAGGAAGCTCTCTTGTGGCAACCTCATCTAGAATTTGGTCTGATAGTCCGTTTAGAAATACGTCCATGTAAGCCTGTTCATTCCACCTGACTTCTGCTGCCAGGGATCTGAACTCTAAGGCATAATCAACAAGGGTTTGGTTATGTTGTCTAAGACGTAACAGTAGTCTAGCAGCATTAACCTTTCTACCTGGAGGATCAAAAGTCCTTCTAAAAGCAGTAACAAAGGCATTATAATTATAGACTAACGGATTATCATTCTCCCACAAAGGGTTAGCCCATCTCAAAGCTTTATCAATGAGTAGTGTGATTATAAATCCAACTTTCACCCTATCTGTAGGGTAGGAGCGAGGTTGTAATTCGAAATGAATACCTATCTGGTTTAAAAAACCTCGACACGTATCCGGAGAGCCACCATAACGTACAGGAGGAGTTATACGAGATGAAGCACCTACTGTGGCTACCTCTAGGCCTGAACTTACAGGAGAGACGGAAGCAGTACGCATCTCTTCTGATTGGTTACTAGAACGAGATAGTAAGGCTTGCAATGCTAGAGCCATCTGGTCCATTCTATGATCCATAGCCTCAAATCTAGAGTCAGGAGAACCGACCTGAGAGTTTGTACCTGCAGGATCCATGGCCCTGTCGTAATGTCAGGATCGGGACAGGGATCCAACACGCAGAGTACAAACAGGTAGTAGGTACGTATACCGGACCTTAGAATGGCCGGACTAACGTAAGGAGTAAGCAAAGAATGGTCTAGAGACAAGCCGAGGTCGAGGGAACGAGAGAGCAGGTAAACGAGAGACAAGCCGGGTCAAAAGGGTAACAGAGGTAAGCAGAGTAGAATAAACAACCCGGATCAGAACCAAAGAGTAAAACAGAGGTAAGAGCGCTGAGTGACTAGACTAGCTAGAACCACGACAGGGCAATGAACCAATACACAAAACCTCCTTATATACCCTGGTTCCAGATTTATGATCACGCCCCCGACGAATCCTGATTCGAGCTCAGGACTGATTGACAGGTCGGAACGGCAAATCGTCATGACGTCGGCTACTAGAGCCGCGTCATAAAAGGAGGCGGATCAGAGGCGTCCGGCGTGTAAACGGCCGAAATGACCGCGAGGAACGAGTGAGTCAGTTCCTCTGAGAGGACGGAATTCTCAGTATCTCACCTCCTCTGAGGTAGAGACAACAGGTACCCTGACACCGCCCCCCGGAAGCTGCATTCTTAGTGAGAGGAGGGACAGTGTAGCTGCTGCTGATTTAATAGGGAAATCGATAGCTAGGCTAGTGTATTCAGTGTCCACTACAGTCCTGAAGGACTCATCTGATCTCTGCTGTAAGGACAGCACCCCAAAAAGCCCTTTTTAGGGCTAGAACATCAGTCTGCTTTTTTTTTTTTCTTCTGTGTAATCTAATTGCAGTTGCCTGCCTGCCTGCCAGCGTGTGTGTCAGGCTCACAGCGTATACTGTGCCCACTTGCCCAGTGCCACCACTCATATCTGGTGTCACAATAGCTTGCATTTAAAAAAACAAAAGAACCGGACAAAAAGCCTTTTGTTCTTGATTATTTTGAAACGTAATTGTCAGATCTTCCATTTAACGAGCAAATCACCGTTTAGTGAATAAACCCTTAATCCATAGTCTCACATGGCTACCATCAGACATCTGAGCAATTATTTTTTTATAGGACTTTAGAAGGCCCCATTGAAACTTGCTGTAATCCCTTGGGTCATTTAAGTACAGGAATAAAAATTAAATCATGCAATTAGTCGGATAATAACAGGATTTTTATGATCCTCTTTGAATTAATTCCTTAAAACCTTTATTTATCTATGTAAGTTAAGGCTATGAAAACTATTTTAAGAACGAAAGGTTTTAGAAAATCATGCAGTGGGAATCTTTTTTTTTTCTTCAAAATTATAACTAATAGCAATTCTAGTTCAATGTAGTTTGGAAATTAAATAAGTTGACAGTCGCAAAAAAATATATATATTTTTTTAGTTTTAAGGCAAAATGTGTCTCATTTTAAAATGACTGCTCTGCAATTAATATTAAGTTACTTTCAGTTTTGTGGGTACATGATTCTGGCTACGATGTGGGAAATATGGGCATGTTTGTTGCCTGCACTCTGCATGCTGTGAATCTTTGAGTTAACAATGAAAAAAACAGAAGGTTTATTAACTGGATGTCACCATGTCAACTGAGCTTCATACTACCTTCAGGGAGAATGGTCATAAGGCAAAACAGCGACTTCTTTAACCCCTTAAGGACACATAACATGTGTGACATGTCATGATTCCTTTTTATTCCAGAAGTTTGGTCCTTAAGGGGTTAAAATAGTCATTTAAAAACTTGAAGATGCTTCCAAACAATATAGAAAATGATTATTCACTAAAGTGAAAATCTGAAGTGAATTTTAATTTGTAGGCCAAAGCAACTGAACTGGTAGCACGACTTTACTTTTCCAATTTGAATGAACTTTCAAACTCAGCTAGTTTGGCCTTAAATTTTAAATCCTCACGTTAGTGAATTACCCTGAATGATTCAGTGGACCAATGAAAATATATTGAGGGAACGCAGGAAAATATGGGGCAGAAAAGTCACTATGCAGGGTTTGGCCATACTCCAAGTTAAAACATACTTGTTAAAGCAATTATCGCTAAAACAATGAAATGGATCATAAAATCATATAATACAGGCGGTCACGATGAATATATTTATTTATGCTAGAGTACTATTCATGTTAACTTAACAATAACAGTACTTTCCCTCGAACAAACGTATATTCCAGATAAATTGCTATAAAAGAGAACCAGGAAAGAACTGGGATCACAGCATCCAAAATGATATTGACACTCGATAAAATAGCAATTGTGGATAACCAGCTACTAGAGATGTCCCGAACGGTTCGCTGGCGAATAGTTCCCGGCGAACATAGCTTGTTCGCATCGCCACGGACGGCGAACATATGCAATGTTTGGTCCGCCCCCTATTCGTCATCATTGAGTTAACTTTGACCCTGTACCTCACAGTCAGCAGACACATTCCAGCCAATCAGCAGCAGACCCTCCCTCCCAGACCCTCCCACCTCCTGGACAGCATCCATTTTAGATTCATTCGGAAGCTGCATTCTTTTTACTTTAATTTTTTGTATTTTTTTAGACAGAAGTGTGTTATATTTGAGCATGCTAGGCTGAACGTGCGTATATCATGGCTAGTTGCACTGAGGGTATGAGTATATAGCAGTACATTGTTGTTGTGAAAGATGGCTGTCATGTTTAGGGTCTAGCTTGCACGTTATCAACTGTGTATTTATATCAGCAGCTCCACCACTAGTTATAAATCAAGTGTGAGTCGCCCCATGAGATGAGACTAGTGAATAACATAATACATGAACGGTTAAGGTAAAGGCATGTAAGGAACTACGACAATAAACTCTTTAGGAGGTGAAATAATGACATGTTTAAACGCTTGCTACTTTACGATTAGTTAATGTGCAGAGAGCAGTTCATGTGATCAAAGGCATGGTGTGGAGGATCGGCTATAGTGGGACATGCTTGGCAGGCTGCTGTTTACTGCTTGTGCTCATCCAATCCCTTCTGGGCGCCAGGTGCAGACCCTGGGAGTCCCTGATACCTGGAACTACAAAGGCAAGTCTCTGGCTGAGTGCTGGGTTCGCGGCTTGAGGTGGTGGAAGCTTGTTTTGTCGGGTGGTCGGATCTGTCCCGGTGGTGCTTCACGTCCGGTGCGGGATTGTGGTGGCTTAAGGTGGAGGCGAGTGCTTGACGTGGGGCAGGCTCTGCATTTCTGTTCGTGCCTCCGGTCCCGTCTTCGACGCTTTTTGGTGGATTTTAATGGGGACTGCTTCGCTTAGCTGTGGTGGAGCTTGTTGGGGCTGTGGTGGAGCTTGTTGGGGCTTCCTGCTTGTTATTTGCTTCCAAAATTGATTAAAGAGTCTGTCCAGCTTAGACTCAATATCCTGGTATGCTTTGCTGGTACCAGGAGGACACGCGGCTGTGCTCTGTGCGTCCATTAGCTCCAGACAGCCTCTCAGGGGTGGACCGGGATAACCCCCACCGGTCCGAGGGGGGGTAACGGAGCTCCTGCCGGGAAGTAGCTGCTCCTGGGCATCCCAGGATCGGGAGATCGTCCGCCTCTCCCGCCTGGTGAGCACCAGGCCACACTTGCCACGCGGAGGTAAGTAAGACTGTCGAGTTGCTGACCGCTATTAAGCATGCCGGGTCAGTCAGGTAGGAGAAACATTCGCTTGTTGATAGCTGCTTAAAGTGAGATATTGAGGGAGCTAACACAAAGTGCGTCTTTCCTCCATGACAGCTAGGCCCCGCCCCCCGGAAGCTGCATTCTTAGTGAGAGGAGGGACAGTGTAGCTGCTGCTGATTTAATAGGGAAATCGATAGCTAGGCTAGTGTATTCAGTGTCCACTACAGTCCTGAAGGACTCATCTGATCTCTGCTGTAAGGACAGCACCCCAAAAAGCCCTTTTTAGGGCTAGAACATTAGTCTGCTTTTTTTTTTCTTCTGTGTAATCTTATTGCAGTTGCCTGTCTGCCAGCGTGTGTGTCAGGCTCACAGCGTATACTGTGCCCACTTGCCCAGTGCCACCATTCATATCTGGTGTCACAATAGCTTGCATTTAAAAAAACAAAAACTTTTTTGACTGTAATATAATAGCAGTCAGTTTCCTTCACACGTGTGCGTTTCAGGGCCTGCCAGGGCACAGTGTCACACCAGTGCAACTCATATCTGGTGTAACAGTAGTGTACATTTTAAAAAAAAATACAGGGGGCTTGTTGTCACCTTTCGGGGACCATTGGTGTTGTACGTGGCTGGGTGGAGGAAGAGACCTTCAATGACATCAGTGAGGACAAGGAACGGGACATGGCTAGCTTGGTATCCAACCTTGTGCAAATGGGGAGTTTGCGGTTGTGCAAATGGACTGTTTGCGGTTGTTTGTGGTGCGTTAAACAGGGAGTTTGGTCTGTCACTGTGAAGCGGGCGTAACCCTTACACTACCTGATCAATACAACATCATACCTGATGTTTTAAAGCAGGTTATTCCAAACAATTTAGGAATGTTAGGTGATTTATGCCCTTTATGGATTAAAACCAGACTCTGCATCAACTATGTAATTTTCCATGGGAGTTTTGCCATGGATCCCCCTCCGGCATGCCACAGTCCAGGTGTTAGTCCCCTTGAAACAACTTTTCCATCACTATTGTGGGTTTTAAAATTCTCCTGCCCAATGAAGTCTATGGTGGTTCGCCCGTTCGCGAACATTTGCGGAAGTTCCCGTTCACCGTTTGCAAACAGAAAATTTTATGTTCGCTACATCACTACCAGCTACCTGTTGTGCTAGTTACTTCATGCTTGCTTTCCCTTTAATTTTAAACCCAGGCCTTTATTTAATTTTTCCCCTCTTACCTCCTCCCCCCACCTCCTTTTCTCCAGGACATTTCCTTTATCCCTAGTCTTCCCGTCCCCCTTTCCAAGCATGTTTTATTGTAATCTTAGTTTTACCAGTTTCATTCATTAATATATTAAAAGTTAGCTTTCCTATATCAGATATTTAGTGGTACTTATAAGTGGCACATCCTTGCCCTTATTGTTTGTTATTGCATATCTATGCTTCACTTACTGTATTTTGTATTTGATTTATCTTTTGAAACATTTTAAATGGAAAAAATAGCTAAGCACAATGTTAGCAGGAGTGTCAAATCGATACCAAAAAGGTTATTTTTAAATGAATATGTTATTTCTGATTAATCCCTTATACTTAAAATCCCTTGTAAAAAAAAATAAACGAATGCATTTATAACAATGTACAGAGGCTCAAATGGCAAACAATGTTTAGATGACTCTTTAGCGTTTTTGTTACACTAACATGTATGTTGGCTACACACACACTGAAAAGCCCAGGGCTCTCTCTGCAATGTAAAACCAGATTAATGTCCTTCCATTTGGCTAAATTCAGAAGAAATTGATGCATCTTCTAATTTGTCACAAGAGGATAATTAAAAACATATTTTTGGCTTCCTGGGAGAGAAAAAATAGTTATGTGGGAATTTATCTCCCTTAAAACACATGGGACAGGCTGAATATATGTTATGCATTGCAGATTCCCTCAAACAAGTCACTGAATAGCATTCCAGGGCTGAACATGACATCAGCTTCTCACATTCATCTGACAAACAGGAATCCAGTTATACTCGATCTGATCAAGTGGTTCACTCACTAAAAGCTTGGGGGCTTTGTCAAAGATATGGATATAACAAATTTTGTATGACTCTAAATGCAAAGTCATTATTAATAAGCAGTGAATGTACGCTGGTATAGAATGTGTTCAGAAACAGGAATAAAAAAAAATTCTGTATATTTGGGCAAACATGTTACAAATGTGTAGCTCACGGGTAGCTAGTAGAAAACAGATTGGTAAATGTTCAAGGCTGGTCAGGCCTGGTTCTCGGAAAAATGAGAACCTATCAGGAAACGTCCGCGGTGTTAACTCCAACAAAATACCAAAACATGTTCAGGGTTATTCAGTAAAGTGAGAATTCAAACTGAATTCCAAAATTAGGGTAAAAAATAGCCGAGCTGGGGGAAAAAGTCAGTTATGCTTCCAGTTTGGCTACTCTGGCCTTAGAGATGTATCAGTGTCACATTTCTTTTACGTCTAAATCTTGATTTTTGAATATTTCCCATTTCTTCGCTGATACAATGGTTTTGTGAATTTTTCATAGAGAAGTGGTGGAATTTTCCGGTCACTAAACATTTGGAAGTTTTTTTTTTTTTTTTATATATATAAATCTTTATTTTAATTTCCCCCTTTTTTTTTTTTTTTTTTAAAGTTCATTCAAATACAGATACAGCTTATATACATATTATATTTAGCATGGTACAAAAAGATACTTTGAAAATAATACAAAATACAATAATACAATACCATAGTGATACTAATAATAGTAATCAAATTAATGGTGATGATTGTAAATAACAAACGGACCATGCCTCTAATAGGCCTCTAGTGTTCTACTGTATCTACAGCCATACAAAAATACCATACATACAATGCATCCTGACCAAACATACTTCCCATTCTCTCTACTGTCTACGCAAAGCTATCTCTGTGAGGGGGGCCGGGGGGGGGGGGGTTAGTAGTTCGTTAGTAAATCTAACCCAAGGGGCCCAGATTTCCTTATATTTTTCTTTTGAAATTTTAGCTATCCCGGCTTCCATGTTACATTGGTAATCAATCTGTGTGCATATATCCTGCCAGTTTAACGCACCCATATTTCTCCAGTTTCTAGCCATCACTATTTTTATTGCCATACAGATATGAATCCAAAGAATTTTTAGTTTTATATTACTTCTTGGAATATCAAAATGAAACAAGAACATTTGAGGTGTGAACATTTGGAAGTTTTTTTTTTAACATTGCTTTAATATATTGCAACACTTTTCTGAACACTTTGGACCTGGTACATGAATGTCGCTGTTCTATATTTAGATTAACGGACCCTGCGAGGGATTACAACATTATATAATTCTAGGAAAGCAATGGCTAAGTTTAGCACTGAAAGTTATTTTTTTTAATTTCCCACAATGGACAGACAGCTTTAAAGGTTAAAAGATATTTGTACATCTCCACCATGCCAAGGTTAGTTACCACTGCTCTCCAGTCAAACCAGTCGGAGCATTATTCTATATTTCACATATAAAAGGCTGTTCCGCAGCTTGTGACTAAACGCAGTCTGCACTGCCATCTCTCACTGACTGTACACAATTATTTCTGTTTGCCTGACCTCACACTGAGTTCACTCTGCCTCTGTGCCCTGTGTGCAGAAAGCAATGTCCACACCTTAAAAGACTCTTGGCACCATAACAACTTAATCAGTTTAACCCCAACACACCGTTAAGCCCCAAAGACTTCAAGTTGGCACCTGACCGCTCTGTCCCTGAAGGCTAGAAGACTCCGGCATTAAACAGTTAATTTACAGTTTAACCCCCTACAAGTAAGCCGGCGACTGTGACCTCCTCGCACCATAACAACCTCATTCTGATTAAGTTGTTATGCTGCCTGGAGTGTCTCTTTAAAACTATGAACTCAGTACACAAAACCCTCATGTTTGTGAACTGAAAAACAAAATGAAGCCAAAAAATATTGGGAAAATAACAGAATTAGAGAAATATTGATATATAAAAACTGGGTTTTTTTTTGGCCGAAATTTTGTCATTTAGCTTTCAATTCACCATGGGTTACTCTTTAGTGAAAAGGGTTTATTCAAATAACAGTGAAATGTAGAGATATGAAAACTAAATTGCTAATTATTGTCCAAAATGTGGACAAATTCTACAAATCATCTACAGTGACAATTTGCAATTTTTCAAATCACGGTTTAGTCGTTTTGCAACATTCAGATCCAAATAGCTATGTTGGGAAAAATATGTCAAGAAACTGTAAATTTTCATAAATTCAGCTAATTTTCGACAACATTTTGAAAATCATGCATCGCCTCGCCTCACAACACTGTTATTAATTGTCCCCTGAGGTAAGTGTACAGTTATTTCACGAACATTTTGTGTAATACTCGGAATTCCATTTATATTCTAAGAATATTTATGACCTCCGTACACAGTACAGGTAAGTTAGCAAAACAAGATGTTATCTCGGGTTATTCCATGCAAAACTAGAATTTTAGTCCCGATGTAAGGTGACACTATCAGGGTTTTTTTTTTAATTGTTGGGATTTGAAAATTAAGTCAAAGGAAATGTAAAATTTTAGGCCAAATAGACGAACCGAAAAAAATGTTTTTTTCCCCATTTTTACTATTCAGCCATTCGGATCTAAAATTTGATATTGACTCTGAATTATGTTTTTATTCACACATGGTTATTTGCTAAAGTGAGATGTATTGAGTGTTCAAATTTAAAGCTAAAGTAGCAAAACTCGAGGCATAGCAGACTTAGAGAATATTTCCAGTTCAGCTATTTTGTTCTTAAAGGGACACTACAGTTGCCAGAACAACTAAAGCTTATTGTACTTATTATGGTGAGTATATTCATTCCCTTAAGGCTTTTTTGCAGTAAACACTCTATTTTCAGAGAAAATGTAGTGTTTACATTACAGCCTAGGGATTCCTCTATTGGCCACTCCTCAGATGGCTACTAGCGGTGCTTCCTGGGGCAGTGCTGCACAGTGTGCACCACTGCCATACAGTGTCTCTACCCTCTGCATGCAGACACTGAACTTTCCTCATAAAGATGCATTGATTCAATGCATCTCTATGAGGAGATGCTGATTCGCCAGGGCTGTGTTTGGCTTGCGCTGGCTCTGCTCCTGATCTGCCTCCTTGACAGTCTCAGGCAAACCAATGCTGTCCTATGGGAAAGCATTGTGATTGGCTGATATCACCACTTCTGATGATGTCAGTCAAAGAGGCAGATCAGGGGCAGAGCCACCACCAGCAGACTGGAATAAAGGTGAGATTTTACTATATTTAGGATGGCAAGGAGGGGCAGGGGGATAGATAGTGTTTTTTACACTAAAAGGACAGGAATACATGTTTATGTTCCTGACCCTATAGTGTTCCTTTAAATGTGAAATTCACTCTGTATTCCTAACAATTCTCACTTAATGAATAGGCCTGACAGTAATTCACACTTTAGTGATTGATGCTGTCAGTGAATGTTGTATTTAAAGTAGCAATAAATATTTCATTTTAGCATTTATATATACATTTAGAGCGGAGCTAGACAGTCATACTGAACAGGCATGAGAAGAGCTCCTTGCCAAATCTTGATTTTTCCAATTACATTGAGGTTCTTATAAAAATATATGCCCACATTTTATTATTACACTTTTTTTTTTTAGAGAAAAATCTGTTAATTTTATAATCTAAAGTTTAAAATATAAAATTTTCAATCTACTATATGTAGTCTTTTCTATTCAGAAACACTACTTATTTTCTAAGACCATGCACTATTTGAAGGTCTGAAGCCATCTCAGAATGCACTTTTGAGATTCTTTTAGCTTGCACTTGCCATATGATTTGTGAATGCATACTGGCTCTTGATTATCTGCACGGTTGGGTCAGATGGCTGCCTACATAGTGCTAGTGTTAGCCAAGATATGAACTGAAAAGTGATACTAACTTTCTTTTTAAATAATAATGAAAAATTAAAGTTTTTTTCTCTACATTATCATGTTTTTCGTACATTACATTATATGATGATTGCACTGTTTAGTTTTTTTGTCTTTTTACAATATCTTGGAATTCTTATACAGCCTTAAATCTTCTCTTTAAATATAACTTTTGCTTTTTCTACAGAACAAGAAGTACGGCAAGACATGGCAAGCATTTCTTATGAAACCGCTTTTGTATCCCTCGCCTGGAAGTCTCCATGTTTGAGTGTCAATATTTTTCATACAATTAAGGTTGTAGCAATACAAGTTTGTCACCAGCCAATCAGCTGCTTTACTGCTCATCGTCACTAATTCGGTGTAAGGGAGAAGTCACTGTAAAACTGCATTTTCAAATAAACAAGCTTTTACCCTTTTAATTTGTTCCTGTAGGATTGTTATTACTCCCAGGAAGCCATATGTGAAACTAAAATTCTAGTCTGACATATGGCTTCCTGGGAGTAGTAAGAAAAAAAAAAAAACAAGCATGCAAACTAGAATTGAGATAAATTAAAATGAAACTTTTAACATTGGAAAATAATATATGACTTACAATTCGAGGCTTGAATGGAGGCTTGATTTTCCTTTGCTCCAAGAGTACCCAATCAATCTCTTTGAAAAACGGGTGCTGTTTGATGGCATCTTCGAGTCCCTGGGATGGGACGCATCCTAACCGCTTGTTTGGATTCTTTGTCATAAACTGTGGAAAGATAAAATTCCATAAGATTGATAACTAAAATTCCAAGTTGATTTTCTTATTAAAGTATATGCTTTTAAAAGCTATTTTGCATGTCTATAAACTCTTCTGGTAGAGAAACAAATCTTCAAAAAGTTCTATTTGATGAGAAGTAAAGGATGGGAATTCATATTAGAACATGACAAACAGGTGCATAACTAGGAATCACAGAGTCCTCGTGCAAGAATCAGAAATAGCACCCCCCCCTCCCCTTATGCTCTATCTGATACTCATACACCAACATACACCCACTGACATGACACACAGTCATTGGAACATATTGTTTAACCAACACACACTGTCACTGACAAATGCCCTTACTGACTGACACACACACACACACACACACACATACACTCGCAAACATGCATAGTCATTGGAACACACACTGTTTAACCAACACACACTTTCACTGACAGACACTCACATTCTCACTGACACACACTCTTAAATACACACACTCAAAGACACACACACTCACTGATTTGAAACACTTACATGGATACACATTCTCTCACACACATAAATTAATTTTATTTATTGTGGGAGGAGGGGGTTTGTTGTTGTTTTTTGAGTCCCATCCAGCCTCCCTACCTTATGAGAGCTGGGTCTCTGTATTTAGTGGTGCTGGGGCTGGAATGATGTCATATCTCAGCACCGGTATCACCGCTGAGCGCACAAGGGAGCAGAGCTAAAGGAGTAGGAGGATAAGTGCTCCCTCGCTGCTTGCCCCTTTCTCCCCTCTGGACACAATATATATCAGCAGAGTAGGCACCTGCTGTCCTGATAAGCCTACTCTCCCTTAGTGGATAACCGTCTGCCTCGGGGGACCTTAAGGTGGCCAGCTGACCACCTCCTGGGCCACCTGTGACACGCAGAATGCAAAAGGCCCAGTCGCGCTCGCAACCTCAGCGACCCCTACATTTCCACCACTAATGACAAAGATGTGTACCAGAGAGCAGGCTTTTGAGCTGTTTTTGAAATCAATATCCTGTCACCGCTTGCCTCCACACAGTCCACCACTTCCAGTCTGTATAAGCAAGAAAAGTACCACCACTCTGTGCATGCACGCAGGCAGTATACACTGTTTGTCTCAGTGTATTTATATCCGTGCAATGTCACAGCTACTGTAATGTGTTTATTAATTGTACTGGGTTAAATAATATTCTAGAGTTTTATAAATTAACGGGAAAATTATGTAATTGCTTTTACATTTTAGCAATATTAAAGGAAAAATGTCATCATTTTTATTATTATTTAGAATAAAATGTTACAAAGTGTCAATTCATATTATTTTGTAATGCATACCTTTAAAAGGGGCACTCCACGCACCATAACAACATCATCTAAATACAATTCTTATAGTGCCTGAAGGCCCACGGGTGCACTCTTACCATCAGGGGTTAAATCATTCTCGAAAGGTTTAATCCCAAAGTTGCCTCCAGCGCTGTTCTCAATTAACCCAGGTAGAATCCGATTTCCGAAATCTCAGTTTTTTGGAAGCTGACGCTCTGCTGTTACTAGCGTGTCCTGAAACTGAGGTTCAGATGACGGATGCTGCCTGGGGGGAGTTGAGCTCGGCACTTGAGGCAACTTTGGTGTTAAACTGGTTGAGAATGGTTTAACCTCTGAAGGTAAGAGTGTGCCCTACCATAATAACTTCACTAAATAAAGATGAAGTTGTTATGGTGCATACACTGTCTAAATTGGTCCTGGTAAGTAAATACCTCTATTTAGTGCATCTTCTGGCTTACACCTGTTACATGGCGGTGGCCATCTTTAAATCTTCTTCGTTGGAAGCACAGTGTAACCAGCCAATGACAATACTTATATTCAAAGCTAGTGTTCAGGTACAAACCCTGACACTGTGCGCAAATGCCACGCATCTCAAAAATGCACACTGGAATAGTTTCAGTATTTCAAATTATGCATGGTCTTAACTTATATGTAGTGCTGCCAACAGAGAGGACTAAATATGGCTTCCGATCTGGAGCAAGGGTCAGCTGGGAGATGCACTGAAAAACATTTGTCAGAAAATGATACACAAAACTACCACAAAATCATCACCCACCCTCCTCTAAGCAGTGTATATCAGACTGCTTCCAGTGCATCAAATATTTAAATAGGACAACTGCTAACCGTAGAATATTCAGGGAACACAGCATCAATATCAGGTTGTTTAACCTAAATGGATACTTGCCATTAGAAATTTGTTTTTATAGACCGTAGCCATTCAGCCACTCGAATTTTACAATTTTGCAAAGTAGCGCATTTTAATATGTGCTACACCATATCAAATTTCTCTTCCAGCTCCCCTTAAATAAACAAGTCCTCGAGGTCCTTTATAGGATTAAATAAGTAAAAAGTCCATGTGTAAATCATACACAAAAAACAAAAAAAAAGAGGTTCAATGCCCTTGGACAGATGAAGGCTCAAATGTTGAACGTTCCCAAAGAATAATTCTATAACTCCATAACTATCTAGGCAGAATTTGTAAATACATATGATATATGTTACAAACAATGGATGGATAGAGAGAGTGAACTATTTAAATGTCTAAATTGTAAAACAGAAGGCAAGCCATTTTCTAGAATGTACGTTAAGGAGAATCCTTCACACCTAAAGCGACGTAAATTGATGAAAACTTGCCCTAAAGAACCTGTCATTGGCTTAAGTAACTAAGGCATGAAGTCTTGTGTCTGCTAGCACAATGTAAGGAAATTAAGTGTTCCGAGCCTAATCCCTTGTTAGTATTATACAGTAAACTGCACAGACGCCTCATCACATCCTCTCCCTTTCCTGGAGAACAGAACAACACAGCTTGGGTATGTGACTAAGATCACAGCAGCGAAAGCTATATATCTATTAATAATTTTTTTTAATAACATTTTTTTTTTAAGCATATATTGTCCTTATTTAACTCAATTTCAGTAAGAGAATAGCAATTCATGATTCATAAATTAAAGAGAAGAAAAGCTGCATAAAAAGCGGTCATATCCTGATTTAGCACATTTAAGTCAGTCATATCTTATTTTCCTCATTTAAACTTCCCTGATAAAGGTTAACGAAGGTAAGCGAAACGTTGGAATAGTTATGTGCCAATTCAGTAGAATAATTTTGATATGGAATACGTGGGAGCTATTATTGTATTTACTACACAAATAAAGTACATTAATGACTTTTCATGAATCTTCTGATTTACGATGTATAGGAATTGTCGAAAAAAGCGAAATTGCTAATTTTAGGTCAGTAAAGTCAAATTGGAGAACCATTCAAACTCTGCTATTTACCAGCTAGGCTTTTCCGACCTAAAATTATTGCAGCTCATAAATATCCCAGGGGCCAATAATAATTAACTTATTGTGGACGATAATGAGCCGTCCTTAATAATGTATGCAGCCTTGGCACAGATTATAGAGCAAGCTGATTGTGTGTGTTCTTCTAATGAGGGTTCTGATTTCTGTACATCTGCGAACATAAACAATATTTAGGCACTTTGTGTGCCAATGAAATGTAGTAATTATGGGGTTAGCATATGCAAATTCCTAAAATGGGGCACCAGGGTTCAATACCTACAACTGTATAATGGTAACTTCCCTAATGGGAGGAATTATATTGTATTCATGTGAACACCCTATTCTACAAAGGTATACTCTTGCCCAGGTAGCTGGGTCTATAATAGATATATATAGATTTATTAAACACAATAGACATATGTAATTTAAATAATTATCATGTCTAAATGATTAGGTTAGGGAATTCTTTCTTTCTAGACATTCAGAGAAGTTACTCTTTGCAAGGCAAGATGTACTAACTGCAACAGAAGCAAATACATCAAACAATACTAAGATAGAGCCTGGTGGCTAATGACTACTGGCCAGTGTGAGGTTACATCCGTTATGTAGTCCTTTGATAAGAGCCGTGCTGGTTGTAGTTCACTCTACAGCACGTAGCTGGGAAACCCTCCCACCATCCCGAAGACTTTTTTGTCGAGCAATTGATGCAGTGCCAAACTTGAACTCAAAGGCAGTCTGATACAAATGAAAGGGAATAGACTTGGAGATTAGTTTCCATCCCAATCCCAATTTGTCTGAATTTTTGCCCAACAGGTAATTGTTCGAATTCCCAAACTCAGCCTCAAAATATACCGAGCTGCTAGGAAACGACTGAAACGTGCAAAGACCGAGCATGTTCGTTTTGATTTGTGTTTCTGGATTCTGCCCATGGTGCCAAAATAAGAGATGACTGATGGGGGAAAAAAAGACGATTGATGGCTAGGGGCCAGTCATATATATTTATTTTAATAAAGTTAATAAATATGTACTATATAAATAAAGATTTTTTTTTTTCCCCTGCTCGTCCTACTTTTTCTCACTTGATCTGTGAACCAAATGATGGGAAAACATTCCTATCAGTATACTGTAAAATATATGCAAACTATATTCTGTATTATATTATGTATATATTTTGTAGTACACGGATCGGCCAATTTTTGTCCCCTTTTGCTTTGCCTAATTCGGTTCCCAAATTGGTGTCAAAATTCTGAGAATCGAACAAACATATTGCCGAAATTCAGCATTCTCCCCTCAGAAATATATTTTTGGAAAAAATGCTTTGGCCTAGCCGAATTATCTGGCCGTAAACAAATCTAAAAGAAAAGGCCTGCACTATCCTTAGAAAGCCTGAAAAAGAGAAAAGGGCACTAGAGGCATTGCTAGAGTTACAATATATAAAGGCAACAATCTAGCACTCATCGCATACAAGGATTCTTCCAAATAACCCATTTGCTTTTGAGCAGCTTTTGATATTAAGCTCCCATGTTTGGACGATTGTATTTTTACACTAAATCTGCCAATCAGCCTTCCAGAGATTAGGCTAGTCTACACTGGTTCATTTCAGTACAGAACTTGGACAGAATACTCTCTTTCACTAAGTGTTCCACATGACCCACATAACTAGGCCGGTTGCTTTTGTTTTCTGTTTATTTTGGAGCGTTTGTTTTTCCATCTGTGTTCAGTATAATTTGGATTAATTACAGTATTCCTACGCTAGAACACACACAATTGAATTCATTATACAAATTACACACACCTTAAATAATTAAAGAAGGATTAAAAATGGAAAGAAAAATAGGTTCGTGGACATTCATGAAGCTAGAATCCCCAGAACCAATGGTTCAATTTCCAGATATTACAGTGTCAATTTGCAACAAATTAAGTTCATGAAAAATGATTATTATTGAAGCATTTCGTCTTTTCGATTGCCACACTGTTGCAGCCTACCACCTACTACAGGTACATTGCCCACTCAATTAGAACCTCAGCAGTTTGTTGACATTCACGTTTTCTCCTGAAAATCCAGAACCTTCAGAGTTATTCTGATGACAGAAGACGCCAGCACTGAGACATCGCTGGCCCAATTAAGTATTACAAAGTATTTTATCTTATTGCATCGCCTTGCAAGGGATCAGAGCATCGTGTGGCTTCTATCCAATATGAAGACTGCCTGTAAACAAGCTGCAAATGTTTTTTGTAACACGGTATATATATTTATCAAATTTTACGGACAATGACAACTCCAAATAATGACCTCAAAGGAAACAATGTCTGTCTATAATGGGTTTTCAGATTGTGTACACTTCCATAATACAGAGAGTGCCTAAAGCAGTAGCAAATAGTAACCGGCAATAAAATGAACCATAGAAAAAGAAACCGAAAAGAAAAAACCCAAAACCTGGCACAATTTCATCACCGAGAATCCTTAACAGGTAAAAAGCATACTCATACTAGGCTGTCCAATCTCTTATGTAGCCTAATAAATGATCTGGGGAGTTGCTATTAATGAGATGATGCCACTGAGGTTCCGATTTAGCTAGCGGTTTATGGTCATATTTAGCATATTCTGGGTTCCAGGTTAGGACTAGCAGAATTTACCATAAGGAATTAAGGAAACACTGTAGCCTGAAGAATACATATAAACATATATTCCTAAAACAACAGCTCTAATTTCCCTGGATAGTTTAGGTCCCCCATCTGTATAACATATGTTAGTCCATTATATATATACCTTTTCTCCAGGACAGAGTCTCCGTAATCCTGGAGGCATGCCTTCACAATGACAGACCAATACAATGCTCCTTATAGAGTGGCGCGCCTACAATTCCTACACCTACAAATAGCTTAATATTAAATTTTGGGGGCTAGGACAGTAAGGGCAAGACAGTAGGCACTATAACAACTTCAATAAGATTAACCTGTTAAAGAGCCTACATTCTCCCTTTAAAGGGACACTCCAAGGACCCAGACCACTTCTGCCCATTATAGTGGTCTGGGTGTCAACTCCCACTACCCTTAACCCTGCAACTGTAATTATTGCAGTTTTTTATAAACTGCAATAATTGCCTTGCAGGGTTAAGTCCTCCCCTAGTGGCTGTCTACTAGACAGCCACTAGAGGGCACTTCTGTGTCCACAGCACAGACTTTCTGTGCTAGAGCATCGCTGGACATCCTCACGCTGTGTGAGGACCTCCAGCGTCGCTCAATTCCCCAATTGGCATCAGGGCAGATGTGTATGTTGGCACCCCTTCCTCGAATTGTAAACTTTTCTGTATTGCTCCGCATTCACTCATCCCTTTTATCTTCCGACTCTTGTGTGTTTCTCCTAATCCTTCCTTTCCACCTAGTGTGTATGTTTACCCAAATTACTTCTTGTGTACCTCTCAATCCCCCCCTAATGTATTGTACATTTGACCCTTTTCTACCCCCATATATACACAGTCACATGCATACATACATACATACAGACATACAATCATACATGTAGTCACATACAGACATGTATAAATTGTGTATTACCTATAACGTGCAGTATAAGAGGCCTCGCTGACCTAGAGGTATATACTATGCTGATGGAATGGACTCAAGCTGGATTGAGTCCATTCCATAATATGCTGGACTGGATTGCTAAATTTGTGAACCCAGAAAATGAGCTGAAGACAATATGTGTTCTCATATATGCGCATGCAACTGTAGGACAATAACTTCAAGTAAAATCAAAATAATTATTTTTGCATTTACAGGCCATTAAAATAGATTCTGCCTGTCTAAGGGAAATATTATCAGTCACATATTTAAAGACGACAGGTCTGCTTTAAAAAAGGATTTCAAGAACTCTTGGAAAGTCGACAAGGGACTGAGGAGTGACTAATAAAATAATAATCTATTAAATATGAATCATGAGGTTTAATTGTGTTTCTCCGACTGGCAGACAGAGTGGACTGTAAACTGTCACAGAGATAACAGGATCTGCTTTGTTGTGCGTGTTTTTTTGTTTGTTTTTTATCATATAACGCAATTCCGTATAGCTCAGGTTTATAGAGCGTACAAAAAGGGAAAAAACACAAACACTATGTTCTTTCCCACAAGAAGTGTAATTTATTCCAGGCCCCATTATGCTAGCAGTGGCACTATGAACTGTGTCTGAACTCCCACTGGGGTGGCTGATCTGTATTAGTCAAATATGGTGGTTGTTTTTTTTTAATTGTTTTTTTTAAATTGTTTTTAAAGAAACAGGGAGAAAACGAGGAAGACTTACGGATTTCAAAATGCTGACAGCTTCTTTACTGAGCCAAACTGGGTAAAGGACATCATCATGAAGGATAGATTCGAAGAGGTCATCTTCATTGTCCGCTTCAAACGGAGGTTGTCCTGCCATCATCTCATACATCAGGACGCCAAGGGCCCACCAATCGACTGAGGGTCCATACTCTAACTCTTGCAGGATCTGTCACGAAGATAATACATTGGCATTGCATTCATTTTTTTTTATTAGTCAATCTTTATTTAATGTTTTTCAATCAATTCTAAAAAAAAAAAAAAAAAAAAAAAAAAAAAAAAAAGATGAAACAGGGTTCATTATTATCCATCATCATTTTGTTAATTATGTTCCCCATTTGTGGCAGGTCCTGTAAGCAATCCAATGCCTGCCCTTGTGAGATTAACCATTTACCTGGAAAACCCCTACTCACGGTGCTCTCCTCAGTGGAAGGTTATTTATGGCCCTGGAATGGGGCACCTGCGACAAGTGGATGGGTGGATGGTGCAAAACCAAGGGTGTGGGCCTGGACTCCCAAATATTTTTACATATGAAACCGATACGGCTGCATATACCTAAACATGCATACATTATAAGGGCACTGCTTGGGCCAATTTATAGAACATGTGCTGGATCTTGTTTGTCGTAATTGGCACGCGTTTAATGTATGCAGGTTCAGGTGAGTGCAGCCCTATTGGTTTTATATATATTATATATATACACACACACACATTTCTAGGGTGGGCCAAAATTCAGAGTAGGTTTTGAGGAGTCAATAACTTTTTTTTTTTTTAAATTAATAAACCAACTTCAAAGATATTACATACAATGAATGCTCTACATATGGAGATTTGTTTGACTAGGTACGGTAGATGACATCTGTTAAATAATCTCCATTTGCCGCCTTGCAAAGTCAGGCTCTTCTAATTGCATTGTTCATAGCATTAGTTAATATTTGAGGCTCCAGTGGTCACATTTCTGCACAGTTATTCTTCTTAAACTGCTCAATTGTACTTGTTTTTTTTCCACATACACCCGCGCCATCAGATATCCCCACAGAAAGTATCCCAGAGCTGAAAGGTCGGATGAACATGGCAGCCAATTAATCTGGGAATTTCTTGAGATTATCCACTTGCCAAACAGTTGTCTCAGTTTCGAAAAAATAATTCCACTATTTTTAGTCGTTGTTTCTTCAAGAAATTACCTATGATTAATTTTCCATGACTCAGTTATAATATGTACCTGCAACAAATAAATTGAACTAGTAACAAATAAGTTATTTACCTGTCAAATCCTACTTTGAATTTTGGCCCACACTGTGTATATACATTTATTTATGTATTTATATAGATAATACATTAAACGTGTGTTGATAAATAAAAGTAGGGGGGCGGGACTTGCCAACCGACTAGAACAGACGCCATTCCTGAAAGCTCCTCCAGATACAGCCTGAATCCATCAAATATCTCCCCAATAAAGCCCCATCCGACATTAAAAACACTCCAGCTGACCTACCTGATTGGCACCGCACCGATAGATGCCGTTTTTGTACACGGCGAAACACTCCAAGCCGCGGCGCAGGACCGCGGCCTACTACGCGCCGACGATCCAGGGCCTGGCTTTCCTATGCGGCAGCTACACACAGAGCCCGCCAGACATCGTGCCTCAAGCCACACAGAACACCCAACACTTCATGCCTGAAAGGGGACGCCAGTCCCAAAAACCGAACTCCACAGCAGAGAGCAGGGACATGCTAAGGCAGCCTGCACAGCCCAGAACACTCAGTACAGAGGACCAAGGTGCGAGTAACCAGGCGCAGAGGGAGAAAAAAACCACGCTACTCACACAGGCATGTCTCATACAATCCCTTGAGACCCCTGACGGGTCTGCCCCTACTACCAAAAATGATTTGAAAATCCCGCTTGCAGATATACATAAATTATGGGCAGCAGACCTAAAACTACTGAGAAATGACATACAAACCATCACAGACAGGGTGCAAGCCGCAGAGGAGGACATCCTTGACACCAGATCAGATATCAAAACCCTTAAAGAGACAGTGCACCAGCTCCAAGCACATCACTCACACTTCTCTTAGCAACTCACGGCCTTAGAAGACAAACAGCGCCGAAACCATATTAAAATACACGGAATCCCTGAGGAAGTTACAGCCGAGGAGCTCCCACACTATCTCCGCAGGTTACTAACCACCATATTACCCCACGCCACCGCCAAAACAATAATAATAGACGGGGTACATCGCATCAATAGCTCTGCCAAGCTGACACCTGGAGTGACAAGGGACGTTACCCTCAGATGCCTAACCTTCCAAGACAAATCCCGAATCATGACAGTCCTGAGGAACAAAACACCTTTGGCCTTTGAGGGCTCCTCCTTGTCTTTTTTTCAAGACCTCACCAAAAGCACACTACTTTGGCGCAAGTCAGTCGGAACTGTCACCTCACAACTGAGAAACGCAGACATCACTTACCGCTGGGGAGCCCCGGGGACCTTGGTAGTACCCCACAACGGAACTAATCACACCCTCACCTCTGTCGAAGAGGCACCAGCCCTCCTGAAAGCACTGGGACTGATAGGGCAGAACAGGGGACTGCAATCTGACACCAACACCGAAACCTGGGACCCAGACCACATCACTCCCTTTATCTCAAGGCACGGCAACGCGCAAGCTACTAACACCTGAACGCACCCGAGTCTAGAAATGGAGAACTGTCTACAAGAAAGTTTACTAACCCTGTTGAGATATAGTTTAAATTTGTTTTCCCTCTTACCTCTCTTCTATTCTTTTACATCTACCATGTTTGCACACTACTTTGGCGCAAGTCAGTCGGAACTGTCACCTCACAACTGAGAAACGCAGACATCACTTACCGCTGGGGAGCCCCGGGGACCTTGGTAGTACCCCACAACGGAACTAATCACACCCTCACCTCTGTCGAAGAGGCACCAGCCCTCCTGAAAGCACTGGGACTGATAGGGCAGAACAGGGGACTGCAATCTGACACCAACACCGAAACCTGGGACCCAGACCACATCACTCCCTTTATCTCAAGGCACGGCAACGCGCAAGCTACTAACACCTGAACGCACCCGAGTCTAGAAATGGAGAACTGTCTACAAGAAAGTTTACTAACCCTGTTGAGATATAGTTTAAATTTGTTTTCCCTCTTACCTCTCTTCTATTCTTTTACATCTACCATGTTTGTGTAGAATGTATAGCAACTGGAGACGACTAATCCCGAACTGGCCCATGGCTTGAAATCTCCTGACTTCTCCCCCGCCGCCCCATAGGTCAGGGGTACTTCATAGAAACAGTGGTACAACCCCCACACCGGGGGTGATATAGCACTACTGCTGTACACCTCATATACCCGATTTAAGATCACCAGACAATCCTTAGAATGAGCCCAGGGAGAACACCTACCAACCTCTGTGAGAGAAAATATGCTGACCCCACTCCAGCCCACTAGATACAGACTCCCGAGCATATTAACACCCAAAGCACGGGAACATCTGAGTGCTCTCACTCACACAGCAACCCCCATACCCAAGCCCCTCTCAGACATATCCCGAAACTTGAACCACATTGCATTATGGAGAAAAAATACAAAAGGTGCCATAACACGGCAATGCTATTGTAAAACCACTCTGTATATCTGCATCTTACAAAATTGCCATGTACCAACCATGTATTTGCTATGCACCCCCAAAATAAAGAATTAAAATAAATAAATAAATAAATAAATAAAAGTAATTAAAAAAAAATCTCAAGAACTGATTCCGGATTCTCCACCAGTGACAATCTATTCAGCCCCTAACCAATCCAAGGTCTCCAATTTAGTCCTTGTTTTAATATATGTAGTAAATGAGAAAATATTTAGAAAAAATGTGTCATCCATTGATATCTTTTCATATATTGATATATATTTTTTGAATTCTTTGTTTTTGTTGTGCATGGATGGTACATGTCAGCATTTAGTACCGTTAAGCGACAGAAATCGTTATCAACATCTTGTGAGAGAACAACACAGTGGAGCTTAGTCTGCACATTTCATATTAATTATTCAAGCTTGGGAGACACAGTGCTAGTGCTTGATTTTAGAGGGTTAACAGGATTAACAGGATAGACGTGAGGTAAAAGCACTGGTTGAATAAACTGAATTAGATTAAGGGCATTATGCCCATGAGTATTAGCATGCGAGAGCTTACAAGAGAATATAAAACAATTAAGCTAAAACAAGATGAACTAAAACAAAATATCACTGAGAGTGAAGTCATACAGAGGATTGAGATTACATTTCTGGGGTTGGTTTGACAGGACCTCCGACCCGGTGCCCTTACCCTTTGCCATGTACGGGCCGCAGCCAGGTGTCTATGGTAGGTATGGTTACGTGTTTCAGTGTGTTCTCGGGCATTACATGTACATTGGTGTATAACATACTTTTAAACAATGAGACATTATAAAGAGCCTGCTTGACAGACTGTGGAGGCTAGGTGTGTTCACTGGGTGCTGGATGTCGTTACACCTGTGTTGTGCTCGGAAGATTAGGCGGCGTGTGTTAGCCGTGTATGGACGTATGTTGTAGCGTGTTGTGGTTCATACTGGAGTAATGCAAAGAAAGAACTGTGTAACAGTGACTAACAAAAAAAAAAAAAAAAAAAAGGGAATCTGCCGTTAGTATGGCAGGGTGCAAAAGGAGAGGGGGTATGACCCCCTGATGTTTAGCCCACTCCTGTCATAGGATGGGCACTGTCCCGGCTAGTAGAAGCGTTCCAGTCCCGTGCCTCAGTGTTCCACCCGCTGCGTGCCCCGACATTTCCCATATCGCCAGTCTCATTAATCCCGTTTGGGGCTGTGGATTGACCTCGAGGACCCGTGTAGGTCGGCATGCAGTTGTGGACGATGTTGGTCTTCCGAGGTGGTGGGTTGCGTCCTGGAGGTTTTTCCGGTTGGGACCGAGGTTTAGGGTGGTTGCTGGGCGGGTTCTCCGGCTCCGGGTTTGTTTACACGGCATCCGCTTTGTCTTTAGTGGCTTTGCTGTGCCATGTCGTTGCCCATGAGTCGCTGGCTGCTCAAATATGCACGGAACGGTTGGCTTTGGCTGGGTTTCAGCCGGCTTGTGACAGCGTGCGGCTAGTGTGGCCCAGAAATTTGCGAGCGGGGAGTCTAGCTTCTCCTGCAGGGTTAGTGCCGATAAGTCGCACATGGTGTCCACCATCTTGGCCATGGCAGGTGGGTCGTCCCCAATGCATAGTGGCTGAAGCTTTACCAGTGATACTTCGTTGGAAGTTGCGGGATAACCCCCACCGGCTGGGGGGGGGGAGGCGGAGAGAGGTCGCATGCTAGTCGTCCCGGTTGAGTGCTTGATAGCAGGCTGAGGGATCGGCCGCCTCTCTCTTGTGCGCTGCCCGTAGGCCTCTTGTAGGCCTTGAAGTTCTCTCCGGGGTTACCTGCCGCTCACGGTCAGAAACTCAGCTGGTTTGAGAGCTGGGGATTTCTCCCGACACCGTGGTGTCCAGGGATCCAGGTTTTGAGTCGCAATTTTGTAATAATTGCTTGTTTAGGAGGCAGTTTGCAAGGAGCTCACAGTGTGTGCGGCCATTCAGCTCGGCTGCCAGGCTCCGCCCCCCTATAACATATATTTTTAATAGTTTGAAAAAGTAATTGTTAAAGTTTATCCAAAAATTATTTATATTAAATGTAATATTACATTTAAAACGCTTATCCATAAATATTAATTTGAGTCCTTAAAAGGATACGGTAGTGTTAGCCACCTCCCCCCAAAACAAACAAAACTTTAAAAAAAACAAAATAAAATTAATGACTTTAATTTCTCTCCAGTGCCAGGTCTCCTTCCACACTAATTTGGCTTTTTTTCCTTGGCTGATGTCATCCTGGAGACAGGACTTCAGAATGACAGTCCAATCTAATGTTTCTCATAGAGGAGCATTAGGGACTGTAAGAACATGCACAGTACGCGCAAGATGCATATGATTGATTCTGCCGTAGAGAATCAATGAGTAAAATGATTCTATATGGCAGACTGTGATGGCACTGCATATGTGTGTGATGTCATGGTATGTTAGGGTATGAGAGCCAGGTAGTGACAGTTGCAGCTATTGAAGCCACGCTCCCAAGCCTTCTAATTATTAAAATATTACATTTTGGTCAGTAGGGTGGGGGGGGGGGGGGGCGGGGAGAGTAGGACTGAAAGTAATATAACAACTTCAATTAGATTTAGTTGTTATAGTGCCTATATTTTTGGATACGTTTTTAAAATAATTTAATATATTTGGATAGGCTTTTCATTTTTTTTTTCAACATATTAAAATATCAAAAATATATAATGTAAAAAAAAATATAGCAATATCTAAAAATAAAATGTAAAAAATTTAAATGATAAAATATTTTATAAAACATTGTCACTTTTAACGTTTATCCAAATATATTAAACCATTTGAATTTTTTTTCCAGAAATATTAAATTAAGACAATAGTGGGGACTCTGCATTGCTACTTTATAACTTTATAATTCACAGAAATTATTCAGAACACAGAGAACAAAGCTTACCTCGGGAGCAATATAATCCGGTGTACCACAGAATGTTGTCGTAGTGACACCATTTAAAATGCCTTCTTTACACATCCCAAAGTCAGCTAGTTTGCAATGACCTTCTGCATCCAGAAGTATGTTGTCCAGTTTAAGGTCCCTAGAAAATAAATATAATATTAAATAAGTCTGCTTCATTTAAATCAAAGACAAAAAATAGCAAAAAAAACAAAAGAAAACCAAATATAATACTATTAGTATGGTAGACAGTCTCCTATTATAAAAGGTCATTTTCACATTCTAGTACTTTTTGAATCAGATGATTTAAAAAGTGTTTTATATAAATGCCCCTTTTACTATCATTTTTTTTCTTTCTTTCTTTCTTTTTTTTTTTATAAATGTTTATTTGGTTTTATAATGAAACAAATTACATTCTTCCCATCAGTGCACATTTATAACAGTAACATAAGTCACCTATCACGTGATAAATTGTCACAGTATAATAATTCTACTGTGTAAAATAAAAAATTAAAAAAATAGTAATAATAAGAAAAAATAATAAGAAGTAACAAAACAAAACAGAAAATAAATAATGATCAGCAACTGCAGCTGGTTGTCGATATGGCATACAAATGTATGAGCATTGTGCTGACCCATGAGTGGCTCCAATGAACTAGGGGGGAAAAAATGCATAGTAAAAGTAAAAGTTAAGTGCTAATTGTCTGAAGTGGCATGATGAGCTAATGTGGATTTCGATTCGATGTATCTTACATCTGCTGGCTTTTCCTCCATACTGGAGACAAGCATAGGACATGCACCCATGGAGAACAAGTGATAACGTGAGTATTAGAAGAGTTTCTCATATTATGTATTATCTCCTCCATCGGCCATATAGACTCTGCTTTATCTATCCATTCCTTACGGAAGGTTTTTAAAGTTGGCCAATCCTGTGCTTTCTCCAGAGTGTGAGAGATGGAGCAATAGAGGTATGTGCAAGAGGACTAACAGCCTCCAGGGGTGCATTCTCCCAACGTCTGTGGGATCTGAACTGGTAAAGTGTGGACCAAGTATAGTAATTGTGGAAGAGCATTCTTTTTTAGAATGGGTATCCTCCCTAAAAGGTTAAAATGTTGCAGGTTCCAGGTGGTTAAGTCCTTAGTCAGTGTTGCTAGTAGTGGAGGGAAGTTGAGTTAATATTGATGGGATGTTATTCCCAGGTATTTAACTACATGAGAAGTCCAGAGAAATAGAAATCTACTCTAATGCAAACTCAAGCTACCTGGCTCCTAGATAGCTGCTCCCCCATGTGGCCATAGGGGGGCACTATCCTGGGAGAAAATTATTACACTTCATTCCCACCTTGGTCACAGAGAGCAGTGCAGGTAAATGGGGCAGTGAGAATGAGGCTCAGTTTTGCACAGAACATGGGGTTATTGAAACAGTTGCTAGTCAGTGTGCACTCTGTATGGGGCAGTGTGTGTGTGTTTGTATGGCTCAGTCTGTGTGTGTTTATATAGATGTGTTTGTATGGGGCAGTCTGTGTGTGTGTTTATGGTTCAGTGTTTGTGTGTGTGTGTCGAAAAGTATTTACCTGGCAACAGGCCAAACGCCCCCTCAAGCTACTCATTGCTTATATGATGTTATCAAACACTTCCTCACATTTGAGACCACAGTTGGGTACCCACTACTAAGTATTAGGCGTAGGACTAGCAATTAATTCATATTTTGTACTTATTCTCCTCCCCCCCCTCCCCCCATCCAGTTCTAAACCATAAAAACCACAATGAAGATGTTTATTATTTAAACACTATTTATTTTGGGTTTCCAAATGAGAACTCTAATGATTATTTTACTGACCCATTTAAAAGAGTGGCCAACCTTTCAATTAAATCTAATCTCTTAAATCCAAGTTCAGTTCTGGGAATAGATATTGCATATTGGCTCTCAGTACTTCCCAATTACAGTTTCCATTGCATGACCTGCTTTTCTTTTGGAAACATAAATTGAAATAATTCTATCATACACCACGTTATCCATGTACTATCACAAGCAACATACATTTATGTTATACAAACATAGGTATTTATTCATTAAATCTGCTCCTATTTGGATAAAAACACTTTTCCAATTACCGTAGTTATTCCTGTTGTCTAAAGTGCACATTATTTTCCTCATTCTATTTAGATTAAGGCATTTTTCTAGCATTTACTTTGCAGGGCATATGGACTCCTTTAGATAAGATCCATTGCATACTAACAATGTCACGTGTATACTTAAGATCTACTTAGAGATGTGGCTACAGACCTAAAGGTCACATGTAATTGCCGCTTCCTTTCTGGGCAGCATGTGGACTGCATACTCTTAAATAGCAAGATAAATAACTTGGCCTAACAGGAAGTATGAGCATCGTAGAGAAATTCCTCCACTTAGTTCTGGTAACTATCAATTGTCCAACTGAATTACAATGCATCACCCGATAGAGTTAAATGGGTTTCAGACCAAGGCAATCCATGGGGCAAATAGAATGAAATAGGCCCAACCACTTATTTAAATCTGGGGCCATTCTATGTCTGATTGGTGCTGGTGCATCACTACAGAATCACACTAGGATCCTAATATATTAAGAATCAAACGAACATTTAAACAGAAACAACATGCGTTGGACAATCTGAGATCTATGTAATATTTGTTACCTTTTTTTTTTTTATTAAACAATTTAAAATTAAGCACGGCTTAAATTATAGTATACATTCCAATTTCAAGACCAATATAGATTCCTGCCCCCACCCCCCTCAAAGTACCTATTTCTATTTTTTCCCCCCACAAATTGTTTCTCTTTAGATTTCTATTTCATCCTGAAGAAACCCATCAGAATCGTACCTACATGCTTTAATGTTTCTTAATAGTCTTTGCATAGAGCTTCCCACCCTTCCTATTCCCTGACGGCAATAAGGAGAAAGCCTTAGGAGTGTTTGCCGCACTGGTGGGAGAGGATAAGGCCACCCAAAATCTGGTGGCTAAGATGGTCTGTCAGGAAGTATGCAGTGGCACCAGTCTCCCAAGCTGGAGATTAATGAACTTCCAGACATGAAGCCTCCAGTACAAACCCGACCCAATTAACGGCATTGCTGTAAAGAGTAGAAAGGCTAATCAGTAATATCCCAAGAGTGATATATTAGTTATATATATTATATATGATCCATATTAATTCATTGACCTTCAAATAAAACTTATAAATAATCGAAGCCAGGGCTGGATTTCCCTGAGTGGGCACCTGTCTACAGGCACTGATCCTATATGGGGTACGTGTTTTCAGCACTTACTTTTTGAGCTTAGGTGGACTGTTTGATAAGGAGAGATCAGTACCAGGAGCCTTAGCCAGTGCCCCCTATAGTCCAGTCAGACTTCTATATTCGTTACTAGAGTAGCAGGAACAGTTACAGAGTGTGTAAGTGCTGTCCCAACTCCTCCAGTGTGTGTGTGTGAGGCTAGGCAGGAAGTAGAATGGATCACTTCCCATCTGTCCACCAACAAGCTCTCACACAGGAAATGCCTTGCAGGAGGACCAGGGACAGCACTGAGTGATGTTCAGGGCTGGATTTACCTATCAGGTGACTGTAGGCAAGATTTCTAATAAAAAAAAATGGCTTCCCTTTAGCCTCAGAAAGGCAAATAAAGTGAGTTTAATACATTTATTAACTGGACATTTCAGGCATAAAAATATCTATAAAACATACATTACATTTTGATATGTATACATGTATGTGAATATTTCTACTTGCTATGTATTGTGTTTGAATCTGTGAGTATAGTGAGCGTACGCAGTGCAAATGTGTAAATGCAAGGTTAAAAAGGTTACATTTAGCATTGCGGTACATGGGGTATTTGGGGTTTAAGAGTAGTTAAATCTATGATAAAGGTAAAGGGTTTAGTTTAAGGTTTTGACTATTTAAATGTGGAACCCAGGAAATAGTTTGTTTAGATTTTGAGAGGGGTTTAATTTAGGAATAAGAAAAGAGGTGTTTAGGGTAACGGTATGTGGAGATTGAAGGGTTATTTGCAACGTACTCACGCTCCTATGATTGATAACAGATTTGCATGAGCTGTTATACAGAGTGCATCACTCAGTTCTGTCCCTGCTTACCTGTAATGTACTTCCTGTGTCAGAGGCTTCTTAGTGGGCAAATAGGAAGTGAACCCTTCCCACGAAATGTCCATCTCTTGGACAAACGCTGCCCCACAATAGTGGACTGTGAGTAAACGGATAGCAGCATCACATATAATAAGTGGAACTGCAGCTGGTGGCTGACCTACATATCTCATAACCGCCCTAAACACCATAATGAGAGGTCCACAATTGATGGATCACTTCCTTGTCTGAGAAGTAGCCGTGGACTGCTCTTTTCAGCTTGGTGGCAACAAAAACGTTCAAGGTGAGAAATCTTTTTTAAACTTTAATGTTTGCACATTTGTTAACGCATTACCTCTATATGGGATGGGGTCACACCAAGCCCTTTAACCAAAATACAGAATAATTTAATGGAAACAGATGTGTGTTCAGAAGGGCTGCTGGTATTGAGATATTCCATTTTCATAAAAACGCCTTCGTATCAGGCATTCTTTGAAAAGATTTATCGTTGCATCCTATTTTTAGCTATAAATAATGTGATCTAAACACACCTGCATATGGAAGTCTAGCTTTTATAAAGACTATTGTCCTGAAAAAGACATACATTGATGACATTATCATTCCTAAACTTAATCTGAAAGCTGTTTTTCTGATAGTTATCACTATAAAGGTATTTTCTCTATATTGTGCAACGTGTTTTTCTCACCCTAACATGTGTCAATGAAGAATAAGCACAGAACAGATCATCTCACTGTATCCACAACAAATATGTGGGTAGCGGAGTAAAGGCCCGTATACCACAATCATATCAGGTCTCCTCCATCAGTTAAATACAAAACAGATTGTCTTGAAATTTTAGATAAAAATAGAAGATTCCTCAAGTTTACTGCGCCTGCAAAACTTAGCATGTGACAAAGGAAAGTATACAACGACAATTTGCAATTTACAATTTGTGTTATAAAAGAACCAAAACAAATAATTGTCCCTTGCTAACCTGGGTAAGATATCCAAGCAGCTTACACATGAAATTTGGTAATATGTCTTGGAATTGTATATTGGATAGTAAGACTTTATGATAGGAAGTAAGACTTTATGATAGGGGTTTCAGACTATGCCACAAAACAGATACAGTAAGAAATTAGCAGCAACATACTCAGCAGGACACTTTCTACCGAATGGAATGACTATTTACAAGAAACTTTTTTTAGTTAAAGTTGCCAACCTGTTTAACATCAAAGTAACCATTAAAAGCAAATGATTTCAGATGTAAGAAAATCATGAAGTTATAGGAACGCTATGACTTAGCCCAACATACTCGCTGGGACTTCCATCTCTTCGTACGTTCGACTGGATTAACTTGAACGAGACCGATCGCAAGCCCCGATTCTCTGGAACTGTTTTGGGCATGGGACCATGCGTGAAGTCGGTCAAACTATGACTTCCATGAAATTCCTGAAACCTCAGAACCGATCTGGGTGATTTTTGGATATGTTGGTCACCCAGATTGTGGCTATCAGGGGGTGTAACTTTTGTGGGGGGTTTGTGTGTTTAAATGTATTTTAAGGGTTTTGTAAAAATGTATGTTTTCTGTGCCTGGAAATAATCGAGTTTACTACAGTGGGGGACTCAATTATCTCCCAGGCACAGTGGAGGGATTATCTTATTACGTATGGGAGTGTCCTGGATCTGAGAACCAATGTAATTGTGTATTTGTTTCTACTGTGATTTATTCTCAGGTCCAGGGGGGAGTGCACCTTGCATGGGGAGCTGCAAATAAGGCCAGCTATGGCTACCATTAAATGAGTTCCTTCTTACCCTCAACATAGAGTCTCATCTTATGTGTGGGGGAAATGGCTGTATCTACCCTGGGGATTGCTATATCAATATACTGCCCTGGCACTTGCTCTTTTAAGAGCATACTGCTACACCCTCTTGGAGGAGTAGTCTACCTACTGGAAGCTGGATCCTGGTCTTGGATCCAGAGTGGGTGGAACACAGCAAGACCAGAACCAATCTGTAACACTGGAAGTGGGGACTACTGTGCTCATGGTGTCTGGTGGAGTGCTTGGAGTACTCGGTGAGCACTAGCAGCAACAATTGGCGGAGACGGTCCTGCACATTTACATTGCAGGACTAAGTGGGGCAGGGACATTGCACCCAGACCACTTCAATGAGCTGAAGTGGTCTGGGTGACTACAGTGTCCCTTTAACGGTAGGGCTGGTGCCCCACCAGGTGACTGTTGGAAGTGTGTGCTAGGGAACAGAACTTTACTGCACACCCTTCTATCACTTGGGTACCATGACAGCATCATACTGAATACATGGCTGGGCAGCATGTACTTGTTTCTGGGTGAGATTTAATTGATATCCCGGAGAACATCACCAGCACACTGTTCATGGGTAGAGAGGACATAACATAAGGTGGTGATACTACATCATGACATTCCCACCTCTCTGTCAGTGTAGGGGTCAGTTTTTCTCTGGTGTCAAGCATTAGGTCTTTCTATAACTTAGCAATCCCCCAAAGTTAGGTAAAATCACATTGGATTTCTCTTGATGTCTATCATTACAAAGAATTCTAGAAACATTAAGTAATCTCCCAATGTGTAAATCAATTATTTGTTATTATTTTTACAATACTGGCATGGCAGACACTTTGCCACCTAGGCAAGCCTTGGTCAACGCACCCTTCTTTAACAAGAACCACCACAAGGCACAGACAAAACAGAAGAGTGTGAATATATAAGTGAACATTAAACACTATTGGTCAGCTTCATTTCTACGACACAAAAAGGTACGGGCATCACTGGCGAGACTGTCTCCTAAAAGTGATGCAAGGTGGTACCATAGAAAAAAAAAAAAAGAGAGAGAGATCAGTGACCATCGTCAAAATAAATTCCAGAATGACCTGTGCCATCAATACGAGAACCCAGAGGAACAGTGTGGAAATTGACACTTTCTTTAACATTGGAGCAGAAATCTGTAGCACGCCAGTAAATATTTATCTTTACAAACTGTAGCTGTCTCTAAAATAACTACCTTAATAAAAATTGAAGAAACTAAACACATAAATCAGCTCAATGTACATGCGTAAAAACAAATATATACATAGTATGGGAAGGAATTGCACAGTTCCCGTTTACTTGAAATTATGTCTCCATATTGAAGCTTTCATTAGTGCCTAATGTTGTGCCTTGTTTTGCTTGGCATGACTAACGTTGGCATCCTGGCAATCGCTTTTAACTTTTGTGTGCCTAGTAAATGAAAAAATGATGAGACATATTTGCCTCTTTAATTGAGATGAAATGCAACACTCTACCTTCACACGACGCAGGTGGATAGTGTATTTACCAAGGACACCTGGAGGGATAATCAATCAAGCTGAAGACTATGAGCCTTTTCACTCAATTAAAAATTAGAGATGGTAATGAAACAAGATCAGTTCAATGGATATCCATCAACTGTAGTAATAATATTTTGTGAACAGGCTTCTATTTGTGTTATATTGATGAATAATTAGAAAAGGTTTATTTACAGTCTTTAGCATGTTTAATATCAGCATTGGATCTTCTGTGCCCTAAAGGTCTTTCCAGCTCCAAATACATCACTCACCCCTGTGTCACGTTATTATTATTTATTTCTATATTTATTTAAAGTGTTTGGATTTGTTTTGCAGGATTTCCTAATATATCATCCTTTGAGTTCTACTGACTAGCACTGGTTACCACGTGATTTCTGACTCTGTTCTAGAACCTTCGATCCACAATTTGCTTATGCTTCAGCTCAAAAGACATCTATTCTTTTTACCCAGGAATACAAAGTCGGGACCATCTGGATCTGCCTAAACATCCAGCACTATTTAAAGACATCAGAGGATTCAATACTGAGAGTTCTGATCAATAAATGAGAAAAGCTATTGTCAGACTCTGCTAACTGATTTGATCAGTAGCCTTTCCATTGAGTAGATTAAAGGAAAGCCATCTGACATCATAATAAACACGTTCAACTACCAAGATTATTTATTAATTCTGAGGGTATAAAAGAAACACGGCTAAAGCTTGAAAGTAAATGTGATTACAATTGTTGAATACATGTTCATATGGATTTAGTTGGATCTTCGAGATAAAGATAACTAATTACTAGTGTTTGACAATGGGAAAAAAAGGCACAGCAATGGGTCAATTAAGAGTGGGATAGTTATTAGGATTGGATAAATGAATATAGCAGCCCATCAAAGGGAATGTTCATGCTCTTCAAGATTGTTTTTTACTTTAAAGGACCACTATAGGCACCCACACCACTTCAGCTCTATGAAGTGGTCTGGGTGCCAGGTCCCCCTAGTTTTAACCCAGCAGCTGTAAACATAGCAGTTTCAGAGAAACTGCTATGCTTACATTGAGGGTTAATCTAGCCTCTAGTGGCTGTGTCCCTGACAGCCACTAGAGACGCTTCTGCGATCCTCAATGCGAAAATCGCATCGAGGACACGCTGACGTCCATAGGAAAGCATTGAGTAAATAAAAATAAATTACCAAAAGAAACAACAAATGTGTAAGACTGACTAATTTTAAAGAGCTATCGTGGTAATATTGTACTGGTTTATCTTATGGCTTTACAAGGAAGAGAAATAATACATTGACTCTAATACAAACATTGTTTGAAATGCGCTGTATTTCCTGGATATATCTGTAGTCCCAAGTGGTGTTGATGCAAAAATTATAGGATGAAGGCAGAAAAATAAGGTAAATATGATACACCAACAAAAAAATGCAAACTAAAAAAATACAAATGCAAACTAAAAAAAAAACAAAAAAACATGAAAAAATATATAGTTAATGGAATGGAATACATCAGATTTCAAATAAACAGGACTTACCCTGATTATGTCAGTCATTGATAATGTTGGAGGTAGTCCATAAAATGTTGCCCAATAACCTACCGATTTTAATACTATGTTGACTCATGGTCTTGGAGACCACGAGTTTTTATGTTTATAATACTCCTATCTCCTATATTTTAAATTGATTAATCCTAGTCTGAGGTCTCCAGAATACTGTAACGTTTAAATCCGACCCTATTTACTGAAAACGGGTTAAGTATGTACGTGCCTTGAAGAGCATATGCTTACAACTGTAGCCCACCTAGTATTATGTTCAGAGTTTATGCTGGTCATTTGAGTACCTTATCAGGCTTGAACCTACATGATACCTTATCCCACACGGTTACAGCTCAAATATTACAAGTATGAAAAGAAAATAATACGTTAACTTAGCATTGCAAAATAATAACACGTTTTTCTTTTCAGAAGCTCCAATGAACTATGAATCAGAAAGGACCTTCTGTGTGTTTTCTTAATCCACTTAAACAAAATAATTTGAAAAAAATTATATTAGACGAAAACACTGGGTTAAGGAAGGTGCCAATGTCATTTAGTGTTTTCTAGTCAGATCAAGTCTTAATGGTTGAATGCTTGAAAAATGTCAACACGCTGTTTATGATGTAATATTCCCTCAGGCAGATCATACAGTTTAGAAGTTCATCTAAGTTAAATATTCTACTTTGACATTCAGGTGTAAACTTTGCTTTGTACCTGATCTTTAATATGTTACATAAGTATCAGGGTAAGTACATTTTATTTGTAATTATAACTGAAATGTTCTTGATAAGAAAATGTTGGCTCATGAGCATCAGGTCAAAAATAGACCAACTGGTGCAAAAAAAGTAAAATTTAGATCAATCCGCATAATAGATCTCTTGCGCGGTTTTATTCAGACTCTTAGAACTTGGGTAAATCAGATTTATTTTTGCTGGGAAAGGGATGGACACATAATCCTGTATACCCTTGGCCCAGTAGGCAGTGCTAGTATTTCCTAACATGCACAATCATATATCACCTGAGTAAATAACATCAGTATATAAATCATGGTCTTGCTGGTCACTGGGATACTATAGACATCAAAAACAAAAAGCTTAATGAAGCAGTTTGGGTGTAAAGATCATGCCCCTGCAGTCTCAACGCTCAGTTATCTGCAATGTAGGAGTTAAATCACTTTTGTTTCTGTTTATGCAGCCCTAGCCACCCTTTGACGTGACCCACACAGTACTCAGGTGTTAACTTGCTTTAGACGTTTTTATATTCTCTGTAAATGTAACTTGAATCACACAGAAGAAGCTCCTACATGCTAACATAGCAGGAGATAAGGAACTCTAGATTACACAGACTGTGCAATAAAGGAACCTAGAATATCTAGGTTTCTTTTCAGGGCGTATTTAGGAAATCTGTGCAAGTCACATGCAGGGTAGGTGTGACTAGAGCTGTATAAACAAAGTGATTTAACTCTTAAATAGTAGAGAATTGAGCAGCGAGACTGCATGGGGAATGATCTATACACCAAAACTGCTTCCTTCAGCTAAAATTGTTTTGGTGCCTATAGTGTCCCTTTAAGTTCCATAAGAAAGACTTTAGGAATCATGAGATGTGACAACAGAATGGGCAATGAAGCTGGGAAGAAGAAGCCCAAAGGCAGGCTGTGGATTTTCAGCTTTTTTCAGCTTTTAGCCACACTTTTGGAAAATTGTCGATACTCCGTATTGAGGCATAGAAGACATAGCACCTAGTATTACTGAAATACGTATATCCTCTGGAATACTACCCAGTGAATACAATATGGATTCTGTGATTCACAGGCCATGTGTACACCTTCCATTATGTTTTCCTAAACTTAACCTCACAGCTAAGACCGTTCCTGGCATAATCCTTGCACTACATCTATATTCATCTGCTCCCTAAGTGCTGAACGAGGCTAATTCCTGCACCTGTACTGTACCCTCTTCATATTTGTTGAAAATAATAAAGAAAAGTGGGTTTGGTAATATTACGTAAAACAGCTATTCTGCAAGGAGCTTTGTAACTGTAACTTTAAAATAAAGTGTTTTATCCTTCTAAACGAATTCATTTTAGGGATACATTTACCGTAATCTTCTGCTATGAATAATACTTTGTATATGCTTGCATAATGAAAGAAGAAAGCATTTTCTGAAAAAACAGAAATCCGGTTATGCAACTAAATTAACACGGCTCTCTCTTCTAATCATGAAGGTGGCTTTAAAATACTTGGAATGAGGCAGGAAATTCTATTGTGCCAGCTAGAATAATATAAATTATGTCTGTGGAGCAGGATGTCTTTCTACAAACAAGGAGATGGGTTTTCCCTTTCAAGTAATGTGACATTTAAATATATTTTCTGCAACACGATGACATAACAATGTTACATGCAGGAGAGAGGCGTCCATTTATAGCAATTTTGGAACATTGGAGAAGTTTAATGAAATGTATTGGGTGTCTTTGAGAAGATTGGCAATGAAAGAAATGCTGTATTGGCAGAAAGGTAAAACTACATCCAATTCAGTGTTCTCTGCAGTTCAGTACCTCACGGTGGAAACGAAGGATTAAACAAAATGCATCCTTGTCATCTTAAAGGGAAAACGTCACATGTCTGGTATTTGGACTATTGAATAAAATTGAAAATCATCTATAACATTCGTTAAACTTATCATGAGATGCTCAGATGTATTTTAAATGTATATATATATATATTTTTAAAATAGCAAATGACATCATAAGCCAGTTCAGTCCAGGCACAGCCAAGGCACACATTGCAAATGAGGACATGGAATTAAAACATTGTTTCATTTCTGCTCTTCTCTGTGCTGACTGGCAGGTGCAAAGGACAGAAATTATAACAATGATTGACAGGGAATTAAGATGGAGGCACCCAGATACAGGAGAAAGAGGCGTGGATTTCTGCATTCATTATTTTTTCTACACCTCACAAAGATGGTGCTTTTTAGGTTTTATATTGAATAATTTTTTTGTAATTCTGATTTTATAAAAAAAAAAAAAAATGCACACTCTGACCAGAATGTTTAAATGACAACGTTCACATCAGAACAGTTTTTGGGGTTTTTTATTATGTAATTTCCTTTTTATCAAGTTTTGAAAGGATTTTTTTTTTTTTAAAAATGAAGCATAAATAATAATTAAGAAAAACTCATCCCTTCCTTTAGAATAGGACAGGATCCTTCCGCCATATACATGCACCTTAGGTCAGACAGTGTTTGAAAACCGACAGGTAGTCTCTATGGTCTTCCCTGCTTCAATGCAGTAAGTGAAGCAGGGAAGATCATAGAGACTGTCTGTTTTCTTACACTCTCTACCCAAGGTGTATGTATATGGCTAAAAGATTCTGTCCTATACTAAAGGTAGGGATGGGTTTTTCACATTCTCTACTTATACTTCATTATAAAAAATATATTTTCTTCCAAAACTTGATGGAAATATTATTTTATTTAAAAAAAAGTTTTGAGGTGACAGTTGTCTTTTAAGCTTTTTTTTCGCACCTCTGCCCATTGACTCCATGTGATTTTCCACTGAATTTCAAATGCTGACTTCCTTTATAATATTGGTATTTTTTGACTATATAGCTATTCATCATTTAACAATGATGGAGTTTGCATGCTGGAGGTGTGTGGCAATGCTGGAGAGGTGGCAAATATTTTATAAATGTCTATTTAAGCAATGTCATTCATCAACTATAAAACTATGTATTCATTGCTTGAGGAGATATTATAATTTAAATTTAATTTGTTGTGACAGATTCACTTTAAAAAGATGGGATCTTGGCAGGCTACAATCATATTAATGAATATAATAAATACTAGTAAATTAAAATGATAATTGTAGTTAAAAGAAAAATAACTTTAATCGAGAAGAGCCACCTCAGCTTTTTATAGATGTTATGCTGCCAAGAGTCATTGGGTGTAGTCCTACTGGTTTCTGTCAAACCATTGTCAAGAAGCTTGAGAAAGAAAATAGACCTCAGCCAACACATTAGGTGCCCCATCTGCTTATTCATATTCTCATTGCAGCCACTATGGCTCTTCAACGTCACGAAGTCTCCTATAGTTCCATATATTAAGGAAGTTATTAACCAATAGTTTGAAAATATTGGATGTGAAACTGTGCTTAGGTTAATGACCCATACACTTATCCCATTCAAATCTAAGAAGGTTATCAAAGAAAAAGTCATCAGACAGAAGTACAACTTTAATTTTTGACCCCACCTGACCAAAATGTTATGTATACATTGTGATATTTTGTACCATATTATTCTACATTTGATTTATTAATAATTTACTACTTCCAGATAATTATTTATTACATTATACCACGGTTTGTTTGTTGTATCAATATTTTACTTATCTCATATAGAATGTTCATTTTATTGTAAAATTGTAAAACTTTCAATAAAAACTATTTGAAAAAGGACTGCCCCATAGGCTGCTGCTTAAAATATGAAGAAGTATCCCTTCTGCCTTGTCTGTACAAATCCATACAACCTTGGATAGCAAAGATAGGCTGTAAGAGCTGGGCTATCCTGTCCCCAGTTATTGCAGTCTAGGATTGCTGTCAATGATTAAACATTATTTGACCGATATAGGTACATTCCCACCTAACATTTGATATCCATCAAGTCATGAGTACCCTGGCACTCTACCAAAGTAACTAGTCAAGCTGTTTAAGAATTGACAATTTACCTAGGTCCCCCTGATTACCTGCAGCCAGAGCAATGTTTCCAGATTCCTGCAAGGAGAATCCAGTTAGCTCCATTGAGTTAAGCAGATCCACACAGGGCCATTGTCAGGGACCAGGAACCAGACAGAGACAGAAGTAGATGCAAACACACCTTTATTAATAAATAACAAATAATAAACAAAAGCAAAGTCCAGGAATCAAGCAGGGGTCAGTCACCAGAGCGGGTAGTCAGACAAGCCAGGATCAGGAGCACGGAGAGCAGCGGAGTCAGGAACAAGGCCGGAGTCAGGAACCAGGAGCAAACAGGAAACACAGGAACAAGGAGACTTCTGGGGAACAGGAAACCACGCAAGGGCAAGGAGGTTCTGGGCTTAGCTGCTTAAATAGGCAGAACTGATTAGCAGCAGGGTTGATTACTACTCACAGGTGAGTAACCGTGGCAACAAGCAGAAGGAGCTCATAGTGATTGCAGCTGAAACTCAATCACTGAAACAGAAAAGGGTTGCTGTTTAAAACAGCAAAGAAACCCTGACAGTACCTCCCCCTCAACGACTCCCCCCATCTCTGTTGGTGGGTCCGGGCTTCATGGGGAAGCGGGCGTGATAGGAACGAAGGAGGGATGGTGCATGGACATCAGAGGCTGGAACCCAGGAGCGTTCCTCTGGACCGTATACTTTCCAGTACACCAAGTATTGGATCTGTCCTCTGAAGACCCGTGAGTCAATGATGCTGCGTATTTCATATTCCTCATGATTGTCAATCAAGACAGGACGTGGACGTGGCACTGAGGTGGTGTAACGATTACAAACCAATGGTTTCAAGAGGGAAACATGGAAAACATTTGAGATGCGCATGTTAGCAGGAAGGTCAAGTGCGTAAGCTACAGGGTTGACCCTTCGAAGTATACGAAATGGCCCAACGTATCGGGGTGCCAGTTTTTGTGAGGGAACACGGAGGCACGGAGGCGTAGGTTGCTGGAAGACAGCCAGACCCTCTCTCCGACCTGATAGGTAGGTGCAGGAAGGCGTCTGCGGTCGGCCTGGAGTTTGTAGTTCTGCATTGCGCGTTGCAAAGAATTCTGAACCTGCACCCAAGTGGAACGGAGTTCCCTGAGATGTTCCTCCAATGCCGGTATCCCCTGTGGCAAGAACGTATCAGGTAACATGGACGGTTGAAACCCATAGTTTGCCAGGAATGGGGATAGCCGGGAGGAGGCATTAATCGCACTATTGTGGGCAAACTCCGCCCAGGGTAGCAGATCAGACCAGTTGTTCTGGTGGTCAGAAATGTAGCAACGCAGAAACTGTTCCAGTGTTTGGTTAGCTCGTTCCGCTGCACCATTGGATTGCGGGTGGTAGGCCGAGGAGAAGGAAAGCTGAATTCCCATTTGCGTACAAAAAGCTCAAAATCTGGACACGAACTGGCTACCCCTATCTGAGACTATCACTTTGGGTAACCCATGCAGACGAAAGATCTCCCGAGCAAAAATTGTTGCAAGTTCCTGGGAAGTTGGTAGTTTTTTCAAGGGAATGCAATGCGACATCTTCGAGAATCGGTCAACAACCATGAGAACGACTGTATTGCCACGGGAGACCGGAAGATCTACGATAAAATCCATGGACAAGTGGGTCCAGGGTCGTTCACCATTAGGTATGGTTTGCAGGAGACCCACTGGAGGGCGTCGTGGGGTTTTATTTTGAGCGCACACAGGACAGGCAGCTACAAAAGCGGTGACATCCGAACGGAGACTAGGCCACCAAAATTGCCGGGAGACGGACCAGATGAACTGGTTTTTGCCTGGATGTCCAGCTGCTTTGGGGTCGTGGTATGTACTCAATAGTTTCGTACGGAGGTTAATAGGTACAAAACAACGGCCATTAGGTTTCTCTGGAGGAGCATTACTTTGTGCAGCCAGAATCTCCTCGCCTAGGGGTGAGGTGAGGTTAGTACGGATGGTTGCCAGTATATGGTCCGGAGGAATCACAGGAGTAGGGGTTATCTCCTCTCTAGATGGAGGGGAGAACTGTCGAGACAAGGCATCAGCCCGAATGTTTTTAGTACCGGGCAAGTAAGAAACCACATAATTGAATCTTGATAGGAAGAGAGCCCATCTAGCTTGCCGGGGGGAAAGTCGCTTAGCTTCAGAAAGATATGTTAGATTCTTGTGGTCTGTGAGTATGAGGATTGGCACTGAAGTACCCTCAAGAAGGTGCCTCCATTCTTTGAGAGCTAAAATTATGGCTAGAAGTTCTCTATCACCAATCTGGTAATTGCATTCCGCCGGGTTCAATTTCCTCGAGAAATACCCGCACGGATGCCTGGAGCTCTCTGGGTTAGGACGTTGAGACAGGAGGGCGCCTACTCCTGTCTCAGACGCATCGACCTCAAGAATGAATGGTAAGGCAGGGTTAGGGTGTGCCAGTAAAGGAGCAGCAGCAAAGGCGACTTTGAGAGACTCAAAGGCAGTAATGGCTTCCTGTGACCAATGCTGTGGATCAGCATCTCTCCTGGTCATGTCCGTGAGAGGTTTAACCAAGGAAGAAAAGTTGCGTATGAACTTCCGATAATAATTGGCGAAGCCCAGAAAACGTTGTATAGAGCGAAGACCCGTAGGTCGAGGCCATTTTAGTACAGCCGAAAGTTTCTCCGGATCCATAGAGAATCCAGCATCTGAGATAACATATCCCAAGAATGTGACCTGTTTGCAGTGAAACTCACATTTCTCCAATTTGCAGAACAGATTATTTTCTCTAAGTCTCTGTAGAACACGAGAAACGTCTGCGTGATGGTTCTCGAGAGATGTGGAATGGATCAGAATATCATCAAGATAAACCACCACACATTGCTGCAGCATATCTCGCAGGACGTCATTTATAAATTCTTGGAAAACCGCCGGAGCATTGCAAAGACCAAAGGGCATTACAAGGTATTCGTAATGGCCGCTCCTGGTGTTAAATGCGGTTTTCCATTCGTGGTCCTCTTTTATCCGGACGAGATTATATGCCCCTCTCAGATCAAGTTTGGTGAAGACCGTTGCTCCCTTGAGGCGGTCAAATAACTCCGTGATTAATGGAATGGGGTAGGCATTCTTAATAGTAATGCGATTGAGACCCCTATAGTCGATACAGGGTCTCAACTCGCCATCTTTTTTCTTTACAAAGAAAAAGCCGGCCCCGGCAGGAGAAGATGACTTCCGAATAAAACCCTTAGACAGTGCATCGGTAACATACTCCTCCATGGCTCGATTCTCTGCTACAGACAGTGGGTAAATCCGGCCCCGGGGAGGATTGGTACCCGGTTGGAGTTCGATACCACAGTCATACGGATGGTGTGGTGGCAGAACGCTGGCTTGACCTTTGTCAAATACATCTTGGAATTCTTGGTACTCAGCGGGTAAGGAAGAGGCAGAACATGCGCCCAAAACTTTGACCGGTTTCTGGAGACAGGACAATGTGCATTGCTGGGACCATGATAATATCTCAGCTTTGCGCCAATCAATTGTGGGGTTATGCTTCTGTAACCAAGGGTATCCCAAAACAACCTGGTAATATGGAGAGGAAATGACCTGGAATTGGATCGTCTCATGATGTAGAGCCCCTACAGCCAGAGATATGGGCACGGTTTCTTGGGTCACGTGGGTTGGCTGTATTGGTCTGCCATCGATGGCTTCGAAGGCTAGTGGGAAGTTGCGAGACTGTAAGGGTATAGAGTGCTTTGCTGCAAATGCACAATCTATAAACAAGCCTGCGGCCCCAGAATCAAGAAATGCCCGGGTTTCAATGGATGAATCAGGCCAGGAGAGGATAATAGGCACCAAGGGTTTGCCCACACATATCTCTGGGTCTGCAGAAAGACCACCCAAGATCTGCCCCTGACAGTATCTTGGGTGCGGACCCTTTGCCGGACGGATCGGGCAAAACTTTAACATGTGACCGTGGTGTCCGCAGTATAGGCACAGGCCCTCCCTCCTCCTAAAGGCTCTCTCCTCGACCGAGAGGCGTGAGAAGCCTAACCGCCTTGGCTCCACACAGACAGAGGACTCAGGACCAGGAGGCATGGGAGGTGAGGGAGGTGAGGGTGGGCAAGAAAAGCTCGGTGCCAAATTTACAAGAGGCCTCCGCAGGCGCTCCTTGGATGAGGATCTCTCTCGGAGTCTGATGTCAATGAGGGTGACAAATGATATCAGTTCCTCGAGATCTTTAGGTAATTCTCTGGCTGCAATCTCATTTTTAAACACATCGGAGAGACCCTGTGCAAAGGCAGCCACGAGAGTCTCGTTGTTCCAGCCACCTTCTGCTGCCATGGTACGGAATTCACTGGCATACTCGACAATAGTTTTTGTGCCCTGAGCATTAGACATGAGTAGTTCGGCAGTAGGGGTGGAGCGAGCTGGAATATCAAAAACCCTTTTGAAGGATGCAACAAATTCAGGGTAATTGTAAATAATAGGCTTCTCTGCCTCCCAGAGAGGTTTTGCCCAAGCTAGGGCCTTTTCAGACAGCAAAGAAATCATGAAGTGAACTTTGTCACTGTCTGTAGGAAATGCCTGGGGCAGGGTTTCAAGGTATCCTTTAACCTGATTTATAAATTCTCTGCACTGTGCTGGGTTGCCCCCAAAATACTGAGGGAGCGGGACAGACCCAGTCATTTCTCTAGCCGCTACAGGTTTGGAGGCTACAACCGGTTCTAGAACAGGAAGTGAGGCAGAGGCGGCCGCAATCGCAGGCTGGCCGGGTACTGGATCCAGATGGGCATACTGGTCCAAATGGTGGTTCTGCTGGTCCCACCGGGTAAATAGGTTAGGTATAGGTGTCTTGCCTGTACCATCTGTATTCATGGCCCTTGCGTAATGTCAGGGACCAGGAACCAGACAGAGACAGAAGTAGATGCAAACACACCTTTATTAATAAATAACAAATAAATAACAAAAGCAAAGTCCAGGAATCAAGCAGGGGTCAGTCACCAGAGCGGGTAGTCAGACAAGCCAGGATCAGGAGCACGGAGAGCAGCGGAGTCAGGAACCAGGAGCAAACAGGAAACACAGGAACAAGGAGACTTCTGGGGAACAGGAAACCACGCAAGGGCAAGGAGGTTCTGGGCTTAGCTGCTTAAATAGGCAGAACTGATTAGCAGCAGGGTTGATTACTACTCACAGGTGAGTAACCGTGGCAACAAGCAGAAGGAGCTCATAGTGATTGCAGCTGAAACTCAATCACTGAAACAGAAAAGGGTTGCTGTTTAAAACAGCAAAGAAACCCTGACAGCCATTCTTATTGGCTGAGATCATCAGCCAAGTGCTCTGAGCTAATAAAGACAGACCTTTGCTATTTGTAGCTCAGAGAGAAACCCAGGTTCTGTTCAGGAGCCTGGGGGGAACAGATAAGTTAACAAACTGCTCTTAAATAGTTTGACTACTTACTCTGGGAGGGTGCCAGGCCACTCATGGCTTAAGCAGTTGCCAATGATTGATTAACAATGTCAAAACAATGTCGAAAAATTTAACAACAATTTTACCATTATCAGATTGGTAGAAAGGGGTCCTATGCCTTTTGATAAGCACTTTATTTTTTTATATGCAATTTTGTCAGTCACACATCTTCTGAAGTTATCAACACATTAAAGGAACTGTCAGACATTTATCAATTTCAACACCAATAAAATTACTTGAAGTGCCACTTAAACAATGCACCAAGTGTTTTTTGCACACGCAGGAACAACACCACAAACACCTTGACTTGACAATTAAAGAACAAATAAGATCTGTAACTACATTATAATAAAATAAAACAGATAACATCAATACTCATGTGCAAAATAACTGAAATATTCATTGTAAACTATTTAAGGAAACGCAATAGGTTAATAGCACTCCTTGCTATCAATGAGCCTTACTGAAAAGCCTGCAAACTAACCATTTTTTTTTAAGACATATATTTGGTAAGGTTTTTTATGGGTAACATTTTCTGACCTCAGTGGAGTTCCAGTACAATTACCATACAGAATTAAAATGGTCAGTGAATGTTGCATTGGTATCATTTTGATAACTGTGCAGCAATTCCGTCACAAAGCTAAAAAGCGTTATCAACCAAGCACTGATGCCGGCCTGTAGAATATCAAAACTGTACCATCTTAATGGCAGGCGAGGGACTGGGGCTTTTGGTACTGGAAGAGTATCCCATTTTCAAGAGGTTTGACAAAAAAATTAAAACAAACAAACAGAAGGACGGCACCCAAAAACTATGCACACCCTAACCACTTCAATAGGTGGTAGTGGTTATGGACCATTGCATACTTTACACTTTGGTTAAAAAGTGTTAGGTAACAGACTCTGTTTTATCCTGTTTTTTCTCTTCTCGGTCATCGTGTACTTAGGTCATTTTTTTAAAGATGAAATGATAAAGTTTATCTTATTTTTCCGAATCCAGTCTACTAGAATTACCACACAATGAGTGCAGCCAGTCTGTGACTTGTCTCCGCTTCAATTATCCTTTTTTATTTGTGGATTATTTGAAGGTCCCCATAAGCCGTCTCTGGAGTGAGTTTTTCGACTTATCTTTTCACTACACCCTGGAATGGAAACCTCTCTTTTACGGTATAACGACAGAGTTTGTTGGTGATTCATAAATATTACCATAAAGTTACTATATTATTGCGTACATATATATTTTATTTTAATCACTGCAGTGGAAGAGGCGGATGTGTCATGTTAACCCTCACCCTAACTGAGACAGTCGAGGTAATCAGATATTTATGTAAGAAAAATGTATTAAACAAATTTGCAAGATACTTCACAGACAAACAAGCCGCCAAACCAAGAAGCTCAAACAAAAACATTTTAAGGCAGACAACATAAAATAGTCTACAAAACTGTAATTGAAAGTTTTCTGAGTCAGAAGATTCGCATGGTTTTGAATTTCCTTTCATACTACTTAGTTCAAAAGTGTAAAGATACATTTAAATCTGAATTTTCTAGTCTTACATTTCTCTTTCACTGACCCATAATGTACTTTAATTCTGAATTATGTATTACATGTATTTATTTTATATTTAGGAGGAATGTGCTGGGAACACAGCACTTCATACCATGGTTATAAACGTGGTTACGTGCAAGCACAAACAGATGTTAAAGTCTTCAGAATTACTGAAATATGGAAATAAAGTTAATTCGCTGATAATAGACCCGTTTGCACTAATTACAAAATGAGAAATAATCTACCTACATCTAAATTAATGAACGTCACGAATGATAAAGATGGAAACCAATGGATGTTCCTGCCAATTACATTGCTTTCCATGGTGATAGCTCCACTTTTAGAACACTCCACAATTTTAGTATCAGTATACTCTTCCAATTAGTCCTGTGCTCAAAACCATATAGGGGTCAGCAAAAAAAAAAAAAAAAGCACGCATTAGGCGTTTTTAGAAATTTGGTGGAGACAATGTACTGGATTTGTCAGGATACAATCTATGTAGGTTAAACCTCTGATATTTAATTTATGAAATGTGCTTTAAAGACATAATGCTATTTATAAAGTTATATCACTTGGAAAAAAATATGTTGAAACAGTTTGTTAATGTGTATTGAAATTCATTAATTCCAGTGGTGTATTATGCTGTCCATTTTCTTTCTAATAGCTCGCCTGCACGCAGCATACAAATAGCCAACCTACACTAGTTTGCACTCCTCCATTGCAGTGTTAATTTCACTGCAACGTAACTTGCGAACGCCACATTCAAAATGTCTCTACTACATAACGGGAGCCTGAGCTGTAGTCACACGATTGTCAGAGGGCTTGTCAATCACTGCAGAAAGCCATATGACAAAAATGAGCAGGATGCTGCGTGTAAACGGATAGCAGGAGTTATTTGGCTGCTACCAGTTTACAGAGCAGTTTCTCTTGTACTATCTATGGAACTACACTTGGGGATAAACTACTTATCCCATAATCCTCTGCTGGACAACCAGGGGCTAAGTCCTGGAACGTTGCATTGAATGAGAAGAGGTTTCTCTTTCTCCTCCAATTTCTTTGCTTGTTTTCCCTCTATGCTGGCTGCTAGGTGCTTAAGGCAGAGCCAATAACAATGACGGACAAGGAGATAAAATGGAGGCAGTCAGTGAGTCATGATGTAGTCGGAGTGGTCTGCATCAAACATGATGCCAGAATGACCATGCCATCACAGTGTGTGCCATGCTGGGGCCGGGATGGAACAGGATTGGCAGGTAACATGATGGTCCTAAGCAGACTAACCGAGAGACTGAAAAATAAAGTATTTAAGATTCAATAAATGAAAAAGTATGCATATCCCCCTACCTGTATATAACACCATGTTGATGAAGAAACATGAGAGCTGAGGTCACTTCTGCCGCATAAAATCGCGATCGAGGTTCATCAAATTTCCGTGAGCGTTGAATCTGAAACATTAGGTCTCCTCCATTTACATACTCCATGACAAAAAATAGACGATCCTACAGAAATAAACAGAACACAATATAATCATTTATCAACTTTGTTTACAAATTAAGATTAATTAATAGTAAAAAGGATGAAGGGTACTAGCGCTTATATTAAAATACTAAATATTTATGAGTAAATCTCTACGTTGTATATATTAATAGCAGCTAACACAAAGACATGTGACTTCTCCACAAACACCAACAAGATAACAAAAAAGTTTAAAAGTGTTGCGCTTCAAATACAAAAAATTACCTTAAAATCAGTGGTTATAGTAGTTGTGTGTAAGGTTATAATTTCTTAGACCTAAAGGAACACAAATAATACTACATAGCGCAGCTTATAGGTACAAAGAGTAGTTATTTGTGTTCCTTTAGGTCTAAGAAATTATAACCTTACACACAACTACTAGAACCACTGTTGTTAAGATTAATTAATACTTTATTGGGAGATTGTGAACCCAGATTAAAGACACTAAGATTATAATGCTTCAATTGGAAAGTCTGAAAAATAAGTTGAAACAACTAAAAAAAACACACAAGTATCAGGTTTAGTCAAGTTCAGATTTTACAAACACCAATTGCAAAAACAGCGTGATACAAAATAGAGAATAACAGCATTCCATATCTTTAATGCATTAAAAATTAATAACGAATCCAGGAATTCCGTGAAATGCATAGGTCACATTTAGAATGCTTGATATATTGCCCTCCTATTTACCTTTTCGTCTGCCTCCATTATCCCCCTCCTTAACTCTATTACTAAACAGATTCCCCACCTTTGCATCTCAATCAGAACATCTCCCGATATACTTGATATGCTTCCTTACATACACTCGCTCCGGCTAGCCAATAGCTTTGTAAGATCACAGGACCTCATATGCCCTAATTCTATGCTTACTGTATCTCGAGCACCCTTCTATAAACTCAAAATAAGATTTTTTTTTTTTTTTTTTTTAATGCATGTTTGTACCTGTAACATATATCTCTTGATATGCCACTAGATTATACAATTTTATTTTGGAAAAATGTAAAAGGAAATTGGCAACAGATTGGATATTCGATGTGCAACTCTCACATGTGTATTTATTCTCTCGAGCCACAATGTCCTCAACAAGTAAACACTCAGACACAGAAGTTCAAAGCAAGCAAAAGTTCCCATGGCTTGAAAATCTCATGTAATTGCGTAAAATTAGAGAAGGATGCCAACATTTGAAAACTATTAATGCAAAAATATCTCACTTTGTTCCCTAGACCTTTGATGTTAAGTTATCTATTTTGTAACCACAAAAGCAACAATACCGTAATTAACATAAACAAAAAAAGATATATAAAAAAAAAGTATTGGTTGGTTATATATTTTTTTTAATGGATTTAAAGATTAGAATAACACCAATCTATAAATATATATTAAAGGTTAAAGTGATCGCTAGTTTGCATCAAGTATACAAACCTAAGCTATACATTGTACTTTACGTGAAACTCACATATACCTTTCATGGGAGTAGATCTTGTAAAGGCAGAACCAATTATTACCAATACTTTAAAAAAAAAAAACAATATACAATTATCAAGTTTTCCCATTTTTTATCCAAGCATTTAATTGTTAAATATATAAAAAAAAACAAAAAAAAACTTCCCCCTCTATTTTCTGTAGTTTGAGTGTAAATAAACATGAAACAAAAACCACACACACAGGAATGTAAACCAATGATCAGCTTTCCAACTGATTTACATTTTGACGGTAGAACATAACATTAAGATTTTCAATAGATAATGTTCATTTTTTGGGGATATCTCTCTCCCTGCCCCCCTCTGAAACATTGTTGTAGAAATTGGACGCTAATACTGCACAAACGATAACATTCGATTTGTAAATTGAAGAATCTGGCACAAAATACTTTGTTGAGATTGATGATTGATGAGAGATCTTGACCATGGTAGGACGCAGTGTTCTGCCAGCCTGATCTGTTATGATGAACATGATATGTACGTTTTGTTTATATGCAGAAGGACATCATTGTTGATAAATAAACGGATTTCAAAGAACGGCTTTGATGTTTTGTTCCGAACAATGTTGATGAAACACTCAGATTAATCAGGATTCCCTACATTCATAGCGAAGTCAGGAACAATCACGTGTGGGGTACCTACCTAAAGCGCTGAGGTGTAAATAACAAATAAATATATTTTTATGTACACACAGAAACATGTGTGACTCCAGCATGACCACAAAAAAAAAACAGATGAGAGGTTTGCAGAAAACAGACAAAGCATAGATTACTCCTACAATTATATGTACGCGTTAAAAACAGCGTGATGAAGAAAAAGAAAGAGGGGGAAAAAAAGAAAAAGATTGAGACAGAAAGGAAAACACAGGCCAATATATACAATGGTCAGCTTATTCTAGAACCAAAATATTTGCATTCTCCTGTTTTACTGTCACTATCTGTTAAAAAATGTATTGGATGTAAGTGTGTTTTTGCTTTAATACTGGGTTCTTTTATAATAATTACCTACTTTATAATGATTAACTTTACAGTTATGATTAGAGGACATTACTCATAGGTACCTTAAAAGAAATGTTGAATGTTGTTTGGCACTTTATTTTATTTTTAAATTTTTTAGTAAATATAAATTTTATTTAGATTTTTTCAACATTTTTTCATACAGAAAGAAATGAAAAAGGGACTGGTAGGACCCAGCATTTTGTTTGTGTAGCAGACGAGACTCGCAGGTCTCACATATGAAGTCGATTGTAATTAACTGTATATCAAGTTTTATGCAGAAAAGAAAACAGTAATTGTAAACTCACATAAACATAGTGCGATTTTGTGTCAACGTCATGTCAATAAAGACAATAAAAACAGAAAGGTAGGAAATCTTTTTGATTCACCAAAAGATGTTGAGATTCGGTAGTTATTGCCAATAGGGAGGGAAAGGGGAGTTGAGGGAAAAAAAAAGTGAGGGAGAATGAACAACCATTTTCTAGAAGCTCTTTTCTGAGTATGGGCTTGTATGAAGTGTTCTACGGGATGCTTCAAGTAAGTGGCACCTGGCAACCTGGAATCTTATAGGTCTGAGGGCCTTTAATTAGAGGAATTGTTAAAGAAAGTTGTTGGTGCAGGATATAACTATCCAGATGATGGCAATTGTTCTGCCCTGAGAGACAAATCACAGCTCCTCCAGTAACCTCAACTCCTCCATTTTGGAGAACCATAGTGACTGGACAGGCACTATAGTCTGCAGCCAGAAACATAAGATTATTTATTTTGCCATATTTAGAATGCAGATTGTAATGGAATTGTTGTATTTGGATGACTGAGTTTTCTTGTGGTGGTGGAGGAAGGAGCCGGGGAAAACGGCGAAGGCCTATTGCTGAACATCTTGATATATCTATTTTTCTCAAAGAGTATACTACATCTCAACACTGCACTCGACAAATCTGTCTATATATGTGTTCGGGACCTCTATCCTTTCAAGGGACATGATTTTCTCATCCGACACTACATGTCATATCTGTGGGATTGCTTGGGGTAGGAGACATTTCAAGGCCTCCAGTTCAATGTCTTGCACAAATTCTGAGTTATGCCCCACAGAGTGGTGGGAGGAAGGGAATAAGGAGAGGCCCTATTTGGGGCTTGGGGTGTGCCATACAACCATTGCGGCCTTGATAAATGGGTGTTGGGAGAATAGTTGCCTGCCTGCTGGAACACTGTAGGGACAGGAAGACAAACATGTATTCCTGACAATATAGTGTGAAAACAACGATTTAGATGTGTTGCCCCCCCTTAACCACCTTAAAGGGTAATAAAACCATCAGAATTTATGAATTTATGAAATATGATTTCAGCCAATCCAATCCTTTTCCATAGGCAGAAAATACTTTTTGGACTGGGAGTATAAATACTTTACAAAAACTATAAACACTCTGATCTCATTCAGTATATTCATTCAATGTGGTGCGCTAACTCATACAAAATAATATCTTAACAAATTGTCCATGTCACCTGGCAGAAAAACAACCACCATATTTAACTGTGGGCATTATGTACTTTTCCATATGGCTACCTCTCTGTGTGCACCAAACCCACCTCTGGTGTTTATTGCTAAAAAAAATGATATCTTGCTTTTATAATCTATTGTATCTTTTGTAGTTTTGAAGACTTTCTGCAATTTTCCAGCTGTAATCCTTGGAGGTTTTTGGCCATTCAAACCATCATCTTCACAATGCGTTGAGACAATATAGACACGTTCTTTTCCAGGTTGATTCATACCATTTCCAGTTGACTGGAACTTCTTAATTATTTCCCTGATGGAAATGGGGATTTTCAATGATATTGCAATTTTCTATTTTTTTTTTTTTTGTGCTAATTTCCCATTTTGTAAAGTTCAACAACCCTTTGCAACATGTGACCGTTATATTCCTTGGTTCTACCCATTGTGATGAATAACTAAGGGAATTTGACCTATGTCTTACCTCATATTTATACCCCTGTCAAAAATAAAGTCATGGTTAGACAAGTTTCTGTTCATAGTCACAAAAGGTGTACTAAGAAATGTAAAACATCAATGGGAATATACCTCAAATATATTTGTTCTCATATGAATTCATAGGTGTGCCAATATATTTATTGATATATTTAACAAATATATTTTTTGGATAAACCTGTGTTGTGTTTTCAATTGTTTAATATCTATGAGAGCAGAGTATTTTTAAGTATTTTTTTTTTAACAAAAGATCAAAAGGTTAAACAAGAAAGACCATTTTCACAGCCTTCTCTGCTCATATTTACTAAGGGTGCCAAAAATTGTCGAGGGCACTATATATATCATGGAAACATCAAATAAATCGCTGCCGTTAACAGGAGACTCGCATGAACATGATGTAATAATTATGTTTTCATTAAATAATGTTTTACTTATGATTTGTAATCGTGCCGCTTTTCAGGATTTGGGGAACAGAACATGGAAGTTGGAATCATCAATTTCTGCCACAGTCACTGGTAATGCCGGGAAAACTCAATGTTTAGTAAAACAAGGCATGTGATAAGCCTTATCAGTGAACGCCAAGAACAGTTTTCTTATTTTCTTACTTCAATATATAGCGTTTTAAAATAATTATGTTATATCCTAACGTGACTATAAACATTCGCACAGAAAATTTACTCATTTGCAAAATCACAAACATACGTCCAGGATTTAGCACTTCTATTCAATAAAACCTAAATAATTAGTCATTCGAGTGACTAGTTTTAACCTCTGCAGTAGATAGGCCGTGTCCTGCATAATACTCACATTATGGCATTTTTACTTTATTAACCATTAAATTATTTGAATGCCTAATGGGATGCAGCATAACATACACACAATTAACTGAATCTAATTATTTACCGATACATTTAATGTAAGGATCTTAGAGATATATTAACCCCTTAAGACCGCAGGACGTACTATGCCGTCCTTATTTGGGCGGCTCTAAACGCCGCAGGACGGCATAGTACGTCCTGGGCGGTCTTACCCCCCACGTGGCCGGCGGCACATGGCCGCTGCAGATCGCGGTCGGGGGGCATGCCTGGCCCCCCAGGCAGCCCCCTTGTGCCTGGGGACCGCGGTCTGTAGCTTTCGATCGCAGTGACAGGCTGTCACTGCGATCGGTATTTACCATGTGTCAGCCGATTTTAAAATCGGCTGACACATGGAGCCGGCCGCATTTTCAATCTGCAGATCGCGGTCGGGGGACATGCCTGGCCCCCCAGGCAGTCCCCCTGCGGTCAGTGACCGCGATCTGCAGAGTCTGATCGCAGTGAGAGGCTGTCACTGCGATCTGAATGCAGAGACAGCCTCTCCCTGCGATCTGATCGCAGTGACAGCCTGTCACTGCGATCAGAGTTACTATGTGTCAGCCTATTGGCTGACCCATAGTAACTGCAGGCAGGATCCCCCTGCAGATCACGGTTGTGGGCATGCCTGGCCACCCAGGCACTCCCCCTGTGGCCAATTACCGTGATCTGCAGGAGGTGATCACAGTGACAGCCTGTCACTGTGATCACTGATCCTGTGTGTCAGCCAGTGATGTAAAATCACTGGCTGACACTGTCTCTGCCCCTCTGCTCCCCTCTTAACCCCTTAATGTTACAAAATAAAATAAATTACAGTTACACATCAAATATACATAGATCATTTATATATATATTATATATATATATTATTATCAAAATACACGTAGAAGGATATTGATTAAATATATACATAATTATAATTATATATATATATTTTATAATAAAAAATATATAAATACGTTAAAAAAAAAAAATTAAAAATAAAAAAAAAATAATTAAAAATATATATGTGTGTAATTTCGTTCTAACTGTATTTTGATATTAATATATATATATTGATATCAAAATACACGTAGAACGAAATAATATATATGTATATACCTAAGTATATACGTATACATCACTATATGTATACCTATATATAAATAAAAATAATTGTAAAAAAATTATATACATATATATACATATATATATCCACACACGTGTATATATAATAATTTTACATACCGTATTTATCGGCGTATAACACGCACTTTTTTCCCCTGAAAATAGGGGAAAAATTGTGGGTGCGTGTTATACGCCGATATCCCATAATTACTTACCTGTCCTGAAGCGTGGGCCGGCTTCACAGCGCGCACCGCGGTACAGGAACTTTAATTTAAGGTTCCGGTTTCCGGCGGGACTGAAAGGAAGTGTGCACAATAGTGTGCACACTTCCTTTCAGTCCCGCCGGAAACCGGAACCTTAAATTAAAGTTCCTGTTCCGCGGTGCACGGTGTGAAGCCGGCCCACGCTTCAGGACAGGTAAGTAATTATGGGAGGGGAGGAAAGTACACTATGGGAGGGGAGGGGAGGGGGAGGAAAGTACACTATGGGAGGGGAGGGGGAGGAAAGTACACTATGGGAGGGGAGGGGGAGGAAAGTACACTATGGGAGGGGAGGAGGGGAAGTACACTATGGGAGGGGAGGAGGAGGAAAGTACACTATGGGAGGGGAGGGGGAGGAAAGTACACTATGGGAGGGGAGGGGGGAGAATACTATGGGAGGGGAGAGGGGAGAATACTATGGGAGGGGAGGGGGGGAGAATACTATGGGAGGGGAGGGGGGGAGAATACTATGGGAGGGGAGGGGGGGGAGAATACGAGGGGAGGGGGGGGAGAATACGAGGGGAGGGGGGGGAGAATACTATGGGAGGGGAGGGGGGAGAATACTATATACTATGGGAGGGGAGGGGGGGAGAATACTATGGGAGGGGAGGGGGGAGAATACTATGGGAGGAGGGGGGGAATACTATGGGAGGAGGGGGGAATACTATGGGAGGGGGGAGAATACTATGGGAGGGGGGAGAATACTATGGAAAGGGGGGAGAATACTATGGAAAGGGGGGACACTATGGGATGAGGGGGGAATACTATGGGATGAGGGGGGGGAATACTATGGGATGAGGGGGGAAATTTCCTGGAATTTCTTTCTAAAAATGAGGTGCGTGTTATACGCCTGTGCGTGTTATACGCCGATAAATACGGTATATATTTATGTAATAATTTTACATAATTAGGTATCCTAATTAATTACTATTAGCGGGACCTGCCTAACAACCCAGGCCGAAAGTATAGGGAATTTAATTTGCTAGCACTATATTTAACCCTATAACTTTCCAAGACACTATAAAACCTGTACATGGGGGGTACTGTTTTACTCGGGAGACATCGCTGAACACAAATATTTGTGTTTCAAAACCGTAAAATGTATTACAACAATGATATCTTCAGGGAAAGTGACATTTATTGCATTTTTCGCACACAAACGGCACGTACACTGACGATATTTTTGCTGTAATACTTTTTACTGTTTTGAAACACAAATATTTGTGTTCAGCAAAGTCTCCTGAGTATAACAGTACCCCTCATGTACAGGTTTTAGGGTGTTTTCAAAAGTTACAGAGTCAAACATAAGGCTTGCGTTTAAGTTTTTTCACAATGAAATTCGCCAGATTGGTTACGTTGGCTTTGAGACCGTATAGTAGCCCAGAAATAAGAATTACCTCCATAATGGCATACCATTTGCAAAAGTAGACAACCCAAGGTATTGCAAATGGGGTATGTTCAGTCTTTTTTAGTAGCCACTTAGTCACAAACACTGGCCAAAATTGGCTTTCAAATTAGTTTTTTGCATTTTTCACACACAAACAAATATTAACGTTAACTTTGGCTAGTGTTTGTGACCAAGTGGCTACTAAAAAAGACTGGACATACCCCATTTGCAATACCTTGGGTTGTCTACTTTTGCAAATGGTATGCAATCATGGGGGTAATTCTCATTCCTGGGCTACCATACAGTCTCAAAGGCAACGTAACCAAACTGGCAAATTTCAATGTGAAAAAACTGAAAAGTGTAACATGCTTTATATGACCCTGTAACTTCCCAAAACACCATAAAACCTGTACATAGGGGGTACTGTTTTACACGTGAGACATCGCTGAATACAAATATGTGTATTTTATTGCAGTAAAAGCAAACAGTATTATGACATTCACAGTTAGAATGTCACATAGAACTAAGAAAATTTTAAAAAAATCTTATTTTCTCTCATTTTTTTATATTGTATTCATATTAAGTTATGTTCCATAGCTAAATATTTGATGTTAAATGAAAGCCCTGTTTCCCCTGAATAAAATGATATATAATAAGTGTGGGTGCATTTTATATGAAAGAGGTGAATTACGGTTGAACAGACATATAGCGCAAATGCCAGGTTTTGTTTACGTTTTTTTTGGATCACAACTTGTACATTTGGCTGCGGTCTTAAGGGGTTAAAGTATACAGGTGGTTAAGTGCAACTAACCTAAAATAACTCTAGATGCGATAATATGTATTTTGGGAAGGCTGATAGGTTTAACCCAAATTCTCTACAACTCAGAGGTATCTTGTCAAACGTTGAGTCCTCTGAGAATATCACAAGCAGAACTCAGTGAGTTAACCCTCCTTCACATTCCATATATTTTAAATGGTACTCAACTCGCACACTCAGTTCGCAGAATAGATGTGGCCCTGGAAGTTGTGCAAGTTTCCCTAAGTGAAATGCTGTGTTGATTTCACACACATAAAATAGTGAGGGACCCAATGCATTTGTCCCGCGAGACAAGGGAAGTCGAAATTCTAAAATAAATATAAAGGATAAAAAGACAAATTATATAAGCTGTATCTGAGTTTGATTCTCTGGTCTGTCTGTCAGTAAACAAGTCCCTCAAGCTGGTGTATTCCTCAGTAGAAGAATGTTGATATACATTACAGCAAGCATGTCAAACTCAAAGGCTAGCATGGGCCAAATAAACAAGGCTTAAGTTTATGTGGGCCGCAAAAAAAAAAAAAAAAGAATAAATTTTTTTATAGAAACGTAGGTCTGTTTTGAAAAGTACAGTATAAAAAAAAAAACAGCATCACCCTCTACTAAACCCCAGCCCCACCTCTATATTAAATCCCAGTCTCCCCATCTACTAAATCCCAGTCCTCCCCTCTACTAAATCCCAGCACCCCCCTCTACTAAATCCCAACCCTTGTTTAAAAAACAAAACAAAAAAACAATATTCGCCGACAAGCAGGCACCACTCACATTGCCTTTGCCAGTATGCAACTCCAGAGACCAGCCTCTGGTATACCCACAATGTCGCCATCTGCCCCCTGTGCCAAACTGATCCTCCCTGAAACCCTGTGAAGGTGGAGCATGTTGACGTCACGTCGGAATGTGATGTTGTGTTGCGTGCTCTGTGCACCTACAGGTCCTCCACTGTCCAGCCACTGGCATCGCAACACTGACCAACACACACTCACATACAGACAGGGGTGTATTTACCCCGAGGCAAACAAGACATTTGTTGCCCCCCCAATCACAAGACATTGCCCCCCCAATCACCCTGGCAAATGCCTTGCTAGCCTCTTGTCCTTGGGGGCCCAGGAGCTGGCCGGGTGGCCACGTCAGGGCCCCCTAGGCTGGCAGTGGCGGCACTTTCCTGGCAGTGATGCCGTAGCCGGAATATGACGTCATTCCGACCCCGGCATCACTAAGCGGCACGCGAGGGAGCTGAACAGGAGGATTAGTGCTCCCTCACCGACTGCAGTCACCGGCCGGCCGCGCGACCAGCAGCCCTACTGGACCCCAGGTAAAGTGTCAATCCACCCCAGCATTCCCAAAGGCTGGGGGGGGGTTAAATAAAAAATAAATTTTAGTGTGTTAATGTGTGTGTGTGTCTTTTAGTGAGTATGTGTGTGTCTGTTAGTGAGTGTGTGTGTCTGTTAGTTAGTGAGTGTGTGTCTGTTAGGGAGTGTGTTACTATGTGTGTGTCTGTTAGTTTGTGTGTGTCTGTTAGTGAGAGTGTATGGGTGTCTGTTAGTGAATGTGTGTATCTGCTAGTGACTGTCTGTTAGTGAGTGTGTATGTGTATTTAGAAGGCGGGCGGGTGGGGGTGTGTGCGCCTGAGTTTTGTCATGCAAAGCCATAATACCAGGACACACACACACACACACATTCACTCACTCTCTGGCAGACACACACACACTCACTGACTGACTGACAGACACACACACACACAGACACTGACAGCCACACTCACTGACAGACACACAAACACTGAGACACACACACACTCATTGACAGACACAAACATACATTTACACATTCTTGCACACACATCATTTAATTTATTCTTCCCTACCTTTGGGAGCTAGTGTGGGGCCTCTTGCTGGGTTCCGGTTGGGATCTTCTCTCGGGAGGTCTCCTACCTGTTTCTCACACATGCACATTAGTGACGCTGGGCCGCAATGACATCATATTCCGGCACCCGGCATCACTACATAGCGCACACGCGAGGGAGCAGTGAGGAGCAGGAAGACTGAGCTCCCTCGCTGACGCCAGCGACCTCTCTTTCCCGGCCTGGTAAATTTTAGCAGAGTAGGCACCTGTAATGTGGGGAGAGCAGGTGCCTACGCTGCCTTAGTATTATGTCAAACTCATGGCTGGGCCGCAAAAATATTCATTGTGGGCCGCGAGTTTGACATGCTTGCATTACAGGAACAGTTCATTCACATAAAGCACTTTATCTGTGAGGTCTGCCATAAATATGACAGTTTATAAAGATGCTGAATTCAGTAGAAATCGGCACTTTAATAATTGGGGGAGAGACACCTCCCTGGCTGTCACTCACACAGCTAACAGAAGCAGCAAGCATGCTAAGCTCAAACATATCTGCCTTACCCCTTCTTAATGAGCTGTACTACAGTTCATTGAGAAGAATAGGAAATCAGCGACAGTTTGCATGCGCAGAGAGGCTACTTAAAGGACCACTGTAGGCACCCAGACCACTTCAGCTTAATGAAGTGGTCTGGGTGCCAAGTCCATCTAGGATTAACCCTTTCTGCTGTAAACATAGCAGTTTCAGAGAAACTGCTATGTTTACCTATGGGTTAATCCAGCCTCTAGTGGCTGTCTTATTGACAGCCGCTAGAGGCACTTCCACGCTTCTCACTGTGATTTTCACAGTGAGAAGACACCAGCGTCCATAGGAAAGCATTGAGAATGCTTTCCTATGAACTGGCTGAATGCGCACGCGGCTCTTGCCGCGCATGCGCAATCAGCCGATGACGTCGAAAAAGGAGGAGGAGAGTTCCCCGAGCCGAGGGAGCCAGGCGGGGAAAACTGGTAAGATTTAACCCCTTCCACCCCCTAGAGGCCAGTGGTAGGGGGACCTAAAGACCCGATAGTGCCAGGAAAACGAGTATGTTTTCCTGGCACTATAGTGGTCCTTTAATGACAAGCATTAATTTGGAGAAATATCCTGCACAGACTACAGCAGCTCCGCGGCTTTTGCAAACTCAAAGAAAACATGAAGAAACAAATAAATGCACATTTTATCTGGAGGTATATCTACTTAACTGTAACAAGATAAAAACTATTTTCAATGGAGTGTTCCTTTAATGGAACCATTATTTTAAGCAGTGAAATCATGAATATAAGTGTATCCTTGTGTAGCTTGTTATAGTCCGCTTTTTTTTTCTTCTCATTTTTTGAAGTTTATGAAACAGACTCCTCAGACCCTTAAGGACATGGTCAACCAACTACCATAACATACTATTACTTAATACTATTCAAACAGGATGCTAAAGCATTTGTTTAATGTTCAAAACGGCATACACCCCACAATTATGAAGGACCATTTCCTGTGGATGATTAAATTGGCCAAGGGAGCCGATAGCTTGTTAACAGAAAGGAAGGCTCTACATACATCAATACAATGAACGTGGCCAGGGGGGTTAGATTAGGTTTATAAAGAATTAAACAGATAAAGGTGCAAGCTTGTGAGGGTGGTGGGGGACAGCAGGCAAGTCATTACCAAAAATACAATTTGATGATCTCACGCCAAAGCTATTTATATAATTGGGTGAATCATTTAGAATGGGAGTATTTATTTTAATGTATGTACAGATATGAAACCATTTATAGAGAGGCATTTTGGAACTCAACAGATTACTAGCTCAGCAAGGGGAATTTTTGAACCTGTTAAATGACACCTTCATGTCACAACTGGTACAAGCACCAACTAGAAAGGATGCTTGTCTGGATCTGATTATAACAAACAATGCTGATCTTTTGACAAACATTCAAGTAAGGGAGCACTTGGGAAATAATGATCGCAATATGGTGTCTTTTGAAATAAATCTAAAAAAGTAAATGCATATGGGGAATACTAAAACATTTGGTTGAAGATAGAGTACAGAAAGTTGTCATTAATGGTACATTTTCAAACTGAACATTGGTGTCCCTCAAGGTTCAGTTCAGGGATCACTTCTATTTAACATATTTATAAATGATCTTGAAATGAGCATTAAAGGAAAACTCCAGTGCTAGGAAAACAATCCGTTTTCCTGGCACTGGAGGTATCCTCTCCCTCCCACCCCCCAATCCACGGTTACTGAAGCGCTCCGTCAGCCGGTGGGTGTGACTGACCCTGCCCACCAGCCGAGGAGACCTAATGCGCATGCGCGGCAATGCCGCGCATGCGCATTAGCGCTCCCCATAGGAAAGCATTGAAAAAGATTTTCAATGCTTTCCTATGAGGAAATGAGCGACGCTGGAGGTCCTCAAACAGTGTGAGGACGTCCAGCGACGCTCTAGCAAAGAAAATCTTTGCTATGAATCAGGAAGTGACCTCTAGTGGCTGTCTAGTAGACAGCCACTAGAGTTGGAGTTAACCCTGCAATGTAATTATTGCAGTTTATAAAAAACTGCAATAATTACACTTGCAGGGTTAAGAGTATTGGGAGTTGGCACCCAGACCACTCCAATGAGCAGAAGTGGTCTGGGTGCCTGGAGTGTCCCTTTAAAATTCCTGTTTCAGTGTTTGCAGATTACACAAAACTCTGTGAAGTAATACAATGTGAGAAGGATATTACTTAGCTGCAGAGGGATTTAAAATAGATTGGTGGACTGCGCACTCAAATGGCAGATTACATTTAAGGTAGATAAATGCAAGGTTATGCACTTTGGGGTAAAGAATGTACAAGCAACTTACACCCTAAATGGTAATGAATTAGGGATAACAACACACGAGAAGGATTTAGGAATTGTTATAGACCAGTGGTTCTAAAACTTTTTAGGTCCAAGGCGTCCTTAATATGTAAATATTTTTTCAAGGCACCCCAAGTCAAAATTAGCTGTGCGGCATTTACTGGCGCTTTAGTGTAATCTATAGTGCTAATGTTTGAAGGGGTGCTTGTATATAGTTTTAATACAGGGGTGTGTTTGTATGTAATCTTCACTATAAATGTGGATGTACATTTGTGTGAAGTATTTGTGTTTGAGTGAAGGGGTGTGTTTGTATGTAATATTTTTGTTAGATTGCAAGAGTGTGTTTGTATGTTTTGCTGGTGTTTGACTGCTTGGATGTATGCACATACACTACCACATACATATATACTTACACAGATATACTTGCACATTAACACAAAGATACATATAAATACACTGACACATACACACAAATTCATATAGACACACACATTAACACACACAGAAGCACACTGATATAAATACACACACAGATGCACACCCTGACACACATACACTAACACACAGAAGCACACTGACATATATATACACACACACACAATATATTTTATATCTTCAGCCACCCTCCTGTTAGGTTACCTTGTATGTCCAGAAGAATGGCATGGAGTCCTGCTGGCTGGTGGGAGTGAGGGGTTTGGAAGAGCTCCTGTCCCTTCATGCTGCGGCCGCCCCCTCTCCCTCCTGCATGGTCTCTCTGCACGAAGCTGGGCGGAAGTGACAGGCTGTCACTTTCTCCCAAACAACCAACATTACAGGGGCCCGGTCGCAGTCTTAAAGGTCCGCGGCACCCGACCGGGCCCCTGTTCAGCAGTTATGTTTTACTGGTGCTTTAACAATATAGCAGCAAAGCAGTATTAAATAGGAAGGAGGACCAAAAAAAATGACTGGATGGTTTAAAAATTATATATACTTTAATACAATAAGTAAAAAGTGAATAATACACCATAAAACCAGTCCTGTATAAAAGTCCAAAATTCTTCCTCACTTGACGCGTTTCGCCGAAGCTTTCTCAAAAGGATTCACTTTTGAGAAAGCTTCGGCGAAACGCGTCAAGTGAGGAAGAAGTTTGGACTTTTATACAGGACTGGTTTTATAGTGTATTATTCACTTTTTACTTATTGTATTAAAGTATATATAATTTTTAAACCATCCAGTCATTTTTTTGTCCTCCTTCCTATTTAATACTGCTTTGCTGCTATACCTGGGTCCACTATATCCCGAGGTGGGGATTATTCCACCTGAAATTCTCCAAACTAGAGCAAGTCGTTGCTCTAGTATATGTAAGTAGGATCATCTACTCTTACTACAATATTTTATATTTACGTACTAGACCATGTGGCGTATTTTACTCTTGTTTTTCATATAACGAATACTTACACCTATAAACTCACCAACGATCTGGAACCTCAAGAAATCCATAGACGGGGATTATTCCGTCCAAGCTCTTAACACCGAGCTGATATAGCTCCTCAAAGTGTGAGTGTGAATATAACACCTTTGTTCTTGAGGAATTATATCGTTCATACATACTGTACCATTATTTGTATCTTTGTTTCTCCTTTTTTTAAGTTACTCCGCTGGCCAGTATTTCTACTAAACGTATGTACAATTTCTGATCTTTAGCGCTGTTCACCTTTCTATTTTATCTATCCATTTATCACAAGGTAGAGGGAACACCTTGTTGGTGAACTGCTGCTCACCCTTGAGAAGAGAGCGCTTATTACCCTTTTGCACACAATATAAACCAGTGTCTGGAAATCTACTCATAAACAGGACTATACATAGAGAAAAAGAGATTTATACGAAGGTAAACTGAAGGGTTTTTTACAGTAAGAAGAATACGGATGTGGAATTCTCTGCCTGAAGAGGTGGTTTTATCAGAGTCTGTACAGATGTTTAACCCCTTAAGGACCAAACTTCTAGAATAAAAGGGAATCATGACATGTCAGACATGTCATGTGTCCTTAAGGGGTTAAACAGCAACTGGATGAATACTTGCAAAAACATTATATTCAGGGAAATATTTTTTATTTGTGGGTAATAGCTTCTTGATCCAATGAGAGATCTAACTTCCATTCTGGGGTCAAGAAGGAATTTTCCCCCGGTTTATTGAAAAATTATAAAGTGCTTCAAACTGTGGTTTTTGTCTTCATTTGAATCAACAGCAAAAACAGATGTGAGAATGGCTGTACTTGATGGACGTGTGTCTCTTTTTAGCCTATGTAACTATGTAATCTATTCATACTTAGTCTGTAATTTAAGCAAGGATGTATTTACCACAAGGCAAACAAGGCATTTGCCTAGGGCAGCACTTTCGGGGCCTTGTGTTCTGGGGCTGTCCACCTTACTGTGAGTGTAGCTGTCAGTGTGTGTCTGTGAGTGAAAGTGTGTGTGTCTTTCAGTGAGAATGGGTGTATGTCATTTTATGTGTTTCTGACAGTGTGTGCCTATCAGTGAGTGGGTGTGTCAGTGTGTGTCTGTCAGTGAAAGTGTGTGTTGGTTAAACAGTGTGTACTTATGACTGTATGTGTGTGCCAATGACTGTATCTGTCAGTGAGTGTATATCAGTGCATGTATCAATGAGGGCATGTGTCCGTCAGTCCAAAAAATGGCCTTGACACGAATTGGGGGGGCAAATTTAGATTTTGGGGGTGCCCAAATTTAGTCGCGCCTAGGCCAGCACAAATCCAAAATACACCACTGAGTGTAAGCTGAATGAAGTGATAGGCGTTTTAACTTCATATGATTTTTGTATTACACATTTTGAATTACCTTCAGCCGAGCACTTCTTGCATATAATCAATAGTTAATGTTCTCAGCCATATTTCTATCCTTGCTGGCTCTTACAAATCTTGTGTAATTTCCCACGAGTAGCAATGACTTTGAACAGAGCCGGTGTTAAAAAGGTACACACAAACAGGATTACATATAGGAAAAGACTATAATCTTTTTAAATGATATAAGATGACGGGGAGAGAAGTAGCCACCTGTCCAGAAGCTTATCAGCTAATTTAATATAAATGATGACATACTGTACTTATCACCAGAGGGAGAGAGGCCAAATTAAAGGGGAACGGTCACTTTTCTGGAATGTACACCGCCAAATAAAACATTGTAAATCACCTATTACTTGTGTAAAACTTTGTTTCAGAGAAGTTCTGTCTTGTTGCAAATTTATAGTAAAGATTTGGCAAATTACATCATGATCCAGTTCAGACAAGGCAAAGCCAGGGAAAACACTGTAAATGAATAGGCAACATTTAAACATTGTTAATTTCTCCTCGTCTCTGTTTGCCCTCTCTATGCTGACTGCCAGGTGACAAGGCCAAGGCGGCAGGATAAGTCGCTTTTTGATTTCTATATTTAGAATTTTTTTTGTTAAATACAGTAATAAGTAAACATATTATTAAAAATCCTGGGGAGTGTCAGTTTCTCTTTAAGGATTGCAAAATATACAAAAACACATAGATAATGATGGCACAATTGTATAATGCATCGCACTCTACTGGTTAACGCCTTCTGAAATTCTCAGTCTATAGACAATGTGTTTGTTAGTGCACCCATTGTACAGCGCTGCAGAATTTGTTGGCGCTATATACACAATAATAATAATAATAACAATAATAATAATAAAGAGTTAGAATGTCAGATGTGTTACGTATACAAGAATAGTTAATCTTTTCAAACAAGTTCTCCCAAAACTTTTTGGGGAATCATTTGACAGAAACATCCAAAGCAGCACGTGTTTACTGGTTAACTCTTTGTGATGGGGATCTGTTATCTAGAGGCAATGAATCCCTGTGGTCATGGATGATAATGGTCCCATGTACTCGCCGACAAAGGTCAACCAGCGCAGGGAGGCGTCTCCCAGCCTCAGCCTCCTTCAATGTGAACAGGAAATGCACTCAAGATAATATAAGCGTCAATTACCCCTGCTACTTGCCAGGACGTTTTATTATTCACAGTGTATCTGAACAAAATGTTCTCTAAGTCAAACGCACAAACAGCTGTAATAAAGAAGCAGCCGGTAGCTAGTAATTGTGCTAGAACCCGGGACATTAAACACAATTAACATACATTATTACAATGTAAGCACTTGTAACTCTCATTATCATCAGGAAGCTGCTGGCTGATGGTGACAGGGGTTTGAGTAGAACTAAACAAGCATGGTAATAATTGCTTAGTTGTGTTTTTTATTTTATTTTTTATCTAATGTAAATGTATTTTATTATTTTTTCACAGCACAATATTAATTGAGTGAATATGGATTCTTGTCGTAATGGTTAGGTCAGTAGAAGCCCATGAAAACCTCATTTCAAAAAAATCAATGTTTCGGTCACAGCAAATGCCACTCTGGCCATATTTTGGTCACTCCATCATACCACATCACGTCAGACTTGCCTCTTGTAGTACAAGTTTGAAATGGTATCTGATCGTGTCATGTAGGAAGTGAAATATGAGAAATACAATTACTACCTATCCATAAACCTGGGAACATGCTTGTTTTCACAGTTTTTCATTTTGGCAGCTAGCGTTCAGGTGAAAAGAATCTGCTCTGAGTGAAATGTTGTATGTTCTCTTCTCCAGTCAAACCCAGCGACCTTACATTTTTGAATTACTGAGCCCACTTTTATTCCTGAGTAGATAATAATTTTGATCCCCCAGGGCCTTATGCGTGTCACCAGTATACCCCCCGTCCCCTTCATTTGTCACAAGGAAATGCATAGGGGACCCTTCTAACCCACAGGTAGCCACCTAGGGTCACCTTATAGTCAATCCTGCTCTGTTCCTAAGTCTGACCTCTTCTGTGGGTGTACGCAAAAAGCAAAGTAGAACGTTTCCATTTATCATTTATGCATGTGGAATTATAGTTTGGCACTCCTAGGTAACTGCTTGAAATGCTTGATGCAAAGAAAGAATTTTAACATTTACAGTAAAAAAAAAAAAGAGTTTACAGTAAAGCCTGTCCAGTACAGAATTTTATTTTCCTGGAATTTGATCGATAAGGAGGTATGAACGATGCTACAGAACCATGATACCCTCTACACCTCAAATCCTCAAGGAGTCAAATAAACTATAAATGTTTACCTTAACAGACTGACACATTTTGGGTACATTTGTTCAGGAATGTGGATATAATCTAGGATTCTGAAAGAACTGAACATGTCTCAAGACATTAAATTCCATTCCATATCAGGTGGACTTCCCAAAATGCAGCCAATGAAAACATATACCCAAATCCGCTAAATGACTGAAAAACAATGAAGAATTAGTTCTGCTGTTTTGAGTCCAGGAAATGAAATGAAAACACCACATGAACCAAAATCCCTGCTATTAATCTGCTGCTTATTGTGCTTCTGCTATAATTAGGAATGGGAACAACCGTTTCCATCCAAATCTTTGCACAATTTAAAAAAAAAAACCTTTATAAAATAGTTCAGCTTGCAGATTTCTGCCTTTATCGGTTTACATTCGTCTGAGACAGTCTCAGCAGTCACTTATCCCTGCTTCTGTGCCAGCATGACCTCCCAGCTGTATGTTTCAGACATGGACATGACCACCCTGATGCAACAAAGAGGGTTTGTGGATTTAGACCTGATGAATCTCCTCTAATGTCTCAAATGACTTGTACCCCAGTCTACATTTGTGGTTGCTCCCAAAAATGATGATCAACCACTGCCTCATTCAAGAAGCAGATCACCTACCACTGGACTTCCATATATTTAAGTATGATGAGGACACTGTTGGGGGTGCCATCCCTACTGAGGAACTCTGCTCTAAACTACTTACTGCATCAGATATAAAGATATATCATGTACAAGAGTGTGCAAAACGGGTATCTGGTTGAGTAAAACGAAGCAATCTCTAAATAATGGCCCTCTCTGGTCCTGGAGTCCTGGTATGGAAGTCATTGTAGTTCCTTCTTACACAGATACTCTAGTATATTTTCTCTCAAAGACACAGTGTAGTTTTGTTACTCAAATGAGTAGTACTGCATGAATAGGTTTCTCACACTACTTTTGAAAGACCATCCTCAGTAAATCACAAAGATCCAAGTTACTGGACCTCCCACATATATAACCGGCTGCACCTACCTGGGAATTCTCATGAAATAGAAGATGTAACATGGATTATATAGAAACTAAATATAAACCTAGGTTGAGGGCTTTCAAATCAATAAAATATTTTTATGCAGTTCCTTGCACAATGATTACAATGACTGGTCTGTCTAATTGGTCCATGAGAGCCCATGAATTAAATCTACCTGCTTAAGAAACCGAGGATTAGAACACCTGCACGGCCTACAATTAGATAAATCAATCACGGAATGGAAACTCATTAAATTTATAAAGGCTTTGATTTCTACTTTCAACATTCATTACATGAAAATATTAACCCCTTAAGGACCGGACTTTTTTTGCGATGTTGTACATTTGCGACCAGGCATCGTTTTGACACTTTTGTGGTGTTTGTGTTTAGCTGTAATTTTTTTTCTGCTCTCTCATTTACTGTTCCCATACAAATTATATATTGTTTTTTTCAGGACAAAGGGGGCTTTCTTTACATACCATTATTTATATAATCTCATGTAATTTAATTTTAAAAAAATGAAAAAATATGATGAAAATTGAAAAAAATACACGTTTTTTGAATTTTATGTGAAAAATCTTTTACTCATCTACAAAAGCGAATGAAAAAAACTGCTAAATAGATTCAAAATGTTGTCCTGAGTTCAAAAATACCCAGTGTTTATATGCTTTTTGCTATTTTTTTGCATGTTATAGGGCTATAAGTACAAGTAGGATATTGCGGTTTCAAAACATACATTTTTAAAATGTATCAATAGTGACATTGTAACACTATTATCTGTCATAAATTGCTAAATAACACCCCACATGTACATATTTTTTTTAAAAGTAGACAACCCAGGGTATTCAATATGGGGTATGTCCAGACTTTTTTAGTAGCCACTTAGTCGCAAACACTGGCCAAAGTTAGCGTTCATATTTGTTTGTGTGTGAAAAAAGTAAAAAACTAAATTGAACGCTAATTTTGGCCAGTGTTTGTGACTAAGTGGTTACTAAAAAAGACTGGACATACCCCATTTGCAATACCTTGGGTTGTCTTCTTTTGCAAATGGTATGCCATCATGGGGGTAATTCTCATTCCTGGGCTACCATACGCTCTCAAAGGCAACGTAACCAACCTGGCCATTTTCAATGTAAAAATATTTGACCCATATATTTGACCCTGTAACTTTCAAAAACACTATAAAACCTGTACATGGGGGGTCCTGTTCTACTCAGGAGACTTTGCTGAACACAAATATTAGTGTTTAAAAACTGGAAAATGTATCACAACAATTATATCATCAGTAAAAGTGCTGTTTGTGTGTGAAAAATGCAAAAAAAGTCACTTTCACTGACAATATCATCGCTGTGATATGTTTTACTGTTTTGAATCACTAATATTTGTGTTCAGCGAAGTCTCCCGAGTAAAACAGTACCCCCCATGTACAGGTTTTAGGGTGTCGTAGAATGTTACAGGGTAAAATACAGTGATAGCAAATTAAATTCTCTGTACTTTCGGCCTGGGTTGGCAGGCAGGTCCCTTAAATTGCAATCAATAAAATAACTTAATTATGTAAAAATATTACATAAATACGCACGTAGAATTTAAATATATATGCATATTTATATATTTGAAGTCTACGTGTATATTTATATAATTATTTATGTAATTTTGTATATGGACATATGAATAGTTCGCATTCTTTTTATTTATTTATATCAGTGGTAGTCAACCTTTTTCTAACTACCGCCCACTAATGCATCTTTTTGGTTGAAAAAATTTCCTTACCGCCCACCAGTTTTCGCGCAAGTGCGGAATATTTTTTTCGAAAGGAGGGTGTTTTAAAAAAAATAAATGTACGTACATTTATCTTTTTATTTGCAATTAATGCATGTTTGTAATGTTTTTAACTTTATAAAAAGTTTAATGAGAAAACAATAAAGTAAATTGAAATTACCTTTACTAGTGATTAATGAGATCCTTGAGGTTGTAAGGAACAAACGAAGGTCTCCTCTTTCGGTGATATTCAGACGACTTCTCTGTTTGCGCATAATATGATTTCTCATCTGTGCGTCAGCTCCCCTCTTCTCCCTCCTCAATTCCCCTCCCCACCTTTTTTCCCCCCTTTTTTTAACCTTCCTTATAGCAATGCCCAGTAGGAAGGCTGAGCTAGGTATCCCACTATAACAGACTGGCACACATACATACAGACATACAGACACACATACAGACAGACAGGCACACACACACACACACAAAGACATACATACAAAGACACATACACATACAGACAGACACAAGAAACAGACACACATACATACACACATATATACAGACAGACACACACACGACACATACATACACACATATATACAGACAGACACACACACACGACACATACAAAGACATACATACAAAGACACACACACACACACAAAGACATACATACAAAGACACACACACAAAGACATACATACAAAGACACACACACACACAAGACATACATACAAAGACACACACACAAGACATACATACAAAGACACACACACACACAAGACATACATACAAAGACACACACACACACACAAAACATACATACAAACACACACACAAGACATGCATACAAAGACACACACACGACATACATACAAAGACACACACACGACATACATACAAAGACAAGACACACATATATACAGACATACACACAGACACAAACAAGACATACATACAAAGACAAGACACATGTATACAGACATACACACACACAAGACACATACATAAGACACACACAGGACATACATACAAAGACAAGACACACATATATACAGACATACACACACAAGACACATACATAAGACACACATACAGACACACACACAAGACATACATACAAACACAAGACACATGTATACAGACATACACACAAGACACATACATAAGACACACATACAGACACACACACAAGACATACATACAAACACAAGACACATGTATACAGACATACACACAAGACACATACATAAGACACACACAAGACATACATACAAAGACAAGACACACATATATACAGACATACACACACACACACACATAAGACACACACAAGACATACATACAAAGACAAGACACATGTATACAGACATACACACACACACAAGACACATACATAAGACACACATACAGACACACACACAAGACATACATACAAACACAAGACACATGTATACAGACATACACACAAGACACATACATAAGACACACATACAGACACACACACACACAAGACATACATACAAACACAAGACACATGTATACAGACATACACACAAGACACATACATAAGACACACACAAGACATACATACAAAGACAAGACACACATATATACAGACATACACACACACATAAGACACACACAAGACATACATACAAAGACAAGACACATGTATACAGACATACACACACAAGACACTTACATAAGACACACACAAGACATACATACAGACACACACAAGACATACATACAAAGACACATACACAAACAAACACACATTATATTTAAGTCACCCTCCTGTTTCCTACCTTTAAGGTGCAGGAGGGTGACTTTCCCTGGGGTCCAGTGGTGGCTCAGGTGCATGGGAGTCAGAGTTCCCACTCTGACTCCCTCCTCCTCCTTCCTCCCGCGCGGCTCTCTGTATGCTGGGAGGAGTGACCGGGGAATCACTTCCTCCCAGCAGATTTGATGTCATCACAGGGGGCCCGGTCGCGCTGTTAAAGCGCCCAGCGCTGACCGGGCCCCCTCACAATCCACATCCATCGGGTGGCCCTGACAGCATGGGCCACCCGATGGACCCCTCCATATGCGGCCCCGGCGGTTTGCCGCCGGGGCCGCAAGTGGTGATGGCAGTACCCAGTCACAGTGGTACCGCCGGCTCGCGCCCGCCCGCCCAATTTATAAAAAAAAAATTGAAAATCCCTACCGCCCACCTGGAATCCTGAAACGCCCACTAGTGGGCGGTAGGGACCAGGTTGACGACCCATAGATATATATCCAATTTCATTCTAAGTGTATTTTGATATAAATATATATATATTAATATCAAAATACAGTTAGAATAAAATTTCGTATAGATATATAATTTTTTTTAATTTTTATTATTATTTTTAATTTTTTTAATTTAACTTAAATTATTTATTATTCGTATTTTATAATAATATATATACAATATATATAGTTATTATATATATTATATATATACGTGTGTAAATTAATTATAAGTGTATTTTTATATTAATATATGTACATATTAATATAAAAATACACTTAGCATGACATTATATATATGATATATAGACATATTATATAGGTATAATATATGTCTATATATCATATATATACACATATAATAATATTTTTTTTATTAACTATAACTTTAAATATTTTTTTTGATTTTACACTGATTTTACAGTTGCAGGGAGACTGCCTGTCAGCACAGACAGTCCCCCTGCAGGCAGAGACTAGGACACCTATTGTGACCATGTGGTCGCCCTGTTGGGCGATCACATGGCCACAGGGGTCCTAAACCGCCATGGGGAGACTGTCTGGGCTGCAGGCAGTCTCCCCACACCGGGAGCAGTCTCCCCACAAGTACATTGGATGGTTAAGGACCGTCACCGGTCGGCAATGCAAAAATGCCGATGACGGTCCTGAACCGTCCTCCGTCCTTAAGGGGTTAAACTACGCAATAGGCTGTATATAGACAAAAAAAAAAGTGTTGAACAGCGCTACAGAAAATGATCACAAAAGGCTGCACACCTGAAACTAGGGTAACCCTCAAACCCTTCAAAAGAAAGCTAAACAAACGAAACAGTGGATACAGGTAGCACCAGATAAAACCAATAAATCACTAAAATGGCAATTAAAAGTATATAAAATATGCAATAAAACACAAAGCTACCAAAAACTATTTTTTGCATAAAAAGTCTTCAAGTGTTCAAAAGACGTCTTATGGTGTGACTTCAAACATCAGCAGCATATGTAAAAGAAAACATAGGAAACCAATAGTGCAATATTGCAAGTCTGTGGACTGTAGACAACACTGAGGTAAAAATTGCCAACTCACGTCTTATAGAGCTATAACCAGCTCTCGGTAAAACAGCATACAGTGGTATTTAAACTACCCACTTGTAGAATATCCCTCTGACGGTAGTTGAGGTGTTGGTCATATGCATAATGTATATAGGCTGTGACTGGTACTACTGCATTGATCACAACACTAGAACTGTAAAAAAAAATACTATAAATACTCCATATTATTCAGACTGTTTTAATTACTTTATTCTTACTTTTTTTTATAATTCTTTATTTTGCTTTTTGAATATTCCAGTAAGTGGGGTTGGGGTTACAGAATAAAAAGGGGGGGGGAGGGGGAGGGCATGAACACAGTGTTACATTTTGTTTATAGAGTCACATATTATACATACAGACGAAGAAGTACATTTCCGTGAATACGTTTTACAGCATATGGTGTAGGTAGGCTTGATTCTTAGTGTTTGAGGTATATGGCCGTTGTGAAGTGACGCACTTCCCCCTCTGTTTGGCCGTTTGGTCGGTGTGCGTTGTTGTATGTTTCTTGTAGTTGTGGGGACATGTGTCCAAGTTCGGTGTGGCTAGGGTGGGTGTCACTATTGTCCCCTTACACTGTGCTTGAGGGTCGTGTCAGGGTGTCTGGAGGTAGCTGGGGGTTGTGCCACAGGTGTACTGGGTCCGAGTAGGGTGCGTGAGTTGTAGGTGTTGGAGTAGAGGTTGTGTTGGTCAGCCTTGTGGGTGTGGATGTGGTGAACCGGGGGGGGGGGGCAGCCCCCCTCGTCTTGGTACATTTGGTTCGGGGGGGGGGGGGGGTGAGGATACTTTATTCTTACTTTTATTGATAAAAGTTTCGATTTTGGTTTGAAAGGTCGATGTAAATGTTGTTACACGTTTATGAGCTTGCCTTTAAAAAAAATACATATTAAATAAAAATAAATGACATGTGAACTCAATGAACCATAACCACTACATAAAGAAGAATTCTGTCACAGTGATTTCAAACACTTCTGTGCTGAACCAATAATGAATTATAATAGAAACCAACATCGTAGACTGGTAGTGGTAAATACATTCATATTGCATATAAAACATCAAATGTAACAATGCCACATTGATTTATCTTAAATGTTACAGTTATAAATAGTCTGTTTTAAAGCACTTTAAAGCTTGTTGCCAACACAAAGATACAAAGCATAGGAACACGTTGAATCTAAGCATAGAACAAAAACAGTTATATAAATGCCTTGTGAGATCAGGGACCTCTCTACATTAGGACCCCCACTGTCAAAGAGCATTCACCATTGCAGGTGAAGCACAGACACCTTGTTGGTAATATGTGATATTTTATTTACTTCAATAATGTTAGGGGTGCATATATAATAAAAAGTAAAAATAAAACAAGTAATGGGGCAGTTCCTCAAAGTTTTGCTTTGGATGGAATGTATGTTAATTCCCAATGGAAATGTTCAAATTTCCCATCACGTCTAGATATAGAAGGCATTGTCTGTGTAGAGAAGGTATATTAGTGATTGCGCTTATTGTTTTAATAAATCCTGCTTCTACGTGAGCTATAAATAGGACGGCAAATCACGAGACTGCACAGTTTCCTTATTAAACTTAATCTGGTGCTAAGCATTCATGCAGCAATTATATGGTCTATTAACATAGACCACTCAGCTAGAAGACTTTTAGTATAAAGTAATAGAATATATTAAGTTGCAGCATGAATGCTGTGCTCATTTTATTCTAATAGTTCAGCAGTTCTTAAAATAATATTTCCCAGTATGCAACTAATCTCCAATCCCTAACTAATTTCTCATTAGATATCGTTATCAGTGGAAGCGGATAAATGGACACTCCAGGCACCCAGACCACTTCGGCCCATTGGAGTGGTCTGGGTGCCAACTCCCACTACCCTTAACCCTGCAGCTGTACATATTGCAGTTTTCATAAACTGTAATAATGACCTTGCAGGGTTAACTCCACCTCTAGTGGCTGTCTACTAGAAAGCCACTAGACGGCACTTCCTGCTTCATAGCACAGATTTTCTGTGCTAGAGCGTCGCTGGACGTCCTTACGCTGTGTGAGGACCTCCAGCATCGCTAAACTCCCAATAGGAAAGCATTGAAAGCATTTTCAATGCTTTCCTATGGAGAGGTCTAATGCGCGCGTGCGGCATTGCCACGCATGCGCATTAGGTCTCCCCCGTCGGCGGCTGCGCATGCGCAATCGGTCTCCCCCGCCGAATGACTTCATCGGGGAAGGAGCGTGGGCGGACCCGAAACCACCGCCGAGGGACATTGTCTGGGGTCTCAAGTAAGTCACTGAAGCGGTTTTCACCCCTTCAGCAACCGGGGATGGGGGTGGGAGGGAGAGGGGACCTGCAGTGCCAGGAAAACAGTTTGTTTTCCTGGCACTGGAGTGTACCTTTAACAGATGGATATGGTTAAATATTTGCCAAGTCACTCTTACCATGAAATGAAAAACAATATCCATAAAAATTTGTGGCAGTTGTAACCCCAAACCCTGCCGTTCACGCTCCATTATCAATACAAAATGGAAAATCAACCACTCTTTGTAGCACAACGATATGCATATGTTTACTTCTTGTTCCATAATGATTTAACATTGTAACTTTGCTTCCTGTATAATTTTCTATACCTTTTTTTATGTTTCTCTTCTCTGTCATACGGCATGTATCCTTGATACCTTTGTTGTAATACTTATGAAAATAAAAACAACACTAAATAAAAAATATTTTAAAAAAACTAAACAAAAAAAAAAACAACAAGCAGTTGTGTATGTAAAAGTCAATGTGTAACTGGTATTTATATCTGTGACAAAGCGAGGAGATTGTCTTCAATGCATTTTTACTTGTAAAACAAATTTAAGTTAAATGATGTTCTTGATTACTAGAAATCAGGTCTAGCGTAGACCTAATTTCACAGGCAGATATTATATGCGCACAAACATTGAGTGACTTTACGGAGATCCAATAAGGGGAAGTTGGGCTTCAGCTTATAATTACAAGGAAGTTGTCACCCAGTCTTTAAGAGGACAGGGACAAAACAAGGGAAGCCGATATCACCATCGACAGAAAGTGCCCACATATCCCTCCAGTGTGCCCTATGTGACCAGTTTGAGTTTGGGAATGTGGGAGAAGATTAGATATGGGATATACCGTTGCAAAATAGCCATTATTCCCAGGTATAAACCCAGTATAATGGATAGATCATTCCATGATGGTCAAATTAAGGATCAGAGAGCAATAATTATATTAAAAGGAAAATCCTTAAAAAACAAACAAAAAAAAAACATTTTTTTAATACATGAAAATATAATTAGCATACAAAAATAACAATGAATAAAGTAAATATGCTAAAGGTGAAAAGCGTAAATTAAAAAAAAAAAATTAAAAAAAACTTTTTGCGCATACTGCTGCTGATATAGAAAGTAACATTAGACCACGGCCCATACATTTGGATACTCGGGCAGGTTACCAACAACAATGCTCATTTTATACAGAGGAACATGATATCTACCTACTTACAATGAGGCTAGTATTATTTGAAGTTCAATTCCCTTCTAAAACAACCCAACCTTAATGTTAAACCACCCCTTCTCTTTTAGCAACTGGATGAAGAGTAGTAACCTTTTAAACCACATGATGGCGCTTAACATTACTGAGGTTCTAAACAAGGCTTTATCAATACAGACATTTTATTAGATACCAGTGCTGGTATTGACAGATAACCACAATACAGTAGTGCAGATAAAGACTTTTATTTTTCCTCTTGTGTGACATTTAAAAAATGCACTACAATAGTAAAAAAAAAAAAAAAAAAATATAAAAAATTAAAATAGAATTCTTTCAGTCTACAGATTTTTCGTTTATCGAAATGCCCCTTTAAGTGTAACCTGTGTTTAAACTCTTTTTAAACAAGTTGTTCTGCTAACCAGAGGATGAGTGAGATGCAAGTTATAAATAGAGGCAGTGTCCGTGGTTCTGAGATTTTGACATTGAAGTTGGATAACTGCCCAAAAATTTGGTTTATGCGGTGTGCACCATTTTTATATTTACTGAAAATATCCAAGTATATTTTAGATCAACACATAATAAAATATGTAAATAGGAATATTGGCATATTACTGCTAAAGAGTAGAAATAAACTTAATACTAGAATAACAATCAAAATAGTAATTGAGTGAGTAAAAAAAAATAAAAAAAATTAAATAAAAAACGTTATGTGTAAACACCAGACCAGATACAACTAAATGTTACAAGCCGGTCACTTCAATACTATATTAGAATAACATACATATATGTTAGTGCAACACCTTGTGGTTTGCAGACTGCATACGTAAATATCAGAGTTGAAAAAAAGAGATTTTCAAACCAGCTCTAGAAGTCAGTTGTCAACTGAGCAAAAGTCACTGTTTAGTAAATGCATCCCTGGTCTGGGTACGTTAATCTACAGAATGAAGTCCTTATTTATCAACGTGTGTTGAAGCACAAATCTAAAAATCAACAATAATTTTATTCTATTTGTATGGTAATTTGATTTCTTAAAATTCAATGAAAAGAAAAAAAAAAAAACTTTTACGTGTGATGTCCATATTGAACAAATCTTCTTTACTTAGAACTATGTTACATGACAAAACACTGTGAAGTTCTAAACACAAGGCTCGGTGCCAGCTGATCTCATACACCCTTTCACAATGGAGGGTATTGAATAAACAGGTGTGTCTTGAAAAAGCGTTAATCGAAAAATTCCACGGTTAAGAGTTGGCAGAAAGCTGGAACACATAATTCTCTGAGCAACTTCCCATTTACTAAATATAAGAAATGGGGTGCGAATGATAACATCGACAGGAACAACCTATATCCACTGAAAAGGTTGTGACACTGAGTTTATACATAGATGCCTTTGTTAAAGCCCATTAGGTTAAAAAAAACTAGTTTATTTAACACTGCACCAGTGTAATAAGATCAGGGGTGACTGGACCCCAGCTTCAAACTGGTTTGGTTTCTTTTGCCTTCTTTTGGATCAACAGCAAAAAACAGATGTGAGGAAGGCTGAACTGTAACTTTCTAACTATGATCTTGATCTGAAAAAGAAGTGGGTTGGCCCATGAAGTTGTCAAATGTGACCGGACAGGGAGGGGGTAACCCTCAAAATTAATGTAAAAAAAGAGAGAGAGAGAAGCTGTCCTTAAGGAAAAACCTAATATAAGGATGTTGGTATCAAAAAGAGAGATATTTAGTAGGTTTGGTATCCTGTGGAAATAGGTAGAAGAGTGTATAATAATATATATATACAAATCTATGTATATATATCAATCTTTAATAGGGTAAGTATACGCCGGTTCTGAGTAGCAATAGGTGCTGGCTAGCCTATAATTAGCACCCAGCCTTACTTGCTTCAGACAGAATAGGGCGTGTAGGTAAGGGGGTGGCACTATGTTAATATATACTACAATCACATAGTACCAAGCAAATACAGAGTTGACAATACACAATCAAAAATAACAAATAAATCCACCCTATCCTATGTTCTTGGGCCAGTCCAAAATAATGGACAGTGGCAATAGGAGGGGAAGGGCGGGTAAAGGAGGGGGGGGAGGGGAGGGGAAATGGGTAAACGGGACTAGGTTAAGCAGAGTGTGCCGTGCCTAGAGGAGAAAAACTCATTTCAATTTTCAGGTGTACTATTAGCGTATTATGATAGTGGCCACTAGAGGTCGCTTGAGAGTTAATATGAGATTACTTCATTGGCACAATAGTAACTATTAGGGTGTCTATACAGGTTAAGGCTTGAACTCGTGTCCAATGGACTAAAGTGGGCTATGGCAAGTCTGTCACTTTAGTTTAAAGCCTAATGCTGTCTTTAACAACCAGCCTAGAGGATGAAGTAAATGCGTAATGTGAACTCTCGGTTCATGGTTTTATCCAAGTGTACTGATAACGTCCTGTAATAGTTGACCGCTAGGGGTCGCTCAGGGGTTAGCTTTCAGACCTGTAAGTTTACTTCATTAATACGATAGTATCTGATGTGGGTGAATAGACTAGTAGAGGTATGACCTGGTATCCGACAGACTGGAGTAGAGTATGCCAAATCTATCACTTGGATCCTAAGTCTAGTACTGTCTTAACAACCGGAATCGAAAGAATGAAGTCAGTGCTTGAGGTCCTATGAGTTAACTTCCTTGATACAGTAGTATCTGGTGTGGATGTGCAAACAAGTAAAAGTATGGCCTGGTATCCGACAGACTGGGGTAAAGTGTGTCAAGTCTGTCTCTTGGATCCTTAGCCTAATACTGTTTTGACAACCAACATAGAGAATGAAGTCAATGTGTAATGGACGTTTCTCAAAGAGATAGTTAGTCTGAGGGTCAGGCACAGGTATTGCAGAAACACAGAGCGATTACGTATTTGGTTATAACTGTAACCTACAGGGTGTTAAATGCATATATGGTTTGGCCCGATTTTTCATATATCCGATCGTACACTGTAAAGACAGTGCCCGGTTGTACAACAGGCACATTGAGTACAGCGTTAATCCTGTATAGCGTCTGATTCCGCTCACGGGTTGTCAGGAACCTTACCGTGGTTAGAGTAACGGGTCTGGCTCAAATGTGCCCAGTTATACAACAGACAATCTTGAGTCCACTGTTAGTCCTGTGTAGCATCTGATTCCGCTCACGGATTATCAGGAGCTTAACAGTGGTTAGAATAACGGGTCTGGTTCAAATACCAGATAATCAATGCTTAGAGAAGCACAGAAAAGGAATAATGCCTTCGTGGGCACTGGTAATAGTAAAGAGAGTGCCAGAAAAGACGGCACAATAGTTAGTAAGTGAAAAAGACTTATGTACACTGTGAAATGGTTAAATTAAAAGAATACCCAGATCAGTATAGGACTAGAATACCCAGATCGGTATGAAACTAGTTTCCCGATTTAAATATATCGGAGTGTCAAATCCTCAAGTTAAACATATATACCATGTCCTCTCCCAACACGCTCGGTTAGTTTGACTGTCTATATTCCCGCGGGGTTATAGAGCCCGCTCGGGTAGATGCCAGTGAAAACTGTACTGGGAGCCGATCGTCAGGTGTATAGGAGAAACACGGTCTTTTTGTTTGAGAGGTGACGGTAAGTAGGTAACGGTCTACAGTTAGTGTCGGTGTTAATAAAAAAATAATTAAAAAATATATAGATGTGTTATTTCGTTCTAACTGTATTGTGATATTAATATATATATATATTTATATCAAAATACACGTAGAACGAAATACTATATATATCTATATCAGTGGTAGTCAACCTTTTTTTACCTACCGCCCACTAATGCAACTTTTTGGTTGAAAAAATTTCCTTACCGCCCACCAGTTTTCGCGCAAATGCGGAATATTTTTTAGAAAGGAGGGTGTTTTACAAAAAATAAATGTACGTACATTTATCTTTTTATTTCTACTTAATGCAGGTTTATAAGGTTTTTAACTTTATAAAGTTTAATGAGAAAACAATAAAGTAAATTGAAATTACCTTTACTAGTGATTAATGAGATCCTTGAGGTTGATGCTGCGAGACTAAATATTTGATATCTGGTTCGATTTTCGTAAGGAACAAACGAAGGTCTCTTTCAGTGATATTCAGACGACTTCTCTGTTTGCGCATAATATGATCTCATATTATCTCTCTATGATTTTTCTTGTGCGTCAGCTCATCTCCTCTCCCTCCTCAATTCCTCTCCCCACCTTTTTTTCCCCTTTTTTCTATTTTTTAACCTTCCTTGTAGCAATGCCCAGTAGGAAGGCTGAGCTAGGTAGCCCACTTACTATATAGTCCACTATAACAGACAGACACACGTACAAGACACACGTACAAGACACACGTACAAGCCACACATGACACACATACAGACACACACACCACACATACATACACAGACACGACACATACATACACACACACACACGACAAATACACACGACACATACACACACATATACACGACACATACACACACATACACGACACACACACGACACATACATACACACACACGACACATACATACACACACACAACACACACACACACACACAACACACACACACACGACATACATACACACACACACACAACACATACATACACACACACACACAACACACATACATACACACACACACACAACACACATACATACACACAACACACATACAGACACACATACACAAATACAGACACATAGATACACAAATACAGACACATAGATACACAAATACAGACACATAGATACACACACACGACACATACATACACACACACGACACATACATACACACACACACACGACACATACATACACGACACATACAGACACACATGACACATACAGACACACATGACACATACAGACACACACGACACATACATACACGACACATACGACACACACACACGACATACATACATACACACACACACATACATACATACACACACACGACACACACAACACACATACAGACACAAATACGACACATACAGACACATACACACACATACACAAGACACACACGACACATACAGGAACACAGACAGACACACATACACACAAGACACATACATACAGACACACACAAGACACATACCAACAGACAGTCACACATGCATACACACACACACACACAAGACACACATATATACAGACACACACAAGACATACATACAAAGACACACACACACACACACATTATATTTAAGTCACCCTCCTGTTTCCTACCTTTTAGATTCAGGAGGGTGACTTTCCCTGGGGTCCAGTGGTGGCTCAGGTGGATGGGAGTCAGAGTTCCCACTCTGACTCCCTGGTCTTCCTCCCGCGCGGCTCTCAGGGTTAGCTGGGAGGAGTGATGTGCAGTCACTTCCTCCCAGCTCTGCGATGTCATCACAGGGGGCCCGGTGTCAGGGTACCTGAGGCCTCTACCTCTAAGGGAGGTAGAGACTTGGTGGTGTATCCGTCCAGGCGAGCTGTTTCCTCCGTTCCTCGCGGTTCATCCAGTCACTTAAACACCGGCCGCGAGGAATCCACGTCCTTTTCTAGCAGGACGCTCAATACGTGACGTCATGACGCTAGCACGAGCAATCTGTCACTCTAGTGTCCGATATCCAATCGGTACTTGTCAGAGGCGTGATTTCCATCCAGAGCCAGGGTATTTAAGCTTACTCCTTACTTCAGCTCATTGCCCTGTCGTGGTTCTAGCTTGTCTAGTCACTCAGTGCTCTGGTATTCTAGTTTGCTCTTTTGGTTTTGACTCGGCTCGTTGTACTACCCTGTTTCTCTGTTATCCCTTGACTCGGCTTGTCTCTCGCTTATCTGTCTTCTCGTTCCCTCGACCTCGGCTTGCCTCTGACTATTCTTTACTCTCGGTACGTTAGTCCGGCCATTCTAAGGCCCGGTATACGTACCTTTCCACTCTTTGTACTCTGCGTGTTGGATCCCTGTCCCGATCCTGACATTACGACAGGGCCAATGGATCCTGCAGGTACAAACAGTCAGCTTGGTTCTTCGGATCCCAGGTTTGACGCCATGGAACATAGGATGGATCAGATGGCTTTGGCACTACAGGCACTTTTGTCTCGTGCTAGTAATCCACCTGAGGAGACACGTACTCCTTCTATCTCTCCTGCAGTCTCAGGTCTAGAGGTAGCCACTGTAGGTGCTTCTTCCCGTATTACCCCACCAGTACGTTATGGCGGGTCACCGGAGAAGTGTCGTGGCTTTCTAAACCAGATTAGCATCCATTTCGAACTACAACCCCGCTCTTATCCTACAGATAGAGCAAAGGTTGGATTTATTATTACTCTGCTCATTGAAAAAGCTTTGAGATGGGCCAATCCTTTATGGGAGAATGATAATCCACTCGTCTATAATTATAATGCCTTTGTAGCTGCGTTTAGAAGAACTTTTGACCCTCCTGGCAGAAAGGTCAATGCAGCTAGATTAATGTTGCGCCTTAAACAGGACAATCGAACACTTGTGGATTATGCACTAGAGTTCAGATCCTTGGCGGCAGAAGTTAAGTGGAACGAACAGGCTTATATAGATGTGTTTCTGAATGGGTTATCAGATGTAATTCTTGACGAGGTCGCTACTAGAGAACTCCCTGAAAATTTGGAGGATTTAATTTCTTTTATATCTCGTATTGATGAACGCTTAAGAGAGAGGCAGAACACTCGAGATAGGACCCATAGACCCTCCTTTAAACTAGCGCCTACCTTTCAAATCTCTGAGTTCGAAGACTTACGTATTCCTGAACCTATGCAGATAGGCAGTACTCATCTCACTGAAAGGGAGAGACAGTACAGGAGAAGGGAGGGTTTATGTATGTATTGTGGAGTCAGGGGTCATTTACGCCTAAATTGTCCCAATCGTTCGGGAAACGCTCGCACCTAAGTTCCTCTAGAGGACAGGCCTTGGGTGTTTCTACTTTGTCCTCTATTCACAACTACAAGGAGCTCAGGCTTGTGTTACCCGTTTCTTTAAAGTGGGAGAAGGGAGTAGTTAAGACTATGGCACTAATCGATTCTGGAGCTGCTGAGAGCTTTATAGATCAGGGTTTTGCTGCCAAGCATGCTATTCCATCCCAGTTAAAAGAGACACCTCTGGCTGTTGAGGCCATCGATGGTAGACCGTTACTTGAGCCTGTTATTTTTCATGAGACCATACCGATTAACTTGACTGTTGGCATCCTGCATAAAGAGGATATCTCCTTGATGCTCATTTCTTCTCCGTCTATTCCCATAGTTCTGGGGTACTCCTGGCTGAGGAGACACAACCCTATTATTAATTGGGAATCAGGGGAGATAGTTTCATGGGGAGAGAATTGTCAAGAAAAATGCTTGCGGAAGGTCTTACCTCTTGGATTAACTAATACATCGAATACCTCTGACAATCCTACAGAGACACAAATTCCGCCTCAGTATCTAGATTTAAAGGCAGTATTTGACAAAAAGAAAGCCGATACCTTACCCCCACACAGGTCCTTTGATTGCAAAATTAACCTACTCCCTGGTACCATGCCTCCCAGAGGTCATGTATACCCATTATCTATAAAGGAGAACTCAGTCCTAGAGGAATATATTCACGAGAATTTAGACAAGGGATTCATCAGGAGGTCCTCCTCCCCTGCCGGGGCTGGATTTTTTTTTGTTAAAAAGAAAGATGGTTCTTTGAGACCTTGTATTGATTATCGAGGTCTGAATAAGATAACCATTAAAAATGCCTACCCGATTCCCTTGATCACCGAACTCTTCGATCGTTTGAAGGGCTCTACAATTTTCACCAAGTTAGACCTCAGAGGGGCATATAACTTGGTGAGAATCCAGCAGGGACATGAGTGGATGACGGCATTCAATACTCGATATGGCCACTATGAATATACCGTCATGCCTTTTGGGTTATGCAATGCACCAGCAGTATTCCAAGATCTGATTAATGAGGTTCTTAGGGAATTTCAGCAAGAGTGCGTCATTGTATACCTAGATGATATACTCATTCATTCTAGTGACATTGAGATTCATCACAAACAAGTCAGGAGGGTTTTGCACAAGCTTCTCCAGCATGGCTTGTACTGCAAGTTGGAGAAATGTAGCTTTGATCAAACCCAGGTAACCTTTCTCGGCTATGTGATCTCTGGGGAGGGATTTAAGATGGATCCGGATAAGCTCCAATCCATTCTTGAGTGGCCTTTACCCACAGGTCTTAAAGCCATACAGAGATTCATTGGTTTTTCCAATTATTATAGGCGCTTTATTAAGGGCTATTCTTCCATTATTGCACCTATCACTAACATGACCAAACAGGGGGCTGACACTAAGAATTGGACTACCGAAGCTCTCCTTGCGTTCAAGACTCTCAAGGAGCTTTTCGCTTCCGCTCCAATTTTAGTTCACCCTGACACTTCTCTGCCATTTTTGCTCGAGGTAGACGCATCAGAGACTGGTTTAGGTGCTGTTCTATCTCAAAGGTTGGGTGTTGATAAACCATTACATCCATGTGGATTTTTCTCTAAAAAATTGACCGGTACTGAAAGCAGGTATGACATTGGTGACAGAGAATTACTAGCGGTTATCAAGGCTTTGAAAGAATGGAGACATTTATTGGAAGGTACATTACATCCTGTTACCATCCTGACAGACCACAAAAACTTGTCTTATATCGGAGAGGCCAAGCGTCTGTCCTCCAGGCAGGCTCGTTGGTCGTTGTTTCTTACCCATTTCAATTACGTTCTGACTTACAGACCTGGGTCAAAGAATTCTAAAGCCGATGCGCTATCTCGCCAATATGAACCCTCTGCTTCAGTTGAACCACTTTTGTCTTCCATTGTACCCAAATGCAATATTATTGCTAATACCAGTCTCAAAATTCATTCCCCGCTACTTGACCAGATCCTGAAGTCACAACATCTAGCTCCCGGAAACACTCCTGAGGGAAGAAACTTTGTTCCTCCTGAACTTCAACTGGAGCTCTTACAATGTTTTCATGAAAGTAAAATAGCTGGTCATCCTGGTATTCGCAAGACGTACTCTCTGATATCCAAGGATTTCTGGTGGCCTTCTCTTCGTAAGGATATTGAGGAGTTCGTCGCAGCTTGTGAGACTTGTGCCAAGACTAAACTATCTCATGCATCCCCATGTGGCCTGTTACATCCCTTGGACATTCCTGAGAAACCGTGGTCCTGTTTGTCCATTGACTTTATCGTTGATTTGCCTGCTTCCAAAAGACAGACTGTTATCCTCACGGTGGTGGATAGATTTACTAAGATGGCCCATTTCGTGCCTTTACCTAAACTTCCGACTTCTCCTGAATTGGCGGAGATTTTTGCGAGAGAAGTTTTTCGCCTACATGGGATTCCTTCAGAGATTGTTTCTGATAGAGGTTCTCAATTTGTCTCACGTTTCTGGAGATCCTTTTGTTCTCAAATGGGCATCAAATTGAACTTTTCCTCTGCCTATCACCCTCAGTCTAACGGAGCTGCTGAACGTACTAATCAAAAGATCGAACAGTATCTGCGTTGCTTTGTTTCCGAACACCAGGACGATTGGGTCGGTCTGATTCCTTGGGCGGAGTTCGCACACAATAACCTTGTTTGCGATTCAACTCGCTCTAGCCCTTTCTTCATGAACTATGGCTTTCATCCTTCGATTTTTCCTTCGGTTTCCTCTTCTCAGGGGATACCGTCGGTTGATGATCATGTCGCCAACCTGAAGAAACTATGGGATCAGACTCGACAAATTCTATTACATAGTTCCTCGCTGTTCAAGAAACACGCTGACAAACATAGAAGAGCGGCTCCTGTTTTTGTTCCTGGGGATAGGGTATGGTTGAGTACTAAGAATATTCGCCTGAAAGTTCCGTCCATGAAATTTGCTCCTCGCTACATAGGCCCTTACAGGGTTCTCACTCGTATCAATCCGGTTGCGTATCGCCTTGCTCTGCCACCTGCCTTACGCATCCCTAACTCTTTTCATGTCTCCTTGTTGAAACCCCTCATTTGCAACAAATTCTCCTCTAAGGTCTCCTCGCCTCGTCCTGTTCAGGTGGAGGGTCGGGAGGAGTACGAGGTCAGCTCCATCATTGACTCCAGAATTTCAAGGGGAAAATTGCAATATCTGGTCAACTGGAGGGGATATGGTCCTGAGGAGAGGAGTTGGGTACCTCAGGAGGACGTCCATGCTTCTCGCCTTCGCAGAGCATTTCACCTTCGCTTCCCATCTCGCCCCGGTTCATTCCGCCCGGTGGGCGTATCTGAGAGGGGGGGTACTGTCAGGGTACCTGAGGCCTCTACCTCTAAGGGAGGTAGAGACTTGGTGGTGTATCCGTCCAGGCGAGCTGTTTCCTCCGTTCCTCGCGGTTCATCCAGTCACTTAAACACCGGCCGCGAGGAATCCACGTCCTTTTCTAGCAGGACGCTCAATACGTGACGTCATGACGCTAGCACGAGCAATCTGTCACTCTAGTGTCCGATATCCAATCGGTACTTGTCAGAGGCGTGATTTCCATCCAGAGCCAGGGTATTTAAGCTTACTCCTTACTTCAGCTCATTGCCCTGTCGTGGTTCTAGCTTGTCTAGTCACTCAGTGCTCTGGTATTCTAGTTTGCTCTTTTGGTTTTGACTCGGCTCGTTGTACTACCCTGTTTCTCTGTTATCCCTTGACTCGGCTTGTCTCTCGCTTATCTGTCTTCTCGTTCCCTCGACCTCGGCTTGCCTCTGACTATTCTTTACTCTCGGTACGTTAGTCCGGCCATTCTAAGGCCCGGTATACGTACCTTTCCACTCTTTGTACTCTGCGTGTTGGATCCCTGTCCCGATCCTGACACCCGGTCGCGCTGTTAAAGCGCCCAGCGCTGACCGGGCCCCCTCACAATCCACATCCATCGGGTGGCCCTGACAGCATGGGCCACCCGATGGACCCCTCCATATGCAGCCCCGGCGGTTTGCCGCGCGGGCCGGAGCCGCAATTTGTCACGGCGGTACCCAGTCGCAGGGGTACCGCCGGCTCGCACCCGCCCGCCCGTCCGCCCGGGCGTCAGGTCGTCAAAACCTGGAAATCCCTACCGCCCACCTGAAATCCTAAAACGCCCACTAGTGGGCGGTAGGGACCAGGTTGACGACCCATGATCTATATACATACATTTATACGTATATATCACTATATATATATACCTATATATAAAAATATTTAAAAAAAATTATATATATATACACATACGTATGTATATGTATATATATATATATATATATATATATATATATATATACACACACATATATTTATGTAATATTTTTACATAATTAGGTATCCTAATTAATTACAATTAGCGGGACCTGCCTGACAACCCATGCCGAAAGTATAGGGAATTTAATTTGCTAGCACTATATTTAACCCTATAACTTTCCAAGACACCATAAAACCTGTACATGTGGGCTACTGTTCTACTCGGGAGACTTCGCTGAACACAAATATTAGTGTTTCAAAACCTCTAAAATATATTACGACTATATTTTTCATGCACAAACAGCACTTACACGGACGATATTATTGCTGTGATTTTTACTGTTTTGAAACACAAATATTTGTGTTCAGCGAAGTCTCCTGAGTACAACAGTACCCCTCATGTACAGGTGTTATGGTGTTTTCAAAAGTTACAGTGTCAAATATAAGGCTTGTGTTTCATTTTTTTCACATTAAAATTCGCCAGATTGCTTACGTTGCCTTTGTGACCCTATGGTAGCCCAAGAATGAAAATGACCCCTATGATGGCATACCATTTGCAATAGTAGACAACCCAAGGTATTGCAAATGGGGTATGCCCAGTCTTTTTTAGTAGCCACTTAGTCACAAACACTGGCCAAAATTGCCGTTTTTTGCATTTTTCACACACAAACAAATACTAACGCTAACTTTGGCCAGTGTTTGTGACCAAATGGCTACTAAAAAAGACTGGACATACCTAATTTGCAATACCTTGGGTTGTCAACTATTGCAAATGGTATGCCATTATGGGTGTACATTTATTTCCTGGGCTACTATACAGTCTCAAAGGCAACATAACCAATCTTGCGAATTTCAATTTCAAATGTAACACGCTATATTTGACCCTGTAACTTCCCAAAACACCATAAAACCTGTACATAGGGGGTACTGTTTTACATGTGAGACTTTGTTGAATACAAATATGTGTATTTTATTGCAGTAAAAGCAAACCGTATTATGACATTGACAGTTAAAATGTCATGTAGAACTAAACAAATAACAAAATTTCTTATTTTCTCCCATTTTTGTCATATTAAATTATGTTTCATAGCTAAATATTTGATATTAAATGAAAGCCCGGTTTCCCCTGAATAAAATGATATATAATAAGTGTGGGTGCATTTAATATGAAATAGGTGAATTACGGTTGGACAGACATATAGCGCAAATGCCAGGTTTTGTTTACGTTTTGTTCTGTTCACAACGTGTACATTTGGCTCAGTCCTTGAGGGGTTAAATACATAAGGAGTCTGGCCCACTAACAGTGGACAATATAGGGAGCACTGTTTCAGGGTAGTAGTGTGCGAGCATATTTTGAGTGCATTTAATGCCAAAAACGGGACAATGTTAGAATGGCGGGACAAGACCCTGAAATCAGGAGTGTTCCCCAAAAATTGGAAATATTGATTTTACAATATGTATATATAAATAAGATGGTGCATACAACTTAAAAAATCATGCAGTTCTCTGTGCAATTGCAGCAACCAACGTGAAACCCTGGTAATGAGGTTAAAATACAATAAAAAACGAAAGTGTTGGTGTGCAAACTTCACAAGAATTACCTTTAGTGTATGTAACACAACCTCTTAAAGTGATATGCACACTTTACCACTTCGGTGTATTCTGGGTGTACACCAAAGTGGTAAAGCGTGCATATCACTTTAAAAGGTTGTGTTACATACACTAAGGGTGATTCTTGTGAAGTTTGCGTACCAGCACTTTCGTTTTTTATTATATCTTGATTTTAGAAGGTTTAAGAGCAAGTAAAGAAAATGACACATAAAGGTCATTAATGATAATTATTTTTATTTTTTTCCAAACGTTTTTTAAAATTTCTACAGGTTAGTATATTTGTCTATTGATATTTTCTTCCCCATTTTTAAAGTTATGTTGTTTACAAAATTGCATAAAAATATTCTGTGATGTAACTTTGCACTAATTTTCCAGCCATAATCTGCGGGATGAGTTTTTTTAAATAACTGAGCGCTTTTAATTTGTAATTCTTAAAGGAACACTATAGTGTTAGTTATACAAATATGTATTCCTAAGGCTATAGAGCCCTAGTCACCATTTAGGTGACTAGGGCCCTGTTACGCGGCGAATAAATGGTTAATTAACCATTTGCTTACCTTAATCCAGTGCTGGGCTCCCTCGGCACTGGTTACCTCCCCTCCTCCATCAATGTCAGCTTCCGAGTGGAGCTGAATACGCATGCGCGGCCAGAGGCGCGCATGCATTCAAACCCGCCCATAGGAAAGGATTACTCAGTGCTTTCCTATGGGGATCTTTTTTGACACTGGAATCCGTGAGGACGTCCAGCGTCAAATAAGTGCGATTTACTCCGTGTAAATCGTTGAAGCGCCTCTAGTGGCTGTCAGGGAGACAGTCGCTACAGGCTGGATTAACCCTGCAGTGACTGCTATGTTTTTAGCTGCAGGTTTAAAACTAGGGGGACCTGGCACCCAGACCACTTCATTGAGCTGACGTGGTCTGGGTGCCTATAGTGGTCCTTTAAAACACATTGGATGTAGATTTATACTTACTGGGAGATTGTTAAAATTCAACAATCAAGAGTATTTTCCTGAAAGGTTATTATGTAACTAATAAAACACCTACTTAGTAAGTATTCGTTTACTTCTTTGTATCAACAATTGCACATGACAACCCTTTTTTTTTTGCTAAATCTCAACAGGTTCTGACATTGCTCCTGTGCCATCATTGAACTGTAATATGGTTTTCCTGCCAAACATGTATATAATCTGTCTAAACAAGTATTCCAAGAGTTATGTAACATTTTTTGCATATTTTAAGGGTCTTCAAATTAGAGCGATAGGGTTATGGCAAAGATCCTAGAACAGATGAGAAACACACCTTGACAAACAACATCGGGTTATTTAAAGTGCAGATCGCAAAATGTTTTACTGAAAGCCCATTTATAAGAAAATCACAGCACTCTCGCTAAGGAATTTTGTTTTTTTACGGTGCATTTAACTACGGTAATGGATTTTCACACAACAGACTGTCTTTGATGGATTAAATTGCATTTAGCTTGTTTTCACTTTACAGGGCCTACATTGGTGGACCTCCAAACTTACCTATCATGCTCATTTAACAAAGATTTAAAGGGGCATGCTAAACACTAGTAAAGCTGACTGTAGTGGAGTGGTTATGGTGTTTTGTTTCAACTTTAGCTTAATCAGTCAGTTTTAGTGTACAGATCATGCCCCTGCTGTTTCACTGTTCAATTTTCTGTAATTTAGAACTTAAGTCACCTTTGTTATCTGGCTGTGACTGGCATGTGGCCTGCATGAAAAGATAAATGGTTTTATTTTCACTAGATGTTAACCTGCTTTAGAAGTTTTTAACTCCTGCTCAGTAAATGTAACTTTAATCATATAAAGGAGGCTCCAGCAGGGTACAGAATGCGCTTAACGGTGCAGGAGATAAGAAATTCTAAATAAAACAGAATTAGCAATAAAGGAAGTGTAAACATTAGGTCTCATATTACGGGAAGTGTTTAGGAAAGCTGTGTAAATCCCAAGCAGGGAGGCGTGACAAGGTCTGCACACACAAAGTGATTTGACTCCTAAATGGCAGAGAACTGAGCAGTGAAGCTGCAGAAGCATGATCTATACACCAAAACTGCTTCATTAAGCTAAAGTTGTTTTTATGACTATAGTGTCCCTTTAAGTGGCAGTAGGGTACTTGACGGGGCAGGTGAGCTTGCACTTAAACAGCCATTGGGGTTGCAGTAGATACCTCCTGCTATTTCAATGTGCATAGGGGTTTGGGAAAGTATGCAGATAGTGGCGTACCGACCACGGTTGCAGGGGTTGCAGCTGTGACAGGGACCGTCACTTCGGGCCAGTCGTACAGCCAATTCAGTTGTAAGGGGCACAGGCCACCTGAGGGCCCCGCAAGCCCGGGCCTCTTACAAGTACACAGTCCCAGTCAGGGAGATCTTTTGAGTTTGCGCAGCAGGAAAGGGAGGAGGCTCTCTGCCTTCACCTCTGCGCTGAGTTCCGGCTTTTTGAGTGTTGCTGCGGTAACCACAACAACGCTCAATTCCACGTGGGACTCGCCGGGAAGAGCCTTCACCCGGCAGAGGTGAACGCAGAGAGCCTCTGCAGCACCACCGTACCACCAGGGAATATGCTGCCCCCTCCCTGGATGCTGGTAGGACACAGGGATCACACACACTGCATCCATACACACACACACACACACACTGCATCCCTAGACACACACACACACACAATGCATCAATACACACCTACAGCATCCCACACACACACACACACACTGTATCCCTACATATATACACACACAATGCATCCCTACATACACACACACAATGCATCCCTACATACACACACACACACACAATGCATTCCTACACACAGACACACACACACACACACACACACACAATATGCACCCCTTACACACACACACATATACAATGCATCCCTTACACACACACACAAACACACAATGCAGCCTTTACACACACACAAACACACTTTAAACACACAATGCATCCTGTGCACACACACATAAACAGACACTACTTACTTACAGTAGTGGGGAGAGCATGACACATATGAAGGGTTTGGGACGGAGGGAATGACACACATGGGGGGCTGGGACAGAGGGAATGACACACATGGGGGGGCTGGGACGGAGGGAATGACACACATGGGGGGGCTGGGACGGAGGGAATGACACAAATGGAGGGGCTGGGACGGAGGGAATGACACACATGGGGGATATTAGATGCATGGGGGTGGGGGGGGATGAGACACATGGGGGGGCAAAGAGAGGGTATGAAACACGTGGAGGGGCTGGGAGTGGATTAGATACTTGGGGGGGGGGGGCAGGGCAATTTTCACATCGGGGCACAGTCATTTCTTTTGTTTGTTTTATTTTATTTATTTTGGCTGATGTGTACTGTAGCCATTGCTGCCACCCAGGAGTAGTCCGGGTTAGATCACATTGCTTACTTTTTTTGTAACCAACATAATTGGACTATAATATAAGGGGGTAAATGCATATTATTTATAAAATCTTTTTAAATTATATACATTAAGAATATGCATTTGTGGGCATAGTCTTTTCTTTTAATTGCACTTTAAATAATGAGCATGCGAAAAAGCATTTGGCATTAAACCACTAAGTAGCTGGTAAAATTAATTTGTAATAAAATGATAAGATCTGGGTTAAAGCAGTTTTCGTAGTCTAGATTACTGTATTGGAAGATCACAAATCCCCACCCAGTCTGGAAAGACACAATGTTCTTGTTGCGTCTGGGAAACAGCTTGAACATTGCAAAATGCAGTTGACCTGACAAACATTTTTGAAGTATCATTTTCACATGGAACTAAACAATGCGAGCAGTTTAATAAAAGCATACCTTAATTGACAAAACAGACGCTTTCAAAACACTCATTTCAATGGACCATTCCAAGAACATTAGCAAACTTCAGTCTCATGTTTTGTTTTGTTTTTAGGCATGCCACTGTCTAACTCTGCCAGAACCGGTCAAAAATGACCCATTGCTGGAAACAGTGGCCTCTACAAACATTATCTGTGTTTAATTTAACAGTAGAAGAAGGGAGGTCAGTAAACTATGACATAATTCAGTACCATAGAGGACAATACTATGAAATAAAGATACACCAACATTTATTGGAGTGTTTGGCATAGACCCATGTTCCCAGTGCCAGACCACTCAATGTGCACTTCTTGAGTTAGTGGCAGCATACTCTCACTTGCCCCCCAGAGTGGGACCACCTGAAAGGTACAGTTAGCATCATATTACACCACTGTCAAACTGCCTATAGGACACTTAAAAGGATCCACAACAAACTAAGGGTTTCTTCCAATGTGTCATTAAGTATCAGCCTAAGTAGATATTTGTCACCCAAAAATACAGGCCTCCAACTTCCTGGCCTATGTACCCCCCAACATAGGCATCCCAAAAAACAGGTCTCCAATGTAAGGAGAGTTAAAATGGGTGGCCAGTGTCACAATTACATCACTGGTTCTGCCCAAAGGAAAGCAAACCTGTACGGAAAGGGTGCGGGTCCGCCAATTTACTGGCAGATAACTCTGGAGTGAATGCATGCCAGGCTATCTGCCATTCAAGCAGGCTGGTCCTTTAAGGGCAGAACATGCAGAGAGCACTGTTTCGGTGTTCTCTGCTGGGTCCTAGAGTGCTGATGATGCTCTAACACTACACTTTATTGAGATAGTTCCCTGGTGTCCACAAATGCAGGACACAAGGGCACAAAGTGAGGATGACAGGACGAGACCTTGAAATCAGGACAGTCATACATAAATCAGGATGGACCTAGGTTAAACAGCCTGTCACTATTAATGCCCACCCCAACAGATGGCGTCTGCATCTTAGCAACCACAAGTGGAGGATATAAAAGACTGCGCACGAGCACTTTGTGATTGGCCTTAGCAGTTTAGACGCAGGGGATATCTGCTTTATTTGCACATCAAGGGTGATGTGAAAACCATGTACTCTGCTGGTACTGAACTGTGATTTTGTACTAAGTGTTGGCAGTTGTATAACTACAGGTTTCACTAAGGTCGCGAGTGCAACTGGACCCTCTGCAGTTCGCCTGTCACAGAGGGCCAGGAGGTGGCCAGCTGCCCACTTTAGGGGAGTGTACATCCACTAAGGCACAATAGGCACCTACTTAACCAGACGGCAGGTTCCTACTCTCCTGAAATACAGTGTCTGAGGGGGAAGAATGTAGGGAGAGCACCCACATCAGCTCTACCAAAGGCCGGATGGGCTTTAAAAAAAAAATATACAACTAAAAACCAACAATAAATCAAATTAATTTGTGAGTCTGTGTGAGAGAATGTGTATATGTGTGAGTGTGTCATTATCAGTAAGAATGTGTGTGTCTGTATTTTAGTGTGTGTCTGTCTGTCTGTCTGTCTGTGTGTGTGTGTGTGTGAGCTTTGGCAATTTTTGGTAACGGGCAAAACTCAGGCAAAGTCTCATTTCAGCTGCTTAGCTATTTTACCAAAAACCCATCAGTCAAAAGAATCCCATAAAAAAGCACACTGCAGACATCATATACAGAGGATAAAAGAATGGCGGCACCCAGATATTGGGATCTGCCACAAGGAAGACAAGATAGTAAATATAAATAATGTCAAGAGACATTAGGGGAGGGGGCGGGCTATATATTTAATAAGATATAGAAGGCATAAGGAAAGAAAGGAAAGCATGACAGAGCTACTTTACATTTCTACAATTCGAGATATATATAGGCTGAGGGGCAGCTAGTTTGTATAATTCTTTCATTGTGCAGAGAAGATGATGCATTGGTTTAGTCTCTTAAAGGGAAAGTCCTGCAATTACCCACCAGTATTGTTTCTCTGTATAGATATCTATTGCTGTGTGTCCTATGTGTAGAAATAAGTATGTAATACAGATTAATCAACAGATTTAGGAGGAAAATGGAATGGATAACAAAAACAAAGAGCACAACAAGTGAGAAACAAAAAAACAAGGAAAAAAGATTGTATGAAAAAGACAGAAGGATAGCAATGGGATAGAAAATTGCAACGTGTATAAAGCATTTTTAATACAGTCGTTTTCAGAAAAGTTGAAACAGTACACCTTGTAATTGGGCTTTACAATGCAAAAAACAAACAAAACAAAAAAAAACACTGTCACGGTAAAACAACCCTTTTAACAAAGAAGAAAATGGTGTGAGATAGTACTAAGGTAGGGTTACTTACTAACTTGAGAATTCGAAGAGGATTCTAAATTTAAAGCCAGAGTATAGCCAACTGAAAGCATAGCTAACTTAAAGAATGTTTCCAGTTCAGTGTTTTTGACCTTAGATTTGAAATTCACTTTGTTTTCTAACCCTCACAGTCCCAAGAAACGCTTGGCCCAAAACAGGTTGGGAAGCACTGTTCTAGTATTTAATTATGAGAACACTACCAAGACTATTTTCCCCAATAATTAATATCCATTTCCCACACCACAGACGTGACAATATAAACGTATTAAGAAAATACACTGAATGCCAGCAGTAGGCAGAGTGCTGATCTTTGGACAAACACGACCATTTTCTCCCAACAAATATTTAATGCAATAATATGAAATTGTTTTTCTTGTATGAAAAATGAAAGTATTTAAGACCATTAGAAAGAAAAACAGTTCTAAAAAAAAACAATTCTGAAAAGTGACAAATAACACTTGTACAGGCGCCAATAAAGATTTATAATGTGCATATTAAAATATTTTATAATATGTACAGTGTTGCAAAGAGAATAAATGTATATAAGACATTGTATTTGTAGATAAACTAAAGATTGCCTCATATAAATCATTTTTCCCGACTGTACTGGCTGCATCTCCCCCCTTCCTCCCATGTCAGAATGCAAAGAGAAGCATTGATTGGTGGATTACAGCAATTGCCACATTTGTGATGTGTCACAATGTTTCTTTTTTGAGCCTGATTGGACACAGTAGGAGGGATGGGGTGCTATGAGAAGCCAGTATCAGCATTAATTTATAGATAAGTTTGATGTATTTAAAAAAAAAAAAAAAAAATGTATAAAAAAATATATATAGTTTTTTTTCTTTTTCACCCCTCCTATTGAATTTACTCCTTGCTATATTTTGTGTGATTTGATATTTTCCTTTAGATGGTAAGCTCACCAACGGGTCATATGTAGCACTACGCTAGACTAAAGAACAAACTTTTGTGCCAAAAGTCTAACTATATATCTACGTCTGTCTCTAAGAATACATATGATGAAATGTAACTTTTCTTTGCATAGCGCTCTGGATGAGAGTGCTATGTATATATATAAACTGTTAAATAAATAAAATTCTTCCTAATGTTGGCTGGCATGACATATATAAACATAAATATATGTTCCAAACTGTCTGCATATATGTCATCTTTCAAAACGCGGAGTGGAGTTTGACAAGAGAATGGAAGTCAGGCATATCCAGACAGTCTGTGGTTAGAAAGGATAAAATATCTAATACCAACTCGCAGGACAGAAAGGAGGCAAGTTTTATGTATAGCATAAGCAGTGGAAGCAAACAGGACATAGAACATATGACTGCAACCAGTTGTATGGTGAGATGGTACAAACAAAGAAATAAAGATCAAAATCTGACTCTGAAACCCGAGGCCCTTGTAATAACTTGTCTATTGCTCAGATATATTGCCAGGATCAAAGCCCATAGGAGGTATTTGAATCTTGCTTGCTGCCGTGATACTCGGGTAAAAGTAATAACTATTTAATTTAAGTGAGTACACAGAACCAGCACAGTGTAGCTCAGTGAAACGTTTGTAAAAGGAATACTGTAGCCAGGGCTGTATCTACCGTGAGCCTAACAAGGCACTTACCTTGGGCAGCAATGATGGCGCCGGAAAATGACATCACTCCGGCTCCCGGCTTCACTAAGTGGCACACGAGGGATCCGAGCAGGAAAATTACAGCCCACTCGCCCCCTCCATTGACTTAGATTAGGGTGGGTGCCTAATTTGATTGCCATTGACTTAGATTAGGGCGAGTTTCATTATGCCAAGGGCAGCACAAATCCAAAATACACCAGTGACTATAGTGTTAGGAATACAAACATGTATTGTTTATGTTATTATTTGTAGTTTATAAACCTCAAAAGAATGGAAAGCTGCACTGACCTTGCTGACAATGGTACTGTTTCTGGCTGTGCTATAAATGCTGCAGTAAGAGCATTAACCATTGAGCTATCCAAATCAATGAGCAAACGGCAGATAATGACTGACAGTGACAGGGAATAACAGCTGAGAAAGTTGACTAATAGCACAATAAAAATAATTGACCCCCCAAGATTCCAAATGCATCTCTAATGACAGATTAATGTTACCTTTACTTTTCATTGCATAAGCAGAGGTATACACAAAAATATGAAGAAATGTAAATATTGGTCAAATTACTGCAGCTGCTTACCACCCAGCAACTGCCTTAATCCTTCCCGAAATCAGTGATCTTCGTAAATAACAGGTAATGCAAGTAAATAACATGTGACTATTTCTCTTAAATGAACAACAAACATGTCATTTGATATGTTCTCTGCACTTTTGTAAACGGATTCTAACTCCATTTGAATGTTCTTTGTCGTACACACAACTGTGACCTATACAGAAACACATTGCGTAAGGATATTTTGTTTGCACACTTTATGGTTACCAGTCATTCTTGGCATTACATCCTCTCAACAATGGCACATCCTAAGCATCGGATTCACAGGTTCAATCATGGGAAGGGAGTAATAGATCTATAAAATACTTGCAGTACTTTTTGCAGCTCTGATCTGGTCAACTGTAACTAATGATTTTGTGAAGTGTAAACGTCTTCTAAACACAATAGCTTAACCATGAGCGGTTTCCGAACCGCATGCACGTAACGTAAAATTAACCTACCATTCTGAATTGCTTTTAAGTGCAAAATGTGCCCAACTGTCCCTTAGCAAAACGGGCTTCCTACCTAAATTCACCATGCACAATGTTACGTTTCATCTTGAGTGGCAAAAACGTGACCTGCACTGGACTCTGGATTACAAAATACCTCCTTTAGAGTGATTAATAATTAAATACCATCTGGTAAGTTCACACATGACTCTGGTTTCGCCAAACGTGGGAACTGCATTGTGATGATCCCATGTGTGTAAAACTCAAAATCATCTCTCAACAAAATTTAAAGAAAAGTTTGGGGGGGTTTTTGCTTTATTTTCATGGCTGTGTTTAATTAATTTGCTTAAGAAATAGTGATACACACATTGCTTTCAAAAGCATCTGTCCGATTCTCACCATATTTTCCTGTGTCCTCAGAGTAAAGCATTCTCGAAACATGAGAGACAATTATGGGCGGAATGCGCAGGGGTTATCAATGGGGCAACCTTTTAAAACTGACCTGGAACCAGATGCTAAGAAAACATTTATTTTTATTCTACTAGACTTCTATTTTTCTTTAGAAATCATTTTATTTGCTAGCAATTCAGCCAGAACAATACCATGGTGAAATTATCAGCAGATTATAATATAATTCCGTCACGCATCACAGAGTTACTTTAAAAAAAAAAAAAAAAAAAAAAAAGGAATATTAATAATAACAGGTGATTAAAATAAAGATTATAAAAATAAAGATCACAAAGAAAAATACACAGCCTTCAGTCATACAATAAAGCTGGAATTGTTTGCAGAACATAAGTGCTTCTGGGGTATCTCAAGTTCACGTGGCGTCTTGCGCTATCAAATATTTGTTTTTATTTGTTTGTTTATAATAAGAAAGCTCCATCGTTAATCAAATTCAAGGCAGCATTATTCACCTGAAATCTCTTTAGTGAGTGATGTGGTTGTTTATATAAAGAATAAACAAGCGAGACAGTATAACAAAAAATTAAACTTGATCAGAAACATTTTAGCAACTAACAAAGCTGGTGCCCTTGAATAGCCCAATAAATATATTAAAATATGTTTCTATTCACCCACCAACTACTCGGAACAATTCCCACATGGCACAATCAACACAGACTGAATACGCACAAATCGAACCAACCAGGGCTGGCGAGAACCCCGGGGGCAGAAATACTACCAGCCCACCGCAGGCGATAAAAACGGGCCCATAGGGAGGGACAAACCCTACAAAAGGCCCTGCCCCAGCCAGACAGTGTCCATCCATTGGACCACAACAGCCACGACCACACTAGACAGGCAGCTACTCCCACACTAACGCAGAAAAGCCCCTGACAAATACGGAACGAGACTGCCCTACCAAAGAAGTCCTTTAAAGTTACGAGTAGCACAGACCTGCAACCGTACCCCCAAAAGGGAGATCACCGCCCTCTAGACGCAACTAGATGTCTGTTTACAATAACACCAATGATGTACAGAATGCTGTAGTTTTTTATATGCACACCGTGCACTAACCCACCCTTCTCTCTTTCTGTAAAACCGTTACCTTATGAAAAATGCAAAATAAAGAATTCTTAAAAAAAAAAAAAATGTTTCTATTATATAATGCATCTACACACGTACGCTATCTAAACAAATAATTTGATATCAGAAGAACGAGATCAGGATAAGTTTAGAAAAATATTTATATACACTAATCAGCACATTATGCAGCCAAGAGCAGATTTGGAAAGAGATACACATTTCGGCCAATTTTGAGATTCAAACCCCACACCAAGTTGGTTCCAATGCACCGCAGTTATTGGTTAGTGAATAGAGTCTTGCAATTCTAATTTTACGTTAAAGGGCGACCCTAGGCACCCAGACCACCTCAGCTTAATGAGGTGGTCTGGGTGCCATGTCCCTCTAGGATTAACCTTTTTTTTTTAAACATAGCAGTTTCAGGGAAACTGCTATGTTTATACTGAGGGTTAATCCAGCCTCCAAAACCTCTAGTGGCTGTCTCATTGACAGCCGCTAGAGGCGCTTGCATGCTTCTCACTGTGAAAATCACAGTGAGAGCACGCAAGCGTCCATAGGAAAGCATTGTAAATGCTTTCCTATGCGACCGGCTGAATGCGAGCGCGATGACGTCGCAAGGAAGAAGGAGAGGAGGAGGAAAGCTCCCCGCCCGGCGCTGGAGAAAGAGGTAAGTTTAACCCCTTCCTCCCCCCAGAGCCCGGCGGGAGTGGGTCCCTGAGGGTGGGGGCACCCTCAGGGCACTCTAGTGCCAGGAAAACAAGTATGTTTTACTGGCACTAGAGTGGTCCTTTAAGCTCGTTCACATTGAGTTCTCCAGATGTCGTAACTTAGAAATTTGTCTAGCGTTTAACCATTAACCATTCCATAAAAAAGAGATTTAGCACATGATGGGGGAAAAATTATACATAACATTGAATGAATCTTCCCTTGGGTCTAAAAAGATAAGTAGGAAGGAAGGAATTACTTAATTTTATTTTACATTTTTATTTAAAAAAAAATAAGGATTTCTAAAATATGTACAAATTAAAAAGACTGAAATGTACACTGAAAAGAAATACAAGATCATCTTTAATATTAATATTAATGTGTGTTTGTATTCCATGAGGAAGTTAGTTGGTACAGGTGACACTGATGCTATTTAAAAAAAATCAAATGGCCTGTTTTTAAAATTGTGGTCAATAAGCAGAAAGTATTATATACATTTAAATTCTTCCGATTCACAAATAAAATACATATAATCAGCACTGCCATAAAAATCATGAGATTACACAACACAATGCAACTACAGTGAGTTATCCTGGCTTTAATAATCTCAGTTAACTATCTACAGCACAGAAAGTCACTCAAAACCAGGTCAGTAAGATGGAAGGTTAGTCCAATGTTTCTAAAAGAAAATGCAGAGGCAAAGAGTGACTTAGGGAAAAGGATATTCTTAACCATAAAAATGGTAATGACCAGTTAGGGAGACTGATTTTAAATTCATTTTGTCAGAGTCTACAAATCTGAAATAATTTGTGATCTCTGAATATACATACCTTGTACTCCCAAGACTATGGCTTTGAATTGTTTCCATCCGATCGTGCATAAGGGCAGTTTAAAGCGGCACTGTCATGCCGAATCCCGTTTTTTTTTTAACCCCCCTCCCGCCTCCACTACATCCAATTGACCCCCTAGTCACCCCCAAATGCCCCTAAGCCCCCCAGATTACCTATTTTTAAATCTGTATTTTCTGCCCCGATCTTTATTCAGGGCGCCGCCATCTTTGTGTGGGTAGGTGAAGTCCCTGTGGGACACGTCATCTACCCACACTACACAGACTGTGAGATTCCCGCACATGCCCAGTGAAACACCTGGACATGCGAACGGGAATTTCACCTATTCATTCATTCATCAGACAGACGAATGAATGAATAGAAAAAATCAGATGAACAAACTAACACTGTGTACTGTGTATCAGTGTTCGTTTGTTCGTTCAGTTTATTACAAGGAGGGAGCTACCGGCGTGCAGCTCCCTCCTTGTAATATGTAAAGACAGAAGCGGTGGGGAGCTGTGCTCCCCACCACTTCATAAGCCCCCCAGATCCCCCCCTCACTCTATGGGGGTCAATATGACCCCCATAATAGCACAAGGGAGATTAAAATCTCCCCAATGCCCCTACTCGCTATACCACGAGTAGGGGCATGTCCACTAAACAGTGAGCAGCCTGTGGCTGCTCACTGTGAAAAAATAAATGGTAATAAGGGGGGGGGGGGGACCTACTGTCCTCCCCCCTGGCCCCCACCCCTGTGCGGTGGGTTGGGGCACTAATAAAATAATAAGGGGGGGGACCTACTGTCCTCCCCCCCGGCCCCCACCCCTGCGCGGTGGGTGGGGGCCCTAATAAAACAATAAGGGGGGGACCTACTGTCCTCCCCGGCCCCCACCCCTGCGCGGTGGGTGGGTGGGGGCCCTAATAAAACAATAAGGGGGGGGACCTACTGTCCTCCCCCCCGGCCCCCACCCCTGCGCGGTGGGTGGGGGCCCTAATAAAACAATAAGGGGGGGGGACCTACTGTCCTCCCCCCCTGGCCCCCACCCCTGCGCGGTGGGTGGGGGCCCTAATAAAATAATAAGGGGGGGGACCTACTGACCTCCCCCCCTGGCCCCCACCCCTGCGCGGTGGGTGGGGGCCCTAATAAAATAATAAGGGGGGGGACCTACTGTCCTCCCCCCTGGCCCCCACCCCTGAGCGGTGGGTGGGGGCCCTAAATAAAGATAGGGGGGGGACCTACTGTCCTCCCCCCCTGGCCCCCACCCCTGAGCGGTGGGTGGGGGCCCTAAATGACCACCCCCCCCCATCAAGGTGACTAGGGGTCCCAAGCCCCTAGTCACCCCCCCCAAAAACATTCTAACCCCTACCTACCCCCCTCACCCTAAAAATAGTGAGGGGGGAATAAAATAACTAACCTGTAAAAAAATAAAAATAAATAAACTTACCATTTGACGTTTTCTTTTTTCTAAATTCTTCTTTCTTCAGCCCCCCAAAAGGCCAAATAAAAATCCATCATACCCGTCGCACGTTAAACAAAAAAAAAAAAAAAAAACGAGCGCAAAAAAAATTAATCCATGTTCACCCATGGGTGAACATGGATTAATTTTTTTTGCGCTCGTTTTTTTTTTTTTTTTTTTTAAAGTGCGACGGGTATGATGGATTTTTGTTTGGCTTTTTTGGGGGCTGAAGAAAGAAGAATTTAGAAAAAAGAAGACGTCAAATGGTAAGTTTATTTATTTTTATTTTTTTACAGGTTAGTTATTTTATTCCCCCCTCACTATTTTTAGGGGGAGGGGGGTAGGTAGGGGATAGTCACCTTGATGGGGGGGGGTCATTTAGGGCCCCCACCCACCGCGCAGGGGTGGGGGGCCAGGGGGGGAGGACAGTAGGTCCCCCCCCCTTATTATTTTATTAGGGCCCCCACCCACCGCGCAGGGGTGGGGGCCAGGGGGGGGAGGTCAGTAGGTCCCCCCCTTATTATTTTATTAGGGCCCCCACCCACAGCGCAGGGGTGGGGGCCAGGGGGGGAGGACAGTAGGTCCCCCCCCTTATTATTTTATTAGGGCCCCCACCCACCGCGCAGGGGTGGGGGCCAGGGGGGGAGGACAGTAGGTCCCACCCCCCTTATTATTTTATTAGGGCCCCCACCCACTGCGCAGGGGTGGGGGCCAGGGGGGGAGGACAGTAGGTTCCCCCCCCCTTATTATTTTATTAGGGCCCCCACCCACCGCGCAGGGGTGGGGGCCAGGGGGGGAGGACAGTAGGTCCCCCCCCTTATTATTTTATTAGGGCCCCCACCCACAGCGCAGGGGTGGGGGCCAGGGGGGGAGGACAGTAGGTCCCCCCCTTATTATTTTATTAGGGCCCCCACCCACCGCGCAGGGGTGGGGGCCAGGGGGGGAGGACAGTAGGTCCCCCCCCTTATTATTTTATTAGGGCCCCCACCCACCACGCAGGGGTGGGGGCCAGGGGGGAGGACAGTAGGTCCCCCCCATCTTTAACCCCCGCGCGGGGGGGGGGGGGGTTATTAGGTGGGGTTTTTTTGTTTTTTTTTTACAGTGAGCAGCCATAGGCTGCTCACTGCTTACTAGACATGCCCCTACTCGCGGTATAGCGAGTAGGGGCATATTATTTACTAATACTAAGTAATCTTTACTTAGTATTAGTACATTTGGCTGAAAGACCAATTCAGGTCTTTCAGCCTTTTAGTAGATAGCTCCCTGATACCGTGGGAATTAGGGAGTTATCTACTAAGCGGCTGCAAGATGCAGCCACAGCAATGAATAGGATCGGAGTTTCATTCATTAGAATGAAATTCCGATACGAACAAAGTACCGAATTGCATCCTAACACCAATGGAGAAACAGTGCTCATTCTGTTAGGAGCAATTCGGCAGTTTTGCCAGCGTTCTGTCTAAGTGACAGGACTTTCGGCAATACTGACAGGAAGCATTGTGGGAACAGGGAGGAAAGCTAGGGATCATGGGAAAATTGCTCTGACCAGCGGAAATGAAGCACACTTTGCTCCTCCGCTGGTCAGAGCTGGTCAAGCGGAGGAATCCTCCATAAGGCAAAGAGTCCCTACTTTGTCTTATAATTTTAAAGAAAACTAAAGAAGAATGGAAGAAAAGAATAACAGATCCTGAGAGAGGGGGAGAAGAGGAAGAGATTGAGGAAAGGTAAGTTCGGCATGACAGTGCCGCTTTAATGACTGTTGACTATTGACAATTGATTACATTATCGCCATTAAAGGCTTAATGATAACAATTGGTTTAAGTTTAGAAACCAAATCCTATATATTTTCATATGGAAAATTTACCATGGTTTGGGGGCAGTGGATTGTACTGTGATTTGTGTCCACCCCCCCATTATTTGATTTACAGCTGCCCAGTTGCTAGTTTATTATGACATTGAGCTGGCACTGCTTGTTCATTGTTTAGTAGACATGTGCCCATCTGTGGCATGGCTTGCGGGGGGAATTAGGGAGTTGTTAAATTCTATTGACCCCCATAGGCTTTTATTCTTTTTTTACTGACTAAAAGGGTAAGTCATTAAAAAAGGCTATTAAACGTGCTTCCTGATGCACATTTATAAATGTTTGCTTCTTGAACTGCCGAACTCAAAAATTAATCTTCACCTCTGTGTCTCTTCACTCCCTTTTTTAATGTCTTACCTCCTTTAGTGCATCATATCCCTTTTCACCTCACTGTCTCTTTTTCTCCCCAGCCCCGGGTCTGGGAGGCTTTGAAACGGCACATGGGGTGACACTTAAAGTAAGAGCTCGAGTGTAGAGCTTCGCCCAAAATCGGGCAAACAGGCAGTCCAAAGCTTGAAGGAGTGGGTCCATGTGGGCAGGTGGCTGTGGGTGGGCTTGTGGAGCAGCAGGCCCTGGTGTGGCAGACATTTTGATAAGCAGGCCTCAACCCTCCAACTCGCCTACAATGTCGGGACTTCGCAAAGAAGGCCACAGGAGTGTACTAGTGGGGACTGGGATATCCCCCACCGGTCCAAAGGGGGGGGGGGGGGGAGGGCTCCAGACAAGCGATCTACAGGTCAAGGCTGAGGATCGGCCACCTATTTTTGCAGGCCGTTAAGAAGCCTATCGTGGGCTCTGTTCTCTAATTTCAGGCTAAAGCAGGTTCAGAGTATGGCAGAGTAATCCACAGTCGATTAATCAGGAGTAATGCCAAAGATATAATAAGAATGTCCAGTATTTGGCTTAGAAAGAGGTTTTCTTAGAGGAGCTCTAGCCACATGCGGCTGCCTCGGTCGGCTACCAGGCCCTGCCCCCGATCCGAATGGGACCATTTTAACCACTTGTGTGAGAAGCTGGTGGTTTCATTTTTTTAACCGGTTAAACTTTTTTCTAATTTACCTGAAATTAATATTAATAACAAACCAAGATAAACATTCAGGATAAATAGGGGTCGAATGCATTTTTTGTCATTTTTTTAGATTTGCATTTTTGCAGCTCAATTTGTAACTGCAGCTTAAAGTTTAAATCTGTGTTACTTTAATTTAATGTTGGCACCTATGATTTAGCCCCTTACCACAATGCTTTGTCCCTTGTTCCTTTGGTAAAACCGACATTCAGATCACAACATGAGTGCCTGATCTTTATTTATATTTCAGTACAATTGTATTTTTTAGAGAGCAAAAAACGGGGCGCAAGAGTATACTGAGAACAGGCAGCAGCTGAAATAGCCTGCCCTTCTGTGGGTTTTAGCTGGGCTTTAGCTCATCTTGTGCCATTACAGAGAGAACATCTCTGAAGCATATCAGACTGGTCCCACCCATACGGGCAGTCCAGATCCGAAATGCCAGCAAGTTCCCTCTGCACGAGAGACACAGCAACCTCAGACGATCGTTTCAGCCTTGTAATGTATCATCAATGAGGCATAGCGGATATCTCCAAAGGCACCGTTTTTTTACTTTCAACTCTTGAATGTAATAATTTGCTATTGCTTCACTTAACATTTAACGTCATCAGTCTTAACTATTCTGTAGTTCGGGAGAACTCGGAAACTGAAAAATGTAATTTACCATAGTTAAATTTTTTTCAATGTTTTATAGCTTGTCAACAATTAAGTTCATGAATTGTAAAATATATATTTTACACTGGAAAGGAGTACCAAAATGTGTGTGTACTTGTAAATTCACTACTTAAAATGTAGTAACTGTATTTAGAGTATGCTACATTACAAGGGCATATGGTTTAAAAAAAAAAAAATGAGAATCTTCAAATATTTTATCTCATCTGAAAGCGACACATATATGTTTTAACGGACAACGTCTATACTAAATATTAGAAATACAAGACAGTCCTCAACAATGTTTCATACTGGATGCTGTCTGTAGTGTTGTTAAGGCCTCCTATTGGCTGGGATCGCTTCCCAGCATCACCGATACCTGGAACAATGTGTACAGATGTTTAGTGGGCAATTGTGATACTATGAGGAGCTTGCAATTTCATTTCAATTAGAAAATAAATGCATCTGGCTGCATTATATATTTATATATTTTGTTCCCAAGAGATTAAATGGTTTTCCTAAGCTAGAAATCTAAGAAGGGGGGAGGAAAGATCACAAAATCCTTGTTTATATTTGAAGGAGAAGTAAACTAAACATTCTAATATGTTTACACAAGAAAAGATGGAAATAAACATTTGCTAAGTCATTCGACTTAACAATTAATGTCTGTCCTACCATTATAGAATACATTTCTACGACAAATATAATTTAGAACACATTCACTGCGGTTTTTATTTTAAAATTTTATTTTGAGAAAAAATGAATTAGTAATACAAAACGTGAAAGCATATTACACAAGGAAATTGCCCAAAAATGCATCTACATTGTCTTGCAACGGAATATCAGGATAGGATACAATGAGCAGTCTGCATGTTATATAGTACAAAGTTAGTATTATATAGAAAAAAAGTATAAACATTCATTTTATACAAACTACTTAGAACTACTTAAAACTGCATACATACAGTTTCTGGCCGAGGCATCTCGTTTCTGTTATCTATCTAGATGTCTAGCTCCATCTATTATTATTGTCTACAATTTGTAATTGTATTCTGCATATTTGCTTATGTGTCTATATTGAAATGAAGTTATTCACTGTCAACGTTGACATTTCCAGAGCTTAAAACAACCATGTATTGGGTGAGAAACTACCACATGTAAATCTTATACAGTATGTTAAGACATGATGTACTAAGTATGGACTGAAAATGGGAGAGACGACCACAAATGTATAGTTTTTGCTGTGTAGAAACACAAAAAGATTCTGAGGGCATCATAGTATGCTACAAAAAAAGATATATGAGAACTGCTTACCATCTCTTAATTCACGCCTGCATATTGTAATGTCAACTCCGTGTACAACCTGACAAATATCACAGTGCCCTCTTTTCAAATGTTTTTCTATTGAATTTTTTTAAATTCTTTATATTCAGTATAAGAAACATTTTAATAATATTTTTTTTCTTTTCAAATGTTTTGCATTGAATTTTTAAAATTGTTTCAGTCTAATAATAAACATGTTGATATTTTTTTCTTTTCAAATTTTTTTTTACCGATTTAAAAAAAAAAATGTTTATATACAGTATAATGATAAACATGCTGATAATATATCACAGTGCCTTCTACATACACACTGTGGACTCTTGTCCGCTACACCACAACGATCAGGAACTTCTTTTGTTCAGAGACCAGAAGGCCTGAACAGGAAGAGACTGAGATTTAATCAGAACTCAGGGGACAAAAATACATTTACAAAACTTGCGCCAGACACTGAGAGCCCGCTGTCACACAGGAATAGTTATAACAATGTAACTAGCCCAAATGTCAAGAGACTCCTTGACCTGTGTATAAGCTTAGACCTCTGCATTACTAATGGACAGATAATGCGATTTCTTCCTGGTTAATCCACCTTTGACTCTGCTCAGAAAAGCAGCACTATTGACGATAGTTTTTTGTTGTCGTTATAGTAAAAAGTTCTACTCTCTCTGATCACTGTTTAATCATTCTCTATATCAAAATGTGGAATAAAAGCCCAATTACGAATTTCCGCAAAGGAAACTTGAATGGCTAGCACTTTTATCTACAAATCTTATTTGCGTACCTCAACAGGCACAGCGTCCTAGACTTCATTTTAATAGGGCAGCTAAATGGTCCCATAATTGTCCCAAAAAAAGCCAAGTGCCTTATCTGTCGATAAATGAAAACAAAAAGTTAGGCACCTTTCTAACCAAAAACACGGAAACCCAATTGCTAAAACAGTCACAGAATGAACAAATTTACAAATTAACACCGAAGAAGAAAACACAGAAGAAGAATAAGCAGCTGAAGAAATAGTATTTAATTTCCTGGGACAAATGGACAATACGACAAACCAGCCCAAAGACTTGCTTGAAGTCTCTACCACAGGGGTAGGCAACCTTTTAGCAGCACTGTGCCGATATTGGATTGTGATGTCCCGTAGCGTGCGGTCCTATTTTTTTTAAATTGAGGTGTGTATGCTGCCGTATTCTGCTTGTGTTATTTTTACTGTAATTGCTTTGTATCGTTGTATATGTGCGTATATGCAGGGCCATCTTTAATATTGACTGGACCCTGGGCAAAGCATTTGCTTGGGGCCGCCTGGACCCTGTCCCCCCTCCCCAGGCGTGCAATCACGTCCTCCACCCCAACGCTGACACACACAGACATGCTGACACACACAGACATACTGACACACATATACTGACACACATACACAGACAGACATACTGACACACGCAGACATGCTGACACACACACACACAGACATACTGACACACAGATATACTGACACACACAGATATAATGACACACACACACACACAAGCATACTAACACACACAAAATTTACACTTTAAAGCCCACCCTCCAGTTTCCTACCTTTCCTGCTGGTGGCTGAAGGTGTTGGGAGTTGGGGTCTGGATCTCTCGGCCAGCCCCCCTCCACTCTGCCTACTCTTCTTTCCAGCGCGCTCCTCTCTTTGTGGGTGGAAGTGATGCGCGGTCGTCCCTTCCTCCCAGCCTGCTGCCGAAAAGCAAGGGGCCCGCTCGCGCTGTTAAAGCGCCTCAGCGCGCAACCAGACCCCTGCTGACAGAAGACCACCGGGCCAGCCAGTGGGCCTCCTTAGTGTGTGGATTACTGGCCGGGGGGTGAGAAAAATAGTTGAGGCCAGCGGGGCTCACGGTGCAGCTGCCCCGTTTGCCCCGCGTTAAAGACAGCCCTGCGTATATGAGCTATTATATTGTATATGTTCATGAGTAGTTTATGGTATTGTGTATGATACTTATGAATGTAAGCTGTGTATGGGGGCTGCTTGTGGAATTGTGTGTGTGTGTGTATGGATATGTCACATTGTGTGTTTGGTAGTGTGTGGGGCTGTTTGGATTATTGTATGTGAGAGGCTGCATGTGGAGTAGTGTGCATGTATGTGGATTGTTAGTGGTGTTGCGTTTATGCGGATTGTGTGTATGTTTGTGTGTGGGCTGTCCGTATTATTTGTATGAGGGAACGGTTATTATGCATTTCTGTGTATATCTAGCAGTGTGGGTGGCTTCCCTGGGTTCCAGTGGGGACCAGGCCGGCCAGGTACATGTCAAGGACAGGAGCTGCAACAGCAACTGCGTGCTGCTCTACTACTGTGTGGATTCCCATTCACAAGTGCTGGGAGGAAGTGATCTGAGCTCACTTCCTCTACGTGCTGCAATGCATAAATTGAGGATTGTCCTTCACCACCTTTTCGGATTAGCAGAAATCTTAAGTTTTATTGGAACTCCTGATAGGCCAGAGTCTGTTTGGCTCTAGCAGCCTTGAGTGCCGTGCAAAGGCACCTCGAGTGCCATGCATGGCACTAGTGCCGTAGGTTGCCTACCCCTGCTCTACCACATTGCTCCATCTTACTGCAGCAGGCAGATAAGTCCCGCCTAATGGAATAACCAACCAGGAGCAAGTAGCTACTACGAATCTAAAGTGAGAACTATGGTTTTAATAGAGCTTCTTAATTGGAGTCATAACTAGAGAACTGTAGCAAATAATGCTGCCATTTATAGCTAAAACAAAAACCAACCATTTGTGGAGTATTTAAAGGCACACAGAAATTCTTAGGGGAGAAAGACACTAAATGCAGGCTGAAACCACGGGTTATAGACACGAGTCCAATCAGAAGCCAAAAGAAGCAAACAATAAAACATAGGAGTCTTTAAAACAGAGTCGCTTCCTCCCACATTGCCCACATACAAAGCCATCAGCGACACACACAAACATACTGTGTGACCGATTAATACTTTCAGATTAACTCAGAGCAAGACAAACAATGTTCCATCCATGAACATCGAGATACGGTACAACAGGCAGCATTCTATGTCCATCATACCGCCACAACTGACCGGTCACAAATGTACCACGAGGCAGACCAACCACAATTCACTCTTTAGTGAAAAACTCATAGAAAACACAGAGACATCGTCACTAGAGTGAGATTTGAGAAGAAATAAAAAAGGGAATTGGAAATGGTTTGAGTTGGGCAAAATAAAATTGCAGAACTGTTGAATTTTTTTCAATTCAGCCGTTTTAGCGTAAAATGTGCAATTCTGGTTTAAAGAAAGAACCGGAGTTTGTAGTGAATGATGAGACAATAAGTGATTAGTCACTCTTTGTAGAAAATAATTCAATCACTGACTTAGTCTTTGTTGAGAGAAATAAATAAATATGTAATACTTGTTATTGTATGGTTCCCACCATCACAGAATGCAAGTGATGGTCAAAATGTGCAATAAACATGCCGTCAATCCCCCAGAGTTTCTCTATAAGAGGGGAGATGTCTTCCCAAGGATCTTATCTCTTATTTTATATTACAAGTAATCTATTTGTTTGGTTCATTTCTTTAATCTAAATAAATAAAGTTGCCATTTCTGTTTTTTAAACATCCGTTCAGCAGCTATAAACTTCTTTTGTTTAAGCTTAATTATTCATGACCCTTCAAAACGATACGTCCTCTTGGAAAATGTTGTTGAAAATATAATTGCATTTAAGGGGGAAGAAGTTTATTTCTGTTTAAACAGCCAAAAATAAAATGCTGATTCAAACAGATGAACTTTCGAATGTGCGCTCTGGTACTGTAAGCAAACAAAAGCATGGGACGCATTACATGTCTTGGGTATCTCTGTACTCTTTGTGCTAGAAGACTCTGTGAAACGCATAGCTACTTCCTTAAAGGGACACTCCAGACCGCTAAAGCACTTTAGATTGCTGAAATGCTTTATGGGTGGAGGATGTGTCCTATTTTTTTTCATTTTGCAAAAAGTGCAGATTTCAATTTGAACAGCTCTTGAAAAAGTCCAAATCAGATGACAATCATCGAGCGTCAATGCGAATCCTTCTATACTTAGTAACTTGTACAGCCTTTCTCACAGTAAAACTCTCAACCCAGAAACCGAGGGATGTTCAGTTTCTATTTCATTAAGGAAACTAGGAGACTGGTAGGGGAGTGTACTGCGGGACTGTCGGAAAGCACATGTGCCTGTCTTGGGGCACCTGCGCGTTTTGCACAATTTATTGTTGTGTTTTGCACTTGCAATTATATTTATATCATATTTTGATATGCTTTTATGTATTAAAATGCTACACTATATATATTTTATCTCTTTTATTTAATTTACTACGAGACAGGTTGTGGTGGTAGGGGACTCTATTATTAAGAGAGTAGATAGGGTAATCTGCCACTCTGATCGACTCAACCGGACAGTTTGCTGTCTCCCGGGTGCTCGGGTCCGGCATGTTGCCGACAGAGTGGAGAGATTATTGGGAGGGGCTGGGGATGACCCAGCTGTCATGGTCCATATTGGTACCAATGACAAAGTCAGAGGAAAATGGAAGGTCCTAAAGAGTGAGTTCAGGGAACTAGGAAGTAAGCTAAATAAAAGGACCTCCAAGGTAATATTTTCAGAAATATTACCTGTGCCGCGCGCTACAGCAGAAAGGCAGCGGGAGATTAGAGAGGTCAATGCGTGGCTGAAGTCTTGGTGCAGGAAAGAGGGTTTTGGGTTTTTAGAGCACTGGCCCGATTTTGCGCTTGGGTACAACCTGTATAGTCGTGATGGATTGCACCTAAACGGAAGAGGGTCTGCTGTGCTGGGGGATAGGATGGCTAGAAGGTTGGAGGAGATTTTAAACTAGTAGTAGGGGGGGAGGCTCAAAGCAATCTAGAAAATGGAGATAGGATAGAAATGAGATGGGCCTTAGCTCAGAACAATGGGGGTGGAGATGGGGGGAGGGGGAAGCTCAGAACAGAGGAGGTATGTAATATTGATTCACAAAAAGTACAAATGACTCATGGTAATATTACATGTATGCTTACTAATGCAAGGAGCCTATATAACAAAATGGGGGAACTAGAGGCAATAGCATACACTAAACAATACGATATAATAGGCATAACAGAAACATGGTGGGATGAGACACATGACTGGGCAGTTACCTTAAATGGGTACACATTATTTAGGAGGGATAGGAAAAACAAGAAGGGTGGTGGGGTATGTTTGTATGTCAGCCATGAGTTCAAGTCAAATCTTAGGCATGTGGAGTGTGACGAGGAAAATGTGGAAGCTTTATGGGTAGATATCTGCTTGGGGCAAACAAAGGGAAATACGTTATTGGTTGGGATATATTATAAACCACCAAATGTAAATATTAATGAGGAAGAACTGCTGTTAGAGCAAATTGGTGAAGCTGCAAATCGGGGGAACACATTAATTATTGGAGATTTTAATTACCCGGACATAAACTGGGATAGAGGGACTAGTACTTCAGCTAGGGGAATCCGTTTTTTGAATGTGTTAAATGACACCTTTATGTCACAACTGGTACAAGGACCAACTAGAAAGGATGCTTGTCTGGATCTCGTTATAACAAACAATGTTAATCTTTTAACCAACATTCAAGTAGGGGAGCATTTGGGAAATAGTGATCACAATATGGTAACTTTTGAAATAAACTCAAAAAAGCAAAAGCATGTGGGGTATATTAAAACGCATAATTTTAAAAAAGCCAATTTTAATAAGATTAGGGCAGCTCTACAACATATCGACTGGCATAAACGCCTTAGTGATAAAAACACTGAGGGAAAATGGAAACTATTCAAACAAATATTAGAAAGGTACATTTCACAGTATGTACCATTGGGTAATAAATATAAAAGAAACCCATTAAAACCAATGTGGCTTAGTAGAGAAGTAAAACAAGAGATTAAAAATAAGAAAAGGGCTTTTAAAGCATTTAAATCGGACCAATCAGATGCATCCTATATAAGATATAAGGAAGCCAATAATACTTGCAAAAAGGCAATTAAAGTGGCTAAACTAGAAAATGAGAAATTGATAGCCAAAGAATGCAAAACCAACCCCAAACATTTTTTCAAGTACATTAATTCTAAAAAAACAAAAAATGAAAGTGAAGGTACTGGGTCTGTTAGTCAATGATGACCAGGAAAAGGCAGAAATTTTAAATAACTATTTTTCTTCGGTATATATTAATGAGGATCCTATGGCAAGATATATGCATATGATTGCTGCAACAAACTTGCAGATAACTTGTGATTGGATAACTCGAGACAAGGTGCTACAGCTATTAAAGAATATTAATGTAAATAAAGCTCTGGGGCCTGACGGTATCCACCCACGAGTACTTAAGGAGCTAAGTGGGGAAATAAGTGAACCTCTGTATTTAATTTTTCAAGATTCTTTTGTTTCAGGTATTGTACCGGAGGATTGGAGGAAGGCAGATGTTGTTCCTATATTTAAAAAGGGTTCAAAATCCTTGCCTGGAAATTATAGACCTGTGAGCTTAACTTCTGTGACTGGGAAATTATTTGAACGGCTATTAAGGGATAATATTCAGGAATTCATTGGGAAGAGTTATGCACTTCGGGGTTAAGAATGCACAAGCAATTTACACCCTAAATGGTAGTGAACTAGGGATAACCACACACGAGAAGGATTTGGGAATTGTTATAGACAACAAATTAGGTAGCAATATGCAATGTCAATCTGCCGTTGCTATGGCCAGTAAGGTTTTGTCATGTATAAATAGGGGCATAAATTCTCGAGATGAAAATATAATTTTGCCTCTTTATAAATCGCTGGTAAGACCACACCTTGAATATGCTGTGCAATTTTGGGCACCTGTTCTAAAGAAGGATATCATGGCACTAGAAAAAGTGCAGAGACAAGCTACAAAATTGATAAAAGGAATGGAGCATTTTAGTTATGGAGAAAGGTTAAAAAATGTAAATCTCTTCAGTTTGGAAAAACGGCGCCTTAGAGGGGATATGATAACATTATACAAATATATTCGGGGCCAGTACAAAACATTATCTGGAAATCTATTCATAAACAGGGCTATACATAGGACACGAGGTCACACATTTAGGCTTGAAGAAAGGAGATTTAATCTAAGGCAAAGAAAAGGTTTTTTTACAGTAAGAGCAATAAGGATATGGAATTCATTGCCGGAAGAGGTGGTTTTGTCAGAGTCTATACAGATGTTTAAATTGCAATTGGATAAATACTTGCAAAAACATAACATACAGGGATATAATTTCTAATTAGTGGGGTAATAGCTGCTTGATCCAAGGAGACATCTGACTGCTATTTTGGGGTCAAGAAGGAATTTTTTCCTAGTTTGTTGCAAAATTGGAAGCGTTTCAGACTGGGTTTTTTGCCTTCTTTTGGATCAACAGCAAAAGCATATGTGAGGAAGGCTGAACTTGATGGACTCAAGTCTCTTTTCAGCTATGTAACTATGTAACTTGCTGTGTATATGTGTGACATCTTGAAAGGTAAACAACATCCCAGTTTCTTATGCACCTAAACTTTACGGTGATTATATTTAGTTCTATTGATTGCGCCAGAGACACTTTGTTTGTACAAAGACATACTTGTTTATTTGTTTATTTACATTTGTTAAATATAGCGGGTCGAGTAAAAATATCAGAGTATCTTGGTAAGTGATAGTTCCCCTTTAAAACTATGGATTTGCTAATAAGTCTGATGAAGACAAAATATCGATGGACGTTCCCGTATTAAATACATGCTGATATTCAAAAAATGATCTTTTGAGCCATAGCTGGTAATAAATATTTTAAAGACATTCATGTGTCTTTTATTTGGCTTATTTCCTTCTAAACCTGGTTACTGAATAGAAAACAAATGATTATTATATTATTATATTCATGTTACTATGTACCACTGTTGCTTCAAACTGTTAAATGTTTGTTTGTTAATGCAAAGTGACATTGATCTGTATCTCACTAAGCATGCTGGGTAAAATTTACAGGGATAGAATGTGGTAGCTCATCTCTGGAGAAATCAACCACTATTTTTAGTGTAGCTAATTTTCATTCCCGGAATAGATGTTCCTAAAATTCACAGAATAAAATATTTGATGCTTATTAAAGAAAACTAGGAAAATGTGGCTGTGTTTTAATACAGTTGCTCCGTTATACCAAATATAAAGGTTACATTAATTTTAGTTACCAAACTCTAACACTTGGCTACATTTTAAATCTGAAACATAATGTCTCATTTAGAGCTTTTAATAGTACCCTTACCTTTCTAAAAGTTACCTTTATTAAAAAACAAAAACAAAAAAAAAAACCTAACCATTAATTCGTTTAACAAAATTAAAACTATTTGGAATGTGCACCCTGGGTAGGTCGTAGTAATTCTCACGCCAAGGGGTGGGAGTTTCATTGTTGGCCCAATACAAATACCCGTTAAAAAAAAATATATCTTATGTCCCTCTTTATGGCATCTGTCATGTCTATATTAGCCAATGGCCTATTTCCTTACCTGTACGTGGACCTAAAAGAAACAAAAGGTAATATTTGTAACGTGATTAATGTAACTTACAGTGTTCCATTTACATGTCCTTGAGAAAAAAACAACTCACACCTGCTAAATGTGGGGAATTTTAGGTGACGTGCATTTTAAATGTCATCCTCTTTAATTAAAGGTCAGTCTAGTTTAACCTTAGCAGGTTTCAATAATTACCGTGCAGGCATGTTAGGGTATTTAAAGAGACAGCAAACATTTGTGTAACCTTTGGTTTTCATAAAACACTGCATTAGGCTGAGCAGCCATTGAATGTATTTTCACCCAAGGACTTTCACACTCTGCCAGACGCCATGCCATATGCAGTTCAGTCATCCAATGCACCTACAGTGGCTGGTCATAAATATTATAAAAAATTATTTTAATTGTAACATGTCTAGAATTCCTTAGAATCCCTAGCCTTTCCCCCCAAATCAGATTTGCCTAAAAAAAACAAAAAAAAAAACGTGATTAGTGTTTCTTAAATGTCAGGTTTGTGACACTGAAGATTTTTAGAAACCGCTGCTAATAATTTAGGATGTTACAAAAATAAACTTGTGTATTTGCTGCCACCTAGTGGAACTACTAAGTTAGGACAACTAGGTTATTGTCTGTTGTGGACTGCATTTCCTATCATGCAGAACATCATTAAATGTAGTGCAAAGCAGTTTAAATTTAAAAGTTTTGCCATCCCTGCTCTTGTGATGTTATTATAAGGGACAAGAGTGGGTGAGAGGCTGGTATTTTTTATATCCTGCTGTTGGTGTGACAAGCTTGCAGCTTGAGCTCTCAAAGCCCAATATGTCAGTTTAATTTCTCCCTCCACAGAATGTATTCCTCTTAGCAGATGTTTTTTTTCTAATCAATAAATACAAAATCATAAGAATAATGATTGTACAGCGCTGCGGAATCTGTTGGCGCTTTATAAATACCAGTAATAAATAAATAATGATGATGATATGAAGAAGAAGAGCTGCACAGAATTGGACTCATGTTAGGGTATTTTATTAAAGACGGATCGCCTACATTTTTAAGGTCAAAACGAGTGTGGAAAAAAATGGAACCCTAATGCAGTGTAGCGATGAGATTTTAGGAGTATGGCTGAAGGTTTTGAAACACGAGGATAAAGAGCCAAGTCAATGTATCAGAATACATTTTATTCGTTTTTTAGAAAGGAGCGATGATGTCCAGCTATTCTGTACTTTTTTGCTCATCCAACTGACAACAAAACTTACAATGGAAGATATTTTACTTAATTTTCTCCCCTACACTTTGAGTAGGTTTCTACCAACTACCTCGGAAGGAAACAAAACTAACTGAAGAATTCTTATCCGGCTGCTAAGTAACCTAGTAAAAAAATATACATAAAATCTTAATGGTGATCATTATAACGGTAACTTGCACAATAAAAGGTAAGTACTTATCTTCCCTACCAATATAACTATTCAAACTCCCAGATGCACACACAAAAATGGGCATTAAAATGATTCCTCTGATGATAAAACTAGGACAAACCGAAGATTTACTCACAATTGAGCTCTGTGATCTTATCGCTCGAGGCTATTAATAAAATTTCCTGTAAATCAAACAGTAATGGCTGGATCTACAAAAATACACTGTAACAAGCAGACATGTTCTGCAGTCAGTAATTCAAGGTTCTTCGAATCCTGTTTATTTAACACTGCACTGGTATTTTCCTACTCGAGTTCCAGCAAACCAATCTCTTCTTGCATCACTTTAAATCACGGGTGGTTTATAAAAGCAACATTTCATGTTTCAGATAATCAACAGAAAATGTCATTATAGGTGACCCAGAAACAAACTTAAAAAAAAAAATAAAAATAAAAACTACTTAAAAACAAGTTCCATAAAAAGAACAAATGTAAAAAAATTCCCTGAGATATACAACTGACTTTTTGGGAAATAAAATTCCCTTATAAACCTCCCACTCTTCGTTCTACTTCAGAACCTTCCCATGTATCCATTATCCTTTAAGTAAACAATTTCGTTTACTATTTTTATCCGCAGGAAAGTAGCACTCAGTGTTTGCTTATTTTGGATATAATGGCATGTATAGTACATATATAAATATCATTACTTAAAGGAACCACGTTAACTCATTTTGGGAAGGATAGTGAAAATCTCCACATTTAATGCTGTGAACCGTGGCTTTTCTTAAATGAATCAAAGTTATAACATTTAAGTTTCAACTTTTATGTCAATTTTTTTATTATTAAAGATACTCTGTACCAATATTTCACGTTTTTTTTTTATATATATTTCCACAATAAATCTTCACTTAATTTTTTTTTTTTTTTTTTTTTTAAATAATGAAGGGTACCTTTGTCTGGAAACAGCAGTAAAGTTGCGTTAGATACGGATGCTTTCGTGCTAGAGCCAAAATTCTCTTTTCTGTCATAGTGCAATCTACATCATCGTCTTGTAATATAACGTCTTTCTTCAGAACCTTAACAGCATATACTTCATCTTTACCTTTATACTCCGCGAGCATAACCTGAAAAAAAGTTAATGAAAAATTGTCTTGAGAATAATAAAGTACTAACAGAAGCGATAATCATATTATTTATTCTCCCTAAGGCTATTCCCATAATTCAATTACGCCTCATTTATCAAATCGCTACTAAGACTTTCATAGCTAGAAAGTGGGCATCCAGACCAGTCTCCTTAAATTGTTTATAGGAGAGGGTGTCACATGCCAATTCAGAATTCCCGAGGGGAGGAGAACACTCTTTGGCTGCTCCTTAACCGATTATCAGATCTAGAATTTTTTTATGCTGTCCTGTGTATGCTTGTGTCATATATCTGCGACTTGGAAGGATGTGTGCTTTAACTGTTTGTTCTGTTTCTTCTTTCGCTCTGTTCAAACGTTTGGTTTGGATTCCTGTTTATTTATTTATTTATAGGCAATTACCATGGTACCACTGATAACAAGATCTGCACCTCCCAAAGATCTGCCATATCCCCACCTGGTCACACCACCAAACAAGCTTCACTCCATCAACTTTAGATGCAATTGTGCCCCTCTGTGGAAAACATGCCAAGGTTTGTGATGTCCTCAATCAGTTCTGGCATTGCTCTCACCCTCATCCTATCCTTTTTCCCAATAAGAAATGGATGGAGGAGTGCTTGTTCCCAGAAGTCCAAATCAAGACATCAGCACCAAAGCAAACATTTTTTTTTACCAACCTTCCCAAAGCTGCCTTTTCCTAATACTTTGATGAAATTGAAATCTTCCAGACCTATCCGCTTTGTCTGATGGATTTTAATCTCGCCGTTCTCGCCATTTTCTCCAGTAATCGTCAGCTGACTGTCAGTGGACGTAGTTGCTGCTGATTTGTGCTCTTCGCCTCGATTATCAAATGACAAAGCTTTTCTGATGTTATTTTCAAGTTCTTTAATTTCTGTAGGGAGAAAATTTGGAAGAATAAACAAAATACCTAACTTGGTGAGTCGTTTAAGGAACACAAAATGTAAAAACAAAATGGCTTATGGCATATTTCTCTACTCTCAAATGAAAAGGCCACCAGGTCTCTTGTAACATGGTGCATCAGAGCCTACCAACTTTCACATCCACATCCACAGTTGATAATGTAGAGGGAGCAGACAATCCTAGTTTAAAAAAAAAAATTACCTGTGCTTTAAAAATCCCTATGCATATTTAAATAACTAGAGGTTTTAAAGTATTAAAAAATCTCCAGTTATTTAAATGTGCATTTGGGATTTGGAAAAGTGCACATGTGGAACACAACAGAGATTGTGGCACCACGGACACATATCTGCTGCTCCTTGTACCAGGTCACCAACAGCTAATACCCTAACGTTACCTACAATTCACTTCTATTTTGTTACAGTACCATAACCCTAACCTTACTCCCATCTTGGGAGTCTTCATTTCCATGCTAGGGACATACGGCTGAGGTTCAGTTGACCTTTAGCTGAAGTGCTTTTCTAACAAATTTCACAGTTTACTTTAAATTGATTTGAAAATAGTGGTGGCTGATTTTACTCAATGCAGTTTAGTTATGTTCAATTGTGAATACAACAGCGAAACTCAGAGGGATCTCATGAGGTCAACTGATGTAAGTTGAGCTAAATAAAGTTGGCCAAATTTAGCCTTTTGTGAGCAGACCCTTCGCTCTCTTTGCTGGACAAAGGAAGTAAACTTCTATGATAAAGGGTGATGTGAGCTGGGTGTTCCTGTAAATGAGATGAAAATCAGGAGTGAGGTTGAAAGAAACACAAATGTTGAATGTCAACATTGGAGCACAATCCAGGTTTGTGAGATGAATCATAAGTCAATCAAAATTGATTTTTCAGGCATTGGTTGGTTGTGCTCAAGTCATAAAACTGAAGAATGCTATAAAACATTGCTAAAAAATGTGGTCTCGAATGAGTCAAATCGGACTTCACTGCAATAATTTACAACACCTGCCATCCAAGTAAAATCTCACATGGAGCAAGACGTACATCTAAAGATGGCCAAGAAGCTATTAGAAGAAGGTGCAGTGGACAAATGAGAGGAAAGTATAAATATCTGACATTTATGAGAAACATTATACTTGGCAAAGGATAAAACAATCAGTTCTAACAAAAGAACTTTACCACGTTCTTGGTGGTGGTAATATCATGGTTTGGGGCAGGTTTGCAGTATCAGTACTGAAAGGCCAAACAGTAATGAGTTCTGAATTTTGCTAACAAACTCGACAGACAAATGTTAGACAGTCTGTAAGAGAGCTGACTCTTAACCGCACAGCAATTATCTTGAATCCACAAGTAAATCTAGTTGCTGAAGCAGAATAAATGTTTGCATTTTTGATCTTAACCCAAGTGAGAATTTGTCTGATGACCTGAACTAATCAGTTATCCAAGACACTAAAGCAATATCAATGACTAGCAGAAGGTCTGAAGACGGCATATTTTATATTTCAATGTCAGTGACATGATCAACAGGTACAGGGAAAGGTTGAAGGTACAAGAAGTGTGGCTAGTTTCTACTCTGTCGTATCAATTGATTTCAATGAAGAACAAAGACATTGAATGTTGGGTCGGTGTAAAGACGGTATTTGGGTGTTATGGTGTTTTTGTTATTTATATAATCAAACCTATTGCTGTAGTTTAGAAGAAGATCAGATCATATGCTGGGCAAGCAAATCCACGTGTAAAAATAATTGACGATTTTGCGAGCATTCTGTATATGTTATTTTATTATGGTCCATGGATCTACATAAACCATCGGAATTCAAGACATCATTATATTTCAAGTCTTGGAGGTTGCGCTTCTAAATCCTGACACACTAAGCTACACACACTTAAAATATTAGATTTTTGCTTCTGGTAGAAAGATGGATTTCTGCTTAAGACATTTTCATATATTCAATATAGGTTTACTTTCTTTTGATCTGGACAATTCACGTCTTTTTTTTTTTTTCCTGAGACCGACTACTTCATTCTAACGTTTTCTTTGCTTTCCACCATCTCTTTTCACAAGGAATGTGAGTTCTGTGGAGCTACAAGCTAGGATTCAAGAACAATGTGATAAGACAGTAATTATTTATTGTCCCTGCGCCGTACATTGGTCTTTGTACTATTAGGCTCTACAGCAAAACACTGTCTGCTCAAATAACATTTTCTATATTGGCAAAATAAAGATAAAAAAAAGAATACCCTGATCACATGGAGACGTTGGTGCAGATTTTGATCTGTCATCTTCAACAGATGGACCCCCAGGTACTGGCGGCTGTGTTTCAGGACCTGGAATTAGCTGAGAAGACAAAACAAAATGCATGGGCTCCAATGGAACACTGAATAAAACGACATAGTCTATGTCCAACAATGCATAGATTTAAAGGGAAACTCCAGTGCCAGAAAAACGATCCGTTTTTCTGGCACTGGAGGGTCCCTCTCCCTCCCACCCACCAATCCCCGGTTACTGAAGGGGTAAAAACCCCTTCAGTCACTTACCTGGGACAGCGGCGATGTCCCTCGCCGCTGTCTCCGCGACGCTCCTCCTAGTGATTACGTCGGCCGGTGGGCGAGACTAATCTCGCTCACCGGCCGAGGAGACCTAATGCGCATGCGCGGAAATGCCGCGCATGCGCATTACGTCTCCCCATAGGAAAGCATTGAAAAATCATTTCAATGCTTTCCTATGGGGTTTTGAGCGACGCTGGAGGTCCTCACACAGCGTGAGGACGTCCAGCGACGCTCTAGCACAGGAAACCTGTGCTAGAAACAAGGAAGTGACCTCTAGTGGCTGTCTAATAGACAGCCACTAGAGGTGGAGTTAACCCTGCAATGTAAATATTGCAGTTTATGAAAAACTGCAATAATTACAGTTGCAGGGTTAAGGGTAGTGGGAGTTGGCACCCAGACCACTCCAATGAGCAGAAGTGGTCTGGGTGCCTGGAGTGTCCCTTTAAAGATTATTAACGGTGTGTATGGGGAAAAAAAGGCTGTCAATAAGATACAACATTAAATTATTTATATACACATACATACATACATACACACACACATATTTATATATATATATATATATATATATATATATATATATATATATATAAACATTTACACTTTTTTTTTTTTCTATTGGATGTGGACAAATGAGTTGAATGTCCAAACAGAATTGTTTTGGTTATTATAACACAAATGGCTGCAGGGGCCAGCATTTCCCCTTGACCTGATCATTAAGTGTTGTACATAACTGGTTTTGATGAATGACCGTTTAATCTGGACAGGACTGGTCATCCCACATTCTACTCAATGTAACAATGTGTGTACTAAATGTATTTTCAACTTCCCCATTACGGAGCAGCATTGGGGTTTGCCTGCCAACTAACCCACAGAAAGTTGGAGGACAAAGTAGGTAATTATAGTTTATGTTGGTTTTTTTTGTCATTACCGTAGAATGCTGCATGCAACAATATCACAAGTACAATTGAGGAAGTAAAAAGCAACGCCAGCCGAAAATGCTCTAATCAACCCGTGGTCAGACACTGGAATATTTTATAGGAACAATCTTACTTAAAAGAAGGATTCTGGAGGAGAATGATATTGTGGAGGTTGGGAAGATATTACTGAATTAAAGGACACTCAGAGCAGCAGACACATTACAGCTTAATGCAGTGCTTCTGGTGAAAAGAGACTGTCCCGGCAGTCTGACAACTGTAAACTCTGCCTTTTCTGGGAAAAGTCAGTGTTTCCATTGAGCTGTAAGATCAGAAATTATTTTCTGTTCCATACTGTGGTGGAATCTCGGTAAAAATAAATTTAGTAGGCCGAGATTACCACGTGGCATGTGTACGTGCATATGCTGACGTATCGATCAGTTGGTTGCACGAGGCAAGATACGATCAGTAGTGTACGGAGCATGTGCAAGAATACAGGATATAGTATTCCCCTCCTCCATTGTGCTGGACAAGCCATGCGGTCAAGCAGGAAGTTAATTCTTATTTGTGTTGATTGGTTAAGAGAATGTGCGGGAGGAGCTTAATATGGGAGGAGTTATGTGCCTATATAAGGAGCCTGCACTATTGTCCGGGGCTCAGAACTTGCTGTATTTTGGTGACGTTAGTCCCTCTGAGTCCCGATCGGTGATCCAATAAAGAATCTCTTCCTTCCTGAAGAAACCTGTGTCCATCTCTCTGTGCTTCGCTTCCGTCAGTTTCTCCTGTATCATTTGGTGCATTGGCCGGGAAACTCATCGTTCAACGGTAGCTGAGAGGCAGAGGCGTGAGACGGTCTATCTTTGCCCACGTTCTCTACGGCTGCACCCCTGAACTTCTGCGTGGACCTCCCTTCGTCTCGGCGCCACTGGTCTGTTGTCCAGGAGATCATCGGCCTCTACGTAAGAAGTGCTGGGGTGTCCCCGTCGATGAGTGTGAACTCAGGTTCAGGAACGAGGAGGTAAGACAACTGCTGTTTTAGACGGCAGACCCACTAGGGGTATACCGATTGTGCGGTAGGCCCATAAGGGGTTTGAATTGTGTATGGAATCTGCCCCCTCTGTCGGAGGGAAGGAGCGAAGGCGCACCGCTCAATCGAACGCTCTTTAGTCAGACCGTTTGATTTGGTTAGTCAGGCGGGGTCCTGTGTAAATAGCCGGACACCGGTGTCTTGTCTAGACTAGCGTTCTAGGGTGTATATTACGTTCGCTAGGTCGGAGGGACCGGGAGACTAAGCGGCGCCTGTGTAAATTCGGTTCGCTAGCTCTCAACCTATCTTGGCTAAGTGGGAAGGCGTGTAAATTTGGAACCCACTAGATTTTTGATAGTAATCGACTAAGAGGCGCCTGTGTAAATTCGGTCCTCTAGCTCGCTATATGTGGTGCTTGGGCAGTGTGGCTAACCAAAACGGGTGTACATAGTTTTAGGTAGTCCATTCAAGGTACTGGCCAATAGTTTAGTTGGGAATTGTAAATGTGTTAAAAATTGTTAGTAAAGTGTATATCTTGTTAGATAGCGCGAGCTCAGCCGTCTAGCGAGAGTGTTAATAGTGTGTTGCTGTATCATAGTGCACGGTACCATAACCCTGTATATTTACTGACACTGTATATAAGTACTAATCATTGTCGTCCATTGCATGTTTAACACCATAACCACTAATAATTGTATTGTGACCTTAAATTGTGCTTTGACCTATGCTAACCGTACTGTAACCGCTATTTGTAAAAGACGATGTTACTGGGGTGTGTTATAGACGGGTAATTCATATATAGAGAATTATAGCGTGGGTGACTGTATAGTTTCGCCAAAGGGCATAATATTGATTATCTAGTGACTGGTGTAACAGCTGTGTGTGTACGGGAATTCCCTGAGTGTTTATTGTGTTATTGTGTACGTTTCACTTGGTAACCGTACCACGTGGTGCTGTTGCCAGAGGAAACGGGTGTGACTGTTGAAAAGTACGCGTGCATAGTATTCGTTGTCAACGACGTTCCATTGATAAGTATGGGCGCGTCGGAGTCAACGATTCCGGATCCCTTAGGTTGTATGGTGAAGAATTTTAAAAAGGGATTTAAAACCTGTGATTTTGGGGTTAAAATGTCTTCTGTACGTTTGGTCACTTTGTGTACTAGGGAGTGGCCTACTTTGGTTGCGGCATGGCCGCCACGTGGCAGTTTGGATCCAACTCTGGTACAGCGCTTACACGTGGCTGTATCAGGTAGGCCTGAACTTTACGGGCAGTTTCCTTATATTGATTGTTGGAGACAGGCCGTAAATGACTCGCCAAAATGGATTCAGACATGCCACGAGGAGCAATGTCGCCTCATGGTGGCTAGGACTTGTTTGTCCACTAGGACTGGTGTTAGGCCCATTTTGGACACGCCCCCTGAGTCCGAGATCCCTTTGCCGCCCCCTTACTTTCCTTTAAGAGGAAGTGACGCAAATGCAGGAAGTCCTGCACCCCTCCCCTCATTGCCCTCATCCACTTCCGCTTCCTCCTCCAGTACAGAATCCACCCCCTCTCGTACTAAATCTCCCCTTCCGGAACCAGAGCCAACCCCCATTAGATCTGAATACCCTGATTTGGCGCCACTTCAGACTTCCGGTCAAGCTTCTTCTAGCTCGGCTCGAAGTGTTTTATTTACTACCTTTTCCCAAAACCAAGCTCCCACACCCTCATGTTTTATTACCCCCCGACCGGAACCTCTAACTGACGCCCCTCCACGTAGCCCCATACTAACCCGACAACTGACCGGTACCCAACAATTAAAACATTATCAGATGCCTCTTCGTCTGAATCCCGGGTCAGCCTATATCGATGCCGCAGGTCAAATGGCACATGCTGACCCAGTCTTCGTAAATGTCCGGTTTACGACTACCGATCTCTTAAATTGGAAGACCCACAATTCCTCGTATACTGAGAAACCACAAGCTATGACCGATCTGTTCACCTCGATAGTTCAGACACATAACCCGACATGGGCTGATTGCCAGCAGTTATTAATGACTTTGTTTAACAATGAGGAAAGGACAAGGATTAATCAAGCGGCCATTAAAGCGCTAGAGGATAGAGCCCGTGCTTTGAATCAAGCCAATCCAGCAGCATGGGCCGTAACACATTATCCTAACACCGATCCCGACTGGAATGTAAATGGTGCTGATATGGTTCAACTCAGAGCCTATAGAGACGCTATAATTGCTGGCATGAAAGCCGGAGGAAAGAAAGCCATTAATATGTCGAAGACAGTTGAGGTGATTCAGAAAAGTGATGAAGCGCCCAGTGTCTTTTATGACCGATTATTGGAGGCATACCGCTTGTATACCCCCTTTAATCCGGAAGACGCAGATAATTCCCGAATGGTGAACTCCGCCTTTGTCAGCCAAGCTTACGGAGATATTAAGCGCAAGCTACAAAAGTTAGAAGGGTTTGCAGGTATGTCCATCACCCAACTAATGGAGGAAGCGAATAAAGTATACATGAACAGGGAAACAGAAAGTAAGAAAGAGGAAGAGCGCAAGATGCGTAGAAAGGCAGATATGCTAGCGGTAGCAATCGCAGGCGTAGATAGACGGGGCCCAGATAGAGGCGATAGTAGATGGAATAGGGAGCCTTTGAGTAGGAATCAGTGCGCGTATTGCAAGGAAGAAGGGCATTGGAGGAATGAGTGTCCGCAAAGAGAGCAGTACGAGAGAGACCAACCCAGGGCAGGTTATGGAAACTTTAGAGGCAGAGCGAGAGGTAGAGGAGGCCCCGGAGGGAGTAATGGTAATAGAGGGAGTAATGGGAACAGAGGAAGTGTTAGGGAAGATAGGTATTTCCCAGCAGCGCAAAGGTCCCGCGACAGAGAAGGCAGGGACTTTGTAGGATTGGCTGACACGGTCATGGAGGACTATTGATACCGACCGGGCTCCATCCCCCTTGGTCGAGCCAAGCCTATGGTCGATGTATCAATAGGGGGAAAAAGGAGTGCGTTCATGATCGACACTGGTGCTGAACATTCAGTGGTGACTAATCTAGTTGCTCCTCCATCTGGAAGGACTATTACTGTGATAGGAGCAACTGGAAGAAGTGCTGACAAACCGGTTCTTAAAAGTCGACTCTGTACATTGGGAGGCCACGTAGTAAAACATCAATTCCTTTATATGCCTGAATGTCCAGTCCAATTGCTGGGACGTGATATGCTATCCAAATTACAAGCGCAGATTACGTTCCTACCAAATGGAACAACATCCTTAAAGTTTAATGGACCTTCAGGTATTATGACATTATCCGTACCAAAGGAAGAAGAGTGGCGACTTTATACAGCGTTGACTAGCCAAAACCCTAGGAGTGATGAGTCCTTATTCAACATACCAGGAGTTTGGGCAGAGAACAACCCACCAGGACTGGCCCGCAATATTCCACCTATTAAAATCGAACTAAAACTTGGGGTTTATCCAGTAAGCCTAAGACAATATCACATCCCGCAGAAGGCTAAGAAGAACATCCAATCTTATCTGGATAAGTTCATACGGTATGGTATCCTAAAATTCTGTACTTCCCCCTGGAACACCCCATTGCTGCCTGTTCAAAAGCCCGGTACAGATGAGTATCGACCTGTGCAGGACTTGAGAGCAGTCAATGATGCGGTTGTTAGTATACATCCAGTTGTACCCAATCCATATAACCTGCTTGCTTTAATTCCGGGCGGGGCTACTTATTTTACAGTCTTAGACCTCAAAGATACCTTCTTTTGCCTCCGAATTGCCGCAGAAAGTCAATGTATCTTCGCTTTCCAATGGGAAAACGCTGTGACGGGCTCAAAACGCCAAATGACCTGGACAAGACTGCCCCAAGGGTTTAAAAATTCACCTACCCTATTTGGTTCAGCTCTAAGTCAAGAATTATTGGATTTCGAGTCCATCCCAGGAGAGTGTGTATTGTTACAATATGTAGATGACTTGTTGATAGCAGCAGTTACAAAAGAAATATGTCAGCAAGCAACGCACGATCTACTACACATTCTCTGGAAGGCAGGATACAAGGTGTCTAGAAAGAAGGCTCAGTTGTGTTTGCCAACTGTCAAATATCTGGGATTCCATATCTCTGAAGGTCAAAGAATTATGGGGCCAGAGAGAAAAGAAGCTGTGTGCCAAATACCGATACCCAAGAATAGAAGACAAGTGCGAGAATTCTTGGGGGCAGCAGGCTTCTGTAGGATATGGATTCCCAGCTACGCGATACTGGCAAAACCTCTGTATGCAGCTATCAAAGGTACAGAGCACGACCCCTTCTTATGGACTCAAGAACAGCAAACGGCATTTGAAGATGTGAAGAAGGCTTTGATGAGTGCCCCAGCATTAGGTCTACCTGATCACACATGACCATTCTACCTGTATGTACATGAGCAAAGAAGAATGGCTGTGGGAGTATTGACACAGTACTTGGGATCATGGCAAAGACCTGTTGCCTACATGTCTAAGCAACTGGATGCAGTGGCCAGCGGACTTCCACCTTGTCTAAGAGCCGTAGCTGCAGCCGCCCTGCTAGTAGCTGAAGCCGATAAACTCACTCTGGGTCAAGAACTTTATGTACGAGTCCCACATGCAGTACAGACGTTGTTGGATTACAAAGGAAATCATTGGTTTAGTAACAGCCGTATGACCAAGTATCAAGCAATGTTGTGTGAAAACCCAAGAGTGCATTTAGAGACTGTAAACACCTTAAATCCAGCTACCCTTTTGCCACAACCTACTGAAAGTCAACATGATTGTTTGGAAGTAATGGATGAAGTATTTTCAAGTAGACCAGATCTTCGTGATTTTCCCATCCAGAACCCCGATGTTCAATATTACACCGACGGCAGTAGTTATGTGAAAGAAGGGATCCGCTATGCAGGATATGCAGTAACAACAATAGACAAGGTGATAGAAGCTCGGCCACTGGCGAAAGGAACATCAGCACAAAAGGCAGAATTGATAGCACTGACACGAGCGTTACAATTGGCTGAAGGTTTAAGAGTGAACATCTACACGGACTCCAAGTATGCGTTTTTAACCACTCATGCCCAGGGAGCTTTGTATAAAGAAAGAGGACTATTGAATTCAGAAGGCAAAGAAATCAAGTACGCAGCTGAAATCCTACAACTATTGGAAGCAGTGTGGGAGCCGAAAGAAGTCGGTATCATACATTGTCGAGCGCATCTGAGAGGAGATGGTGATGTAACCAAGGGAAATCGGATGGCAGACAGTACAGCTAAGCGTGCCGCTGAATCGGGAAGACAGGAATATGTGGGGCATATAGCTGCTCTTATACCAACTCCACTGTCTCAATGGACTCCAGTTTATACAGCTCAAGAAGAGGAGTGGTTAAAAACTGAACCTGGAAAGTATTTGGAGAACAAATGGTATCAGTTAGAAGATGGAAGAATAGTCATTCCAGCATCACTAGCGGTAGAAATTGTCCAAAACTATCACAACGGGACACATTCTGGGAGAGACAGCACAGAAGAATCTCTCAGAAAACATTTCTACATACCAAGATTGTCCAACTTGACTCAGGCCATTGTACGAAGATGTGTAACGTGTGCTAAAAATAATGCAAGACAAGGACCAGTAAAGCCACCAGGAGTCCAGTTTATGGGGGGACTCCCCATCTCCGATCTACAAATTGACTATACAGTGATGCCTAAATCGGGTGGACATCGTTACCTGTTGGTAATTGTGTGCACCTATTCAGGCTGGGTAGAAGCATGTCCTACTCGTACAGAGAAAGCAGGAGAAGTTGTGAGATTCCTGCTACGAGAAATAATACCCCGATATGGACTACCCTGCTCTATAGGATCGGACAATGGTCCAGCTTTTGTTCATCAGTGCCTACAACAACTGACTCATATGCTTGGTATAAAGTGGAGGCTTCATACGGCATATAGACCCCAGAGTTCTGGTAAGGTAGAGAGAATGAATAGAACTATCAAGAATCAGTTGGCTAAAATGTGTCAGGAAACCCAACTTAAGTGGAACGTTCTCTTACCCATAGCTCTATTGCGAATCCGCAGTACCCCTACCAGAAGGATGGGCCTCTCTCCTTTTGAAATCATGTATGGGCGACCACCTCCCGTACTTGGTAACTTAAGGGGGGATTTGAGTCAGTTGGGAGAAGGAATTACCCGGCAGCAGGTTGTAGAGTTGGGTAAGACTATGGAGGAGGTACAGAAATGGGTACAAGATAGATTACCTGTGAATATTTATCCCCCAGTTCATAGTTACCACCCAGGAGATCAAGTGTGGATTAAAGAGTGGAATAATGTACCGTTAGGGCCCAAGTGGAGAGGTCCTTATGTTGTTCTTTTGTCTACCCCTACAGCGATAAAAGTAGCCGAAGTGACTCCGTGGATACATCACTCCAGGGTTAAACCAGCAGCAGTCGATTCTTGGCAAGTTACAGCAGATCCAGAGAATCCCTGCAAGATCCGGTTAAAACGCACGACTCAGTCAGAGTGACGAGGAACTTTGTGGATTACAAATTTTATTGTTACAGAGATTTGGTGAAGTGAGTGTTTAGACGGCCATAATAAAGCCTGTCCGCTCACCGACGTATAGTGTATAAGCCAGGAAAGTCTCGAAGGGACTCCTGTGAAGACGAGCAGAACTCCATTCCCTGCAGCCCTTACATCCTGGAAGCTGAGGTGCCTTCGCACGGACGAAGACTGAGGATGACGACGAAAGATGTGTTTATGATAATGTTTATTTATGTGTATTTTTATATTCAGGAAGGTGGAGGTACCGACACTCCTAGCTGTGAGGTATGCATTAAGACTACAAGAACAGGTAACCATATTTCCCAAACCCTAATTTGGCATTCACAATACGAGTGTAAAGGAGATGTATCAAGATGTAGATACCTTAATATAGAATATAGTGTGTGCCATTTAGGAGTAGGAGAACCTAAGTGCTTCAGTCCGGAGTATCAACCTCGTACAATTTGGTTGACTCTCAGGAATGGAGGTCCTCAGGGGACCCTAATTAACAAGACGGTGTTAGAATCCGTACATTCTTCGGGTGTTCTACTATTTACATAGAAACATAGAAACATAGAATGTGACGGCAGATAAGAACCATTCGGCCCATCTAGTCTGCCCAGTTTTCTAAATACTTTCATTAGTCCCTGGCCTTATCTTATAGTTAGGATAGCCTTATGCCTATCCCACGCATGCTTAAACTCCTTTACTGTGTTAACCTCTACCACTTCAGCTGGAAGGCTATTCCATGCATCCACTACCCTCTCAGTAAAGTAATACTTCCTGATATTATTTTTAAACCTTTGTCCCTCTAATTTAAGACTATGTCCTCTTGTTGTGGTAGTTTTTCTTCTTTTAAATATAGTCTCCTCCTTTACTGTGTTGATTCCCTTTATGTATTTAAATGTTTCTATCATATCCCCCCTGTCTCGTCTTTCCTCCATGCTATACATGTTAAGATCCTTTAACCTTTCTTGGTAAGTTTTATCCTGCAATCCATGAACCAGTTTAGTAGCCCTTCTTTGAACTCTCTCTAAGGTATCAATATCCTTCTGAAGATAGGGTCTCCAGTACTGTGTACAGTACTCCAAGTGAGGTCTCACCAGTGTTCTGTACAATGGCATGAGCACTTCCCTCTTTCTACTGCTAATACCTCTCCCTATACAACCAAGCATTCTGCTAGCATTTCCTGCTGCTCTATTACATTGTCTGCCTACCTTTAAGTCATCAGAAATAATCACCCCTAAATCCCTTTCCTCAGATGTTGAGGTTAGGACTCTATCAAATATTCTGTACTCTGCCCTTGGGTTTTTACGTCCAAGATGCATTATCTTGCACTTATCCACATTAAATGTCAGTTGCCACAACTCTGACCATTTTTCTAGTCTACCTAAATCATTTTCCATTTGGCTTATCCCTCCTGGAACATCAACCCTGTTACATATCTTAGTATCATCCGCAAAAAGACACACCTTACCATCAAGACCTTCTGCAATATCACTAATAAAAATATTAAAGAGAATGGGTCCAAGTACAGATCCCTGAGGTACCCCACTGGTGACAAGCCCAAGCTTTGAATATACTCCATTGACTACAACCCTCTGTTTCCTGTCACTCAGCTGCATGTAAGGCGATATCAAGTGGTAGAAAGCCGTGGAATGTATGTGGGGATCTTAGATGGGAGAGGACGTATGGGTCTAACGATAAATATATTTGTCCCAGTAGTAAAAATAAATATGTGAGTCCTAGATGCCCAAATAGAGATTATAACTTTTGCCCATATTGGTCTTGTGTGGGGTGGGCAACTTGGGGACAGACAGTAGACAAGGACATGATTGTGACTAAGTTGCCTACCAGCCCATATTGTAAGTCTATGGAATGCAATCCAGTCCATATACTTATAAATAACCCCGACAAGTTCTTAGATACATATGGTAATTTATTTGGGTTTCAAATATATGGGACGGGTTTAGATCCTGGGACAGTATTGTTTATAGGGATAGAGACTGATACGGTAACCTCCCAAACTCATCAAGTATATCATTCCTTCTATGAAGAGATGAGCATAGATAATAAGATCCCCCATAATGCTAAAAACCTGTTTATTGATTTAGCTGAAAGTATTGCCGGTAGTCTTAATGTTACCAACTGCTATGTGTGTGGAGGTACTAACATGGGAGACCAATGGCCTTGGGAAGCAAAGGAGGTAATGTCCGGTTCTGAGGCAGTTGACCAATTAATATCTACACAAGCCGATTATCATATGAGTGTTAGAGGTAAATCTGAGTGGAGATTAAAGACCTCCATCATAGGTTATGTTTGCATAGCAAGGAAAGGAATGATGTATAATACTTCTGTAGGAGAATTAACTTGTCTAGGGCAAAAAGCTTATGATGATGATACGAAGAATACAACTTGGTGGTCGGCTTCAAATGTCTCAGAACCATCTAACCCGTTTGCTAGATACGCCAATTTAAAGGATGTGTGGTTTGATCTATCCATCACATCTAACTGGAGAGCCCCAGCAAATTTGTACTGGATCTGTGGTAAGAAAGCCTATTCGGAGTTGCCACAGGACTGGGAAGGGGCATGTGTGTTGGGTATGCTCAAACCATCCTTCTTCTTGTTACCTATTGAAACAGGTGAGACTTTAGGTGTTAAAGTGTATGATGTGAATCATAGGAAGAAAAAGGGACCCATAGAGATAGGCGCCTGGGAAGATAATGAATGGCCTCCCCAGCGTATTATAGATTATTATGGGCCAGCCACGTGGGCAGAAGATGGTACCTTTGGTTATAGAACCCCTATTTATATGCTCAACCGTATTATAAGATTACAGGCGGTGGTTGAGATCATTACTAACGAGACATCACAAGCGCTCAATCTTCTAGCGAAGCACAATACCAGGATGAGGACAGCAGTCTACCAAAATAGATTAGCCTTGGATTACCTTTTGGCAGTAGAGGGAGGTGTATGTGGGAAGTTTAACCTGAGCAATTGCTGTCTTCAAATAGATGACGAAGGGCAAGCAATAGCTGAGCTTACTAGCCATATGGTTAAACTAGCGCATGTGCCTACTCAGGTATGGAAAGGGTATAATCCAAGCAGTTGGTTTGGTAGCTGGTATGAGTGGTTTGGAGGGCTTAAGGCAGTGGTAGGTGGAGTCCTACTGATTTTAATGTTGTGTCTACTCCTGCCGTGTCTTATACCCTTAGTAGTTAGGTCTGTGCAAAGCCTGATAGAAAATATAGCAGAGAGGAAGGCTGCTGCACAGATAATGGCAATTTATAAATATGAGGCTCTAGATCAGGGAGAACCAATGCAGGAAGATGAGTGTTGAAGATTCACATCATAAGATAAGTCTGGTCTGGTTCAAGGTAACTTGCGGTGTAGGCAAACTAAGGTTAAGTGATGCCTCAAGTAATTGTGAAATATCAAGAGGCATCAAAGGGGGGAATGTGGTGGAATCTCGGTAAAAATAAATTTAGTAGGCCGAGATTACCACGTGGCATGTGTACGTGCATATGCTGACGTATCGATCAGTTGGTTGCACGAGGCAAGATACGATCAGTAGTGTACGGAGCATGTGCAAGAATACAGGATATAGTATTCCCCTCCTCCATTGTGCTGGACAAGCCATGCGGTCAAGCAGGAAGTTAATTCTTATTTGTGTTGATTGGTTAAGAGAATGTGTGGGAGGAGCTTATTATGGGAGGAGTTATGTGCCTATATAAGGAGCCTGCACTATTGTCCGGGGCTCAGAACTTGCTGTATTTTGGTGACGTTAGTCCCTCTGAGTCCCGATCGGTGATCCAATAAAGAATCTCTTCCTTCCTGAAGAAACCTGTGTCCATCTCTCTGTGCTTCGCTTCCGTCAGTTTCTCCGGTATCAATACCACTCATTACGTGCAAACAGAGACTGACACAATATTTTAATTTTTAAAAAATGATTTCCCTTTGGGGCTCGTAGTTGAGAGATATAGAGAAGTACAGAAAGATGAGTACATCTCCTATCTCTTTATAGCAGTGGTTCCCAAACCAGTACTCAAGGCATCCCTACCTGTCCAGGATTTAGGGATTTACCCAGTTGTGTCTAAGGTGTCCCCCCCCCCTCCCCCCCCCTAAACATAACTGGGTAATTCCTAAATTCTGGACAGGTAGGGGTACCTTGATGACTAGTTTGGGTACCACTGCTTTATAGGATTTGCTACTGTCCCTTTAAAACCTATTGAATGATCTCTGCACAGTGCAGTAAAATGTCACCTCTCTTTGACTTTTATCCCTTATGATTTGCAGTCATTTTGTGTACCATCCCATCTAATGCCTCTTGTCATACCACTGTCCCATGACTCCCTTAGTTAGCAGCAATTGGCCCAGCGTTTTGGCTTAGAGTGCGGCTCACAGACCGCTTGGAAGGCAGAGGTCTGTGGGAATATAAACAACACATCCTCCCTAACCATTTATTGCTTTTTTAACAATATTTCAAAGAGACAAATATGGTTTTCTGTTCACTGAGAATTAACCTAGCCCCAATTAAGTGCACCCACCTTTCTAGGCATCTAAAATATTATTCCCACAAATTATCTTGACAATTGAGTCATTAACCCCTTACTGACCAGACCGTTTTTCAATTCTCTTACCATTAAGGACCAGGGCTGTTTTTACATTTCTGCAGTGTTTGTGTTTAGCTGTAATTTTCCTCTTACTCATTTACTGTACCTACACAAATTATATACAGTTTTTCTATTTTTTTTTTCACTTTTACTGGTGATTTTATCGTCGTGAAAAGTTTTACTGTGTTAAACACTCATATTTGTGTTCAGCAAAGTCTCCCGAGTATTACAATACCCCCGCATGTACAGGTTATATGGTGTTTTGGAAAGTTAAAGGGTCAATATAGGGCTTGCCTAATTCAGTATGCCAGATTGGTTTACTGAGTCTATGTTGCCTTTTGAGACCATATGGTAGCCCAGGAATTTGAGTTAACCTCATCATTGCATACCATTTTCAAATGTAAACAACCCAGGGTATTCAAAATGGGTTATTTCCAGTCTTTTGTAGTAGCCACTTAGTCACAAACGCTGGCCAAAGTTAGTGTTTTTATTTGTTTTTTGCATTTTTTTTTTAAAAACAAAAACTGCACTTTTACTGGTGATATCATCGTCGTGATATGTTTTACTGTTTTGAAAAACTTATATTTGTGTTCAGCGAAGTCTCCAGAGTATAACAATATCCCCCATGTAAAGGTTTTATTGTGTTTTGGAACGTTATGGGGTTAAATATAGGACTTGCCAATTAAATTCTCTGGACTGTCTGCCTGGGTTGTCAGGCAGGTCCCTCAAATTATAATTATTAAAATCAAATAATTATGTAGTTAATAGTTAAATAAATATGTAGAATGTGTATATATATATATATATATATATATATATATATATATATATATATATTTATATATTAATAAATTAAAGGTTTATATATATATATATATATATATATATATATATAATAAAAATAAATGCTTGGCACTCTCCTTGTCAGTAGTAATAAGGAATCTTGCCTGGGTGCTATCCAATAGCGTCCAAAATATAGAAAAAAATCAAATCCAGGATGCACTCACAGGTCTTCAAATCAGTGAAAATTGTGCTTTATTAATAAATAAGATACATACAGAAATCGATCGACGTTTTGACCCTGCCGGGTCTTTTTCAAGATCACTGTATGTAAAACACATACTTTATCAACTCAGAGAACTTAAGATTGACACCCAGACAGAATGTATTTTTGCTAATCTTGATGTACAAAACCTGTATACGGCCATTCCCCAGCAGGAAGGTATACAGGCAGTCAGAGAAATTCTTTCAAAATTGCAGGTGTATAAAGGTCCTCTGAGTTTATAATGGAACTATTACTCCTTGCTCTCTCCTGTTATTACTTTAAGTTTGAAGGCAATTTTAATTTGCAGACATCCGGAGCTGCTATGGGGGCGCCTATGGCTCCCTCATATGCGAATATTTTTATGTCATTGTTTGAGCAACAATATATTTTTTCTACATATGGCAGTAAAATACTAAAGTATTTTTCGGTTTGTGAACGATATCCTTCTCCTGTGGACAAAATCATCTAAAGAACTGGATAAGATGGTCCAACAAATTAATTCATTGCCTACTTCTATCAAACTTACATTAAGTCAGAATAGGAATCAGATCCAATTTCTGGATGTGATGTTGTACAAAACCTCAGTTGGTATAGGTTATACTCTATACCGGAAAGAAACAGACAGGAATACCATTTTATCTGCTACAAGTTTTCACCCACAGCATTTGAAGGATTCTCTTCCAATTTCCCAATTTATAAGGGTTCTAAGATATAATAGCGATGATAAACAAATGGAATTACAATTGCAACAGATGCGGCAGCGGTTCCTAGATAGAGGCTATGCTCCCCAAACGCTTAATACGGCAGAACAAAGAGCCAGAGAACGGTTGACTATAAAACACTTGGAGAAATCGGATAAAGCAAAGGCAATTATTTCTACCCATGACCTATCATACAGAGACTTTAAAAATAAAGAACACCATCCATAAGCACTGGGATATTCTACAGGCCGATAATAGCCTTCCCTCTATTTTCTAGAAACATCCCATCATCAGCTATAAAAGAAACCGTAATTTAAGAGACTTGTTGGTCCGAAATGACCCTATACATTGCTACGTCAAAACGTGAGATAAAATGCCCAAATACAATGTCTTCATTCAATGTGTCTGATAACATGGCATTACCTTTTTCCTCCTCTGGCCTGCAGCGGTGATCTTATCCGGCGTTACGCCAAGGTCAGCTAATACTTTCGCGATTCCCCTAGAATCCACTCCACAGTTAGGTGCTACATTAGATTCACAGCGTCTATGCACGTTCATTTTACACACTGGAAATGTGGACAAAAACGGATTTGTTTAGTGCCTAAACCGATGATCAGTGATACATAACAAAACTTTGTTTAAATACACAGCAGGTTATTAATTCGTCGTGGAATATCTCCATTTCAACGTTATATAAAATATATAGAACTCAATCATTTGTTATTCAGTGCTCATATTATGTTTTAAACATTAGAAACCTTGTAACCTAGCATTTATTGGCATATGCTTTGACATATCAAATGTAGATTTCTTCAGACACATCTCCTTTCTATTCTTACTATCTTTTTATAGTATAATATTGTGCAGTTTTTAACCTTAGTCATTTGAAATCGATTGCAACCAAAATCTGATTTGTGAAACACTAGCTATTGCCTGAAAAATGTTTTCCTGTAGTGCCCTCTGCTGGCACAAATTATGATACGACTGCAAATACTGTAATTGTGTACATTAGATTGTATGCAACGATCATGCAGTCGGTTTCACATAAAGTATAATAGTGTGTTTTTTATACAAGCAAGAATATGAGTCTTTGTCTAATTATTTTACTGTTGTCAAATAGTAAATGCAAAGGCAGACCGGAAAAAAACACATCTTGATAATGTTTGATAATGTTTGTTGGAATATATCTGTTAGTTTTATTTAAATGTGCAAGGCCAAATTTGAATTTGAAACAAAAAACTCCAAAAACTAAAAAATATAGGGTGCGGTGCAAAGGAATAACAATACAAAAAAATGTCAACAGTCCCACATGTTCCAGAAACAATATGGCCTTCATTAAATATTGCTGAAAATGCTTTTCAAATGTTTCAATATTTTTATTTATTGGTGTATTTTTACATATGATATATATTTTGATAGTTTTACATTTTGGAAGAAAAAAAACAATAATTTGAAAAGTCTATTCAATAATATTTAATTGAGGTCTATGCCTGGTATATCTAATCTCTTACCTTTGCATTGTAAACCTTGCCTCATGAGGCCCCAGAGTAATGAACCACAGTGGTCACAAAATGTCGGTACTTTGTAGTTATGGATACTGAATTTGTGAGGCATGTTGACACTGAAACGCTGGGAACCCACCTATAAAAACACATAAAAAAAACATACAGCTATGATTGGCTGACACAGAAGAGTATCCTAAAATGGTTACGTCAAGTGAAGGTAGATAATGGCCAGTGAGTGTACACCAGCAGGTAATTAGGGAGATGAGTTTATTATCAGCTGGATTCGGGGCTGGCCTTCAAGTGCTGAATCTTCAAATTAAGACTGCCTGCGTTTGACTGTTATGTCATAAGTGACTTATGATATTAATATATTTTGTGCAGTATCAGTGCATGTGAGGGCTTGTGTGTGAAGAGTGTCAGTGGATGTGTGTCAGGACTCCTGTACGTGCTCAACTGTGTGTGTTGTTTTTACTTTACCTTATGTGTGTATGTTAGCGTTCCTATGTGAATATGCAATATCAGCATTAGTGTATGTCGGTATCCCTGTGCAATGTCTGTATGTGCGTGACTGTGTATGTCGCATTTCTGTGTGTGCATTATAAAGGCAAAACTAGGTCGGACGCCCACATGACTAGCATAAAGTGCAGTTGTGAAGTACGATTCGCATTATGCTCAGACAGGTTTAACAGCTAACCGAATGCTGCAGGAACTGTAGATCTTTGTGAAGTGTAATTCCCATGATTCCCAACCAGACTTATGGGTTGTCTGAGAGCCACGGGGATTGTATATTTTACATTTTTTTTAAACTTCTTTAGATGTCTCCCTACCACCTGTTTAGCTGTCTGTTATTTCCTATCCCAGTTATCTATCTCTAGCATCAAGTTATCTTTAAACCCCAGTTAACTCTCTCCTGACCACCCTCACATTTTTTTCATTTCTTCCTAGACCACCTTCCATGGTTTTTGCTTCTTTGCCCCTCCCCAATCTATCCCTTAGTTTCCTCCCACCTCCACCCCTACTTACCTCTCCCTCTCCCATGCTCTCAGTATGCCTTTATATCAATCCCAGGTATATCTGTCTTCTACCACAGTCGTTGTAGTGTGGCTAAGCAGTGAGTGTGACGGGGTGCAATGCTGTGAGTGGAGGAGGCACAACTCCCATAAAATGTCCATGGCCAGTCAGAGGGGTAAAGAAGGTCGTCTAGAGTCTCACTCTGAGAGCACACTGTATGGTTGTACAGGTAACACCCCCCCTAAGTTTGGTCCTGGGTACATTACTGCTAAAACCTTCCCATATTTTCCCATTTTTTGACATTGTGACAAGGAGATTGGTGTAAAGCAGGTGTGGTTTTCAAGGGAGATAAGAATCTCATGCTTTGAAGTTACAGGTCTGAAATCTGGGGTACAGAAAACAGTTTCCAGAATTCTTCAAATAACAATGAACAGAAATATTTGTAGTAGAAGTCAATAAAGTTTAGTAAATAACAGATCATGTAAATCTAACTGTGCTGTGTCCTGTAAAGAGGTGCATAACACTCATATGAACGTAGTGGCAACTTGAGTGCAATAAAAGTGGTTTTGGCTAACGCATTTCATAGTTCTTTGCAGGTGATTAAGATTTGGCTTGAAGAAAGGAGATTTCACTTACAAGAAAGGAAGCAATACAGATTTATAATTCACTGCCAAAGGGCGTTACCAAAATAAGTGTTGAGAACGGAGCAGGAAATAAGACTAGTAGAAATTAATGGATAAGAAGTGCATACAGTCCTTCAACATATCATTCAGTTGCTAATCTAGCATTTCTTGCAAACGAAGCAGAACTATCCTGATTCATCTCAAAACACTGACTCAGACATCAAGTCAGCCGCTCTCCTAATTGATCGTATAACTTTTATTCAGCGATCTTGTCATGGATCGTATCCTTGCTATGCTTACCGAATTGTAACAATTATCTTCTACAGCTCGATCTTCTTTATAAACTTTACAAATTAAACATCATATTACAATTTCAATTTGTATGATAAAACTATATGAACATTGAGCAGGAATATGTCAGTCCAGCGCCGTGATGGCTAACTTTGATACTCCAGATTTTTCTGAACTGCATTACCCATAATTCTCATAATTCTCACAGAAAACATCTGGGCTGCCAAGATTAGCCATCACTGCTACCGAGCAACATCTTGCAGACGTCTCTGGCAGGAAAGAAGCTAACCAACAGAAGGCCAGGGTGTGGCAACAGAAATATATTTTTCAACAAAGACACTGGTTTTAAATCTAAATATTTACCTCATCGGGGGCTTCCTGTTTCTTTAAGCCAGCACACTTCGTTATTATAAGCTCGTGGCATCTCTTGTGAACTACGCAAGTGCAAACTGTAAACAAAGGATGAAAGGTTGAGGATTCCTGGCGACTTGGCTCCAAATGACCCAATGCATTTACATTACGAACCCATTACATTCCCCGACAAACTGCATCCATGGGTGGACTTTCCATGATCCGTGTACTAAGCATAAACTGACTCTACTATGTAAATCAGGCACCTTTCACGGCAACACTTATACCATGGTAATAAAATATAAATGTATTATTATTGGTATTATTTGGTATTTTAATATAATTCTACCAAATTAAATTACTGGGACATTCCCGGCTGCCTGTTGGCATACAGTTCATAAAGAAGGTTGAAAACATACATTGATGTCATTGGAATACCGTGAGCATGTGGACAGATAGCACAAGAACTAGACTCAAATGCTGTAAATTATATGTAGTAGAGTGGGAACTGTCTTTCCTGTAATAGTCAAGCAGTTGTCAAGTACATTTTGTCCTCTCAATGCCGGGCAATGTACATAAGCCAGGTACTGAATGCCCTCAGAGATGTTTCATATGCAACTGTGCATCACACTGCAGCTCTTTCGCAATCTGGTGAGGATTTGTTTTCAGAATAAATCAGAACTCTACAAGAACAGAATTTCAATGCTACAAATTATTTTAGCATGTTTTTATTATTGCCTCCAGAAAGGTGACATGGCAACATTTTGGCTCTCTGCCAAGCCTGATAGTGACTTTCTTTATTAAGACAGGACTCTCTCGTGTAAAGGGGGCTTGCACATGGTAGTGGACATGCCACCATAAATCTTCACATTATAAATGACATTCCTTAGAATTTCCATCAAGCCATCTGATAATATGTCATGGCCCCTCTGCAATCAGATAATGCAGAAGATAAACTTCCACATTATGTTTCCATACCCCCAACAATGGAGTCATAAAAAGAGGAATGTTTGTGATAGGGGGGTTATAAAAAAGGGCAGCCCACTAATCTGATCGCCCATAAAAGGGAATGAATGCACGCCAGGTTAGCTGTGAATCAAGTAGAACAGTCCACTGAGGGCCATGCAGGTATGGAGGGCTGTTTCGATACTCTCTGCAGGGTGCTGGTGCCCTGAGTGCAGTGCAAGTCCATCTTATCATGCAGGACAGGAAACACAAATCGAGACTGTGTATCGAATATTAGTGTACATGTATTGAACTGTGGACATGTGTCCAGGGCTAACCTACCCCCATTGCTCACAGCCTATCACTGCCATCCAAGCAGGAATGTAGAAATACCTGTATGGGGGCATACAAAACTGTATTTCCAACACTATAGTGTGCCTCTGCCGCCCCTTCTTGGGACCCCCTTCTGGTCATGAATAAAGGGTTAAATAACCATTTTTTCCCTTACTGGATTCCAGCGCGGAGGTCCCGTGGCGCAGGGTCAGGCACCTCCTCCAATGTCAGCCGATAGGGGAACTTAATGCACACGTTAGGCAAGCACCACATGCGTGTTAGGCTTTTCCCATAGGAAAGCAATGAATCAATGCTTTCCTATAGGAATTTGGAAGATGCTGAACGTCCTCATGCAAAGCAAACTCCGTGAAAGGCCAGCAAGCGCACCTAGTGGCTGTCTAATAGGCAGCCACTAGAGGCAGGCTTATCCCTGCAATGTAAACATTGTAGATACTCTGAAACTAATATTACAGGGACAGTGCACCTAAACCCCTTCAATTATATGAAGTGATCTGGGTGCCTATAGTTCTATAGTGTCCCTTTAAGTGCCCATAGTTCTTCTGGTCATCTGTGATATCGCTAAAGCAAAAATTCCCCTTCCACTTCAGCAATATCACACATGACAAGAATGCCCATGAGTGCAGGGAATCCAGGTACGTGGCAAACCATTCAATACCAATTTAATTCCTTACCACCTCGTGGTGACAGGTTACTCCTTGCACCAAACCTACTACAGTCTTCTGCAGTGATTATTGTGCGTGGACTGTCCTTTTGATTTAATAAATAACCTTCATACATGGGCACTATTTACAAGATTTTATAGAGTCGCCAGATCCACCATGGCTTCCCAAACACATTTCATTCCTTTATGCTGATGGACGGCGAATACATAGTGCTTCCCGGTCTCATGAAGTATCATATGCTACAAGGGAGGGAATCAATGCATTAATGAAAAGAGGATTTCCAATGGCAGAAACTCCTACAGCATATAATTTCTACATACAACAAAGGGACACTTCCATGTGCTACCGACCACTGTTGAGAAGTGGCATGTGTCTAGAAGAACACCATGGGTTCGTTCTGGGTGTTAAATAGGCTTAGTGCATATTTTCAGCACTTCTATCACAGTGGCATCTAGGAGTCTCAAGGACATGGAGAGCTGAGCAATGTATTCTGCACACATAGAGCAACAGACATCTCTAGAGCTGCAGTCCTCGTTTATATTTAGTCCGTTGATTGGTCCAGGGTTCAGAAATGCTACCGGAGTAGAAAGGGTTAAATATATATTTGCTGGCTTCTTGCTCTATCTATAGCTTGGTACCTCTACGGCTTGTTTGTTGGATTCAGGAAGGCTGCATCATGAGCACAAAGGGTTAAGTAAGTCATTAGTGCTGCGGTTAGCAAATTTTCTGACATTTTGCCAGAATATAGTCTTAGGTTGGCAGAGTCTCCTAAACTTTGGGTACCAAGCGCATGCATAAAAAAAAATGAAAGGGCAGAAAGAGGGCAGACAGGGTGGAGATAAGATACCCAATAAGGAGCCTGAGAAATAAAAACTGGCAGAAATAAAGATTTTCCACCCGGCTCTCATCCTTAAACCAGCACAGCTGAGCAGAGATGAAACAACACTTCCTGCGGAGCAGGTTTAAAGAATCTAAACACATATTAAGAGCAGATATGTGGCAAGCTCTCTCCCATCACTGCAATATAATGTTTACTCTGCTTTTAGTGCCATATATCTGTGAGGTATTCAGGGAGTTGAGCGTTTTTAAAATGACCCAGGTGGATGAGAATAATAGATACATTTTAGAATGAAGGATACACCGAGATGTATAAATATAATCTTGGAATACAGTGTTTATTACCCAATTCAATAGCATCGGCCTTGAAAGCTGAAAAGATTTGTTGACTCTTCTGGGAATAATAACCTGTGATCCAGAGGTTTCAACAGGTTCTACAATCATAAGAACTAACTGAGCCATTCTATATCATTATACTGTAACTAGCAAGAAGGGAATTGGATTCTCAGTTATATATTGGAATCAGTAATCGACTTCAGGGAATGTAACTGGGGATCTTGAGGTTTTAACAGATTCTACAGTTAGTGTATTAACCAATCGAGCTATCAAATTCCATTTTAGGTTTCCTAATAATACGGTTAGGGATAATCTGACTCCTTCAGGTTCATGTATTATAATTAAAATATTATACACACAGTACTTGATGGACACAAGTCTCTTTTCAGCTATGTAACTATGTAACTACCTATTGCAATATTTTTCTATAAATTTCTAGCCCTAATATTCATTATAATTATAGCCAATTGCTCAGTTCCTTATATCGAGTTCCCTTCATATTGTGAATTTAGAATTGTCTTACCTTGACATTGATATCCCTGTTTTCCTATGACCCCCCTGTGGATGAGAAAAGATTAATTAGAAATGGTGCCTAATGTGAGATTTGTATATGCTAAAAATTAGGAATGTTAGTAAATCACTCCCTTAATCTCCCATCAGCCTATACTCAGTTATAACATCTTAAAGGGACACGTTTCAGTTAAATAAAATAGGCTTGAGGCGGATCAGCATTGGGGACAGTAGTTAATTAGGAGAAGAGTAGCTACATTTTCCGATTCCCCATAGAAAGGCACAGCACATAAAAATAAATTTTATTGATTACATAATTCAGATCCAATGGAATGTCATCACCTATACCCCAACCCAAGTCCCAACTAGCTGGAGAGATATAGGTCCACAACTGATAATGTTGCACTCTCCGTGAATCACGTGATGTACTGAGGTTACATCACACTTACATTCTCAACAAATTGATAACGGACCAATGTTATTCATTAGTGAAAAAAAGGGGCGAGGGGGAGGCAACCACAAACTGGTATCAAGTAAGTACATCAAAAACATTAAAAAAAGATAGTCTCAGATAAAAAAGTAAATAGACAGCTATAAATCTATAGCATACAGAAAATACAAGTTATTAGAAAGGAAAATAACAGGTGGTGAGGAAATAGCACAGATCATATTTAAAGATATTTATGTTTAACATATTTACACTTTGTTTCATTTATATTTTAATTTCTATATTTCTTAGCCATATTTAGTATTGTCAAAGATATGGCTGTATGTTAAAAAAAAAAAAAAAATGAAGTTAAGTAATTAAAATGTGCGGCAGCTAGATTACAATAGAGGAAAATAAGGGAAGAATACATCGAGTATCAAAATCCAACACAGAGAAATAAAAAAATAAAACAAATATCAAAGGTAAAATGGGTGCTCTCAGTGTTCTTTTTTGTAACATATTAAAACACACAGAAAAATAAAAAAATAAAAATAATTGTGATGTACTAAGAACACGGCTGTCTTCATATCGTTTACAAACAGAAAAGTTGCATTATTAATTTTTTGTCTGGTTTTATTAATACTATTATTTTTTTACGTTTTTTTTATTTATTTTTTTATATACAAATCCATATAACTGATGAATTTATCCTGAATAATTATTTTTCTATACATCATTTTTCAATCACCAGTTGTAAAATAACAGACGATTGAGGTGACCCTTCTTTCCTATATGTCGAGGTTATGAAAGGAAATGGTAACGTGAAAGACTATTCATAGCATACAATGTTTATACAAGGCACGGGTTTATTCCATTAGCTGCAAAGACCACGAGAGCAGTCAGTTTTTTTGCTAGGTCAGCAATGTATATTTATATCTGCTTATTCAAGGAACGTAATTGCTTTATCCCCTGAAGTGTTATAGAGGTCTCACCTCTCCGTCTGATATAGATGATCGTACCTGTGAGATCTTCTGAGGTTTCGGTCTTAGAACCAGTCTCTAGTTTTTACTCTAAAGATGTCACAGTGAGCTGGTAGATTCTCTGCGTGGGTATACAGCCTCTGGGACAGAAGAGGTCTCCTTTACATGCTACATTGATTGATGAGAACGGTGCCACCTTAAATGGTGGTTTACTTGTTAGGGTGTAGGTGGGTAATTTGATTCCATTCTGGCTCAGCACAATGCAAAGCAGCCACACTATAGGCCTCTGGCACAAGGGCACTGCCACATAATGGCCAAGCACATACATATTGGAAGACAGGGCAGGGCAGCCTTTGGCACACCAGATGTTGTGGGCAACATCTCCCATAATGCGCTTATAGCTTCAATGCTGGCAAAGCATCAGGGGGATATGTAGTCCACAACATTTGGGGTGCTGAAGGTTGCCCACCCTCTGTAGCAGGGTTTAATGGGAATTAAGTCAAAATGCATATTTTTCAGAGATAAGCAATTTACTCTATTCCACATTATTAAAAGAAAAATGCAGTAAAGAGAGAAAATAGGACACCATGAAGATGTTTAAAAGCTTATTAACCCATTGTTTCCTCCGCATTGCCAAGAAATATTGCTACGGAAGTGCAATTACACATCTTGCCAATTTTACCTTTATCCTGATGAACAACTAGAATTTTGAAACATTGAAAAAAACTTTCAACAATATTCAGAAACTGTTGCTGATATGTTTGTTTTTTTTGGCTTCGTAATGAACCATGCAAAGTTTAAAAAAAATAAACTATTGGTCTGATATTTAGGTTGTATGTGTTTTCCCTTTTTTAGTAGTAGATATATCAGTGATCGGTGATATTGTGCGCTGCTATTGTATTGAGCGCACTGTCAAGTCATCACGTGCAGGGATTGTTTGTGCGTTCCTTTGTTTGCCGCATTTCTTACCAGGAAGTAGCTTACTATGCTACATTACGGCAAGGTGAAGCCTCTTTTCCTGTTATTTGCATGGTTTAAATTCCTTTGTGACTCAAAGAATCTATAAGTCAGGAAGAAATACGTGCATTGCACAGAGGAATGTGTATCTACTGATGCACCATATGTCTTATTTGTGTACTAGATTAAGACGTGGTACAGCGCACTCTCTATGCTCTTGGGTAAAATGTTTATTTCACAATAGCCGTTTGCCATCATGCCATCACCTTGGCCACTGCAGGAATACGATATTACGCAGCTGCAAGAATACGAAATGCTTACAGTCAGTGTTACAATAGTGTCAATATCTACTTAGAATCAGAACAAAGACAATGCCAACACAACCCCTATATAAAAATATAAAAACTCCTATATATACATAAACACACCAATCCCATATTTGGAGGCACGTTGTTTGTGAAATTCTAAGGACATATAAGTAGAGAATAGGCTCGTATTAAATGCTTGCAAAACATTTCACATTTGGTTTGTTGCTTGGCTGGGCAGCTTCGTCAGGCCAGTCTGTGCCCATATAGAGCAGCGTATACTGCAAGTTTTATAGAAGGAGAAAATATATTATATGATTTACCATATAAAGTCTCTGCAGTGCGAACAGTATGTAGGTTGTCTAAGGTATGTTGCCATAAACTTATGCCCATTAACTTGGTGGACCCTGCGTCGTACAGCACCCTGACGTTTTCTTGGTCGCATCCTCTCCCTGAATACTCGTTCTTCATTTTCTTTGGGTGCTGAAATAAAAAGAAAAAAAAAAAAAAGATAAATTAACAATTGAAATATAAGTAAAGTATCAAACTGTTTGAAATGAATTTACACAAATTGAAAGCTTCAGATTTCAGAGACTCTACTACAGTAACCATTGGAGCTACCTTTGAGCATTCTGTTAATCTGATACCTGTTTAATATATTGTTTTTTTTGTTTATTTTTTAAATTTGTTTAATTTAGCAGCTGTTCCCAAAACATAAATCATAATTATTTGAATGTCACAGACGCAAAACCAAATCACAAACAACAGAACAGGCGCGTCCATTGTCTGGTTCAGTTGCATCAGCTATTCAGATGGATAAAAAAAAAATATGCACATGTCTACTGGCCAGTGGGGATAAAATTAAAAATAATCTCAACATGTTACAGCTAACATACAGCTAACAGAACTCTCAACCACAATACCATGCTCGGTTTTGTTTGATAAAAAAAAAAACCACAACTTTTTCTGATGCTAATGTCATCAAACTTATTACTATTATCAATTTATTCAAAACTGGGTTTAAATCTATGCCAACCTAAAATTTCTGCTGTTAAAATTAGTTGGGCTTAACTCGTCATCAGTAATCACACAACCATGTCGACATTGGAAGGTTTTAATGACAAGCAAAATGACGATATTGTGAGCTTTGTGATTTCATCACAGGTTCGTTATCAGAAATAAAGTCAATCACTAACACGGGTATCTTGGGATCTGTGGATGATACTACACAACCCTCATCTACACAAAGCTATTTTATGTGTTTGTAGAGTTTGTTTTGCTCATGTGCTTAATAACTGTTATTAAGTATAATTATTTCTGAGGTATTCATTAATTTGTTGAAAAGCGTTGTCAGTGATTTTTTGTAACTTTGGCTGTTGAATCAAAAGACAAAAATGGTTCCGTTAAGGTACCAATTTAGAGTGATTGTGATCATTTAAGCTTAACTGCTTAGCATAATTCCCTTTCTTCCCACATTGTAAATTCAAAAAATATTGTCTAAAAATATTTAAGAGGAGCTACTGTGTCGACATCATTAGCAGCTTGCTGGTTGCTATGAACATGTAGATAATTATTAAGTGGTAGATTGTGATCAAGGCCAGAATTTTATTCAAACAAGCATCTGTCTGGGACGATGGAAACCTTACACTACAGAATATCTGTTTTGAAATATTTAAAATCTACACATTGTGATGGCTACTAATTTTTTTTCATACAGCCTACCCCTGGCATTTAGAATCATGCATCTGTGACCCCAAGCATAACACAATGAAAAAATATATTTTGTTTCTGTACATTTGCTGGCAATTAGGCTAGTGTAAAATTATTTGGGGCATTAGGAGGACACTCCGCACACCTAAAGCACTTTACCTTGCTGAAGTGCTATGTGTGAAGAGCGTGTCCTTTTTTTTTTTTTTTTTAGATAAAGTGAAGATTTCAATAAAATTAGCAAATTTACAAATTAACCTTGTTACACCCCTTTGGCTGTCAATCAGACACGTCCTGTTACTTCCTGGTTTGTTTGGCACAGTGGAGCTAAACTCAAGAGTCAAACATTTCCCATTGAGCTGTATTGGGAAGTCTGTGATTGGACAGCCACAGAAAGCCTGAGTTAAGGAAGAATGAGAGGGCTTGCAACGGCGGCAGACAAGACATTTGTAGCTTTGCAAGCAGTTTTTAAATACACTTCCAATGAAAAAACTCATAACTTAATTAGGGAAATATTTACAAAATTGGTAAAAATATATTTTTTCCCCATCTGTGTATTCTTTAATCATGATTGTCATAATTGACATGACATGGTCCCTTTAATACGGTTATACTTGTATGACTTTGCCACCCATTGAAACATGGTATTTACTGTTATACATCCTTTGAGCATAGCTGTGAATCACATTCACGGCGCTGTCTGCTGGCTACCTAAGTACATGTACAATAGCAGGTCGCCTGGGGGTATATCATGCTGTGCAGTCTGTGAATGTCTGAGCATATTGATAATTTACAACAATAACCAGCAGGCCAGAAAAACCAATTGCTGTGAAGTAGATCCCAAGGTCAGAGTAGAACGTTAACGAGAAGAAAAATGTCAGGCTGAACAAATCAGACTGTGGCACTCCATCTACTTGATGAAAATGTCAACCGCACAAAACCTTTCAGAGAAAATAAATCCACGGACAGGGCAAGGAGTCATTTTCTGAGTATAAGCTTCTATGCTGCCAAGGTCTTTATCATCAAATTTAGCTCAGGAAAGGTTTATCTTTGTGTGAATTGGTATATTATACACTGTGTGAAAAAATAAAATAAAAAGAGTATAATATATATAACTACACATACAAACACACAGGATCATTCAAACATTGAGCACACCTGCTTGAAGACAACTTTTTCATGATTATTCTTGCTTTTACTGTATAAATGTGAAGTGTCATGATCCACGTGTTTTGTTAGGTGAGAAAGTTAAAGGAACACTACTATAGTCACCAGAACAACTGCAGCTTAATGTATTTGTTCTGGTGAATATAATCATTCCCTCAGGTTCTTGCAATAAACACTGTTTGCTTCAGAGACAAGGCAGTGTTTACATTACAGCCTAGTGATAACCCCACTGGCCACTCCTCAGATGGCTACTAGAGGTGCTTCCTGGGACAGTGCTTCACACTGTGCAGTACCGTTCTTCAGTGTCTCCACCCAGTGGCGTACACACAACCCATGGGGCCCCGGTGCGAAAACTGATCCGGGGCCCCCTCTCCCCCCGCGCGAGCGCTTACTCTGCGCAGGCTGGGGCCGCAACACATGGGGCGGGCACCTGGTCGCAGGGCTGCGACCCGTGCGACCGCGGTATGTATGCCAGTGCATGCATAAACACATACACTTAAAGGACCACTACAGACACCCAGATCACATCAGCTCAATGAAGTGGTCTGGGTGCCTGGTCTCTCTAGTTTTAACCCTGCAGCTGAAAACATAGCAGTTTCAGAGAAACTGCTATGTTTCACTGAGGGTTAATCCAGCCTCTAGTGGCTGTCTCATTGACAGCCGCTAGAGGATTTTCTGCGATTCTCACTGTGAAAATCACAGTGAGAAGACGCTGAACGTCCATAGGAAAGCATTGAGTAATGCTTTCCTATGGGCGGTTTGAATGCGCGCGTGGCTCTTGCCACACATGTGCATTCGGAGCTGAGAGGCGGATGGGGACGGAGAGATCCCCAGCGTTAAGGGAGTCCGGCGCTGGAGAAAGGTAAGTGCTTAAGACACACACTCTCATGAACAGACGCACACATTTACTGACAGACACATACTCAGTGACAGACGCACACAAACATACTCAGTAACAGACACACTCACTAACACTAACACACACACTCACTAACACTAACACACTCACTAACACTAACACACTCACTAACACACTCACTAACACACACACACACACTAACACACACACTCACTAACACTAACACACTCTAACACACACACTCACTAACACACACACACACACTCACTAACACACACACTCACTCACTAACACACTCACTCACTAACACACTCACTCACTAACACACTCACTCACTAACACACTCACTCACTAACACACTCACTCACTAACACACTCACTAACACTAACACACACTCACTAACACACTCACTAACACACACACTCACTAACACTAACACACACACTAACACTAACACACTCACTAACACACTCACTAACACACACACTCACTAACACTAACACACACACTAACACTAACACACTCACTAACACTAACACACTCTAACACACACTCACTAACACTAACACACACACTCACTAACACACACACTCACTAACACACACTCACTAACACTAACACACACACTAACACACACTCACTAACACTAACACACTCACTAACACTAACACACTTACTAACACACACACTCACTAGCACTAACACACTCCCTAACACTAACACACTCACTAACACACACACACTCACTAACACACACACACTCACTACCACTAACACACTCACTCACTAACACACACACACACACACACTCACTAACACTAACACACTCACTAACACTAACACTCACTAACACTAACACTCACTAACACTAACACTCACTAACACTAACACACTCAAACTTTTTTTTTTTTAATCCCCCCAGCCTCCTTACCTGTGGGAGAGCTGGGGGGGATTCCCTGGGGTCCAGTGGTGTTGCTGGCCAGGCTGTCACCCGGCTGGCTGGCGGGCGCGCGAGGGAGCACTGTCCCCTGGGTGCTCCCTCTTCAGCTCCCTCGCGCGCCACGTACTGATGCCGGAGCCGGAAGATGACGTCATCTTCCGGCTCCGGTTTCAGTGCGGTGCGCGAGGGAGCTGAAGAGGAAGCACCCAGGGGACAGTGCTCCCTCGCGCGCCTGCCAGCCAGCCAGCCAGCCAGGTGACAGCAGGGCCAGCCTCGGGGGGCCCGGAGGTGGCCGGCTCCTGGGCCCCCCAGCAGAAGAGGCTGGCCCAGTGACCTACATACCTGGGTCGCAGGGCGGCCGGGCCCCCTGGTGGGCCGGGCCCGGTCGCAGCCGCGACCCCTGCGACCCTGGTATGTACGCCACTGTCTCCACCCTCTGCATGGGGACACTGAACTTTACTCATAGAGATGCATTGATTCAATGTATCTCTATGAGGAGGTGCTGATTGGCCAGGGCTGTGTTTGGCTTGTGCTGGCTCTTCCTCCTTGACTATCTCTGCCAATCCAATGCTTTCCTATGTGAAAGCATTGTGATTGGCTTTGAATTACACTTCTGATGATGTCAGCCAAGCAGGCAGATTACAGGCAGAGCCAGCAGCAGCAGACTGGATTAAAGGTAATATTATACTATAATTAGAGGGGTAAGCCTGACCAGGACACCATGGCACTCAATAATTATTCTTGAACTGCAACACTGAACCCTCCCATTGGCTTTTATTTCTGGTGTAGCTAGCTATTGCAACTTGCAAATGAGCATACTCTCCGCAAACAAGTCACTCATTGACCACACACAATCTAGAACAGCTCACTTGCAGTATGAATAGGCCTACTGACTTTAGAGTTTTAATATAATATAACTATCATACTCCTTACAAGCACACTGTGTTTCGAGGAAGCTGTAACAAGCCAACCAAAAGTAAGCAGATGTGCACCGCTGCCACAAGTTTGTTAATCCTTAATGTAATGTAGAGAGCATAAAATAAGTAAAATACAGTATGCAATTACTTCGTAAGTAATTATGAATTTTTAAGAGTGGCCTAGATTAGATAATCAAATAAACTGAAGAAAATGCACATGTGTGGACCATACAAGGTCAGGCAGACTATAAGAAAACTTGGATTTAGAGCTTAAATTCAGTCAAGTCACATGTCTGCGAAACTAGCAATTAACTGGAAATAAAGAAGAAGAATGAAAAAAGGTTCAGAATAATACTAATAGAGATTCTTCTAACATTATTGGTTTAGACAAGTTGTAAGAAGTTGGTCTAACTAATGTTACAAGGAATGGAGGTGAACGATCTATTCTCAATATATCTAATCTAACAGGGGACGCGTGTGTTTTTTGGGGGGAGAGGAGTGCCTGTAGTTATAACCATTAGATGACATTATACCGATAGTAATTTATGTAACAAAGTAAGTCGTTTAAATGAAATACAAAGTATTACACTTACACAAACCATTGTCAAACATTTATTGCAAATTAAAGACACATTGCTGAGGACATCCTAATATCCAAAACATTTTATTTCAGGATGAATTGGATTGAAGCGCAAAGCAAATATACCCCGCAAAACACGACATCTGAAAAATGTCTGCCGGTTATCTTTTTAAAGTCATTTTTTAGCAGCAAGCTATTATTAGGAGTTAAATTCATTGTAATTGTCTTTAGGACATCAGTACTTTATCTGCGTTGTTTTTTTTTAATTTTTTTTATTATTTTTTTTACGTCAATGAAACCTTTCTGTAATTTACCTAGTTAATGCCTTAAAATGTTTTTTTTTCCCAATTTTTTTTTAACTGATCACTTATTTTACATGCTGGTTAATTTGCTGTAACATTTACAAATCTCATTAGTTTTCCTCAGTCAATGGTTTCATTCACAAATCACACTGTATTTAACTCGAACACCTACTGAAACACAAGGAAAAAACATTGTGGTAAAAATGTAATCCTTGTCAAAATCTTAAATTAAATGAAATTAAAATGGTACTTTATCCATGTTACCTAAAATTAAATCACAGACAATGTATATGTTCTCATATGTTGCTCCTGTCTGTTTTCTGCAAAATGGCCATTAGAGGGCACCCAAACATGAAACGAGAAAATCTGGAAGATCTATAATATTCTGTAACCATAACCGGATATCTTTCTTCTCTAAGCACCTTTATACAAAAGCAACCTGCTCGATATTTAAGACAGAGCTGTTCAGTACTTCTAACACTATTAAGACTACAGATAAAAGTTATGTGGCATAAATTAACTAGCATGACATGAATGTTGTATGTATTCTTTTCAAGAGAATTCTAAAAATTCCGCACTTAGTTCAGCAAACATAAATTATCCAAAACATCACTTCGAGATGGTATTGCTGAGAAGACGAGGTACGGCTGGCAAATAACATGTGACTTTGGGTGACTCAGAGACACAGTATTAAATAAATGATGAAGAATCAAACCAGCATGTTTTTAGGAGGTTATTACAAATAAGAAATAAAGCATGTAATATTATACAAAATACGGTAAAACGTGGCCAGCACGGTAACAGAACAGTAGCCTGTGTATGCCCCCCTTCTTTCTTCCTATTTATGCAGTATACCGGTTTGGTAGGATGACTAACTATATTTTAAGTGCTCTGTAGCATTTTGACAGCATTAAAAGGAAACTATAGGCACCCAGACCGGTTCAGCTCATTAAAGTGATCTGGGTGCAGTATTCTGTCCCCTTAACCTTGCAATGTCAATCAGATAGTCACTAGAGGCAAAGCATGCTTGTTACATACATTTTGGTCACCGAACAGATGGTAGAAGTCCTCACACACTGCATGAGGACATCCAACGTCGGTGAGAAGGAGCAGCACAACAAATTCCATATTATAGATTTAATAAATATATAGAAAAATTATATTTGTTACTGCTTGTCCCTTATTTTTACTTCTTCTAGCTTGATCTCTGAGTGCAAAATATACACAGAATACATCTATTTTGCAGTACATTGATTGGCCAGTTTTGACATCATTTTCAGTTCATCTGAAACTTTTTTCCAGAAACTATTGCATTGACGAAATTCGTCCAAATTGAAACATCACATGCGCGAAACCCGAGTTGCCCAAAACTATTTTTATTATAGTTTTATGCCATGCACAAGCCTAGCTAGTAATGACGATATTTGTACATCATGCAGGGAGTGTACAGGGCAGTAATGAGATCATCTGCACACAGGGCCAATGAGTTTATGTATACCTGCCGAGGCCATGCAATCTACCTGTACCATCCCATTTGTAGCCTGGCAGCTATGAAACTCATTAGTACCAGTGTATTAGACATTAAGAGATGGGAATTTGCTTGCTGGTGCTACTAGCTGATTTTGACATGGAAATAATGTATAGTATCAGTTGTGGACCCATATGTCAATATTCTTAGCAGAGTAACCCTTTATTCTATCAAAAAGTATTCTAAACTAAAATATTTTGGGGGTGTTCTTGCTTCCTCAAAGGGATGTTCTACTGAATAAAGGATCAAGAGCAGGAACGAAAATGAAAAATTACCCTGGGATATTTTGCCAGGCAGCGGTTAGGAAAGGGGATATAACACAGTTAAAAGAGAGGAATTGGCTTTTAAGGGAATGGCGAGAGGCCCCTTTAAATGATTATTTTATTATTTATACAGCGCCATCAAATTCCGTAGCGCTGTACAATGTAAATGGAATACTGCTTTGGAAGCAGAGATAGAGGTTACTAAATATCATTCTCCAATCCAGTTATTAACTCCCTTTCCCAAAAGGCCAGTTCTCAAATGACAAACTGGAAGAAAAATATGGCAGGTTCCACAGTGAAGATATAATAAGAAATATATTTGTTTAATGTTACAGTGCTCCATATTTAGTGCACAAAAATCATCGTTATTTTAATCCATGGGATTTTCCTTCAAGCACCTCTTCTTTTATTCTAAGTACTTTCTTGCCGGGTTAATTAGTCTACATGTATATTTGGAATAATCCCTAGGCAATATCAAATAATAAAAGCACACTGATCAAGCTCATTTAGTAGAAGTTAGAAGAAAAATCTATATCTAAAATGTTCTAGAATCTTTTTTTCTGGGTTGTTTTTTTTTTTTTTGTCAGAATATATTTAAGTGAAGATGTAGCAGAAGACAGCAGGTTTTTAAGGCAATGTTAAAACGTAGGCTTTATGCAGGATGTCAGCTTTCTCACAGCAATTTTGTTTGGTTCGTTTCCAACTTCTGCTCGGAGGGGCCTGTGGGGATGCAGTAAATGCGATGGCTCGTAGTTATAGAGGCTTCGAGAAAAAGCTTCATAAATATTTAAAGATTTTCTATAAAGTGGTGCGTGAGTAAGCATTCTTTGTGTATATTCCATCATTTTCAAATATTTACTGTGAGGTTTAATCGGTTGTGGATTTTACAAAAGCATCATGCCAGAGTATTCCACACACTAGCAGATTGGAACGCTTAGAGAAAAGTAGAGAGAGAACGTGGCCATTGTATTAACGTTCCAACAAATGCAGAACGTTAGAACCTGCCTTACTTTTCAATTTACTCTGAGCATCTAATTAAGAAAATATATCTCCCCAAAGAGTACATACAATACAATATACATATTATTTTTACTATGTTCCAGCATTTTGTTCATCTTGGTTGGTGGGTCTGGTGATACATGACCTTGACTCAAAAATATTCGGTAAATGTCAAAAATAAATTTCTCCTGGAATGTTCCAACTTATTGAGCAATTGTAAATACAACGAGAAAAGGCAATGCACTTGCACATTGTCAGGATCGGGACAGGGATCCAACACGCAAAGTACAAACAGGACAGGGTACGTATACCGGACCTTAGAATGGCCGGACTAACGTACGGAGAGTAAAGAGAATGGTCAGAAACAAGCCGAGGTCGAGGGAACGAGAGGACAGGTGAGCGAGGAACAAGCCGGGTCAAGGATACCAGAGGGAAACAGAGTAAGTCAAACTAGCCGGGACGGAACCAAAGGAATAACTGAAATCGCCAGAGCACTGTGTGACTAGACAGGCTAGAACCACGACAGGGCAATGAGTGAATGGGAGAAACAGGTTTAAATACCCTGGTTACAGTGAGTATACCCGCCTCCGACGAGTCCTGAGTGGCTTCCAGTCACTTGAGTGACAGATCGGTCCGGACTGACGTCATGACGTCGGGCAGCGTGCGTGGCGTCATAAAATGAGACGGATCCCTCGCGGCCGGCGTGAGAGTGTCTAGGAGAGCCGCGAGGGATGGAGGAAGCCGACCTGCTGGAGGAGTAAACTACTAAGTCTCTACCTCTTTTGGAGGTAGAGGCTTCAGGTACCCTGACACACATTTCCTGTTATGCAAATCAATTCGGACAAAATTGGGATATGAAATGGGTCAAATAGCCAGGTGGACATAGGTTCTGATTCGGAATGATTCACCATCTTACCAACCAAACAAAAGAAGCACACACATTTCTAAATATATAACTGTACATGCAAAAAATTAGAGCACTCGTAGATCTTGTGTAAAAATTATATTCAAACAGTGATTATAACAAAAATTATCAATGTTTCAGCCTCTAGGGCAGGGGTAGGCAGCCTTTTCACAGCACTGTGCCAAAATAAGATTGTGATGTCCCGTAGCTTGCTGGTCCTATTTTTTTCAATTGATGTTGCCATATTCTGCTTGTGTTATTTATACGGCAGTAGCTTTGTGTTGTTTTGTTTGTGAGTATATGAGCTATTATATTGTATATGTTCAGGAGTAGTTTGTGGTGTCGTGTATGATACATATGAATGTGGGCTGTGTATGGGGGCTGCTTGTGGAATTGTATGTGGATGGATATGTCACATTGTGTGTTTGGTAGTGTGTGAATGTGTGGGGCTGTTTGGGGTATTGCATGTGAGAGGTTGCATGTGGGGTTGTGTGCATGTATGTGGATTGTTAGTGGTGTTGAGTTTGTGGGGATTGTGTGTACGTTTGTGTGTGGGCTGTATTATTTGTATGAGAGGAGGGTTATTCTGCAGCTCTGTGTATATCTAGCAGTTAGGGTGGCTTCCCTGGAGTCCACTGGAGACCAGGCTGGCCAGGTACAGGTCAAGGACAGTTGCTGGAACAGCAGCTGCAGGCTGCCCTACTACAGTGTGGATTCCCATTTACAAGTGCTGGGAGGAAGTGATCTGTGCTCACTTCCTCTACGTGCTGCAATGCATAAATTGAGGATTGTCCTTCACCACCTTTTCGTATTAGCAGATATCTGAAGTTTCACTGGGACTCCTGATAGGACAGAGCCTGTTTGGCTCAGGCAGCCTTGAGTGCCGTGCAAAGACACCTCGAGTGCCGTGCATGGCACACGTGCCATAGATTGCCTACCCCTGATCTAGGGTCTTTATCAAGAGTATATCTTGTATGTATATCAAGTAGATAGACTGACAGACAAAACCGAATATAAATTAGAGAGATTGCTAGTCCTTAGATAAGCCCAAATATTTTCTAAAATATAGCTGTATTTTAATATATTTCACTAGTGCATGCCTAGACCATATGAACAAGTCAGGGTTTTTGCTGTATTTTTTTTTTATCCACACATGGCTTGAAATTTCCTTACATGTTATAGTCAGCTGGTTTCAGTTATGGTTAAATTATGAATGGTGGAAAATCCAAGGATTTAAAATAAAAGTTAATAAAAATGTGCAGCAAAACATAATACACCCAGTGATATACCATCAACTTGATGTTTTTCGAGTACAATGGACAACCCTCATATCCATAGATATTATCTATGTTATTATCTTAGTTAATGGGTGAAATCCCACATAAAGGGAAAAAAAGGTTCGAGAAGGGAGAGCTCAAACTATACAGATAACCACGTGATTTGTCATGCAGACTTAAAGGGACACTCCATTGCCCAAACACAAAATAAATAAATATCACTGTTTTTTTATATACTCCATATGAAGCCATACATGCATTAAATCATGCATTTCTTTTTCATAAGGGGTATATCTAAGACCAAATTTTAAAAGCTGCAGATTTCTGGTCTGCAGCCTAGACAAGCCCTCCCATTCTAACCCAGCCCAGACTTTCTGTGGCTGTCCATTAACGATACACCATTACAAACTGGCACTAGAAGGAACACAGGAATTAGACGGAAGTCTCCACAGTTATCATTAAAGCAAAGGCATGTCCCATTTGTCATTAATACAATTTATATAAGATCTGATATGAAACACATCCCATGTGAATACAACACATCTTTTAAAAGATCACATAAAGTGGTCTGCGTGCAGTCTCCCGGACCCTCTTAATCTTGCAATGTAAAACACTGCAGTATTTGAGAAAGTGCAATTTTTACATTGCAGGGTTAAGTCCTCCTCTAGTGTCTGTCAGTATGACAGCCACTAGGGGCGCTTCTGCTGCTCAGGCAGAGTAAAACATGGTCGAGTGAGGCAGGAACCCTATTGGAAATCATTGATTCACTGCTTTTCTAAGGAAAAGTTTATGAGGAGCATTGAATTGGATCACCTTGGAGGAGGTCATGCCTTCCCAATGACACCACCCGGAGAGGAGAGGTCAACAGCGCAGAAGGAGTCTTGGTGCTGAAAAAAGGTAAGTTAATGGGGGTTAACTATTTAGAGCTAGCGAGAGGGACTCTATAGTCCTAGGAATAGATGTTTGTATTCCTAACGCTATAGTGTTCATTTAACATAGTTACAACCATTACAAGGGCACCTCTTGCAGCCATACCATCTTCCTATGCTAAACAATATAGGCTTTATTTTCTGTGCGAATCTATGTCACATACTTACTGATAAAATATTCCCTAAAGTACATGCCCTATGTGCAACGCATCGAATGCCCTATGTGCAACGCATCGAATGCCTTCCTGTAATTGCATTTAATTATTGATCGAATGTTTAACTTTGCCAGATTTACAGAAAAAGAACAGGATGGCAAACAATTAAAGAATAATAATATTAATGGACATGACGGTTTGAAACTTAGATGAACAGTTAGGAGAATTCAGAATCGATGTGTTACTTTTAAATATTGCTTTGTGGATATTTAGCTGTGGAGAAGGAAGCACTAGCTCCAAGTGGCTAAAATTATTATAAGAGAAAGTAGAAGCAGATCTATCTCACACCCCTTATCAAATGAAAACCTAAGAAGCACAGATGGAGAATAACATCCAGTTGGATTTGTACGTGCTATCTTCTAAGAGAACATCTTTCATGATCATTTATTTTCAGAAAAGATATTTGAGAGGTTCATATTGTTTTCACTGAAATTGACCGATTTGCATTTGGCATGAAATATCCATTCATCTGGGTACACTGCCAACATAGTTAGGATGGTTTGGAACTTGGGCCAGTCCGATGCAGAAATTTGCCTATAAATGGATTTTCAACACTCTTAAAAACCGATGTTCCTGGCAGAAAATAATTTATGCAACAAGAAAATACATAGCTGGATGGTACTTCGTGAGATGTTTAGCTCCCTGCTTCTCAAAGAGTTAATATAGTAAAAGGATAAGCTGCCATGGGGGATTTTCTTTTAACAGTGGATCCCCCCCACCATAGGCTAAAATAAAAAAAATAAACGAAAACGAAAAAAAATACACTTAACATGAACCAAAGGAGTATAACCATTATCTAATCGATTTAGCTAATAAAACTCATTGCCTTGGAATTCTTTAAAAAATATATAACATTCTCAGAACTCGTGTAACCAAAACAGCAGCACCTGATTTTGTAAAGAATTATTACAATGGAAAAAAAAATAAAAAAAAATAATAAGATTACAGTGCATTGGACACATTGAAAAAACACATAAAAATAAATAAATGCTACTAATGCAATCCAACGATTTCCCAAATTCCATTTATAGAAATTCTGCTTCTTTATTTCCACCCATAATACAAACAGTATGTGATTTTTTTTCCCCCGTTCCTATACAACTAAAAGATCATTATAATGTTGCTATGGTTACCAATCACAGTATGTAAAATTCCACCTTAAATAAGATTTCTCAGAAAAGAAGTTACGAGCTAGGAGTGTAGCTGTGTTTGTGAGAGAGCAACGTGAATCAATAGAACAGATGGCCCATGTGAATACTCCGTTAGAGGAGAAAGAACGCAAGACAATGTTTGAGGGTTTTTTTTTTCCAGAACGTTATTTTGGTTTCAATATAGATTGTAGACGAGATCATTAGCGATCATGAAAAGTTGTGTGTTAATGAACAAAAACAGCAAATTTTCAATACTACCAGGTGTAGAATCGTATTGCCAGCTAACACACAAAATTAACAAATGGCGTTTAATGGCGTTTAACTGTGCAGAATTTATTTTTGAATGCCATCGCTTCGCCTACAGAACAGATGGCAAGTTTGTGGGTTGACGCCAGGTTTATTCCTATAAGCAGTGGGTTCATGACAAGGGCATCAGAAACAGGGTAGGGGATAACGTCTTATCAGCTCCCCACCATCTTGGAAGCGTGTATACAGGTGTGCTCTGACCTTATAGGTGAAAGAGATGCATTTAATAAATAAAGTTCAATTTCTTTACCATGGAGAAGAGTTTATGTGCTACGTGCATCTGCTGGCTGTTTTCTATACCAGAATTACCACTGTTTCTTTATTATTATTATTATTGCCATTTATATAATGCCAACAGATTCCGTAGCGCTTTACAATATTATGAGAGGGGGGATTTAAAGGACCACTATAGTGCCAGGAAAACATACTAGTTTTGCTGGCACTATAGTGTTTCTAGGTCCCCCCCACCCTCAAGGCCCCCCCTCCCGCCGGGCTCTATGGGGTGGAAGGGGTTAAATCTTACCTGTTTTCCCACGCCGGGATCCCACGACGCGGGGAACTCACCTCCTCCTTTTCGCCGTCATCGGCTGAATGCGCATGCACGGCAAGAGCCGCGCGCGCATTCAGCCAGTCCATAGGAAAGCATTCTCAATGCTTTCCTATGGACGCTGGCGTCTTCTCACTGTGAAAGTCAATGAGACAGCCACTAGAGGCTGGATTAACCCATAGGTAAACATAGCAGTTTCTCTGAAACCGCTATGTTTACAGCAGAAAGGGTTAATCCTAGATGGACCCGGCACCCAGACCACTTCATTAAGCTGAAGTGGTCTGGGTGCCTATAGTGGTCCTTTAACTATAAATAGGACAATTACAAGAAAACTTACAGGAACAATAGGTTGAAGAGGGCCCTGCTCAAACGAGCTTACATTCTATAGGAGGTGGGGTGTAAAACACAATAGGACAGGAATTCGCAATCAAATAAGGTGGGAGTGAGGCAGTGGTGGAGGAGAGAGTAGAGAGCTGCCCTTTAGGAGAGAGCAAGAGACAGGTATGTGAGGTAGAGGTTACTCTGGGAGGCTATAAGCTTTCCTAAAGAGATGCGTTTTAAGGCTCTTCTTAAAAGATGCAAGACTAGGGGAGAGTCTGATGACGGCAGGCAGGCTATTCCATAGAAAGGAAGCCACCCGCGAGAAGTCCTGCAAGCGTGAGTTGGCTGTACAGGTGCGAACATTTATGCTTCATAGAAAATCCCACCAGACGCAGTGACATCTCTTCGTACAAGCACACACAATCGTCATATACAGATATTGCCTATGACAAAGGCTGATATAGAGACTGGATCAGGACTTAATGGTGGTGAAAACAGAGGGGGAAATACCTCGCAGTGACATTGGGGTTGTGGGTAGAGTCCCTACGGGGTCCTGAAAAGCATAAACCTAATTTTGGCACCATTTCATTGTCAGTCCCATGTCTCCTGTAATACAGAGAGAGAGGCATACCACTTCCAATTATATAATTTGTGACTGTGCCACTTGAATGCCCCATATTTGAAGTTAATTAGATTGTAAGCCTGTTTGACAATGTCCACCTCTCTAATGTACCCGTATGTCATGCATGTTTTGTTTGAATTAAATGGTTTTACTGTTGTTGTTTTTACAGAATATGTTTGTGCTATACAAAGCATTTTAAATTACATAACATAGTGTTGAGTTATTGCTGTAAGAGCAGGATTTTAATGCAGTGGAAGTAAAGAAGCTAATACATCAGTGCCAGGAAAACAAAGTTGTTGAAACTATAGTGCTAATGTGTATTATACCCCCATAATAGCATAAGGGAGATTAAAATCTCACGAATGTCCCTACTCGCTATGCCGCGAGCAGGGGCATGTCTACTAAACAGTTAGCAGCCAGTGGCTGCTCACTGTTAAAAAAAAAAAAGCGCCCCCTAGTGTACCTCCTCCTGAGCCCCCACCCGTGCCGCACGAGTGGGGGCTATTAAACTGAACGACAGGACGTTCGGGTACACAGGAAACGGAGCACACTTTGCTCCTCCGCTGGTCAGAGATGGTCAGGCAAAGGAAACCTTCATAGGACAAAATAGTCCCTACTTAAAGAAAACTAGAGCAGACAGGAAGAAATGAAGAACAGATCCTGAGAGAGGGAGAGAAGAGGAATCGATTAAAGAAAGGTAAGTTCGGCATGACCGTGCCGCTTTAATAAATAACCCTGAAAGTTATGAAACTAACACCGATTGTCTGAAACACACTACTATTTATAGGCATGGTAGTATATCTGTAAAGACGTGGCCTGAACCTGTCCCTTTAAGACCAAATTGCATGAATACAACAAAAAGAAAAAATATAGAAAACAGACAAAAATATCGCACTGATTTTATAAAGGGCATGGTATTTCAGTGTCCTTGCTGTCTCTCGCCTAAAACTAACTGTAGAAACCTTGCATTTATATTATTAAACAAATCAATAGTTGAACGCACTGATTAATATTTTATCTATTGGCTTGCTTTTTGGAATACAGTAAAACAATACATTTTAATTCTTGGATTAGATGTGACTCTACCATGAAAAAATCTTCACGGACAAGATTCTATTGCTCAATCGTCCAAACACTTAACTAATTTATATTCACAGTAGGATGTAACTTTCTATGTTAAGTTCGGAATCCTATGTTAGGTTCATAATGCAGACAACATTTTTTTTTTAGAAGAAGAAATAAGATTTCAAAGCAAGTTTTATGAATTAACAAAGTAAATCAGTTTAAAATATCTGGTCTTGACTAGACTTCACGGCGGAAAAAATTTAGTTGGACTGAATCAATTCATCCAGAAAAATTATAAAATAGTTTTGGTTGATTCGAGATTCATTCGTGTGGAGTTTCGGGTTGAGACAAATTTTGCCCATGCAATCATTTCGGGAAAAACTATTCGGGCAAATCAAAATGGTGCAAAAATAGGCCAATCAATTGATTGCATAATATAAATATTATTTATATATTTTTCAGTGCATTGATACGATCCATTTGACTCACAGATCAAATGAGAAGTAACCGATAGAGTGAAACTGAAATCTAGATTTAAACACGATACATTTATTGAATATAAAATACAATAGATATAATATATATAAAATGATTAATTTTTTTACTGCTGTACCTTTTTTCTCCTCAATTCTCTGTTGATATGTGAATAAAATCAACATTTACTGGATGTCCCCTAACCAATCATCTCTTTTTGGCACCACAGGCAGATCACCAAATTCCGAAACAAAGGAAATGACTTGTCCATGGTTTTATGATTTGTTCATGTGACAATAATGAATTCGGATGACTCACCGACTTCCAAAATTCGGACAAAACCCAATTTATTTTAACTGAGTGCACAAGTCTAGTCTTACCATACATATAAATTTATGACGTTGAGCCAAACTGTAAATTTATGAAATAAAAAGTTTCAGGTGTATTTTGGGGGATGTCATAGGAGTGTCATTTACACCATGTATCTTATAGCTTTCCTAATCTCTCTCAAAACATTGTAATGTATGAATGGATGCAGAGGCTTTGGGGCACAAATTGCACGCGTCCCTTCTAATGAAGTTTTAAATAGGTACATCTGCAGTTCATGTTTTCCTTAAATATAATGATCAAGCAGAGGTGAAAGACATGGGAAAAAAACACTTTTGTTGACTTTCAGATGTCAAATTCTTTCACAATATAATAATTTCTTCAGGTTTTGTAAAATAAAGCGCTCCTGTGCAATCACACATCTAATTTGCATAAATGTATGCACAATGCGTCTTATACACATACATGCATTATATGATTGCACAAGATCCATGCAGCAAGAAAAAAAAAGATACTCAAGCACTGTTCGCCAAGAAGCCATAATTAATCACAGCCTTCTGTAATATGTCTTATTCTCTCCATGATAGATGACATGTTAGTCCTGTCAGCATACGAAGAAAGACTGGCTTTTGTTGGCACAGCCATGTGTTGTTCTATCCACAGTTTTTTACCCCCAGACTTTACGGGCACAGATATTAAAAAATAAATTTAATAAAATGCATATTTAGACCAAACATGATAACAAAGCTGTCTACCAAAAAATGTACTGCCAACAGATATAGAATCCTAATTAGAAATGAGAGTCTCGGACGGAAGTGAATGAGGTGAGATGTTTAGATGTCAGCTAATTACAGCCAAGTTTTCGCAGTTAACCTTCTAAGAAACGTGAGAAAACGTGAAGGAAAACGCGAGCAGTTGCCTGCATGTCTTCTTTGGGGCAGAAAGATAACAAAAGTGCATGTCTGCTCCGATTCAGAGCCCACAGGCCGAAGATACAACTATTGGTCCCTGTGGCATAAATATATAGATACACTACCAACCAGATAATGGAACAATGAGCCTGAGAGATCCGGTTCTGGGAGATGACTCGATTGGAAATGGGCCCGTGCTGTCAATCTTCCCATACGTTACAACCTTCTCACAGGATGCCATGCTCGGAACCACTGTTTCCTTCCCCTCTTATTCCCAGTATTTTTTTTAGGGTTATTATTTAATTTCTTTTATTCAGCATTTTGGAAGGTATCACTCTTCAGCAGGGAAGAGGAACTTGGCTCTTATATGTTCCATGAGGCTCTCTCTGTGCAGAGATGACATAGCTATTTAATTGTCTCTACCACACATATATATTGCACATTGCGCTTAAAGCTATTGGGTGCTGTGCTCTGAAGAAATAAATAGGTATAAAGACTGAAAGTTTGATAGATTGATCTGTGCAGCCTAGATAGCATACCAGTAAGCATTATTTTTTGCAGATTAAAGGGACACTATAAGCAACAAAACAACTTTAGCTTATTGAAGCAGTTTTGGTGTATAGATTATGCCCATGCAGTCTCTCTGCATAATTCTTAATTCTGCCATTTAGTAGTCATATAACTGTTGGTTCTCTCCATGCAGCCCTAGTACTGATTGAAAATGGAACCATTGTTACATGTAGGCCATGTGACTCACAGCCAGGGGAGGTTACAAAAACAGAAACAAAAGTGATTTAACTCCTAAATGGCAAAGAACTGCGCAGTGAACCTGCAACAGCATTAGCTATACATCAAAACTGCTTCAATATAAAGGGTTTCTCCAATCATTTTTTGTTAATAATAGAGTAATGATCTATTAGCATTATTCTATAGGTCCCCCGAGGAAACAAAGAAATTATGTTTTACAGATTGGACGATTCAACCATCTCAGAGGGCATGCATGCACTCTGAGCCAGCAGTAGGACAGGAAAATAAAGAGAGGGAAGGATGGAGGGAAAAGATGAGGAGAGAGAGAGAGAGAGGAGGGAGAGCTACAATCAGTATGGGAGTGAGTGAAGGTCCTTCTGCAAGGGGGAAGCAATTACATCTGACGGCAGCGTGCAATGACGACAGATGTAAAAGATGCACAGAATTGGCCACTAGCCCCCAGTACACAATTGCTATTAACTCTGGTTGTGCAGTGTTTCAAGCTGAAATACTGAGCATCCAGACTCCTACTTCCATGACCAAGTTGATTTGGTGCTTTAAGTATGCCTTTAATGAACATGCAAAGTGCGCTAGGCAAAGCATGCTCAAGAGAGCCTTTAATTGTACCTTAAACGCTGCAGGCGCCCCCAACAACCCTGGCACACCAAGCTCACTCGATACCTCCAAAAATGCTCCAGAACTGCTGAACGCAGTTGGACAAAGTCTCACTGTGCATCTGACTTTCTCCACTATAAATTTATGCTGAGCTCATACAGCTTGGCTCTTTCTTCTGCAAAAGTAAATTACTTCAATACCCTCATAAGCACACTCTCCCGCGAACCCAAACGACTATTTCACAAGTTTAACTCTCTTCTTCGCCCTGCTGTTTCTCCTCCACTTACTAACTTGACCGCCTCAGACTTTGCAACTCACTTCACTGGCAAGATCTCTACAATCAGAGAAGAGATCTCTCATCTTTCTTCTTCCCCTTACAATACTTCCCCTAACTTCACTCCCTCTGCTGTTCTATGTTCATTCGCACCCGCTACATTGGAAGAGGTTTCTGCTCTGCTCCAGTCCTCCCGCCCCACCACCTGCTCCCTATATTCAATTCCCTCGCATCTCATCCGTACTCTGTCTTCTTCTCTTTCTCCACCTCTCACTAAAATTCTCAATCTCTCTCTCTCCTCTGGTATATTTCCATTGCCCTTCTAACATGCAACTGTAACCCCAATTCTAAAGAAGATCAATCTTGACCCTAACTCCCCCATCCAACTATCGTCCTATCTCGATTACTGCCTTTTGCATCCAAGATCATTGAAAGAATTGTGTATACGAGATTGACAGACTTCCTCGAGTCCAACTCTCTGCTAGACCCGCTTCAGTCTGGTTTCCGCGCTAAGCACTCGGTGGAAACGGCACTGACCAAAGTATCCAATGATCTACTCGCTGCAAAATCTTGTGGTCACTACTCTATCCTAATTCTCCTTGACCTGCCTGCGGCTTTTGACACTGTTGATCATCAACAGCTTCTTCTCATCATCAGCAATATCGGTCTACAAGATATTGCTCTCTCCTAGTGCTCCTCCTACCTCTCCCAGCGCTCTTTCAGTGTTTCTTTCTCTGGCTCTGCTTCTTCTTCCCAACTCCTCTCTGTTGGTGTCCCCCAAGGTTCAGTCCTTGGTCCCCTACTGTTCTCCATCTATACTGCCTCCCTTGGTAAACTCATTAGCTCCTTTGGCTTCCAATATCATTTCTATGCGGATGACACGCAAATCTAACTGTGCTCTCTCCCCGTTCCTCTTGACTAGTGTCTCTGACTGCCTCTCTGCTATTTCTAACTGGATGGCTGCCCACTTCCTTAAACTAAACTTGACTAAAACTGAAATTCTGGTCTTTCCCCCCTCAAGTGTTGTTACTCCTGTGTCTGTCTCCCTCCAAGTCAACTGTGCTACCATCAGCTCCACCACGCAAGCTCGCTCTTTGACTCCAACTTCTCCTTCAAGCCTCATGTTCAATCTATTGCCAAATCCTGTAATTTCCATCTCAAAACATTGCGCGCATCTGCCCCTACTTAACGCCAGATGCGACTAAGGTGTTGGTCCATTCCACTGTCCTTTCTCGCCTTGACTACTGTAATCCGCTTCTCAGTGGTCCCAACTTGTGCCGTTACAGTCCATAATGAATGCGGCGGCGAGGCTCATCTTCCTGTCCGCTCGCACCTCCCATGCCTCACCCTTCTGTCAGTCCCTACATTGGCTTCCTATAAAATATAGAGCTCAATTTAAAATTCTGTTTCTTGCTTTCAAATCGCTACATAATGCTGCTCACACCTATCTATCCTCCCTTATACACAAGTATGTCCCGTCTGGGCCCTTACGATCTGCTGAAGACTTACGTCTATCTTCTGTCCGTACTCCCACCTCTGATGCTCGCCTTCAAGATTTCTCGAGGGCTGCACTCTTCCTGTGGAACTCGCTTCCCTCCTCCGTTAGATGCTCCACCAAGTCTCCACTCCTTTAAAAAAAATTGTTAAAAACCCACTTCTTCATAAAAGCGTATCAATTAAACTGTTAATAGCTCCTGACTGATTCCTCTTCTGCAACTGTCACTAGTCTAATGCTATCCTTACCTTTTGTGTCATTTTACCCCACTCCCTCTAGCATGTAAGCTCATTGAGCAGGGCCCTCAACCCCTCTGTTCCTGTGTATCCAATTTGTCTGGTTACAACTACTTGTCTGTACGTCCACCCATTGTAAAGCGCTGCGGAATTTGATGGCGCTATATAAATAACATAATAATTATAATTCCTCCTGTCTCAACTCCTCATTTTAAATATTAGATTGCAAGCTCCTGGGTTATCTAGCACAGTACTTTGTATAACAGAGCTTTAAAAGCTATATCTAAGAATACGACAGGGCACTCTTCATCTTTGGTATTTTTTTTTTATATTGTCCTGTCTTTTTCCCCCAATTACACAGTGATATGAAATTTGTTCGTGCTTTATAAATAAATACTAATAATAATATACCCAGGGGTGTGGCACCTATATAAAGATGTATATATAAATTATGTTTAAAAAAAATCTAAAATAGGTAAATTTTTAAAATTAGCCAATTAAAAAAAAAGAGAGAGAAAAAAAAAAAACTCACCCTAGAATCCTCTGGGCGTGCACATGTATTCAACTGTCATATACTTGGAAAATGTATGTAAGAATACATGTACTGGGCTCTCAATGTTCTGATTGAGCTAGGAGAGCATGGCATACAACGTGGAAAAAAAGTTTAAACCCCTCCCCAAAATACCCTGTTTTTTACTTAGCTGTCAGGTTAATTGAAATCATGATATTTCCATTTTAAAAGGTGTTAATTCAAAATAGAATCCCTTTAAATAACATGTTCTATAAAGAAGATTCACAAATTTAAAAATAACGATAGAATGCACTTTTACTAATGACTTAAAATGTCCAATCAAGTGCCTTTTTAACCCCATTGCTGTTCCTCATTTTCACTAGTTTAAATGCAATTTATCTTAAAAAAGCCGATATAAAAATATATAAGCTGGCAAGATATCATAGCAAGCAAATTACCGGAGGTAAAGTGCAGTCTGCAAACCGTAGAAAACTCATTGATATAGAAATGAAGGAAAATTCAATACGTCTGCCTAGCTGTTCCTGTCTAGGGAAAGTATTGAAGACTGAAATGTAGACATTCTTGGTTTAACCCTTGGATTCTAGAACACGGAGCAATATGAAACTTGGTTACTAATGGAGACTTATTGTAGGAACATGCGACCAACATAACATGGCCAAGGAGCTTCATACACAGTTTTTGATGGTTGGGGTCTCAGCATGTCTTCTCATCTTTGTGTCTAGGAGCTCCGTACATAGAGTATCTGATGAAGGATATGCAGGGACAGGTGTGGGTAAATAATTATTAAAATTAGAGTTTTAATTATATTGGATGTACAAGCACAATCTGAAACAAACAATGTAGTTTTATTATATAAGCCCTCGCAGTAGAAAAAGTCCATAAGTATGGGAACTTCCTCCATATCGCGCTAAGCACTCTGTCTCAAGTCTGCCTATGTCACTCCTGACTTCAAGAGAACTGCAATGAACCACAGTCACATTGCCGGGCTTTCTTGATTATCTCTATTGTACAATAGGATAACAAGAACTGCAAGAACACAGTCAGAGACGAGTCTTTACGGCTGGCTGGTGGGAGTGTCTATTGGAAACACTAAGGTCTTGATTTAATATTTTTTTGGGGTGTAAGCTCTTCGTATGATTTAATATTTTTGGATACACTTTTAAAAAGGATTTAATATTTCAAAAAATATTTAAATATTTTTTATTTATGGATTTTTTTTTATATTATATATTTTTTTTTTTTAGATATTCTAATATTTATTTATTTTTTCTAAGTAAAAAATAAAAACAAATCTTTTGAAAAGCTTAGCCAAAAATATTAAATCGAGGCTCAAGTGAGTAAAGTGATGCATCAGACATGAGTGAACGTTGACACTATGAAAGTCTAGTTTTTAGAAGAAGATTTAAAACCAATAACCTTGAAAGTGCTTCCCTTACGATCACCATTATTTAAATTTCAGAAAAGGCAAGGGAATAAAAGAATAAGAGGTCAGTAGAAGATGCCAAATTGTTAACTTAAATGGTAAAGCTAATGGGTTATTCAGCTGCATTAAAGATGGTATTAAACTTGAGAATTGGTGACATTAAAACCAGTTATAATAAACCTGCACCTATTATCCATCTGTGAGGGACATTCTAGGCAACTGCGCAAAATATCATGAAATGATAGCTTATCTAGTTCAAATAATTGACACCTTTAGCTGCAGCAATTATTTGTGGTATTATATATATAATTTTAAACCTCAATAATGATAAAAAAGTCTACTTAACAATAAGCCGTCTAACAGATAATAGACGGATATAATAGTTTTTTTTATATCTGTCTATAAAAAATATATCATTTTTCAACCCTACATATTTTCCAAATATTTACACATACTATTATATTTTATTCATGTACATTTATTCTTCAAAAGGTCAGTGAGATTAAATATTTTTTTTCTGCGTAAATACAAATTTTAGGAAGCATCAATTTTCAACTTTCGTATACAGTGAAATACATTAGCTTCCCCCATAAGAAAAATAGAAAGTTGTGACCGAGACTGGTATAATATGACAATCTCATTATAACAATTATAACAATTAACTATTTTGCCATCTTTGCCATTGCAACTTTCCTGTAAATGTTGTCTAAGCCCCTGATGTCACTAATGCGTTCTATAATATTGCAGGATGTGTTTTAGCTGACTTTAAATTCTAGTCTGCTGTGGCCATCAAGCATCCAATTTTCCAGTATCAAAACGGATTTGTGTTCTCTAAAGACTGTCTCAAAGCAATCAGCTCATCAATAAACAGAACAGTTAGATGCTCATTATTGATTGCCGCATCTAATGGACTCATTAAGCCTCAGGTTCATTATGACCTTTAAAACAATTCCACAGGAGTAGCTAGAGTTATCCAAATGTAGCACAACGATTTGAATAATGCAAAATAAAAACAATAATAAAAAAAGAACAGATGTGCCTTGTAGTATCACATAATTACATCACATAGGATATATTAAATGCAATTTGTATTTATTTTTGTTGTATTGTTGATGTATTCTGACGGTGCATAAAGAAAGAGTAAACATCCATTTTCTCAAAATCTTGCACTCACAAGACAATTTAAGAAAAAAAAAATCTAAGTTTTTAATTATAATGATATTACAATTTTTCATATTTTTACGTTTGCAAACTTGTTTTTTGAGGGCCCTCATTATTTGTCTTGTATTTGTACAGAGCTGCAAAATATGTTCGGCTTACATAAATAATTGTATAACGTATATTTGACAAATAGGGTTTTGTGAGGTGTAAAAAATATAATTTAATGTAGAGATACACAAGGCTGATTTTCATAAATTCTAGACTTCATCTCGGCTCCTTGCACAGTTCTTTTTGTCGACTAACAATTTTAATCAACTTTTAGTCAATTAAAATGTTTGAGATTTAGCCAACTAAAACTTTTAAAATTTAGCCAACTAAAACTAGACTAAAACCAAAACAATTCAGATGACAAAATACAACTAAATCTAAATAGTTTTTTTAGCCAAAAGACTATGACTAAAACTAAATTGAAATTTGCCACCAGAATTAACACTGCACAGAGTGACTGTGGAAGGGGCAAAATAGACAGACTAGGGCTTGGGGGAGAGACACCTGGTGGGGCTGGGAGGACACAAAGAGAAACAGAGGGGCTGGGGAAGGGGCATGAAAGATAGATAGATAGAGGCTTTAACTAAACCCATTTTTAGTTGTGTCTACTAAAATCTACTTTAGCTTTAGTCGACTAAAACTAAAACAGATGACTAAAATACGGCTAAAACTAAAGGCTAAAACAAAAGACTATGACAAGGAGCCAGTGTTAATTTTGGCCGGGAAATTTTAATTTAGTTTTAGTCAATCAGATTTACACGCTCTGCCTTTTTCGCCTATGTACCTGCCAGTCATAGAACTTCCTTTAAGTGTCTTCATGGAGGTGGAGATAAACATAATAAGGATTTGGAGAATAAACAATATCAGTGTTTAGATTTCTCCTTCAGTGCGAGGTGTATCGTGGCCGAGCCAGAACCTTAATGGGTTTAGATATCAATTACTACATCTTTAATATGCCTTTCATAGAAAACGACACGTGATAATAAAATGGTAACAAAAGTTAATAGAATAATAAATAAATTATAATAAAAAATTTAGAGTTTTTCCATGTTTTATTCATCAATGTAATTTCCAGACGTGACAATTTTACTTTAAATACCTATTGTAAATTTATTTAGAACAAAATCCGGCTGAACAGTAAGCGTCTGTAGAACATTGTGTTATACTAATGATATCTGGGCAATGATATCTGTTGTGTATACGCAGAAGTACTGGCAACAAGTCTCAATTTCATTTGGATGATGTTTGAACGATTACTTTTACAATCGTAACTGCATAGAATGTTTACATAATATTGTTTTAAGGCAGCGAATGTACTGTATATGACAACATTGTTCTTACTTCATTATAAAAAAATTTTTTTATAAATTGTGAATGCCCAAAAATATTGCAAAACTAAAACCTACGTTTATGGAATGTCTCATATCATTAACCCGCTTTTAAAATAGCTTTCTTGTGGCCCCACTGTGAAGCCACCAGCATTAAAAAGTCATACGCTCTTTCATTAGATCCAATCATAGTCACCCTGCCTTACTGCTCAACCTGAAAAACTTCATTTTTAAAAAAAATATATATATATTTTTTTATGAGGTTCCATCGGCTTTTTTGTTGCTAAAAATCTCAGGATTGAGAAACTGCGATGTTTATGTTGCAGAATATAATCTAACTCTTGTGGCCTATAAAAAAAAGCACTGAATGTGTACACGGCGCACGCTGCGCATGCGCACTAGCTACCTATTGCTCCTCAATGGGGTTGCAGGAGGTGGAGAGGTGAGCCGGTCCAAAGCCTTGGCACCAAAAAAAGTTAAGTAAAAGTTTGATTTTTTTTTTTTAATGCAAATTTTTTAAGCTTACAGCTCATATCAAAAGTATAAGTATTTAAATATTAGTTATAACTGCATATATTATATAGCTGCATTACATAACTATACCAAATGCCTATGCATGGTTGCTACTTAAGGTGTTCACATTCCAAAACAGATGCTTTAATAAGAAGCACCCAGAAGATTTAATAACCAAAAATAAAAATATTGCAGCAACGAATGTATCCTTTTTTTAATGGATGGCTACAACACGATTACCAGGGAAGGAAGTCAAACTTCCTTTGAAGGCATCTATCCAAAGAGAACAATTGGAATTTGTGATTTTGTTCTAAATGTAGAATGACACTTCAGAGCTGGAGTGCTCTTTATATAGCATGCACTAAAGATTCTACAAGACCGAACTATTTCCACAATGAAATCTGTCACTTAAATTTGTATATTCTAGAAAGTATATTCTGGATACAGCAATGGGAAAAGACATTGCACGTTTTATGGTTACATTATTGGTCATTTAAGGACACTGTTATTTTAAAATAAAAATGCACAGCTACGCTCCGTTAAAACTCCCACTACTCTCAGGCAGTAGCATTGACTGGTATTGGCTTGGTATCTGGTCCCATTGCAAAAACTGTTTTAAATAAAAGAGGGTTTTAATATCACTGTAAAGCTCGTTGTTGACTATTGTGCAGGTAATACTTTCAATTTCCAATATTTTTTATAACTCTGTATAGGCTTCTAGGCTTTCCCTTGAGGTGACTGATATTGCCCTATAACTTTTGCTTCTTTCACAAAAGAAAATTAAAAAAAAAAAAAAAGATTATGGTTATGCATCACCTGCATATGTCAAGTTGGACTTTGAGGGGTGCTCCTTGGGCATGGAAACTTGTGAAATCATGACTTAAGTCTCCCAGAGTTCCCAGCTTGACATGCAAATGAGCCCAGACAGGCATTGTGTTACCCTTAGTAATGATACTCGTGGAATGCTCCGTGACAAGCATTGGATTGGAACACTGGTGGTGTGATGTAATTCCAGTAAAATACAAGTTTAGCAGGCTAAGATTGCCACAAGGCATATGTATGTATATGTGTTTGTAGTATCAGTTAGTTAATTACACGTAGCTAAGATACTGTTATCACTGTACTGACCAGGTGCAGGAATGTAAGAACTGGAATTACGCGTCCCTCTCCTTTGTATCAGATGAGCCACGTGGTTAGACCGGATGGATGAGTTTAGACTCTATTTATTAAATAGGTTAAGGGTATGTGTGGGTGTAGTTAATTGTGGGAGGAGCTACAGTGCTATATAAGGAATGTACTCTATGTATTCAGTACTCAGACTTTGCTGTATTTTGGTGACGCTAGTCCCTCTGAGTCCCGATCGGTGATCCAATAAAGAATCTCTTCCTTCCTGAAGAAACCTGTGTCCATCTCTCTGTACTTGGCTTCCGTCAGTTTCTCCGGTATCATTTGGTGCATTGGCCGGGAAGCTCATCGTTCAACGGTAGCTGAGAGGCAGAGGCGTGAGACGGTCTATCTTTGCCCACGTTCTCTACGGCTGCACCCCTGAACTTCTGCGTGGACCTCCCTTCGTCTCGGCGCCACTGGTCTGTTGTCCAGGAGATCATCGGCCTCTACGTGAGAAGTGCTGGGGTGTCCCCGTCGATGAGTGTGAACTCAGGTTCAGGAACGAGGAGGTAAGACAACTGCTGTTTTAGACGGCAGGACCCACTAGGGGTATACCGATTGTGCGGTAGGCCCAAAGGGGTTTTGAATCTGTGTATCTGCCCCCTCTGTCGGAGGGAAGGAGCGAAGGCGCACCGCTCGATCGAACGCTATTTAGTCAGACCGTTTGATTTGGTTAGTCAGGCGGGGTCCTGGTGTAAATAGCCCTAGCCGGACACCGGTGTCTTGTCTAGACTAGCGTTCTAGGGTGTATATTACGTTCGCTAGGTCGGAGGGACCGGGAGACTAAGCGGCGCCTGTGTAAATTCGGTTCGCTAGTTCTCATCCTATCTGGGCTAAGTGGGAAGGCGTGTAAATTTGGAACCCACTAGACTTTTGATAGTGCGACTAAGAGGCGCCTGTGTAAATTCGGTTCTCTAGCTCGCTATATATGTGGTGATTGGGCAGTGTGGCTAACCAAAACGGGTGTATATAGTTTTAGGTAGTCCATTCAAGGTACTGGCCAATAGTTTAGTTGGGAATTGTAAATGTGTTAACGATTGTTTTAGTAAAGTGTATATCTTGTTAGATAGCGCGAGCTCAGCCGTCTAGCGAGAGTGTTAATAGTGTGTTGCTGTATTATAGTGCACGGTACCATAACCCTGTATATTTACTGACATTATATAATAAGTACTAATCATTGTCGTCCATTGCATGTTTAACACCATAACCACTAATAATTGTATTGTGACCTTAACTTGTGCTTTGACCTATGCTAACCGTACTGTAACCGCTATTTGTAAAAGACGATGTTACTGGGGTGTGTTATAGACGGGTAATTCGTATATAGAGAATTATAGCGTGGGTGACTGTATAGTTACGCCAAAGGGCATAATATTGATTATATAGTGACTGGTGTAACAGCTGTGTGTGTACGGGAATTCCCTGAGTGTTTATTGTTATTGTGTACGTTTCACTTGGTAACCGTACCACGTGGTGCTGTTGCCAGAGGAAACGGGTGTGACTGTTGAATAGTACGCGTGTATAGTATTCGTTGTCGACGACGTTCCATTGTTAAGTATGGGTGCGTCGCAGTCAACGATTCCGGATCCCTTAGGATGTATGGTTAAGAATTTTAAAAAGGGATTCAAAGTTTGTGATTTTGGGGTAAAGATGTCTCCTGTACGTTTGGTCACTTTGTGTACTAGGGAGTGGCCTACTTTGGTTGCGGCATGGCCGCCACGTGGCAGTTTGGATCCAACTCTGGTACAGCGCTTACACGTGGCTGTATCGGGTAGGCCTGAACTTTACGGCCAGTTTCCTTATATTGACTGTTGGAGACAGGCCGTAAATGACTCGCCAAAATGGCTCCAGACATGCCACGAGGAGCAGTGTCGCCTCATGGTAGCTAGGACTTGCTCGTCCACTAGGACTGGTGTTAGGCCCATTTTGGACACGCCCCCTGAGTCCGAGATCCCTTTGCCGCCCCCTTACTTTCCGTTAAGAAGAAGTGACGCAAACGCAGGAAGTCCTGCACCCCTCCCCTCATTACCCTCATCCACTTCCGCTTCCTCCTCCAGTACAGGATCCACCCCCCCTCGTACTAAATCTCCCCTTCCGGAACCAGAATCCACCCCCATTAGAAACGAATATCCTGATTTGGCGCCACTTCAGACTTCCGGTCAAGCTTCATCTAGCTCGGCTCGAAGTGTTTTATTTACGACCTTTTCCCAAAACCGACCTCCCACATCCCCATACCCTATCTCTCCCCGACCGGAACCCATGACTGACGCCTCTCTACGTAGCCCCATCCAAACCCGACAGTTGACTGGTGCCCAACAATTAAAGCACTATCAGATGCCTCTTCGTCTGAATCCCGGGTCAGCTTATATCGATGCCGCAGGTCAAATGGCACACGCTGACCCAGTCTTCGTATATGTCCCATTTACCACAACCGATCTTTTAAACTGGAAGACCCATAATTCCTCGTATACTGAGAAACCACAAGCTATGACTGATCTGTTCACCTCAATAGTACAGACGCATAATCCGACATGGGCTGATTGCCAGCAGTTACTAATGACTTTATTTAACAATGAGGAAAGGACAAGAATAAATCAAGCAGCCATTAAAGCATTAGAGGATAGAGCCCGTGCTTTGAACCAAGCCAATCCAGCAGCATGGGCCGCGACACACTATCCCAACACCGATCCCGATTGGAACGTAAATGGTGCTGATATGGTTCAACTCAGAGCCTATAGAGACGCTATAATTGCTGGCATGAAAGCCGGAGGAAAGAAAGCCATTAACATGTCGAAGACAGTTGAGGTGATCCAGAAAAGCGATGAAGCGCCCAGTGTCTTTTATGACCGATTATTGGAGGCATACCGCTTGTATACCCCCTTTAATCCGGAAGACGCAGACAATTCCCGAATGGTTAACTCCGCCTTTGTCAGCCAAGCATACGGAGATATTAAGCGCAAGCTACAAAAGTTAGAAGGGTTTGCAGGTATGTCCATCACCCAACTAATGGAGGTAGCAAATAAGGTCTATATGAACAGGGATACAGAAAGTAAGAAAGAGGAAGAGCGCAAGATGCGTAAAAAGGCTGATATGCTAGCGGTAGCGATCGCAGGCGTAGATAAACGGGGCCCAGATAGAGGCAATAATAGATGGAGTAGGGAGCCTTTGAGTAGGGATCAATGCGCGTATTGCAAGGAAGAAGGGCATTGGAGGAACGAATGTCCGCAAAGAGAGCAGTACGAGAGAGACCAACCCAGGGCAGGCTACGGAAACTTTAGAGGTAGAGCGAGAGGTAGAGGAGGCCCCGGAGGGAGTAATGGTTATAGAGGGAGTAATGGGAACAGAGGAAGTGTTAGGGAAGACAGGTATATTCCAGCAGCGCAAAGGTCCCGCGATAGAGAAGGTAGGGACTTTGTAGGATTGGCTGACACTGTCATGGAGGACTATTGATACCGACCGGGCTCCATCCCCCTTGGTCGAGCGGAGCCTATGGTCGATGTATCAATAGGGGGGAAAAGGAGTGCGTTCATGATCGACACTGGTGCTGAACATTCAGTGGTGACTAATCTAGTTGCTCCTCCATCTGGAAGGACTATTACTGTGATAGGAGCAACTGGAAGAAGTGCTGAAAAACCGGTTCTTAAAAGTCGACTCTGTACATTGGGAGGCCACGTAGTAAAACACCAATTCCTTTATATGCCTGAATGTCCAGTCCAATTGCTGGGACGTGATATGCTATCAAAATTACAAGCGCAGATTACGTTCCTACCAAATGGAACAACATCTTTAAAGTTTAATGGACCTTCAGGTATTATGACTTTATCCGTACCAAAGGAAGAAGAGTGGCGACTTTATACAGTGTTGACTAGCCAAAACCCTAGGAGTGATGAGACATTGTTTAACATACCAGGAGTTTGGGCAGAGAACAACCCACCAGGACTGGCCCGCAATATTCCACCTATAAAAATTGAACTAAAACTTGGGGTTTATCCAGTAAGCCTAAGACAATACCACATCCCACAGAAGGCTAAGAAGAACATCCAATCCTATCTGGATAAATTCATACGGTATGGTATCTTAAAATTCTGTACTTCCCCCTGGAACACCCCATTGCTGCCTGTTCAAAAGCCCGGTACAGATGAGTATCGACCTGTACAGGACTTAAGAGCAGTCAATGATGCGGTTGTTAGCATACATCCAGTTGTACCCAATCCATATAACCTGCTTGCTTTAATTCCGGGCGGGGCTACTTACTTCACAGTCTTAGATCTCAAAGATGCCTTCTTTTGCCTCCGAATTGCCGCAGAAAGCCAATGTATTTTCGCTTTCCAATGGGAGAACGCTGTAACGGGCTCAAAACGCCAAATGACTTGGACAAGACTGCCCCAAGGGTTTAAAAATTCACCTACCCTATTTGGTTCAGCTCTAAGTCAAGATCTACTGGATTTCGAGTCTATCCCAGGAGAATGTGTATTGTTACAATATGTAGATGACTTGTTGATAGCAGCAGTTACAAAAGAAAAATGTCAGCAAGCAACGCACGATCTACTACATATTCTCTGGAAGGCAGGATACAAGGTGTCCAGGAAGAAGGCTCAGTTGTGTTTGCCAACTGTCAAGTATCTGGGATTCCATATCTCTGAAGGTCAAAGGATTATGGGGCCAGAGAGAAAAGAAGCTGTCTGCCAAATACCAATACCCAAGAATAGAAGACAAGTGCGAGAATTCTTGGGGGCAGCAGGCTTCTGTAGGATATGGATTCCCAGCTATGCGATACTGGCAAAACCTCTGTACGCAGCCATCAAAGGTACAGAGCACGACCCCTTCTTATGGACCCAAGAACAGCAAACGGCATTTGAAGATGTGAAGAAGGCTTTGATGAGTGCCCCAGCATTAGGTCTACCTGATCACACACGACCATTCTACTTATATGTACACGAGCAAAGAAGAATGGCTGTGGGAGTATTGACACAGTACTTGGGATCATGGCAAAGACCTGTTGCCTACATGTCTAAGCAACTGGATGCAGTGGCCAGCGGACTTCCACCTTGTCTAAGAGCCGTAGCTGCAGCCGCCCTGCTAGTAGCTGAAGCCGATAAACTCACTCTGGGTCAAGAACTTTATGTACGAGTCCCACATGCAGTACAGACGTTGTTGGATTACAAAGGAAATCATTGGTTTAGTAACAGCCGTATGACCAAGTATCAAGCAATGTTGTGTGAAAACCCAAGAGTGCATTTAGAGACTGTAAACACCTTAAATCCAGCTACCCTTTTGCCGCAACCTACTGAAAGTCAACATGATTGTTTGGAAGTAATGGATGAAGTATTTTCAAGTAGACCAGATCTTCGTGATTTTCCCATCCAGAACCCCGATGTTCAATATTACACCGACGGCAGTAGTTATGTGAAAGAAGGGATCCGCTATGCAGGATATGCAGTGACAACAATAGACAAGGTGATAGAAGCTCGGCCACTGGCGAAAGGAACATCAGCACAAAAGGCAGAATTAATAGCACTAACACGAGCGTTACAATTGGCTGAAGGTTTAAGAGTAAATATCTATACGGACTCTAAGTATGCGTTTTTAACCACTCATGCCCACGGAGCTTTGTATAAAGAAAGAGGACTACTGAATTCAGAAGGCAAAGAAATCAAGTACGCAGCTGAAATCCTACAACTATTGGAAGCAGTGTGGGAGCCGAAAGAAGTCGGTATCATACATTGTCGAGCGCATCTGAGAGGAGATGGTGATGTAACCAAGGGAAATCGGATGGCAGATAGTGCAGCTAAGCGTGCTGCTGAATCAGGAAGACAGGAGTATGTGGGGCATATAGCTGCTCTTATACCAACTCCACTGTCCCAATGGACTCCAGTTTATACAGCTCAAGAAGAGGAGTGGTTAAAGACTGAACCGGGAAAGTATTTGGAGAACAAGTGGTATCAGCTAGAAGATGGAAGAATAGTTATACCAGCATCACTAGCGGTAGAAATTGTCCAAAATTATCACAACGGGACACATTCTGGGAGAGACAGTACTGAAGAATCTCTCAGGAAACATTTCTACATACCAAGATTGTCCAACTTGACTCAGGCCATTGTACGCAGATGTGTAACGTGTGCTAAGAATAATGCAAGACAAGGACCAGTAAAGCCACCAGGAGTCCAGTTTATGGGGGGACTCCCCATGTCCGATCTACAAATAGACTTTACAGTAATGCCTAAATCGGGTGGACATCGTTACCTGTTGGTAATTGTGTGCACCTATTCAGGCTGGGTAGAAGCATGTCCTACTCGTACAGAGAAAGCAGGAGAAGTTGTAAGATTCCTGCTACGAGAAATAATACCCCGATATGGACTACCCTGTTCTATAGGATCGGACAATGGTCCAGCTTTTGTTCATCAGTGCCTACAACAACTGACTCATATGCTTGGTATAAAGTGGAGGCTTCATACTGCATATAGACCCCAGAGTTCTGGTAAGGTAGAGAGAATGAATAGAACTATAAAGAACCAGTTGGCTAAAATGTGTCAGGAAACCCAACTTAAGTGGAACGTTCTCTTACCCATAGCTTTATTGCGAATCCGCAGTACCCCTACCAGAAGGATGGGCCTCTCTCCTTTTGAAATCATGTATGGGCGACCACCTCCCGTACTTGGTAACTTAAGGGGGGACTTGAGTCAGTTGGGAGAAGGAATTACCCGGCAGCAGGTTGTAGAGTTGGGTAAGACTATGGAGGAGGTACAGAAATGGGTACAAGATAGATTACCTGTGAATATTTATCCCCCTGTTCATAGTTATCATCCAGGAGACCAAGTGTGGATTAAAGAGTGGAATAATGTACCGTTAGGGCCCAAGTGGAGAGGTCCTTATGTTGTTCTTTTGTCTACCCCTACAGCGATAAAAGTAGCCGAAGTAACTCCGTGGATACATCACTCCAGGGTTAAACCAGCAGCAGTCGATTCTTGGCAAATTACAGCAGATCCAGAGAATCCCTGCAAGATCCGGTTGAAACGCACTACTCAGTCGGAGTAACGAGGAATTATTGTGGATTACAAATTTTATTGTTACAGGTGTGAGTGAGAAGGCCATAATAAAGCCTGTCCGCTTACCAACACATAGTGTATAAGCCAGGAAAGTCTCGAAGGGACACCTGTGAAGACGAGCAGAACTCCATTCCCTGCAGCCCTCACATCCTGGAAGCTGAGGTTCCATCGCACGGACGAAGACTGAGGATGACGGCGAAAGATGTGCTTTTGATTGTGTTTATTTATATGTGTTTTTATATTCAGGAAGGTAGAGGTACCGACACTCCTAGCTGTGAGGTATGCATTAAGACTACGAGAACAGGTAACCATATTTCCCAAACCCTAATTTGGCATTCACAATACGAATGTAAAGGAGAGGTATCAAGATGTAGATACCTAAATATAGACTATAGTGTGTGCCATTTAGGAGTAGGAGAACCTAAGTGCTTCAGTCCAGAGTATCAACCTCGTACAATTTGGTTGACTCTCAGGAATGGAGATCCTCAGGGGACCCTAATTAATAAGACGGTGTTAGAATCCGTACATTCTTCGGGTGTTCTGCTATTTGATGCATGTAAGGCGATATCAAGTGGTAGAAAACCGTGGAATGTATGTGGGGATCTTAGATGGGAGAGGACGTATGGGTCTAATGATAAATATATTTGTCCCAGTAGTAAAAATAAATATGTGAGTCCTAGATGCCCAAATAAAGACTATAACTTTTGTCCATATTGGTCTTGTGTGGGGTGGGCGACTTGGGGACAGACAGTAGATAAAGACATGATAGTGACTAAGTTGCCGACTAGCCCTTATTGTAAGTCTATGGAATGCAACCCAGTCCATATACTTATTAATAACCCCGACAAGTTCCTAGATAAGTATGGAAATTTATTTGGGTTTCAGATATACGGGACGGGTTTAGATCCTGGGACATTATTGTTTATAGGAATAGAGACTGATACGGTATCCTCCCAGACTCATCAAGTATACCATTCCTTTTATGAAGAGATGAGTATAGATAATAAGATCCCCCATAACGCTAAAAACCTGTTCATTGACCTAGCTGAAAGTATTGCCGGTAGTCTTAATGTTACCAACTGCTATGTGTGTGGAGGTACTAACATGGGAGACCAATGGCCTTGGGAAGCAAAGGAGGTAATGTCCGGTTCTGAGGCAGTTGACCAACTAATATCTACACAAGCCGATTATCATTTGAGTGTTAGAGGTAAATCTGAGTGGAGATTAAAGACCTCCATCATAGGTTATGTTTGCATAGCAAGGAAAGGAATAATGTATAATACTTCTGTAGGAGAATTAACTTGTCTAGGGCAAAAAGCTTATGATGATGATACTAAAAATACAACTTGGTGGTCGGCTTCAAATGTCTCAGAACCATCTAACCCGTTTGCTAGATATGCCAGTTTAAAGGATGTGTGGTTTGATTTATCCATCACATCTACCTGGAGAGCCCCAGCAAATTTGTACTGGATCTGTGGTAAGAAAGCCTATTCGGAGTTGCCACAGGACTGGGAAGGGGCATGTGTGTTGGGTATGCTCAAACCATCCTTCTTCTTGTTACCGATTGAAACAGGTGAGACTTTAGGTGTTAAAGTGTATGATGTGAATCATAGGAAGAAAAGGGGACCCTTAGAGAAAGGCACCTGGGAAGATAATGAATGGCCTCCCCAGCGTATCATAGATTATTATGGGCCAGCCACGTGGGCAGAAGATGGTACCTTTGGTTATAGAACCCCAATTTATATGCTCAACCGTATTATAAGATTACAGGCGGTGGTTGAGATTATTACTAATGAGACCTCACAAGCACTCAATCTTCTAGCGAAGCATAATACCAGGATGAGGACAGCAGTGTACCAAAATAGATTAGCCTTGGATTACCTTTTGGCAGTAGAGGGAGGTGTATGTGGGAAGTTTAACCTGAGCAATTGCTGTCTTCAAATAGATGACGAAGGGCAAGCAATAGCTGAGCTTACTAGCCATATGGTTAAACTAGTGCATGTGCCTACTCAGGTATGGAAAGGGTACAATCCAAGTAGTTGGTTTGGTAGCTGGTATGAGTGGTTTGGAGGGCTTAAGGCAGTGGTAGGTGGAGTCCTACTGATTTTACTGTTGTGTCTACTCCTACCGTGTCTTATACCCTTAGTAGTTAGGTCTGTGCAAAGCCTGATAGGAAGTATAGCAGAGAGGAAGGCTGCTGCACAGATAATGGCGATATATAAGTATAAGGCTCTAGATCAAGGAGAACCAATGCAGGAAGATGAGTGTTAAAAGATTCACATCATAAGATAAGTCTGGTCTGGTTCATGGTAACCTGAGGTATATGCAAACCAAGGTTAAGTGATGCCTCAAGTAATTGTGAAATATCAGAGGCATCAAAGGGGGGAATGTGATGTAATTCCAGTAAAATACAAGTTTAGCAGGCTAAGATTGCCACAAGGCATATGTATGTATATGTGTTTGTAGTATCAGTTAGTTAATTACACGTAGCTAAGATACTGTTATCACTGTACTGACCAGGTGCAGGAATGTAAGAACTGGAATTACGCGTCCCTCTCCTTTGTATCAGATGAGCCACGTGGTTAGACCGGATGGATGAGTTTAGACTCTATTTATTAAATAGGTTAAGGGTATGTGTGGGTGTAGTTAATTGTGGGAGGAGCTACAGTGCTATATAAGGAATGTACTCTATGTATTCAGTACTCAGACTTTGCTGTATTTTGGTGACGCTAGTCCCTCTGAGTCCCGATCGGTGATCCAATAAAGAATCTCTTCCTTCCTGAAGAAACCTGTGTCCATCTCTCTGTGCTTGGCTTCCGTCAGTTTCTCCGGTATCAGTGGAAGAAGGGACGCCTCCTTGATTATGGAGGATTTAGGAGGTGGAGAGGGGAGAAGCACTGAGGGAGCCTCTGCCATGTAAAAAGATCAGTGAAACCTTTATTTTATTAATATTTCAGGGTCTGTAGATAGGGGCAGGGACATTATAGCACTAGGAACCCTAATGCTATGGCATTCCTTTAAGGGAAAAATAGCTATGCTTTTTTTTTATTATTATTATTTGAGGCTACTCTGGCCTCAAATTTTAAATTTGCTTCAAATTCTCTTTGAATAGTCAGTTTAGTAAATAATCTCTATAATGGGGAGAGGATGGCAATTTTCCCTCTTACATTATTTCTTGTCACCCCCTGCCCCCTCAGCATAATAAAATGAAGGCAACAGTAAATAAATGTAGGCAGTGTGGAATGTTGGATAATGTGGGCATAGTAAAAATGAGGCAAACTGAAATATATGTCGGCACCGTGGCATCATGTTGGCATAACAAAATGAGGGCAAACTGAAATATATGTCGGCAATGTGCCATGTTAGCATATTAATATAGCTTGCAATCCTATGTGTATTATATTAAAACATAGCAATAATATTTTATTAGCCACGAGAGAAATGAAATGCAAGAGGGAAATAAGTCCGTTAATATAGGCCCTGGTCCCAGATTAATGAATATATTTCCCAATTGCATTTTTTAATATTGTACTTACTGCGGGACAGCACTTTTAACTCATGTCCCACAAGCACATACATAGTAAATATAGTAAAACACACAGAAAATCTGACCATAGCGATCCTTTATATAGCTATAAAAGCAAATATTTCCCGTACTCGCGCATCTAATCAGAATTATAAAAATACCATTATAATGCTTCCAAATGAGATGGATTGCTCTCTCGGAGGTAGCTGCACCCTAAAACGTAATCACCGAATACTTGTATGAAAGTATATATAAGCACAGGAAGCATCATTTTCTTGATCTATGATAACAGACTCCATGGACTACGGGGGAGGGGGAGGGGATGTCACTTTGTGTATAATCACTCTAGTAAGCTGAAGTTGCTATGGTACATAAAAAAAACCTTAAACTTGATACAAATGGATTATACTGGTGAAATGGTGACAAACATCAGTGTTTAACAAAAGGGAAATACAAACAGTGGCAAGAGACATTTTACCGATTAAACTTCTCCTGCCATCATCTGAATTTCTGATGTTTAAATGGCGAAGCTTGTTGCTGTTGCAACAACTGCGATTTCTGGCACCGTTTGCATCTGCGGCAAACACAGACACTCTTTGAATAACCCCACAGTGCCAGTTTTAATCTGATTTGTAAACTATAGATATGGCACTTTCTACGTCTGAATATGTTTGTGTATATATTTACTTTGTTTTTTTAAGCAGTATGATTTAGCAGGGCCGGATTAACATAGGGGCTGATGGAGCTGCAGCTCCAGGCCCAGGCCCATGGCATAGGCCCATTTAAAAAAAAAAAAAAAAAATTTTTTTTTTTTTTTACACACACACACTACTCTTAGGTTTGCCACCTGACTAGTATTTTACTGACACAGCCGGTATTTGAGGCTGCCTGGCCGTGCCGGTATTGCAGTAATAACGGCAATACAAATGCAGGTATTTTTCTCAGAATAAGTGGAGATTACTCTGCAATACCAGCACCGGCCAGTAGGGGTCACTGTGTGTGGAGAGAGGCAGGGATAGGAAGTTACAGCATATCCCCATAGACATATAATACCTAGACGCCGTATTGACCTCGGGGGGCCATGAAATGCGGGCGCCATTTTGGGCCGGTCACCCGGTGTGGTATTATATGTCTATATATTAGGACTTCTGTCCCTAATTTTTTTTTTATTTACTTTGCCTTAGTGACAAATCTCACTTTAGTAAATAGTGATGTGATTGTTTGATTTCTCCTATTCTCTTTATGCTATCTCCATGCGGACTTCAAAGTGCAAAAGACAGAGCTCACAATAATAAAGAGTTGTAGATATCTACATTTTATTTTGCACAGTTCCAAAATCCATATTAGTTAAAAATAGGTGAAAAGTAAAGACATTACAAATCAGGCAAAGATCCAGTCCCACTTTAGAACATGTATATTAAGATGATAGATTGTGGGGTTAGTTCACTAAACTTATAGTTTTAGCAAACCTAAATCCAAATGCAACGCATAGTTTCAATCTGGAAATTCAAATAATTTCAATGTATTGAGTAAACTTAGTCGATAACGTAAATAACCACAGAGGTCTTAAAGCAGCAAATGTCAGTTAATTTTATTTAATATCCCAGGATTCAACATCATGCTACTGGATCTATACATCCTCCGGGTGGATTTTAAGACTAACGATGTTTACTTTGAGGACCTTGCTCTGCAGATCATAGACATATATATTCTATATATGTCTATGCTGCAGATCACACTGTGACCGATCCAAGATGGTGGCCCCGCGGCTCATCAGCGCCAATAGGATGTAGCGGTCAATGCGGCGTCTAGGTATTATATGTCTATGCATATCCCTGCCTCTCTCTACTACTCACTGATCCGTGGGGACCAGCAACACAGCACAGAGTCCAGACAGCAGCTCTACAGCTCATGTAAGTGAGGGATGGGGGGAAAGGCAGCAGGGACACATGGGGACACTGAGACACTAGGGAGCATATGGGGACACTGAGACTCTAGGGGACACATGTGGACACTGAGACACTAGGGAGCATATGGGGACACTGAGACACTAGGGGACACATGGGGACACAGACACTAGGGGACACTAAGACACTAGGACACATGGGGACACAGACACTGGGAGACCTGGGGACACTGAGACACTTGGGGACACATGGGGATGCTGAGACACATGGGGACGCTGTTTCTCCGAGTGTCCCCATGTCCCCCATCCAGTGTCGCTAGTGTATCAGTTTCCCCAAGTCTCCCAGTGTCTGTGTCCCATGTCTCTCACTGTGCCTAGTGTCCCCGTGTCCCCATGTGTCCCAGTGTCCCTATATGTCCCAGTGTCCCCATGTCTATGTCCACAACTGTCCCGATGTCTCCCAGTGTCCCCAAGTGTCTGTCTCCCAGCCAGTGTCCCCTAGTCTCTCGGTGTCCCCTAGTCTCCCAGTGTCTGTGTTCCCATGTCTCTGTGTCCCTAGTGTCTTAGTGTCCCCAAATGTTTCAGTGTCCCCATGTCTCCCAGTGTCTGTGTCCCTAGTGTCTCAGTGTGCCTAGTGTCCCCATGTCTCCCAGTGTCCCTATATGTCCCAGTGTCCCCATGTCTATGTCCACAACTGTCCCGATGTCTCCCAGTGTCCCCAAGTGTCTGTCTCCCAGCCAGTGTCCCCTAGTCTCTCGGTGTCCCCTAGTCTCCCAGTGTCTGTGTTCCCATGTCTCTGTGTCCCTAGTGTCTTAGTGTCCCCAAATGTTTCAGTGTCCCCATGTCTCCCAGTGTCTGTGTCCCTAGTGTCTCAGTGTGCCTAGTGTCCCCATGTCTCCCAGTGTCCCCAAGTGTCTGTCTCCCAGCTAGTATCCCCAGTGCCCCTAGTCTCCCAGTGTCTGTGTTCCCATGTCTCTGTGTCCCTAGTGTCTTAGTGTCCCCAAATGTTTCAATGTCCCCATGTCTCCCAGTGTGTGTCCCTAGTGTCTGTGTCCCCATTTCATCCCAGTTTCCCTAAATGTCTCAGTGTCCCCATGTCTCCCAGTGTCCCCATGTCTCAGTGTCCCCATGTCTCAGTGTCCCCATGTCTCTCAGTGTCCCCAGTATCCTAGTGACATGGGGACACACTGAGACAGTGGGAGAAATGGGGACACTGAGACACTGGGAGACTAGGGGACTGGGCGACATGGGGACACTGACACTGTGATACATAGGGACACTGAGACACTGGGTGACTTGCGAGACTGAGACACTGGGAGCAATCCATCTATACAGCAGAATCAAACTGTGAGTAGTTTGTTGGTGATTTTACAGAATGTTCTCTGATGTCACTCCTTGTGATTATACAAATGATAAAGGCTGGTATTTTTTTCCAATAAAGGTGGCAACCCTAACTACTCTTCACATACTCTTGCTTAAAGTAGCACTATAGGGTCAGGAACACAATCATGTATTTCTGACCCTATTATGTTAAAAACACCACCCTGGCCCCTTCTAGTAAAATAGAATTTGTATTCAAGTCTGCAGCTGCTGGCTCTGCCTCTGAACTGACTGTCTGCTAACATCATCAGAAGTGTTGGTCTGAGCAAATTACAATACTTCCCCATAGGATTGGCTGAGACTGTCAACTAGGCAGATCAGGGGCAAATAAAATAGGCTGTAGTTGTTCTGGTGACTATAGTGTCCCTTTAAGTTTGGAAGCTTAAGAGGGATGTATGGGAACAAAACTTACAATAAAATTAGTTTAGGTAATGCAGACGTTGGTCTCTCTAACACTGTGGCATGTCCCCATTCTTCTACACTCACTACATACACCCTTTATCTGTCTCAGACTATATACCAGGAACTTCTGCCTGCTAGTAAGAAGGTAAGGAGACAAGTGGACCAGTGAGTGCTAGGGGACAGTCCTTAGAAAGCATGGAGTGAGCGCATCATTAGACGCATTTATGTCAAGGTCAGGGTGTTGCCTGCATAGTTTGCCCTTAGTTGGACAGCCTGCATGATTGGCAGGCAGCCTGACATGCATTCATGCCAGGCTGTCCTTCAAATTCTTTGGACAGGCATGTCCCTTTTTGGGCTTGTTCTCCCCTTTTGGCAGGTCTGGTCACGTGATTCGCAACAGTGGCCCACCCTTTTACCCTGCCCATTGACTTCCTGCTTCACTGGACACTGCTGTTAGTTGGTATGGATTTACTTGAAAGATGAAAGCATAAATTAGAGAGAGATTAGCATAGAGCATGCGTTTTATTATAGCTGCATCTCCATCAGATACATGACGCTTGGGAGGTATGGTTGTTTTAGTGTTTTTGGTCGATAAGATTCCGTAATTAGGCCCATCATAATTGTCAGCACCAGGCCCAGTGTGCTCTTAATCCGGCCCTGTGATTTAGTGGTCGAAATTATTAGTGTCGCCCCCGTTTTGATGGTGGTATCATATTTGCTCCCTATATACTGCTCCTAGAGTTGCCACTGACCATTTGACTCTCCTACTCTGTTGAATACATAAAGAAGAGTAAAACTGACAGATATTTAAGGCAGTACGGAGAACCAAATTAACAAAAAGTCTTATTTCATAATTTAGGTTCCATTGACATCTCTTCCTGTGCACACATTTGTACTGTAAATAAACCCAATTGCTTAAATAATAATCTGCTAAACCCCCTGCTTTAAAAAAAAAAAACATAGTTTGGTCTACCCTTTATAATTATTACATTCTACAAGTAGAGGTCTATAAGATATTTAAGACACACAAAGCTCACTTCTTTTAGTTGTTTTTTTTTCCCACAACAAAAATAAAAAAAAAAAAATTGCAGAAGCTTTCTACTTCGGTTTGTAGTTTACCATCCACTTTAGCACGATCGCAGGCACATTTGAGAATATTAGACTTCAGTGATAAATAATTAACATTTCCCCGTGGTGAAAGTACAGATCACAAAATAAATTATGTATCGAGTTGCAAATACTCAAAGAAACCAAATATCTAAGAGGGATTTAAAATATATCTGCACACTAAGAAATGGCAACAAATTCATCCATAACAATGGAAAAAACAGAAAAAATTAATATATATATATATATATATATATATATATATATATTCACACTCGCTACACATATTGCATATACTTTATCATATTTATTATATGACTTTATTATAAAACCCCAACTACAAGGACAAAGCTAGATGCTTATTTTGTATTCTGCCCTCTAGTTTACCCCTCGTATTCAAGACCTCACCTGATCCTGCTGTCTCAGTATTGTTGGAAAGTGGAAACCAATTCTTCTCACTCAACTGAACACATAGAACATGCTTATTGTCTCACATTTGTAGAACTCATAGCTTCCAATATTTCAAAATTACAAAGAGGGGCACTTTGATTTTAGGGGTGTGAGTGTAGGCTTGGCTGGGGGCAAAGCTGTTCTGAGAAATTTTTGGTGACTAAAAGGTCCAAAATGTATTTTGGAAAAATGTATCTTATTTACACAGACTGATTTCTTTACACATTTATTGTTGTTTAAAGACACATTACTGGGAGTATTATTGCTGTAGAGCTCTGTTATACACTCAGACACAACAACAACAACAACATGGAGTTCCTAGAAAAGGGTTAGAGTCGCTCCTAAATAGGAACACACTTGGGAAGAATGACAACTGCTACCAAATGTTTTTATTGTAATTGGACTTCAATCTATGTAAAATGCTGCTGGCTAGCACATCTTCCTCACTAGTAATGCTTCTTCTTAACGTCAGCTTTGTAAAACCAGTTACCAACTTCCTGGCTCATCAATACTACTTGAGATGGACCGGTCACATGAGTGAGCGGGTGATATATTCACCCCAATAAATCCCTTCTCAGACTCTCCATCTTCTTACATATCAGGAATATCACAACTGTCTTTCCCCTTGGAGGATCAGGACCCTAACACAGATATTCTTGCTTGTGTGTAGTGAAATGCTGTAGACATCTCCAGAGGGTTGGCAAGGGGGGTCAGAAGGGCAAGTGTCTTCCAGGTCACTAGCATACATTGGTTTATTTATTTATTTATTATTGCCATTTATATAGCGCCAACAGATTCCGTAGCGCTTTACAATATTATGAGAGGGGGATTTAACTATAAATAGGACAATTACAAATAAACTTACAGGAACAATAGGTTGAAGAGGACCCTGCTCGATCGAGCTTACATTCTATAGGAGGTGGGGTGTAAAACACATTAGGACAGGAATTTACAATCAAATAAGGTGGGCTGCCCTTTAGGAGAGGGCAAGAGAGACAGGTATGTGAGGTAAGGGTTAGTCTTGGAGGCCATAAGCTTTCCTAAAGAGATGGGTTTTAAGGCACTTCTTAAAAGATGCAAGACTAGGGGAGAGTCTGATGGCGGTAGGCAGGCTATTCCATAGGAAGGGAGCCGCCCGTGAGAAGTCCTGCAAGCGCGAGTTGGCCGTACGAGTGCGGACAACGGACAGCAGGTGGTCACGGGCAGAACGGAGAGACCGAGAAGGGACATACCTATGGATCTGTGAGGAGATATAAGAGGGGCTAGAGTTGTTCAGTGCTTTATAGGTGTGAGTTAGTACCTTGAATTGACTCCTATAGCATACAGGAAGCCAATGTAAGGACTGGCAGAGGGGTGAGGTGTGAGAGAAACGACTAGAGAGGAAAATCAATCTAGCAGCAGCATTCATTACGGACTGTAAGGGTGCAGTACGGCTATTGGGAAGACCAATCAGGAGAGGGTTACAATAATCCATGCGGGAAATTACTAGAGCATGGACAAGCTCCTTGGTAGTATCTGGTGCAAGAAAGGGGCGGATGCGGGCTATGTTTTTAAGATGGAATCTACAGGATTTGGCAACATGCTGGATGTGAGGCTCAAAGGTGAGACCAGAGTCAAGTATGACGCCAAGACAGCGCGCTTGCAAGGATGGACTAATGTTGGTACCACAAACTTGGAGGGAGAGCGAAAGATGAGGATCAGTATTAGGAGGAGGAAAGACAAGGAGCTCAGTTTTTGAGAGATTGAGTTTCAGAAAGCGGGAGGACATCCAGTCAGAGATGGAAGAAAGGCAAGCAGTGACACGTTGCAGGACGGCAGGGGAGAGGTCCGGGGAGGAGAGATATAGCTGGGTGTCATCAGCGTACAGGTGGTAGTGAAATCCAAAAGAGGTAATAAGTTTGCCAAGAGAGGCAGGTTGTGGAATGAAGTTTCAATTCAATGTTCTGCTGAAGAATCCCAGTGTTATTTAATTAAATTCTTCCTAGGAAAGTTTTAATACATATTACAACTTGGGACTATTTAAATTCAGCCTTAAAGCTCTCTTTTAATCTTTTTTTTTTTCTTCAATTAATTATTTAGAAACTTGTCCTGAGCTCACCTCCTAACTTCTCACCTCTCAAACAGCTGACATGACACATCCGTTTCCACCACAAGTGAGGGATAAGGTAAACAGCCAAACATTTTTATATATATTTTTAGATCACAATAATGTGTAGTCTTAGAACCCAATTTTTTATAGTATAATATATATATGAACATAGTGCATTGTATTGTATAATGGATATAGACATACTGCATAGTATTTTCTACAAGTGAATTTCAGAGTCCCACAGTAATAAAAAGATAGATATAGATAGATACTTTATCTTTGCTTTTGAGTTTTGCTTTTTTTTTTTTAAATTTTTTTTTATTTTAATGGATGCCCATTTCCAAAGACAGATGATTAGGATTGCAAATGCATCATTTAACAATGTTGTATTTTGTGAGAAAAATTTATTTTTTTTCTCCCTAGTGCTAGAGGTAATTGAATTGCTTACACTCCCTGTGATGCAACTGGCAGTCCTCTCCCCTTGTTCTATCACGTGTTCCATTCCACCACAAATGGGATAGAACCTTTTTACAACTGGACAGCCATGTTGGTCTTGTCACTATTTTGTCTAAACTGTTTAAAGGGAAGTGGGTTGGTTATTATTGTTATTATTTTATTATTTATATAGCGCCATCAGATTCCGTAGCGCTGTACAAAGGGTGGTTACGGGGGAAATAGCAACGAGTACCACAAGCTGTTCAAAGCGTGGGGTAACAGTTGTGCAATCTCTGCATGCTAAATCAGCTAATAAACATGCCAACACCCACAGTCATATTGACCCCACTTTTTACTGTAGGAGCTGGTTACCAGGAGCTGGCTGTCCAGTACGTTCATTAACCCGTGTACTGTCAAGGCTTTTAAAATACCATTTGCCTGCGGCCAGTGGGCAGATAGTCCACATTTTTAAAGATTTGCTTGCCAGAAGCACATAAACCAATTTTGCAAAGATATAGTATCCGTACAGTGTTCTGTAAATATCTGAATCCTACATTTTATATTCAAGTATTAAATGATAATGACTGATTTTAAGCCGGGCAGCAGGTAGCAACAATTGAGATTTGCTTATTCGGTTGATGTTACTGAATTTCAATCAGATTTGCCTTTGTTTTTTTGTATATCTGCTTTCTGGACCAATCCAGAAAATGGATTTTAAATAAGTAATTTAATGGTAATTCTTTTAAATCTATGATTTGTTTTCTGGTGGTCTGATAAGCCCACTATTTTATTTCAATTCTAATTGTATTACTTTCCTACATTTGCTTTTAGGAGAAACGCATCCTTCTAAACATCGCCCACTTGATTATTTTCAGTTGTGAGTATGAGTGACCTTACATCAAATACTTCTGGTTGGTACAAACAAAAGCACTTGTGAGTGTGGAGTGCAAACTCTCAGAATGGTATAACCCCAAAGAGACTTCTGGTTCCACCAACACGGACACCCTTTTGGCCATGGGTCACTGACGGTAGTATGGGAAATGATGGCAGTAGTCAGAGATTTCCACCCCTCCAGTTGGTTCATCACCACCTCCATATGAAGAGTGCCTGTTACCTTAAAAAGCGTTGAAGTCAACTATGCTTAATATGCTTGACAGTCTAATCTAGCGAAAGCCGGGGATGGGCCCAGCTGGATGGAATTTAGTTTTTGTAGACACACAGTCTAGTCCCCAAGGTTTAATAGTACTCAAAACAGTAACTAATGCTGAAAAATCAGGATCTGGCCAGTTCCAAAGGTGATCCATTGGTGTTTTTGAGGGATGGGTTTACTATCTCTAGAGGGGTGATCGCTATAACAAAAAAAAAATATATATATATATATCACATATCTTTGTTGATATATATATAAAAACAAAGCTATGTGAGATAGAAAAAGATGGATTTAAGGTTGATTTGGCTCCAACAGGATTAAAACATAAACTAGCTCTCAGTCCTTGAGACATAACGATGGTCGAGGTATTACCAGCTACCTAGTTCATCAGAACTGAGAAATGCCTCAATAGAGTAATGCTGGTGTGCCCCGAACATAGGGAATTACTGACCTTAAGATTTGACCACATTGTACATAATCACAAGCTGTTTAATGTGGAACAGGGGGCAAAAAAAAAATCTGTTTTTAGAGCACTGTGATTTAAAAATAAAGTTGATCTTTGCGGATTTTCCTATGTGCATGTTTTAGATATATTTTATATATTAAGTAAATCCCAAGGAATGCCAGCAATCACAAATATCAGCAGTGTAACAGTTCGGATGTGATGTAACAGCTTTCTCGACGTTTACATAATTTCTCAGTTGTGTATTCTCAAACAATTACACATAAAAAATAAATGCAAATAAAGGCTGCAACGGGGAATCATTTGCGTATAGTCTCACTGCACAAACAGACTTTCACTTGGGTTATATATTGGCTTGTATGTCTGCTAACAATTCAATTTATTAAGGTTTCCAAAAATATTTCAAGAATGTTAGCATAATTTTCCAAATGATTTACCATAAAAATACCCAATCCCATAGCTATTAACGGTGATTTTGGAAAATAAATAATTTAGGAAGTTTTTCGAACAGTTTTGAATCACTTGGAAAGTGTATTAAATTGAGGCCATAATGTATCAATCTTATCTTTTTTTTGTCTCTCATCGTTCTTTTTATTAGGCAAAATAACACAAGGATTCACATACTGCGGATTGTGATTGTGTGTATTGTATATCTTGGTGACTGCTACATTTTAAAAACCACATAAATGAATATACAATATCCACCAGGTGGCACTATTATTGTAGGTACCAGAAAAACTAAATCTCTACAAAAAAAAAAAAAAAACGTTAACAGTTTAAAGCATTATATATGACTGTAAATTTTGAGGCTATACAAACTGTCCATGTATTTTTGTATAAATTTAAATATATTATATCAAGATTAACAAAAATATATATTTACACTGACTTACAAACTCTTATTATAAAGGGTTGGAGGGTAGACTCTCCAGATTTACTGCTTTTAGTTGATATCTTGACTCCTTAAAAATATAATAGGTTAAAAAGTCCAAACTATATCTAGAAAGAGTCGATGATAAAATCAGAAAACACAGCTAAAAACCCAAAAATAGTCTGATAAACCCCAAATACCATCTATTGAAATGAGACTGGGGGGTGAGGGGATATTTTAGAATCATTGTTGGATGGAAGAATTCAGTATGGATAAATACCATTGGCACATAATTACTTATAACAAATAAGTTAGGTTTTTAGTTGCTTTGCAAAACAAATGAGTCTATTTTGTAATTGGGAGTTTTTTTCTGTTACTAGTGACTTTAGAGATGTTTACACACTCACACATTTGAGTTGATTTGTACAACGTGAACATAGCCCTGCCCTAACACTGCAACCCTTAATACACCTATAAACCCAACATATGCTATCAAATGGCAACTACGCATTGCTTTCTAAATGAATCGCTATTGACTATCCCAGTGTAAACTGATGCAGATTCACATAACTAGTTTGTGTAAAAAAAAAAAACTGGAATGCTTAATAACACCTGCAGCTGATACAAAAACATTAGCGTGATTAAGTAAGAGACGCACAGGGTGTGATTTTAACAGATTCTGAATTATTAAATAAATGTGCAATATTGATAAAAATGTTCCAATATTCCCTGGAGATCTTTCTATAGACTGTTGTAATTTTTGCTGACAAGCACCGGGCGCTTATTATATCTGCAGGAGTGCAAGTATTGGAGATTATATATATATATATATATATATACACATACACAAAATGTGTGTGCTTTAAAGTGGCGATGTCACTTCTGAGTATTCCATAGAGAAAGTCTTTATGAAATACTCTTATTTACTGCTTTAGAATTTCAATGAAATTTCAATACAAACAGTAGTTATCATAAGACAAAGTAGGGTTTTAACAAAGTTTGAGCTCCGACAAGTCAGTTCCTAGAATCTGTTGCTAGAGATAGCTGTAGAAAAAGGTCAAAGGCAAGTCACCTTCAGTGGTCTTTGTAAAAGAACCCCAAAGCATGTAGTCTTGTACGCCTCACCCTCACAGGTAACACATATTTAAGATGAATGGAATAAATATAAATTCATATTTAAGCAGATTTCCTCATAATTGAAATGTGACCCTACCCAAATGCAGCACTGTGTTTTATCAAGTAATGAGCCAAACTGCCCTACCTGGAATGCATGGAGTAGGTCAAACATTTTTTGTTCATATATTATTTCAAGGTTTGTGGTTTGGACTGCTTTTTTGTATCGTTTCATTATTTTGGGCTTGTATTTGCTGTAGTTTGTGTTGCAGAACTATACATTTTATGCCCTATTTTATGTGACTACATTATTCATCCCAAAAATACTTTTGATAGAAATTTAGTAATCCAGATTTTAATGCACCTCATTAAACACTAAAACAGCTAAAAAAAAAAAAAAAAAAAAGTTCTGCCTGTGCATAACACTCAGAACGACAGGCGGATGCGTATTAGGGACTTTAACTTGTGGCTTGGTGAATGGTGTTAAACCTAGCTTGACCTGGCACCCAGACCACTTCATTAAGCTGAAGTGGTCTGGGTGCCTATAGTGGTCCTTTAAGAAGTGTTTAATAAAGAGATGTAGTATATCAAAAAATATATTCTATTTTAGTGGATGTTCCTGCAAATCTCCTACATATATCCATTTGAAAAGGTATTTGTTTTCTTAGTCAGAAGCATTAACTAAAATATAGCAGAATATACACTGGGGAACAATACACGCGAGCGCAACACGGGCATATACACACTCCTACAGATCAGTATACCCACACAAAGTTTACATTCCCACACGCTCCCCACTAGCCCTCAGACACGACGCTTTCGTGGAGTCCGTAGGCACTACCCACAAGCGAAACATCACCATGCGATTAAACAGGGCTAATCGGTTCTCAGGGTAGAGCAGGTACACTGTCAACATTTGCACACTATAATGCGAAGAATTGTGTAACCTATTATTGTTTAAGTGTGTAACCCATCGTTGGTTTGTTTTTTATGTTTTTTATTTTATTATCCCGTAAGCCGCATCTTCGGATAATCATAATAGTTAACCTTGTTATAGCCTAGATGTAAATGCAACATTACACTATATCCTTAGCTAGCGATTAACAAACTTGTGAAACTCCTATTGTATTATACCATTGAAAAGGATGTATAATAATCCCTAAAAATGTGCATTATCATATTTGCCATATCTTATTGTAAGTTGGAAATGAGAACCTGAGCTGTTGTGGCTTAGTTAACAACGTTGTTAATCACGTGCACGAAAAAATAAAGAATTTAAAAAAAAAAAAAAAAAATATAGCAGAATATGTAAAGAAACTGAAATTGAAATAAATTATGGTCAGAGGTAAAGAATAGTCAATTTCTAACTCTTGTTGGAGTTGAAAAGCACAGCTGGATAAAAAAACGAAATGTTATTCACAACCTACAAGTAGCAATAAAATTCAGCACTAAAATCATTAGCGCTCTTTGTAAAACACAATGTGTTTCTGTTTTTTTTTGTTCTCGTTTTATTTATTTTAAGCAAAAGCTTTAAAACGCTTCAATGTGATTAGTGCAATGTACAGAGCCGACACAATGTAGGAACATCAAAGAGCATGTCTTGTTGGAAGTGGTAGTTGTAACAAATTCCGAAAATTTGAAATGAGTGCAGCTGAAAGAAGATCCTGATTCACTCATAACGTCATTTGATTTATTTATCAAGATTAGAAGAAAAAAAAAATGAATTAACTAAATCTCGTTATTTTACGTGTCAGCGTTGATAAAAAAAACTAATTAGAAAATGTACTATTATTCTTATTAAGAGTGCGAGATAATGTTTTTGCAAATCTACAAATGTTTCAAAGGCAGTTGAACAAATGTATAGCCTAAGGCAAAGCCACAATTGCACTGACAATATATCAAAGCAAAGCACAGGAGACAAGTGGAAATCAATCTAAACATTGCAAATGTCTGCAAAATGTTAATAAGTTATGAATTATTAAGAAATGAAATTTTAGATAAGACTTTATTTGCCCCCACCAAAGATATGTTCAACTTACTTGTTAGAGATATTTAATACGAGTTCATGCATCACATATCAAATTCACATGGGTGGGTTCAGTGGCTATACCCATATTTTTAACTGCATACATACAATCCTAATTAAGATGCAAGGATCTCATATCAAAACTATTTCTGGACTCCAAACCAGGGTACGTTGAAGCCTATTGGTGGAGGTGAAGTCCGAAATATTATTAATTTAATAGTATCAACATAATCACAGTGCTCTACAACTACAATGGGTTACGTAACAAGACTTTTAGAAACAAAACATTATCAACAGATACAAGAGGTTAAGAGGCCCTTGTTCAGATGAGATTATAATCTGCTCAATCATAGGTGGTCTAGCAGTGGTAAAGTGTTGAGAAATTAGTAACAAAATGAAAAATGGGATGGAACTGCGCTACAGAACTGATCACAGTAAGGAAAAATGCTGCACACCTGGGGGGAAGGGTAACCCTCAAATGCTCCAAAAATCATGTGCCAGGTAAAAAGTAAATGGAAAAATATATAAAATAAAAGTAGAGAGACTAACCAAGGTATATAGGTAGTCAAAAGGAAATACTTTTATTAAACAATAGATAAAAACAACGCGTTTCGCCCGGATATCCTTTCTCAAGTGTAAAACACCCTTTTATTTTATATATTTTTCCATTTACTTTTTACCTGGCACATCCTACCATCTGGAGTTCCGGTACCATCACCCAAAGAATCCATAGGTGGGGAATGTTCCACCCAGGCTTGGTACACAGAGCGGTTTGTCTGCTCTGAAAATTGTAAGTACATTTCTTATTTTATCTAGCGTTTTTGTTTATAGAGAGCACTATGGGCCTTCTCTTGTGATTTTATTTCATGTGATCTACACTGCAAAATACCGTCAGAAGAATATCCTACATGTGGGGAGTTTAAAAACCACTGTATGCTGTTTTACCTGGAGTTGGTTATAGCTCTCACAAATGTTAGTTGACACTTTTTAACCTTAGTGTTGTTTGTGGCCATACTCCTTTACGTTATTGCACCATTGGTCCCCTCTGTTTTCTCTTTTTCATATGCTGCTGAGGATTTGACTCAAGACGTCTTATGAATTCCTTAAGAAATACATTTGATACCTAGAGACTTTATTTGCTTGTTTTGGGTACCTTTTCGATACTTTACAATCTTGTTTTATTTGGCGCACCCTGTACTCACTGTTTTCGGTCTTCCCAGTTGAGATATTAGAGTCTGTAGCGGCACAGATCTCTATTCTTTATCCTTGTGTAGGCCCACTCCAACTATGACTTAATGGAAGGTAACAGTTATGCCACTTATAAGAGTACGTACGTATGTGGTCCTATTGTGGATTTTTGCAGTTAGGATGGTTTAGGCTTTATAGCAAACAAAGTTTATAGCAGAATTTGGGAGATAATGCGCACTGTGTTTTAGGAAAGAGTTCAGAGAAGGGGTACTAAACTGGTTCTTGGATTACAGGATAAAACTTACCAAGAAAGCTTAAAGGATCTTAACATGTATAGCTTGGAGGAAAGACGAGACAGGAGGGATATGATAAAAACATTTAAATACATAAAGGGAATCAATACAGTAAATTAGGAGACTATATTTAAAAGAAGAAAAACTACCACAACAAGACGACATAGTCTTAAATTAGAGGGGCAAAGGTTTAAAAATAATAACAGGAGGGTAGTGGATGCATCGAATAGCTGAAGTGGTAGAGGTTAACACAGTGAATGAGTTTAAGCATGCATGGGATAGGCATAAGGCTATCCTAGACTTAAGATAAGGCCAGGGACTAATGAAAGTATTTAGAAAATTGGGCAGACTAGATGGGCCGAATGGTTCTTATCTGCCACCACATTCTATGTTTCTATGTTTAGAGTTCTAGAGCCTTCAGACTGGTTCTCTGGATCACTAAGAAGGATTATAAGATTTATTAGGGAACAAAAAGGCAGTTCTATAATCGCCGACTGATGCACAATGTGAGCATGTTATGTGTCAGTGAATGAAGCACAGGTTGACTGTCCAGTGTGAGAATATCTGACGCGTTCAAAGCATTACACTGGTCCAGACACCCAAATATGGAGCAAAAAAGAGAATAAAGCATTAGGATATGGCTCGGCGTACCTTGCCCGCCAGTTTAGTGTACCTATGTATACCACTGTTTGAAATATTGTCCTTACTGTGTTTGCAGCCTGTTCTGCTATCGCTGGTCTCAGACTAGTGGACTTCCTGGATACATTGACCAAGTCACAAATAAGTGGGAAAAATGAATACAGAGAAGACATTTTAGTAATTAATATGGTAAGATTGTTTATTTAACAACCTTCCAGTCTATTTACACCATTGTTTTCAGAAATTCAATACAAACAAATAATGGTATAATAAAATTCTTCCAATCTGACTCTTAGTGTTTCTAATATCCCCCCGCTGTAAACATGGCTAATTACTTGGTTAACAATGCCTAATTATACACCCATACAGATAAAAAAAAGTTTTTAATTAATAGAAAATTATTTCTAAGTTAATCATTTTCTACTGTCCTGCATCGCTGTCAGGATCGGGACAGGGATCCAACACGCAGAGTACTAACAGTAGAAAGGTACGTATACCGGGCCTTAGAATGGCCGGACTAACGTACAGAGAATAGTCAGAGACAAGCCGAGGTCGAGGGAACGAGAAGACAGGTAAGCGAGAGACAAGCCGGGTCAGAGGGATAACAGAGATAAGCAGAATAGTACAACAAGCCGGGTCAGAACCAAAGAGAATACAGAATACAAGAGCACTGAGTGACTAGACAAGCTAGAACCACGACAGGGCAATGAGCTAAAGGAAGAAGCAAGCTTAAATACCCTGACTCCGGAGAGTAGACACGCCTCCAACGAGTCCTGATTAGATATCGGACAATTGAGTGACAGGTACCTCGGGATAGGCGTCATGACGTCACGTACCGAGCGTCATGTTAGAAAAGGAAGCAGATCCCTCGCGGCCAGCGTTTAAGTGACTGGATGGACCGCGAGGAACGGAGGAAACAGGTCGTCTAGACGGATAAACGACTAAGTCTCTACCTCTCTCAGAGGTAGAGACCTCAGGTACCCTGACAGTACCCCCCCTCTCAGATACGCCCACCGGGCGGAAGGAACCGGGACGAGATGGAAAGCGGGAGTGAAACGCCCTGCGGAGGCGAGGAGCATGAACATCCTCCTGAGGTACCCAACTCCTCTCCTCAGGACCATATCCCTTCCAGTTGACTAGATACTGTAGCCTCCCCCGGGAGACTCGGGAATCGATAATGGAGTTGACCTCGTACTCCTCCTGACCCTCCACCTGAACTGAACGAGGTGAGGAAACCGTAGAGGAAAATTTGTTGCAAACTAGCGGTTTTAGCAAAGACACATGAAAGGAGTTGGGGATGCGTAAGGCAGATGGCAGAGCTAGGCGATACGCAACCGGGTTGATCCGAGTCAGAACCCTGTAAGGGCCTATGTAACGAGGAGCAAACTTCATAGAGGGAACTTTTAAGCGAATGTTTTTAGTACTCAGCCATACTCTATCCCCAGGAACAAAAACTGGAGCCGCCCTTCTGTGCTTATCAGCGTGCTTCTTGAACAACATAGAATTATGCAGGAGAATTTGACGAGTCTGATCCCACAACTTCTTCAGATTGGCGACATGATCATCAACCGACGGAACTCCTTGGGAAGAAGAGACCGAAGGAAAAATGGAAGGATGAAAGCCATAGTTCATGAAGAAGGGGCTAGAACGAGTAGAATCACAAACGAGATTATTGTGTGCGAACTCTGCCCAAGGAATCAAACCGACCCAATCATCCTGGTGTTCGGAAACAAAGCAGCGCAGATATTGTTCAATCTTTTGATTAGTACGTTCAGCGGCTCCGTTAGACTGAGGGTGATATGCAGAGGAAAAGTTCAATTTGATACCTAATTGAGAACAGAAGGATCTCCAGAATCGTGAGACAAATTGAGAGCCTCTATCAGAAACGATTTCAGAAGGTATCCCATGTAAGCGAAAAACCTCTCTCGCAAAAATCTCCGCCAATTCAGGAGACGTGGGGAGTTTAGGTAACGGCACAAAATGAGCCATCTTAGTGAACCTATCAACCACCGTGAGAATAACAGTCTGTCTCTTGGAAGCAGGTAAATCCACAATAAAGTCCATGGCCAAACAGGACCATGGTTTCTCTGGAATGTCCAAGGGGTGTAATAGACCACATGGCGATGTATGAGGCTGTTTAGTCTTGGTACAAATCTCACAAGCTCCGATGAAGTCCTTAATATCCTTTCGCAAGGAAGGCCACCAGAAATCCTTGGAGATCAGGGAATATGTCTTGCGAATGCCAGGATGACCAGCCACCTTACTTTCGTGGAAACACTGTAAGAGCTCCAGTTGGAGTTCAGGAAGAACAAAGTCTCTTCCCTCAGGGGTCTGTCCAGGTGCCAGATGTTGAGACTTCATGATCTGAGCAAGCAACGGAGAATGGATTTTGAGACTTGTGTTAGCAATAATATTGCATTTAGGTACAATAGAGGACAGAACCGGTTCAGATGAAGCAGAAGGTTCATATTGGCGAGATAGGGCATCGGCTTTAGAATTCCTCGAACCAGGCCTATAAGTGAGAACGTAATTGAAATGGGTGAGGAATAACGACCAACGAGCTTGCCTGGAAGACAATCGCTTAGCCTCTCCAATATAGGACAAGTTCTTGTGGTCCGTTAAAATAGTAACAGGATGTAATGTCCCTTCCAATAAATGTCTCCATTCTTTTAAAGCCTTGATAACAGCTAGTAGTTCTCTGTCACCAATGTCATATCTGCTCTCAGCACCAGATAATTTTTTAGAAAAAAATCCACATGGATGTAACGGTTTATCCACACCTAACCTTTGGGAAAGGATAGCACCTATGCCAGTCTCTGAGGCGTCTACCTCAAGTAGGAAAGGAAGAGTGGTATTAGGGTGAACTAAAATTGGAGCGGAAGCAAAGAGCTCTTTGAGAGTTTTGAAAGCAAGGAGAGCTTCCGTGGACCAATTCTTAGTATCAGCCCCCTGTTTGGTCATATTGGTGATGGGCGCAATAATAGAAGAATACCCCTTAATAAAGCGCCTATAATAATTGGAGAACCCAATAAATCTCTGAACGGCCTTGAGACCCTTGGGTAGAGGCCAATCTAGAATGGACTGAAGTTTATCCGGATCCATCTTAAATCCCTCCCCAGAGATCACATAACCGAGGAAATTTACTTGGGATTGATCGAAACTACATTTCTCCAATTTGCAGTACAGACCATGTTGAAGAAGTTTGTGCAAAACCCTTCTGACTTGTTCGTGGTGAGTCTCAATCTCTCTAGAATGAATGAGTATATCGTCCAGGTATACAATGACACACTCATGCTGGAATTCCCTAAGAACCTCATTTATCAGATCCTGGAATACAGCCGGTGCATTACATAACCCAAAAGGCATTACAGTATATTCATAATGACCGTAACGAGTATTGAACGCCGTCATCCACTCGTGTCCCTGCTGGACTCTCACCAAGTTGTACGCCCCTCTGAGGTCTAACTTAGTGAAAATGTTAGAACCCTTTAAACGATCAAAGAGTTCAGTAATCAAAGGAATGGGATAAGCATTCCTAATGGTTATCTTGTTCAAACCTCGATAATCAATACAAGGCCTAAGTGAACCATCCTTCTTTTTAACAAAAAAAAATCCAGCCCCGGCAGGGGAGGAGGATCTCCTAATGAATCCCTTGTCTAAATTCTCGTGAATATACTCCTCTAGAACTGAATTCTCCTTAGTAGATAACGGGTATACGTGACCCCTGGGAGGCATGGTACCAGGGAGTAGGTTAATCTTGCAATCAAAGGATCTGTGTGGAGGTAAGGTATCGGCTCTCTTTTTATCAAATACTGCCTTTAAATCCAGGTACTGAGGCGGTATTTGTATCTCTGTAGGATTAGAGGAGCTAGCCGACGTGTTTGCCAGGCAAAGAGGCGAGACCCTCCGCAAACACTTCTCTTGGCAATTCTGACCCCATGAAACTATCTCCCCTAATTCCCAATTAATGATAGGGTTATGTCTCTTTAACCAGGAGTACCCCAGGACTATGGGAATAGAAGGAGAGGAAATGATCAACAGGGATAGATCTTCCTCATGCAAGATACCAACAGTTAAATTCACAGGTATGGTCTCACGGAAAATAACAGGCTCAAGTAAAGGTCTACCATCTATGGCCTCAACGGCCAGGGGTGTCTCCCTTAACTGGGATGGGATAGTATGCTTGTTAACAAAAACTTGATCGATAAAGCTCTCAGCGGCTCCAGAATCGATCAAAGCCATGGTTTTTACTACTCCCTTCTCCCAAGTCAAAGAAACGGGTAACAGAAGCCTGTGATCTTTATAATTGTGAACAGAGGACAAAATAGATACACCCAAGGCCTGTCCTCTAGAGAAACTTAGGTGCGAGCGTTTCCCGAACGATTGGGACAATTTAGGCGTAAATGACCTCTGACTCCACAATACATACATAAACCCTCCCTTCTCCTGTACTGTCTCTCCTCCTCTGTGAGGTGAGTATTACCTATCTGCATAGGCTCAGGGAAACGTGAGGTTTCGATCTCAGAATCTCGAAATGCAGGAGCTAGTTTAAAGGAGGGTCTACGAGTCCTATCTCGAGTGTTCTGCCTCTCTCTTAAGCGTTCATCAATGCGAGAGATAAAAGAAATTAAATCCTCCAAACTCTCAGGAAGCTCTCTAGTAGCGACCTCGTCAAGGATTACATCTGATAGCCCATTTAAAAATACATCTATATAAGCCTGTTCGTTCCACTTAACTTCTGCCGCCAAGGATCTGAACTCTAGTGCATAATCCACAAGTGTTCGATTTTCCTGTCTAAGGCGCAACAGTAATCTAGCTGCATTGACCTTCCTACCAGGGGGGTCAAAAGTTCTTTTAAAAGCAGCTACAAAGGCATTATAGTTATAGACTAACGGGTTATCATTCTCCCATAAAGGATTAGCCCATCTCAGAGCCTTCTCAATGAGTAACGTAACAATAAATCCAACCTTCGCTCTATCTGTAGGATAGGAGCGGGGTTGTAATTCGAAATGGATGCTGATCTGGTTCAAAAAGCCACGACACTTCTCAGGAGAACCGCCATAACGTACTGGTGGAGTAATACGGGAAGAAGCACCAACAGTAGCTACTTCTAGACCTGAACTTACAGGAGAGATCGAAGGAGTACGTGTCTCCTCTGGTGGGTTACTAGCACGAGACAAAAGCGCCTGTAGTGCTAGGCCCATCTGATCCATCCTGTGTTCCATGGCGTCAAACCTGGGGTCGGAAGAACCAAGCTGACTGTTAGTACCTGCAGGATCCATGGGCCCTGTCGTAATGTCAGGATCGGGACAGGGATCCAACACGCAGAGTACTAACAGTAGAAAGGTACGTATACCGGGCCTTAGAATGGCCGGACTAACGTACAGAGAATAGTCAGAGACAAGCCGAGGTCGAGGGAACGAGAAGACAGGTAAGCGAGAGACAAGCCGAGTCAGAGGGATAACAGAGATAAGCAGAATAGTACAACAAGCCGGGTCAGAACCAAAGAGAATACTAGAATACAAGAGCACTGAGTGACTAGACAAGCTAGAACCACGACAGGGCAATGAGCTAAAGGAAGAAGCAAGCTTAAATACCCTGACTCCGGAGAGTAGACACGCCTCCAACGAGTCCTGATTAGATATCGGACAATTGAGTGACAGGTACCTCGGGATAGGCGTCATGACGTCACGTACCGAGCGTCATGTTAGAAAAGGAAGCAGATCCCTCGCGGCCAGCGTTTAAGTGACTGGATGGACCGCGAGGAACGGAGGAAACAGGTCGTCTAGATGGATAAACGACTAAATCTCTACCTCTCTCAGAGGTAGAGACCTCAGGTACCCTGACACTAACATCCCTTAGCAATGATACCTACCTGCTATTAGACCCTCCAGGCTTAACGGTGTTCACAAGTTTTCAGACTGTTTTACTGCCCTACTTCCCGGTATAGAGTTACCCAGGCTAGCCATGCTGTCAGAACACACACCACATTAAGTTACAACATACTCACATGAGACCCACCATGTTATGCATGCAAATGTTGCAGCTGGTCACCCTGGTGACTTACAACCAGACGTACATACCAATCTTGTTTATTCTCATATAAAAACAAAATGTGCCAATACTAAATGCCATTTATGCAAAATACCTTGTTTTGATAGGCTTGTATTATGCTGTTGTGGCAACGTCAGCTTGTATATCATCTCGTGCACAATAAAAATAAAGAATTAAAAAAAAAAAAAACTTTGAATTTTAGCAAATTAAATCTAAATGGCAAAACCGAGTCTCAAAAAGTCCTTATGATGAGTATAGCGGTGCTGGAGAATTTTTCCATATACGCAATATTTGTTATTTTTTATAAATTTTTCCTTGCGTGAAGTTCGATGAATAACTCTTTCGCTGTTGATATGTGAATCGAAGAGTTCGACAACAAAGCAGCTTACAGTACTGTTTGTTTAGACTGCAATTACTTTTTAGCTTCACAATTACACTATTTTACCTTCACAATATACAAACAGGACCAACACCTCCATACGCTTCAAAGACTCAGAACATTTGATGTCTACGAGTGAATCACACAGTTCCGCGGCAATACATCTTATATTAATGTGAAAATAATTTAAAATCCAAAAAGTGGCTTTAGAAATTAAATAAATACCAGACAAACACTGGGATAATTGTGTGTGTATGAATGAAACCTGGAGGAGATCTACATTGATATGATTCACAGATATGTGTCTTTAACCCCTTAAGGACCAAACTTCTGGAATAAAAGGGAATCATGACATGTCACACATGTCATGTGTCCTTAAGGGGTTAAAAAGGACACTTCACCATAGTGATAGCAGGTACCATAACCACCTGCTATGGTGGTTTTAGTGATTGGAGTCCCCACTGTACTGGGCAGTAGTAGTCCTTGTAGTCTAGAGGAATTTCATATTGCTATAACAATCCATACAAATGTGAATGTATGATGTAATACCTGCTTTATCAGGTCAACAAAGCAACAAAAGTATCAAAACCTTTGCAAACAGTTTAACAAAACAGCACAGTGTAGTGACTATGGTGCCTAGAATGTCCCTTTAAGCTACAGGGACCGTTGGTGCAAATACTTTAGTCTTGATCGATATTTTTAAACTACACTAACCCCTTAAGGACCAAACTTCTGGAATAAAAGGGAATCATGACATGTCACACATGTCATGTGTCCTTAAGGGGCTAAAGGCAGTCAGTAGCACACAAGTTCACCTAAAATGAACATACAAAACAACAAAACTTTACAACAAAAAATGTGTCGCTCTTTGGCCGACTTGATAGATAGTCTAAGAAGAAATATTTTGACAATATCTGGACTGACCGTGGATTCACTTTTACACAAAAATACAAGTCAGAGCATTTAAGTTTTAGAAAGCCATGCTAAATTTAAAGTAAACTTTATTGACAAAAATGTGTTAGGCCATTTTGTTATGTATTCAATAAAATCATTATACAGTGAAAGGTTATACATTGACAAGTGAAATACAAAATTAAAGTTATAATACAAATTCTGGCCTAAATTTCTTCAGCACAGCTATTTCAGCCAACAGTTTATAATTCAATCAGATATAACTTCTATATGCATGTCTTTCTTTTAAAAGCAAGTGAGCACAGAGATTTTTCTGCCCAAATTACCACAACCACCACCTGGGAATGCAAAGGATTGTACTAGACCTGTGTGTTAGTATTTACTTTTTTATTTCGTTTTTTTTTTTTAATGTTTTATTTAAGTTTTGAGAACATACACTAAAGCGAGACAACAAACAACCAAGAGAAGTGAACACAACTCAGCTGTAGGTACAACCTTGAATAATGTGTTGGCCAGGTGGCAACATTAATTCCACATAACAAAGTATAATGAACACATACTTTCAAATAATCAAAAACCTGTCTGACAAGAGTCATTGATCTCTGCCTTCTGGGAGAACACAGTGCTTGCCAGATGTTACATTAGGTACCTGGGACTAGGCCAAGACAGGTCTGCGAATCTACAGAGAACTAGACACGGTTCAGATGAATTTTAGACATTTTAAAAACAAACAAACAATCTATGAAAACGACTGAGTGAGTCACCAACCTTTTAAATATAAATTGTTACAGCAACAACCCACGCTGACCAGTATCCATCATTACGCCACTTATTTTCATTAATAATTATAAACAGAGATTTGCTGAAATTAATATAGTAGAGCAATACAAGTGTTGGACAATGACATTCATATCAAATAACTATAATCCAAATATTGTCACCGCGTTGTTTAGTTGTCTCCTGTAACTATGTCACACACATCAAATCCATCAAATTCAATAGTCTATAATATTTGTTTTTACTTTGCAAGATATTCTTAATTGTTATATGTTAAGAGAACTAAAAATGGCAAGGACTTAAATTCAGACCTGCCTTTGACTTATCTTGTCTGAGTTATACAACCACTTCTCCATCTACCGAAGCCAAGTCGGACTCTACACAGACTCTATAACCCAAGGTCATCTCCAGTGCGTTACTCTCAATTCCCACTTACAACAAGGAAGTGGGTCGGCCTGCATCTTCATTCAGAGCTCAACAACTGTGTAACAGAAAAGATCAGATGTTCCACAAGTCAGCAATCTCTGAGAAGGTCTTTTTCTCCAACCAAACCAAAAACACCTGTCAAATGTGCCACCTTGTAGCGATATTAAATTGTTGGTGAGTTCCAGATGTACTTGAAAAGAAAAGAAACCTCTAAAACCTTTCCTCAAACATAATAAATTACCGTATTTAAAGGGACAATAAAGTAACCTAGCCCACTTTGTCTCAATTAAGTGGTCTGGGTGCAGCGTCCTTGTTCTTTAAACCCTGCAACGTAGAAATTACATTGCTGGGTTAAATCCACGTCTATTGGCGGTCTTCCTGACTGCCCCTAGATGTGCTTTTGCAGCACTTACCGATTAAAATTCATGTGACACAGAAGCCTATAGGAAAGCATTAAATCAGGTCCCCTATAATTGGACCATCGTAAAGGAAGACATGACTCCTTGATGATGTAGCTGGAGGCGGAGAGGTGAGCAGCATCGAGGGAGTCTGTGTGCAGTACTCTGTGATAAAAGGCAAGTAGAACTTTGATTTATTAATTTACACTAAATTAATGGAGATAAGCAGAGCACATCTAAGCAATTAAATAATGCAATTAAATAATGCACTATATATATATATATTTATATATATATATTATAAATTCAAGTCATAAGTAATTATATCAAGATAGCTGTACATGGGTTCATTTGATATACTGTGGTCAAGCCTAATTAATATAAGCAGGGATGGCCAAAAATAAAACCCCATCTTTTATGGAACTGCAACTGGGAGTTCTTGTTGTCGACCACTTTTGGCCACCTTGGTGCAAAGTTTTTTTTTTTTTCTGTAGCAAAAGTAAGTGTAAATTTAAAATATTCAGCAAGTTTTCTGAGGCATGTGATCGCTTTATTGTAGCCTCATGAAAAGTCAATGTTTTGACCCAGAAAGAAGGTCTTTATTGGCCATGCTTGACGTTTCCAACCTTATTTCTGGGTCAAAATGTTGCCTTTTTATTGGATAACAGTAAGGGGATCACAAAGTCACTATGACAATGTGTGCTGCGTAATTTCAATGTGCTTGTATTTTCTAAAAGAAGAAATTAAATTTTAGAACTTCTTCAATGACTTACAAACACTAAAAAAAAAAAAAAAAAAGCCAGTTACCCAAATATGTAGGAATCTAGGTACAGTGGACCTTATTTACAGTATCAGTTCCCTAATTTATGCCTCAATTTAATAAGCTTTCCAAATGATTCAACACTGTTAGATATACTTTCCGAATGATTTATCTACTAAAATTTCCACAGACTTTACTGGTGACTTCTGAGATAAATTGTTTGGAGGCCAAATGTGCAACAGTTGACTGTGAAAGGGTTCCAGACTTTCAAAGCAAGGGAGCCTCACAGCTAGACTTGTGTGCATTTGGAAAATGGAAACCAAGTTATATTGTTACTGAAGCTATAGTTAAAGGTTAGCTCTTTTTACAATATGTCTATGACAGGCATAGGCTACCTTTGGCACTGCAGATGTTTTGGACTACACCTCCCACACCTCAGCATTATGGGTGTAAGAGCATTATGGGGGATGTAGTCCACAACATCTGGAGTGCCGAAGGTTGCTTACCCCTGGGCTATGATATGTACAAAAAGACCTCTGAAAGACAAACCGTCTCCTCTGGGTTAACTGTATAATCCAATTATGAATTATGAAATTTTATAAAAAAAAACAAAAACAAAATGTAAATATATTATCGTTGGCCAGTCTGACATTTGCCATAATGTACTGATTTATTATAGAATTAAATGTGGCCTTCATTCAACAGCTGGTAAATATTGTGCGCTGTATCAGCTATGCTTCTAAGTTACTTGGGAAACTTTTTGTATATTAAAGAAAAACAGTAATACATTTTTTTTTTTTTGAAACAAACAAAAACTAAAATGTGCTGAACAAAATTAAACATAAAACAATTTTAATTTTTTTTTAAAAATGTTATATTATGGTGCAAAGAATATATTTAATGGCAATACTATTACATCTTACAGAATTTGTGAACATTCTAGATATGAAGATATAGCATCACATTTTAGAATGTAAAAGCAGCAAGTACTGCTTGATATCTGTCACAACCAATCAGATTCAGGTGATCACCAACGGTAGTCAGATAAAAGATGGTCTGTGGCTGCACTGAGTCTTACTGTCTGAGTACTTTCCATACCACTGAGCAAATTCCCCTGATAATTAATGGCTGTTTCACTTCCTTAATAAATGAAAGATACAGAAAAATATGGCAAACTAAATCTTAGTATTCCAACTAGGATCTATACAAACGTCATGGGCAAAGCCCTTTCTCAATGCATCTTGTTCTTTAAGGACTTTAAGGACAAGATGCATTGAGAAAGGGCTTTGCCCGAAACGTTTGTTTGGATGCTTGTTCTTCAATGAAAGCTGTATCACTTGTTGCACACACTTGTGGTTGTATTTCCCTCCATTTTTCTAAATTTTGTTTGCATATATCACTGTAGATGGGATAGCAGAACCTGTACTTTGTTACTTAACTGCCTATTTGGAGTACTGTGATAACTCCATCCTCTATCCTTTTTCAAGTATTCCAGTTAGCAAGCATTGCTTAAGCCACTCTGTGTTTCTTGCAAAGTGTTCTGCCCACTTTTGGGGATAAAGCACATGTTTACACCCAGTATGTCACTATTAAACTAACAAGTAAAATGTCTTGTCTAGTCCAACCACGTTCCTTCTACAAACAGAACCCGGCCAGGAGAACCCACATCAAAGAATTTATATGGGAGTCTCCAGAAAGATTTTCTGGAAGTCCCTCCAGGGTAGTATTTTAAATGTTCCACTCGAGATTAACCCGAGGGTTAAAATGTCTTGTATACGAGTTTTATGTTGTCTTCAGTGATGTACGAGGGTTATTACCTAAACTGATTATTATAGGGTATTGACAAAGAACTGCAGTTTTTAGGCAAAATCAGTCTGGAATATTTCTAATACACACAGGAGTTGAATTATTATTGAGACTACTTTTTACAAAGCATCAACATCGTTCTGAGGGATGTACAATGAGTATATTAATAAAGGTTCTGGGCTATAGGCAGTACAATAAACATAGCAAGACTAACCTCGAGAAATGGAAAGGAGAATGCTGTCTGTAAGACTAAATTTTTTTTAACAAGTTACAGTATACTTTTATATAAAGTGCAGATCAAGACGGTCATTCAACTTACGTACTAGAGGGGATTGTGACCATTGAGGCAAAATATAGCTGTGATTCTTTAAAATCTGCAGGATGGCAAAGACCACAAACTGCCAATGGAATTATGTAGTAAGGTGTAAATTACACAAAAGTGTCAAACCTACAATTCTGTTGTCAGCTCTTCAACAGTCAGAAGTACCCATCGCGGTGTTTAGGATGTCAGATATCCAGAATAGCTTTGTAGTTATACTTTCTTATTGAGTTCATCTAAGCTGTGTCATTTTTTCATTGATTTACAATTTAGCACAAATAGAATCTGAGCTAGGCTGGCTTAACCAACAAAGTCTAAGAGAGTTGTAGCTAAATTCTTTTTACTGAATACCTTAGTGTTAATTAAAGACTTCACAAGGGACAACACATTAGTGGAAATGGCTCATCACAGCACCTTCAGACTACCAATTAGCCAGTTCCAGCTCTAAAATCACCATGAAAGAGTAGACATTTTAGTTTGAGTGACCTGTTGAAAAACAGTGCTAACAATTACAAATCGTATTTTCTGCAGACACAGACAGATATAAGAATATATTCTTAACCTTAGAGAGAAAGACATTGTGAATAGGGGAAGTAGTAAAATCCTAAACAAACCGAGGTCAGAGACACCAGCTCAGAGTAGCCAATGCTCAAGCTGCCAACAGTGGACATAATGGTCAGATATCAAGCCAGATCTAGAACACAGGAGAAAGAGTAATAACGTACAAGCCAACAACACACAGAACTCTACGAAAAAATGTCTGAATCGCAATTAGACACTGAGGAAAGGGAATGCTGGCCTTTCCTGCGTGTGTCTAGTTGATGCAGTAAAATATAAAAGACTAAGGAAAGTGACTTATGGGACTAGCTGTGTCATTAATAGGTACAAAGCACTTTAATTACCATCCCTTACATTTGTGATATGTAGTATGTCATTGTAGTTAAATACTCCAAGAATTCTAAATTGATGCCCCAATAGTTAGACATCAGAACTAGCGATCCCTGTGTGTCCATAATGTGACCTCGTTATGACACATTTGTTACTTTAAAAGAACCTGTTGGAAGTATGACAAATATTATTTATTTTTTATTCCCACTTGAGGAGAGATCTGTGGTGGACTATGATTAATTTCTAAATCAGTTTTAATATTTTTCAAAATACATTGACTAAAATTAGAAATGTGCTACATAGCAACACATTTTTTTTTGTATTTTAGAAAAAATTTGCTTAATATTAACAATTAAAAATATATAGTAAAATGTGTCAGGGCTCGAGGAGAACATGCATTTGAATCTGTAGAAGTGAAACCTTTTAAAGCTTCTCAGTAGCAACAAGAAAGAGACTCCTATTTATAACCAGGAAGCAGCAACGCTGGAACTTGTCCAAAGTTCCAGAGCTGTGGTTTAGGACAGTAAGTATGAAACCACACAGAGGCTTAACACTATTCACTATAACGAGACAGAATCGCTCGGTATGAGGACAAAGTTGCTAAAATGGGCAGCATGGCAGATGGCTATAAACACTGACAGCTACAGAAAATGAAACATAGTTACTCAATCAAGTGGGGATTAATATTAAATAGTTGTTGATCACTTCTCACAATATTAAAACTAGTCACAATAAATACTGTGTGACAGCAGTGTAAGGTAGCAAAAATTTGGAGCAGAGGTGGCCAGCACGGTTTTCTGATTGTCAAAATTCTTCTGATCCTTAGTCAAAAGTGTAAATAGGTGAGAAACGCTGATTTGTTAAAACCAGTAAAAAATGTGTGGTGACACAGAAACAGGGATATAAACAGACACGACATTTTCAATCCTTTGCCAATATGTCACACATACACTGTAACACTAAAACACACTACACTTTACTTTGTTTATTTGATACTGCTTACTGCGTGTTCCCAAAATGGCAGAAGAAGAATTTTGGAAAGGTATACAGTGAGGGAAGAAAGTATTTGATCCCTTGCTGATTTTGAACGTTTGCCCACTGACAAAGAAATGATCAGTCTATAATTTTAATGGTAGGTGTATCTTAATAGTGAGAGACAGAATAACAAAAAAAATCCAGAAAAACGCATGTCAAAAAAGGTATAAATTAATTTGTATTTCAATGAGTGAAATAAGTATTTGACCCCTTTGACTTAGTACTTGCTGGCAAAACCCTTGTTGGCAATCACAGAGATCAGACGTTTCTTGTAGTTGGAGGGATTTTGTTCTCCTCTTTGCAGATCCTCTCCAAGTCATTAAGGTTTCGAGGCTGAAGTTTGGCAACTTGAACCTTCAGCTCCCTCCACAGATTTTCTGTGGCTTTAAGGTCTGGAGACTGGCTAGGCCACTCCAGGACCTTAATGTGCTTCTTTTCGAGCCACTACCTTTAGGAGAGTGCTCCTAATCTCAGTTTGTTACCTGTATAAAAGACACCTGGGAGACAGAAATCTTGCTGATTGATAGGGGATCAAATACTTATTTCCCTCATTGACATGCAAATCAATGTATAACTTTTTGACAAGCATTTTTCTGGATTTTATTGTGCTATTCTGTCTCTCACTGTTAAAATAAACCTAAATTAAAATTATAGACTTATGGTGGAAAAAATTGTCAATTTATAAAAAAAAATTATAGACTTATCATTTCTTTGTCAGTGGACAAACGTTCGAAATCAGCAGGAGATCAAATATTTTTTTCCCTCAGTGTAAAAAAAAAGGAGAATTAAAGAAGAGACAAGAGTAACTTTCAGCAGATACATTTGCTGGGGTTTTCACAAACACAATAGATTCATATTGTATTTAAATAATTTAGAAGCTATCAATCACATTTTCTCGATGACAGATATACATAAACTTTTAGATTCGCTGTTTCCTTCTTGGTCGAGAAGGGAAAACCAAGAGACCCAATAACACGTGGTTAAAGTAGACGTTGCCAAATGTACACAACATGGCTCTATGGAACTATATCAGATCTAAGATTGGTGTCTTAGCCATGAGGGCCTCTTGTCTTCATTAAAAATCATCTTTCATTTTAGAATTATTTTCAGCTGAATGATGATGTAATTAAATAAAATCAAATAAGGCAGTTCAAACAAACAATAAACCACATGTTTCTGTTTTAAGCTACATGATACATATAGGATGCTTAAATTGCATCCATCCCTATAACCTTTAAATACGCATCCTCTGTTAGATTACTAGGAAGGTTTCAGGTGGAATCCGAAGCACATAGAAGAAATATCCGGAGAACAAATAAAGTCTTCCGTTCTAAGTAGGTAGCTGCTGCTGTTCAATTCAACTCCCTTCATCTTAAGCCAGTTTAATGGGGCAGAATTAAAAAATCAAATTCCAGAAGGAAAGATTCTGCTTTAAATCCCAAAAAATATATAAAACATTTTCTTAAAAAATAAATGAAGTGTTAGACTTTTCCAAGCATAAACGTCAATGTCATGTTTTGGCAAAGGTCCACAATTAATATGTGGTATCATAATTGCTCTATCCTGAGCTATAAATCAAAATGATAACATTTGAGTTCGTAACAACTTATTTTTGTGTGATTTATTTTAACACTAACCTAAAAATTTTAAAAAAGAGAGAGGAAAAAAAAACAAACAAAAAACCCTGTAATTTACTGTAAATCCTAACCTTAAGCTTTTAATTGTATGTTCATTAATGCTCAAGCCCTCAACCATATTCCCCAAACAACGTATGCTCATTAGGTTGAGGGTAGTATTTTATCGCGACATTGTGCTAGAGGTGTTGCTAGCAAATGTATAGATTAGGAGAAAAACCTACTTAAAATATATTTTTATCCCAGCTGTCAGTCAATGCATTGTGCAGTGGTTGCTATGGAAACTCCCTAGCCAGAACATACTAACAATAATACTTAATACTTAGATTTGGCTTCTGAACACCAGCCCAATGATGGTAAATCTTTGGATCAACAGCAAAAAACAAATGTGAGGAAGGCTGAACTTGATGGACGCAAGTCTCTTTTCAGCTATGTAACTATATAAATGCTTTTAAGCACTTGTGGCCAGTCCTACAGAAACCAAGTAACCAATCTGTGTCTACATTCTCTTGTCCCTCCCTTCCTGAGTCCAGTTTTCCTTACCTGTCTGGTTTCCTCTTGTTCAACTAAAGTGCTTGATGTGTTCATATCAACCCGTGACTGTAATAGGTTAACTGGTGAGGTAATGCCCATCATGTTCAAATTTATTCCAGTCTCCAGGGTTGTATGAGGACATTTAGAGCCAACCCAAAGCTCCTTAGGGTGGGTGGCAGGCAGGAGCAAGGCAGCATGGCCAGTGGGGAGATCAAAGACCTCCATCACCGGCCAGTCCATTCTCCTCCAGTGTGGCTGAGGACGACAGTGGAGATTCTCCTGAAGGCAGGGCTGGCAATTGAATAGAGGGAGGGTAGCTTTCCCTCACCTTTACAATATCAGAGTGTCACCATGGGTTAACAAGACAATGCTTTGTTACATTTCTTGGCACTGGCCAGAAGGAGCTTGCGGTGCGGCAGGATAACTAGGGACCAGGATTCCCCCTCACAGGCCAAAGGTAAGCCTCAGGGAGGGGAGAAGAAACTTTTATACAGCCCCTGTCACTACACTACAGATCTTGTCATCCCAGTACAGCATTTGTAACCTGTCAGGATAACAAGTTGATCCAGCATTTGTATATCATAACTGCCATGCATGCAATGCTAAAGCTTCACAATAAATTATAAATAGACAGATAGGGCACTAATTCCACCTGGATGAAAGAAGAATCACAAACATAGTGACGATTAATTCTAGCCGAGTGATGAATTATGTGCCATTTAGATCTTTTTTGATTTTCCAAACATTGGCTAGAATCACCAAGATTTACCTTATTTCATACACGAAGATAATATTGCTTATGTTAAGAATGTATTGTAAAATTTCCAAGAGAAATGATGTGCCAAAAGTCATAAAGATTAAAAAAAAAAAAAAATCACCATTCAAAATCTATCCACATTCACACCCAGAATTATTAGGTAAATCTGCCTTTCCATCCGTGTCACATTGACTGAAACAGACTTCCATGAACCTCTCAAACTCAGTATTTTTGTGCTTAGAATACGGTTTGTTCATAACATGAGGCTCAGTGCAAGCATTTTTGTGTGATGTGACATTAGCTATGTGTGTGCATTGGGAGGGCATTCTAGATTGTGTATGTGAAATCCAGAATTGACAATAGTTTCTGCATTGCCCATTAATCAGAAAATAATTGGGAAGAGCGTTTACCTTCACCCGAGGACCCAGAAAGATCAATGATAACATATACTCTGCCTTCTGGCTCCAAGTCAATCTGCAAAGAGAAGGAAAAAAAAAACATAGCATCACTGAAAGTAATACAAAATGCTTTATTCTTTTGCCAATTCTGATTCCTGCTCAGGGAAAAAACATGGTTTCCAAAATTATTCTTAAAGGGACCTCACTATGAGGATCCCTATGACAAAAATGTGAATGAAAGCTTAGAAAAAAAAAGTTTGTTGCAAAATATTTTTTTACCAAATTACTTCACATAATATCAAGCCGGTCCTGAATATTATCAACATTATGGAAAGTTATTTCCTTCAATAATTGTATAACAAAATTATTTTATATTCTTTCATTCACATTTTACATAGTTACTTAGGCTGAAAAGAGACACGTGTCCATCAAGTTTAGAATTAAAAATTACATCCCTGAATATTCAGTTGCTGTTTGAACATCTGTACAGATGCTGATAAAATCACTTCTTCAGGCAGAGAATTCCACATCCTTCTTGTTCTTACTGAACAAAAACCTTTCCTTTGCCTTAGACTAAATCTCCTTTCTTCCAGTGTAAATTCATGACCTTGTGTCCAATGTATAGTCCTGTTTCTTAATCGATTTTTATCAGGAATCATAGTGAGGTTCCTTTATGAAGAATTTGGGAAACACAGTTTTTAATCTCACCCCTGATTTGGGTTGTGTGAAAAAGAACCGGTTTGACTTCTTTTTATTAGCATATATTTACAAAGATTTCAAGTGAAACAAAACACGTGGATTTAGCTTTTACAATCGGTACGGAGTTGATCACATGTAGAGGTGAATTATCATCGAGCTGTGGCCGGCTACTTCACTGTGAATACGAGCATCTACACTGGTTACATTCCACCAACTGTGGACCAGTTGTGAGTTGAATCTATTGCTCAAGCTGGAGAGCTGTCTTTTGTTGGGAGCATCATTGAGCATGCTCTATTCAGACTGCTTATACCGGTGTTTGGACCGGACTACTAAACTAGGGGTTCTATACCAGCGTGATATATTCACGCATACTAGGACTTTGGTGCACTGACCCTGAATGGTCCTAGGTGCTCTATCACCTTTATTTTTACACTGTCTGCTGCATTGTATATTCTATACTTAAATATTATACTTTGGTGCCCCTATATATATGGTGCCCCTAAATATATATATATATATATATATATATATATTTATCTAGCCAGAATTTTATTGTATTTTTTTGTTGCAATACTGGTAAGTGGGATTGACAAATATATTAATATGTAAAATATGAATAAAGGAGGTTAAAGCCATAATAATGTGGGAAATATTCTGCCAAAATTGTGAGTTGAAGTTGAGTTACTAATGGCAGAATAAAATAAGAAAAGAAAGAAATATCCGGCACTGAATAAAATTGGTCGCAGCAGCAGTTTAGTTCAAAAATAATGAAAGAGAAGGAGTGCACTGGCCGATGATGTGGGAGGAATTAATTGGATTAACTGTGCCCGCATTGTTCTACAAAGCATATCCAACAAGCACTAGAACCTATAGACCTGGGATACTATTTGGTTCTATTAAAAATTGTGCGCCCACTCAGAAAACACTGTGCAGAAAAACACAGAAAATTCTCCCTCTCTTAACCCCTAAGGCTCAGGGAACTAATCATCTCCAACAAAATGCTAAGAATGTGTCACTAGTTTAATCTTATTATAGGTGTCAGAGCTGTCCGACTATGGCACCACAGCCACTGGCAAGTCACGAGTGGAAGGTTTAGTGACATCCCCCCTTTTTTTCTTAGATTAATAAAATCCAGGAGGTTTAGCCTTAATAATAAATAATCCAGCAGATTAAATGGACACTCCTGTCTCGAGATATTTTATAATAAAGCTAAAGACAGATTCTAGTTTTCTAACTACTTATAGATAAACTGCATTGATTATACACTGCATTGATTTAAAAAAAATTATAAAAATTAGTAGATACACTCCCAGCGAAAAAATGCATTTTTTTGAGTTTTTCACTTTTTTTTTTTTTACTCCAGCAGAGACTTTCAATGTGTGCCATGAAATACTCCAATCACAGGCTGTCATTGAGAAGCCTCTAAGCCGGAGCCATGAAACCGCACTAACACTATCGTGACTTTCCTATGCTTCTGAATAAGTTGTAATACAGCTCATTGAGATAGCGGAAAGGCTGTCAGTCTAGCACAGCGCACCGGCCGCTTCCTTTTTATCTGTAGAACTAATGGAAGCAGAAGAAATCCTCCCGGTCGATGAGTGACAGCCAGGGAGGTGTTTCTGCTCCCAGTTATAAAAGTGCAGATTTCTATTGAAATCAGCACTTTTATAAACAGTCATGAGAATCCAGACACACAAAGTACTTCAGCAAGCTGAACTGCTCTGTGTGTGTGGAGCGTTCCTTTAATATCAGAGATTTCTTATGTTGATATTGCGAATGCTTGCAATTGATGATGTTCTATTGGAGAGCTAACCAACTAACAAGCCCAGATATACCGGAAGAACAGCAATGCCAAAGTTACATATTGTAAAATCCAAAGAAAAAAAGGTTTCTTGCACACTATTCCAAATCCCTATGCATATTTACATAAATTGAGGTTATTTAGTTACTCCAATGGCTATTAGATGTAAGCCCACCTGCCACGTCAAGGCAAACCACTTAGGTGGGTCCTACACTAAGCAGTCACCTTGCTTCCTTCAGCATCAGGCAAAGAAATATCTAATGAGACAGACAGCGATATTTTTATAAACCCCATACATACTTATTAACCCTTAATAGGGAACACTGGGGATGGGCGGCAACATTGTAACATATGGCCCTGCCTAGGCTGTAGCTCAACCGTCTGCTTGCTGTATATATTGTACGTCATGTCGGCTCTGTCCAGATTACACCTTGATCTGTCACCTAAATTACTTTAGCTAAATAAAGCAGTTTTAGTGTATAGATCATTCCCCTGCAATTTCACTGCTCAATTCACTGTCATTTAGGAGTTAAATCACTTTGTTTCTGTTTATGTAGCCCTAGCCACACCTCCCCTGGCTATGATTGACAGAGCCTGCATGAAAAAAAAAATTGGTTTCACTTTCAAACAGATGTAATTTACCTTAAATAATTGTATCTCAATCTCTAAATTGAACTTTAATCGCATACAGGAGGCTCTTGCAGGGTCTAGCAAGCTATTAACACAGCAGGAGATAAGAAAATCTTAATTAAACAGAACTTGCAATAAAGAAAGCCTAAATAGAGCTCTCTTTACAGGAAGTGTTTATGGAAGGCTGTGCAAGTCACATGCAGGGAGGTGTGACTAGGGTTCATAAACAAAGGGATTTAACTCCTAAATGGCAGAGGATTGAGCAGTGAGGCTGCAGGGGCATGTTCTATACACCAAAACTGCGTCATTAAGCTAAAGTTGTTCAGGTGACTATAGTGTCCCTTTAACCACTGGTCATTGATCGATGTATAGCGTAGGCTATTCACATACATTTACATACGCTGGCCTGCCAGCAGGTAAGAGGTGTTGTTAGGTTACATGAACGATACTTGATACAGTGACAACTGTAATCTGTGGTAGATTCAGTGCAGTGAATGAATGATAGGAAAGTCAGTAAAACCCAGTTCTGAAAGCTGGCATGTACATTACAGAGTGAGTCAAACTGACAGATCTTTAGAAATAGTTCCTGGATGATATCACACAGCGAATTCACGCCTATTAATCACAGCCTCCCTTACTTCTGTTGCTATGGCGATGGAAACATAATACAATATTTGGAAGGTTGGCATCTCAGCTTTATCAGAAATTATTTTTAAAAAGAGACTGAATGTAAACTGGAGCAGCTTGTAGCCTATAGTCACTGATATCTCGAGAACAAAACCCTCATTACCTTTTAATGTCTGTCATATATTTCTGTTTGCTTGCAGCTCATTCTATTATACAAGACTACAGAATTTATTTGAGCATTATAAACAACAGTTTTGCTCACCAAGATGTTTAGTTTTAATAGAAAAACTTGCATTATTTTTAAATGTATGCAATTAACTAGTTACATCTATGCTGCACAAATGTATAAGAGTCCACTAAAATGTATGTTACTAATAAAGCTGAGATGCCAACCTTCAAAATATCAGTAATTATGTCACAGGCAGAGGGGAGGATTTTGTGTGGGAGTGTCTGAGTGTATTGTATGTGTTGATTGGTTGTTCTTCAAAACCATGTGGGCAGTACCATGTTTGTAGAATGTGAATAAAAGAGGCTGTATGCGCCAGTACAGTCAGTTCTACTTCACCCTCAGTTTGAAGTGCTGTCTCTTATTGGGGGAATCTGCTACAAGGGATTGCTATGCTCTGCATACTCTCTTGCTATATTCACTGCTAAGCTCTTTTAAGAGCTTGTTCCTGTTTTGCTCTCTGAAGGAGTCTACGGTGGTTATGGTGTCTGCTGCAGTGCTTGGAGTCCTCAAGAAGCGCTAGGAGCATCCTTCAACGGAGGTACCCAGTCGGGGTGCCAGGTGATCCGTTACAGACCTCTCATAGGTCTCGCTTTAATCTTCCATCTACCTCTTTCCCTACTCGTGTGCATGTAACCAGATTTCGAGATGCCCAGAATATCAAAAATATGGTTATAAATAAAGGGACATTGCAATTGTCAGCGGTGTTTTCCACATGATACAGTATAGTAATATGTCACTTTTTCCCAGATAACCACTTTGTTCTCCAATTAGGCAGGAAGAACATGGCTGATGCACCTATTAAAATGGAGCCATACTTACAGCACCACTTACCAGACAAATAATGCCAGTCACAAGGTTAAAACATATAACAAACCAGTATTGTCTGCTTTCAGACACTAGGCTTCAATTGAAAATAAATTCTGATTGGAGCTGCAGATGCAGTGAAGCACTGTGGTGGCTGCTTCCTTTAAAGCAAAGCGGTTTGTCTTGTGGTAATTAAAGCAACACTATAGTCACCAGAACAACTACAGCTTAATGTAGTTGTTCTGGTGAGTATGATAGCTCCCTTCAGGCATTTTCATGTAAACACTGCCTTATCAGAGAAAAGGCAGTGTTTACATTGCCCCTAGGGAAACCTCCAAGTGGCCACTCCTCAGATGGCCACTGTAGGGGCTTCCTGGCACAGTTCTGCATGGGTACGCTAAATCTTCCTCATAGAGATGCATTGATGCAGGGAGGTGTGCCTACGGCTCCATAAACAAACTGATTTAACTCCTAAATGGCAGAGAATTGAGCAGTGTGACAGGGGCATGATCTATACACCAAAACTGCTTCATTAAACGAAGGTTGTTTTGGTGACTATAGTGTCCCTTTAAAAATTCTTAGAGGGGACATTTCTTTGCTTAGACCAAGTTCCAGTAAGAAACCATTTTCATACACATTGCAAAAGAGGCAAAGCTCATCACCAGAAATTGAAATGTTTACATTTGCTAGACTGCAAAAACAGAGTATTTGCAGCAAAACCCTCTGCATTAAAATGTGGTGGTTCTGGCAATTAGAGTGTCCCTTTAAGGGAATCTCTGATCCTTCCAGATTTACTGAACTGTAAAGAAAGATACATTCTGGATGTAAAAAAATGTTATGTTGTTTATTGCGCAGTATTCGTGTCTTGCCTTGTTGTGTGACATAATGGGTTATTTTTAATTTCAAATCGTGTTTGTGAAAGTAAAACGATCTGCATGAGAGCATTTAAATGTGATAATAGTATAGCAGAATCATAAGAGGTTTATATTCTGTTCCCTCTCATGCCAGTAATAATGATTTAACTACACAAATAGAAACTGCAGTACAGTGTAATGTTTTACTTTAAAATATCGAAAGTTGTCTTATTAATATATATATATAATTATAATTTTTTTTTACATATTTTTGTTGTATAATAGTCCCTATTTTGTCAAAAAGGACATGGTGTCATAAAAAGTATATGTCTGAAATGTACACATAATGGCCACTACACTATAGGGTCAGGAACACAAACATGTTTATCCTAGTCTGCTGCTGCTGGCTCAGCCCCTGATCTGCCTTCTTGGCTGACATCATCAGAAGAGGTATTCACATAGGAAAGCACCAAATTGGCTGATACCGTCAAGGAGGCAGATCAGGGGCAGACACAGCATTGGCCAATCATCACCTCCTCATAGAGATGTATTGAATCAATGCATCTCTATGAGGAAAGTTCAGTGTCTCTATGCAGAGGGTGGAGACACTGAATGCCCCATGAAGCACCTCTAGTAGCCATTTGAGGAGTGGCCAGTGGAGGTATCCCTAGAGTGCAATGAAGACATTGCACTTTCTCTGAAGAGACAGTGTTTACTGCAAAAAGCATGAAGGTAATTATTACACTCACCAGAACAAATACAATAAGCTGTAGTTGTTCTGGTAACTATAGTGTCCCTTTAATGGGTGGCCTAGCACTATGACATTAAAGGGATACTATTAGTGCTAGAAATACAAAAGCTTCCTCCCTCGCCCCCCCTCCCCCCCCCTGTCCGTGAATAAAGGGTTAAAAGCCCGTTATTTACTTACCTGCTCACAGGGCCGATGTCCCTCGGCACTGGGTCTTGGCTCCACCCCCTCCGATGTCCTGGGACGCGTTGATGCTAATGTGCATGCACAGCATTTGCTGTGCACATATTAGACCTCCCCATCTGAAAGCATTGAATCAATGCTTTTCTATGGGGAAAAATCCAACGCTGGATGTCCTCATGCAGAGCGTGAGAACGTCCAGTGTCAGATACCGGACCAAACGTCCATTTTGATCCAGGAAGTGCCACCAGTGGATGTCTGGGAGACAGCCACTGGAGGCAGACTTAGTGCTGCTACGTAAACATTGCAGTTTCTCTAATTTTTTTTTTTTTTTTTAAATTCTTTATTTTGTCGTGCACAATTAAGACAATATACATTTACACCAGCAATGCCACAACAGCTTATGCCAGGGTTTCCATATTCGTAAAAGCACAGGTGTATGGCATGGTTAAACAGTGCACTTTTTTGTTTATATTTAGGAAGAGTGAACAGTAGTGAAACAAACTTATGAGAATTTAGTCAGGTTATCTCAAGATGTGTCAAACCAGTAGCATATATAAAAGTTGCTGGGTACATGCTGCCTAGCCTGTTACCGTGTGAGTAAATATGATGGAGTAAAAGACGTACACAGTATGGCTTGACATGGTTACATGAAAATCTGCCTCAGTGTTTAATAGTATAGTAAACTGACTAATCCTGTGACCTGTGGGATTAACATGCTAGCTGAACATAAGGTAACATCGCTGTACATATAATTGTCATGCTGATTCAAAAACTAACAATGTGTATACGTGGTGTAGCTATATGTGCCTGAATAGGTTAATTGTATGTCGGCCCTAGGATTAGTGGTGTCACGAGAAAATACGTTTGAGGTGGCATGTGTGGAAGCAAAATGTCATAGCGAGGTCCCCTTGGGTCCCCCAGGTAGAGGTCTCCTTGTGGATAGGTCGGGTGGAGGAGGGTCCATATCCAGAGGTCGCGATGTGGCACAGTGAGTCGTGTTCGGTCTCCCCGTCCTGGACCCCTTTTCACCATGTGTCTCTGATGGCTCACCCGATGCCTCGTTGGGGTTGTACAGTGCTCTGTTGTGGGTGTCCCTGAATCTCCGTTTGGGACCGGTGAGTGAGCAGGAGTTGGTAGGGAGGTGTGCGGTCATGTTGCCGTTTGTTCACTGTGTTCAGGCCACGCGAGGTAACCCTCCAGTTTCTGTCATGCTGCAGGGTCAATACCTCACTGTCCAGCATTCGGCGTCTGCTGAGGGACGATGTTAGTCCAGGCTGGCGTCTCTCACTTTTACCCCTGTTCGTTAGGGAGGTTACATAGCGTTGTTCAGATGGGATTCCCCCTTTGCCCCAGGACTGTATCAGAGCCGGTGCCATCTTGCCACGAGCCTGGGAGCCAGTATGGGCCAGGGTCGTCCCTTCCGGGATAATGCGGGGAGTCCTGCTGGTCGGTGCTAGTCGTCGTGTAGCCGCTCTCCGCTGACGTGGCCGGCACCCACGGGGTATGTCCCCTACTGCTCTCAGCCTGAGAGGGCTTTTAATGTGTGAGCTAGCGGCGAGGGACTTCGTTGTGCCCTGAGGTGGAGTCCCGGATTTCCCAGCGCCTTGCACCCGGTCCCGGGTGATTGAATTACGGTGGGTCTTCGCCGGTTGTAAATGCAGTGCCAGCTTGGCCCAAAAACGGTCAAAGATATCTGCAATGGGGTCTTTAGCATGGCCACTGGGGCCTGATGGTGCATGATGGTGCTGTCGCGTGTCACTTTTGGTTGGATCAGGCTTTTCCGCCATGTTGGAGGCCCCCGCTCCCATACTGCTTAAGGGGAGCACCAGGACTGTCGCGTTATAGTGAGGGTGGGGTGCCTCTTTTGGCGGGGACCGGGATATCCCCCACCGGTCCACAGGGGGGGGGGGAGCAGTACCTGCTCGTGTAAGGGTTTCAGTGTCGGGCGGGAAGGCGGCCGTCCTTCCCCCTCCCTCGCCTCTCTCAGTAGGCCCAAACCGGTTATTGCGGTTCCCGGACAGATCGGGTTCCGAGTAAGGTGTCTCCGGGTCCATAGGAGCTTCGTTAGTCCAGTGGGCTGTGTTGAGGGTGAGTCGTGTCACTTTACCCCGTTTTACCGGCATAATTGAGTCATTGCTGCAGGAGCTCATGTTGAGTGCGTCTTGTCGCTTCGCTAGCTCGGCTCCGCCCCCAGTTTCTCTAATTTTTAACATTGCAGCACTAAGTGCAATAGGGACACTGCACCCAGATCACTTCAATGAGCTGAAGTGGTCTGGGTGCCTCTAGTGTCCCTTTAAGATAGAAATGGCTTTCTGTAGTTTGTAAAATCTTAGAGGGGAACATTGCTGAAGAGCACAGAAACAATTTTTTAACTGTACCCATAAAATTGCAAGTACATATAAATATCAAGATACATAATGCATTTAAATGAATATGCTTTGACACTTTATTACACCACGCAATATAAATTCATTTTTATTGGCATTTAATAAAGACTACGTGGGCAGAGGCACCATCGTGCCAAAGTGACAGAGCCAACACATTTAAAGCCCTTTACCTCTTGATTCAAACCATTATTTGCAGTCCTTATTAGCTTAGTCATTTAAGGTCTATGTTCATCAGTAAATAAGTTATAGACAACATGGTGCTGTTCCGAATACCCTGAAGGCTGATCATTATTGGTTAAGGTGAAAAGGTCATCAATATAACAAATATACTATTTTGTATGTGATCCTATGGGGGAAAAAAACAATGCTTTCATATCTCTACCTCCTAGGAACAAATAAGCCAGAATTACCTTTCCCCGCTCAGAACGCGCTTCCGTCTCTGTGGAAACTGCAAGTGACAGATTGGGTTTTCCATCACGGTGAACAAAATAGGAGATTAAATTATCAGATTTAAGAATAAAATAGAGATTAAATGATTAGATCACAGAACACAAGGCTGCCATTACGTTTATTAGAATATTAATTTATTCTAAATTAAATTCGCTCGCATAGGTTCTGTCATTTAGGACATATTTATGGCTGAAGCAGCTTACTGTGCTTTAATAAAGGTTTTTCCTTTTTTTTTTCTTGCTTTTTGGCTTAGATTTATTTTTTTGTCGCTCAGTGAGTTCATTAGAATATTTATTTTCCTGATGTTAGGCAGAGTATTGGATGTCATGAGGATTTAGCACACGTTCCTCTGTGCTCTACAAATGGAGAAGGTCTGGACACGACTCGCAACTCAATTGATTGAATGACAGAGATCAGTCCAAATGCAGGTTAAGGGGCACATCACAAAAATATAAAGAGGGAACAAACCATAAAATATACATATTAAAAAAAAAACATCTTTAACCCCTTAAGGACCAAACACATGTCATGTGTCCTTAAGGGGTTAAAGCATCAGATATAATTGGAGAAAATTATTAGATTAGTGAGTGATCAGATTGCGTACTTTAAAATTTAAGTATTTGACCAAAAGTTTTGAAGATACATTGAACACATGTCAAGTGGAGATTATTATTACTATTGGTATTGTGACAGAGTCTATGGGAGGGTAATAGAAGGAAGGTAATCTAGGACCCAGAATCCTCCATAGGCTGTACTCATTCACCTGCCCAATTAGCAACTGCTGAGGCTTTAATTAGCAGGTCTCAGAGAAGAAAGGAGAGAGATACAATCTGACCTGCAGAGAGAGCAGGTCTGTGCAGAGCAGCACCAAACAAAGTGCTAAAGGTTGGTGAAACCAATGTTTATTTTTGTTCATTTGTGTAGTTTATTACCCTGGTTTAGTAAGGGACATTACTTTATGTTTAGTTAGTGCTCTAATTTGAGCTAGGATTTTGTTTGTAGATTTTCCTTTCTGTTGTGCTGCAGTTTTGAACAAATTGATTGCTGCATGGATTTTTGTGCACGCTGTAAATAAACCATAAAAGTAATCAAAAAAAGGTACAAAATAAAAGATAAAAATGTCCTTTTGAGGTTTTAAAAGTCTTCAAATGTTGAATAAGATGTCTCTGGAGTGGTATCACACACCCCCCCCCCCCCCATTACAGGTAGTTAACCCCTTAAGGACAGAGCTTCAGAAGCTTGTCTTTCATTTAATGACAACGGCATTTTTTGCATTTTTTGCTATTTGCGTTCAACTGCAATTTGCATTTTACTAATTTATTGCACCGACACATATTATATACCGTTTTTTAAAGGACAGAAAGGGCTTTAATTTGATGTAACACATATATATATATAAATGCTTATTTATTATAAAAAAATACAGAAATATGCAAAAAAAATAATTTTTGTGTGTTTTTTTTACAGTTTTTGCAATAATAATGTGTACATAATTAGTGCAGGTTAAGGAAAGTAATTAAAAATAAATTCATTTAGTTGTTCTGAATTACAGAATATATAATGTGTCTTGGATTTTCAGTTTTTTTTGGTAGTTACAGGTCACAAAGCACAAGGAGTAAAATACACTTTTTATGTGGAGCGATTTTAGAATTTGGTATGTTTGTCTTGTAAGCTTTATAGCCATAAAAGAAAACAAAATTGCCACACAAAAGTATATATTTATATAAAGTAGACACCACAGGCTATTTACCTAAGGTTGTTTTGACACTTTCTACGTAGCCATTTTACCGCCAAGCTCTGCTAAATATTGGAGTAAAATTGTGTTTTTTGGTGGTTTTCGCACACAAACTTATAACAAAGAACTTCTCATGTGTATTTTGTAAAGTTGGTGTGTGCTATTCCTGTACAAAGTTTTATTATGTGTTCAGTTACTTCTGCTGAGTACAACGGTACCCCCATTGTATGTCTTTGGCCCTATTTTGTGAAGCTACAGTGCCATATAGGAGACCTGTCCTTTTCAGTATTCACAGTAGAATTTTGAGAGACGGATTTAATGAGCCTATGCTTCCATTTGGGGTATTATAGTAGTTTGACTGTTCAAAAAAAACCCACAAAGGCCTACCATTTGTAAAAGTAGACACTCCAGGGTATCTCATAAGGTGCATATTGTGCCTTAACATGCCCCCATTTTTTTACCATTCCATGCCAAAGTATGTGGTAAAAAATAATTTTGTGCATATTTTACATACGGATTGCATTTTTGCTGGGCATTTTGTATATTTCATGTGTGCCACTAAGTTCAAACCCCCCAAATTATGCTCAGCTAAGTCTTCTGAGTAAAAGGACACCCCCATTGTATGTCTATGGCACTATTTTGTGAAGCTACAGTGCCATATAGGAGACCAAGCCATATCAGTTTTGACCGAACTTCGAATTTTGACGCCGGGCCTATGTGCAATTTCCAAGCATCTTTGCAGGTTTTAAATTCAAACTACCCCACAAAGGCCTACCATTTCTTAAAGTAGACACCCCAGGGTATTTCAAAAGGCATATTTTGAACCTTAGCGTGGGATCATTTTTCCGCTAGCGTGTACCAGGTGTAGCGGTTATAAGCGTTTTTTTCTGCCTTTTTGACACACAAAGTGAGTTTGCACAGTATATTTTGCAAACCTTATGTGTACTACCACTGTATAATACTTCATATGTTGCTCAGCTATGTCTGCTGAGTACAAAAATACCCCCGTATGTACCTTTGCCAGGTATATGTGGACATCGGAGGGGCACATTTGGGACCCCGCCATTCCATTTTTTTTTCAAACTTTACATTTTTACGCTGTGCCCATGTCCCATTTTAGAGTATTTTACCAGGCTATATAAACCAAATACCCCATAAAGCCATACCATTTCTTAAAGAAGACATCCCAGGGTATTTCAAAAGGCATATTTTGAACCTTAGCGTGGGATCATTTTTCCGCTAGCTTGTACCAGGTGTAGTGGTAATGAGCGTTATTAAATGTATTTTTTTACTTTTTAAAACTTTTTTTACTTTTTAAAACTATTTTTTAAACTTTTGTTTTGATTATTCATTTTTTTAAAGTTTCCTAAACTTTCGTAAAACTTTTTTTTACAGATTTAACATTTTTCTAAGCTTTTTTTTTTACGTTAACCCCTAACTAGCAGTAAGCAGCACTAACAGTAAATTCCCCATTTTCCCATAACTCCCATCCACCCCAGCTAGCAAAATATTTAATTATACAATATTTAAATTAGTTAATTAAATACATTTAACCCCTGAGGGTTAAAAAATAAATAAAAGTTAATCGTCAGGGGTTAAAAAAAAAAAATTAGAACAGTATAATACTGTGATCTGTATTTTGATCACTGTAGGCAGTGATCGACTGGCAGGGAAGGGGTTAATTTTTATTTGGACTGGGTAAAGGGTTTATTTTTTTACATTTTTTACTTAAATGTTATTAAAACTTTTTTTTAACTTAATTTTTTAACTTTTTAAAGCTTATTTTTAAACTTTTTTTAACGTTAACCCCTAGTTAGCGTAATACTAAATCCCCAAATTCCCCACTAACTTCCACCCTCCCCAGCTAGCTAAATTTATAATTTTAAAATATTTAAATTAATTAATAAAATAAATTGAACCCCTGAGGGTTAAAAAAAAAAAAGAATTAACCCTCAGGGGTTAAAAAAAAATCAGATCTTAGTAAAATGTAATCCCTGCCAATTGATCACTGTAGTCAGTGATCAATTGGCAGGGAAGGGGTTAATTTTTTATTAAAATGGGTAAAGGGGGGGTAAAGGGGGGTGGGATTTTAATTTTACTATTTTTTTTTCCCACCAGGGGGCAGGATCACTGAAGATCCGTCCCCCTGCACTTCACACAGAACCAGGAAGTGCAGGGAGGCGGAGGTGAGTATACACAGCACATGTGCCCGCTCAGACATGCTGTCAGAGCGGGCACATGTACTCTGACAGCCCGATCCGGTGCTCCTGGTCTGCCTCTAATGCAGAGGCAGACCGGAGCACCATTAACCCCACGATCGCCGCGATTGCGGCGATCTGGGGTTAATTTTAACGGGTGACGGACGAGGTCCGTCACTCGTCATTAACGCATTCCCCTGAGTGACGGACCTCGTCCGTCACTCGTCGTTAAGGGGTTAATAAGCAGATCAAGAGACTTTGTTTGAAATCATTGGAACTCTGTTTTATAAACCAGTTAAAATGGCACAGGTTGGGAATGAGCAGAATAAGCCTAAAGAAATCCTTGGTGATCGCCCACATAAACAATATCTCACAGTAATATACATTGTGTATGACTATCACAGAGCTCCACAGCAATAAAACTCACAGCAGTGTTTAGTGTACTGTTCTTGATTTGCTGGGGGCCAGTCTCGAAGCCTCCAGTGACGGGTACTATGTATTGAACAATATTTCACTGATTTCTCACAGACAAAAATCTTAGATTTGCTACACTAGAGTCTTGTAGTTTGCAGTGGCTGGTAACATGTTTTGACCAACCTCCACAGCTAACCTGACCGTAGTCTCTCATCTTGGTGCCATTTTCCTGAACTCTGAGCCAAGACCAGCCTTATCACTAAAGTTTCAGCTCAAGAATACAAAATGCCAGAACTTTAGTAATATAAGTTAATAACAGTTAATACAGAATTTGCTGGCACCATATAAATAATAAAATAATAATAATAGAGGGGGAAAACCTGGACGCAGCACAGAGCACAGGGAAACACTACACATTAACACCCAAACACAGCACAATCCTGGGAAACAGGGTTGGTCGCATGACGGGTGAAAAATGGACATGTTTGTTGGGCCGTGCTTCTCTTTGTAACAAAAAAAAAAAACTTAGTTGGATACCAATATTCTATACGAAGAGCGCATAATGTATTTTCTTTTTCCTTCAACTTTGACAGCGTTGAGAATTAACAGACAAGAACAGCCAGATCTGATTCACAATTTATATACAAACAGTCCAGAGTCTGCTTCTCCCAAAGACCTGGGACCTTTAAATGAACATTTATGATTTACATGGAGTAAAGACTTTGTGTACGGCGATACAGTTTTCAAATATGATGATCCCTAGAACAATACAGAAATCTGGGCTCTGAAAATGATCACATTTATATAATTTAGGATGCAATCTAAAGCCACATATCCCCATTTAGTACCAATAAAATGTTAGGATTGTGACAATAACAAGGCGTTACTTTGAGGCTCAAACCGTTTTTAAAAAAACCTGCATTTATAATATAGTATGCATTTGTAAATGTACATTGTTTACGTAAAAATAATAATTTACAATTACCTTCTAAAATAGAGACGTATAAACTATTAGCCATTATATGTTTTAAGTCCATGCCTATTTTAGAACATACAGTAGCAATTACGCTTTGAAAAATCTATTTATTTTTTCAAAAACATTTTTTAAAAAACTGCATCATTGATTGAGAATGCAGATTTCCAACACGGTCTGTAAATGTTTCAAATGGGTTTGAATATGGCTGTAATGCCACTTACACAATATACAATTGCATGTATTGTATGCAAAAAAAAAAAAAAACAGCGATCAGTATTTAAATATAACACAGCCTGTAAACAACAAGTCATGATTTTCTATAGGGAAACAAACAGAAGGCAATCCCAAACAATTGCAGTAAAGAATACAAAAACTCGGGTCCTGCAAACTGGTTTCAACTAAAAATAAATGGTTCAGGGTTCCTCCAGGTATGTGTAAGGATAATGGATTTCACACATAACTTGATCAGCATTTCTTTTCTGGACCAGGTACCAAACCATTCCTTTTTTCTTACTGAATTGTAGAGTGAGTGCCTGCCAAGTATGCCTTGTCCATTACATCCTTAACAGTAGTATTTACATACCTTCCAACATTCCAAAGGACAAAGATGGACACTTTAATTTTAACCCCTTAAGGACACATGACGTGTGTGACATGTCATGATTCCCTTTTATTCCAGAAGTTTGGTCCTTAAGGGGTTAAGGGTGTGAGGGAAATTTTAGGAGACTTATTAAAGGAACACTATAGGGTTGAGAAACACAAACTATGTAGTGTTAAAATCACTATTTAAGGGGCTTGCCCTCTCCCCCCCACTTCCTCCCTTAACAGGTAATAAAATGTACCTGATTTCCAGCATTGCGCGGGACCGTCTGGGCTGACCCTGCCCCTGATCCGCATCCTTGCTGACATCATCAGTCTTTATGAGTTTAGCCAATCTAATGCTATCCCCTAGGGAAAGCATTGGATTGGCTAAAATTAGCAAAGAGACGAGGCGGGGCCAAACGCTAGCTTGGCCAATCAGCACCTCCTCATAGAGATGCATTGAATCAATGCTTCTCTATGAGGAAAGTTCAGTTTCTCCATGCAGAGGGTGGAGATGCTGAACGGCAGGGCTGCATCTAAGGAGTGGCCACTGGAGGTGTCCCTAGGGGGCAATGTAAACACAGCCTTTTCTCTGAAAAGGCAGTGTTTACATGAAAATGTCTGTAGGGAATGATTATACTCACCAGAACAATTACATTAAACTGTAGTTGTTCTGGTGACTATAGTGTCCCTTTAGTAAAAATTAATGCAACTAAAATGTAATTTAGAATAATAACAATGTATCTTATTTACACAGACTGATTTCTAAAAAATAATTGCAGATGAAATATACATTGCTGGGAGTATTGGTGCTGGGCAGCTCTGTTATACTCAGAAGTTTAAATTAAAGCAAGTCTGTATATACACACTAATACATGGAGAGAACTGCCCCTCTTCTTGTAGCTAAGGAGTTAACAGCATAAAAAGTCAAAGCGTTATACATATATATTTTACCGTTGTTAAAGTATGTCTGGTAACATGACCTGTTTAGATTTAGGTCATTATTTACATCAATGCATCTGCAAATTATTACCAAAGAGATGGAAGGGTTTTCTGAGATCTGCAGAGCATCACAGTAAAATACAGATCTCTAAAAAATACATTTTATGTAAAAAAAATGATTCAAAAGAAGCTTGCTTTAAGTGTTTAACTGCACTGCCCAACAAAAAATTTTTTTCAAGCTATTACAAGTTTTTTTCACATTTATATAGCGGACTAATAGTGATTTGTAAATTACACTATTTTTTTTATTTTTTTTTTATTTTCACACTGCCAGAGCATTGCCTGCAAATTAATTAAACCTCCACAGGGCCATATGCGCATGCACATGCATAAGTACTACATTACGGAACAAACACCCAAGCATGCATGCAATGCATATGGCATTTCAAATCAGATTCTAAAATTAAAATTACCGTTCCGAACCTAGAATATGGAAGCATTTCAGAGGTAAGTATGCTTTATATTTATCTGCTCGGTACTTCTCAAGGACAGTACAAAGAACGCCACAGGGACTCAAAGACTTACATTTGTTTACATGCATTTATGTCATTTCCCTAGTAGCTGTGTTGGTTAATAACAAAGTAACAAATGCATTTATAAAAATAAAACAGAAAGTTGGAAGGAATTTTACTATAACCGTAGTTCGTGGCGAAACATGGACTGCAAACTACTGTCAAACGATTAGTCCTGCAAAACCTTATTTGCTGCACGCTAATACATTTGGATCAGTTTTATATTCTGCCTGTAGTTTTTTATCGAGGAATGCTATCGATCTTCCCTTAAGTAAATAAATTTCAAACAAGAACATTGCGCACAGATCTTCTCCATGTGCTCAGTTCAATGGATAACATGAGAGGTGTAATTTACAACAAAGGCCGCAGTAATCTTTGCAGGAAAAATCATTATAAAAATACTGCCAAGAAATCTCTTTTTAGGATATTATCTTGGCTCTTGTGAAATTAAAGATCATTTAAAAGAGGGAACGCTTAAATTAAAAGATTGATAATACAGGCAGTATAGCAGACACAAGTCTCATATTGCGCTAAAATTAGTAAATCCATCCGTGCCGAAAACCGAAACATAAAATTAGTGTTGGCGTTAATACACGTGAGACTATGGGTCATTAGTCAAAATTTAGGGTGATTAAAGGCAAGTCCTAAAGTCCACAGGGTTTGAAGCATGATACAAATGACTTTAAGGATTTCTTTAATTTCTACCAAGTTTCCATGAGAACATTTATTAAGTTTCCATGAGAACTGGCATAAAAAAAAATATAATTTAGCTACATGGCTGTTGAGCTGCAATGCCGAATGTTCATTACAGGAATGGGAACATTTGTGTTTTGAAGAGTCTCTCTAAAAGGGATATTTACTAAAGTGAGACTTGAAAGTGAATTGAAAGTTAATTTCAACTTTAAAAGGTTATACCAAACACCATGACCACTTCAGTGATTTAAAGTGGTGATAGTGCCTGGAGTCAGTATGTGCAGTGTTTTGCTTTGAAGGTTATTCCACCTCCAGCGGTGTCATTAGGGTGTCATTGTGAAGTCCGGGATCTAGAGTTCTGGACAGGCTAATGCCAATTCTGGGCATATATTTGCATTTATTGGCTGACAGCCATGAGCTACGCTGTCTGCTAATCAATGGATGGCGGGATCAACCTCTAGCTTCGGCAGTGCTGTAGAAGCCATAAATCATCACAGGCCAGAGGAGGACACTCAGCACCCAGTGTGGACACAGTTAAGATTGCAAACTGTTGCAGGTCAGCTTGTCGTGAATGCCCACCGGGCTACATGTATATCATCTAGGTGAGACCACAGGGGGTAGTCCATGCAGAGAGCACTGTTTCAATGCTCACTGCAGGGTCCTTACGCCATTAGCACAACATTAGAGGTCATGGTTCCTGAAATTGGTATGTGCAGTGGTTTAAACCCTCTGCTGCCAGAGGTGTTATTCCACCTCTGGCAGTGTCATTGGGCTGTTTCCAGTCCGGGAACTATAATTCTGGGCATATTCCTGGGCATAGAACTGCATTTATTGGCTGACAGCCGTGAGCTGCGCTGCGTGTTAATGAATGGCTGGTGGGATCAACTTCTTGCTTCTTCAGCGCTGCAGAAGGCATAAATCAGAAGCCAGAGGAGGACACTTAACGCCCAGCAAACTGGACCCAGCAAACTGTTGCAAAATTATTTGCCCCATTACGAGAAATGTAGCCAGGCAGGTGCTGCCTGCATTATAACGAAGGATTGGAAGGTCAGCTTGTCGTGAATGCCATCCAGGCTACCTATCTATAATCTGGGCCAAACCCTGCAGAGAGCACTGTTTCAATGCTCTCTGCAGGGTCCGAACACCATTAGTACAACGTAAGTTCGTCTATTGATGTGCTCACAGTATGCCATTTGGGGACTGTTCTTCCCAAAAGCAGGTCCCCAGAGGAACAAAGTCGGGATGGAGGGACAGAAAATCAAAAAAATCAGCACTGCTGAAATCGGAATAGTTGGTAGGCCTGGATACATACAGTCAAAGACAGCAGCAAACACAAGTTACAAGTTTCCTGTGTGTTCACTGATACATTCAACCCAATTCAGAATCTTGGTAAACCTTTCAAACTTTGACAAGTTTAAAATTCTGAGGATTAAACCTTTAAGAGGAAGTACTGTAAAACGCCAAGCATTCATCCTGTCCAAAAGTAATGTGCAACCGCCCAGAACCCTTTTTACTTCTGCTCCTTCAAACATCATGAAGTACTCATTAGGAGTGAACATCAACTCCCTTTCCAGAGCCAGTCCCTGCCTAAACTATTGAAGATCTGACACATGCATCAGAATGACTTTTGGCAAAGCCCCCCTAATTGATCTTGTCAGAAATTTTCAACTATAATTTGTGAAGCTGAAGTAAATGGAGAAAATGATTTAGCAGTGACTGACCTTGCATGCAGTTACTGCAGCCAAGTCTAACAGGAGAAAAAAGCTCTTTATAGGATAGAGAAGATGTCATTAATACTTGTGTTATACGGCAGAGTGTGATTTTTGGAAAACATCCATCGTCTTGCTGCGTCTCAGTCAAATATGCTGCATTGAAATTTTTTCCCAGGAGTCTATCTGTTTTCTCTTTGGCGTAGGTCAAATTACACTCTCTCTCTGAACAACAAAGCAAAATAAGACACAAGACATTCACCATTCTAAGGGATTTATATTGGTAGATTGGATCATAAAAAAAACCCTCGACCAACTGCACAACAGATTTGCAATTAAACATTTTTGCCAGCATTATTATGAATCTATGAACCAGTGGCTGCCTAAGCATAATGAGAGTTCTGGCAGAATTCTGTAAACCCCCAGCAGCTGGTTTACAAGACAAGACGATTAGCACAAGTATTTCATCGCTTGCAATTAGACTTGTGCAAATTATAAAAATTCTGTTCATCTGAATCAATTTATCTGAAAGATAATTTTGGTGCAAAAGAGCAGAATTTCATCCATGTGGCGCTTCGTTCAGACTAATTTCGTCCTAACAAAACAATTCAGATTAAATAAAATTTAAACAAATATTTTTTTCAAAAAGCATATGGAGGTCAATATGAGCCCCATATTCGTTTAACGGGTGTATGATGCCTTCCTTATTGCTCCGCTGCCACACTTTTGGTGGGGGCATGTCTACAAAACAGTAATCAGCCAGTGTCTGCTCACTGTAATTATTATTATTATTATTTATATAGCACCATCACATTCCGTAGCGCTGTACAATTATTAAAAACTAACAACTGGGCAGCTATTGCTATTGAATCCCTTGAGAAAGGACCGTTGAACTTCAATGTAAACTTCATGGATTGAATTAAAGCATTTTATTGTGTTATAAAGACCTGAGAGTGTGCCTCTCTCTTAAACTCATTTTGTATATACTGAGCTGGGGAGCACCAAGGCAAACACATTTAAGGAAAAGGGCCGGTTTTTACATTTGGTTTATATATCTGTGCTTGGCCAAACTCTAAAACTCTCCCTGCACCAGGTGTCTCAGTATAAAGCCCTAGGTAAACTTTATAACTGCAGAGAGCCCCATGATGAATACCTCATGTAAAACAGGCATTAGGGTAATAGAGCAGGATTTGCCAAACATGTCTAAACATATTACAGGCCATGTAATATATGATCCTATACTGTAACTGTAAATACCTGCTGTATGATTATATACTGTAACTAAATCCCTGTTCGTTTCTGTGGGAAAATGCTAATTAGTTAACGGACAGTTGACAAAATAAATTCCTAGAGAATTCATCGAAGTGTTGATTGTATATCAAATTATACAGAAAGAGTCATTTTCCCTGTTCAGAGGCTTCCCTTTCCAGGTCCCACGGCAGGACACTGTTCAAATTGACAAAGTCTATCTGATGATTCGCTAAAAATGACAATACATTAAACATTGCTGTACAATCAGTAAACAGAAAAAAAAAACACTAAATTCAAAAGTTACAAAATGTGAATGTTCCACAAATAGTGCAACGTACGTGCCACATATATAATTTTGTATTTTTATTGTTCGGCATAATCATGTGGTCTTGCCGATACCAAATACGAACGTTTTATTATTTCATATCAGGTTTTAGGTGATTCCCTCTAAAAACATCATCCCATCCTGACACGTATGGGTTAAATGAATAGGAAAGAAATAAATATGACATATATTTTAGGCTGGGAAAATACACGTAAGCTTATTTAATCACAGTTTCTAAATCATTAATCGGAGTGACCTTCGCTTGACCCAAATAAGGAATGCAGCTCATGCCTGTGTCTAAAAGAAACCAAGTCTTTTTTTAGGAAGTGATCGTCTTCCTATATTGTGCACGCATGCAAGCACACACACACACAAAACACAAACACACGTCGTTTCTGGTCACTTTCTCTGGTACCCTCAAACGGAGGACACAGCAGAAAAATAAATGAGCTTGCAGGGTATGGTTGGTTTCCAAATCAAAACGGTCCCACCAGATTGAGAACACATCACCCATCGAATCATGGATAGAAACATGATGCACCCAGAGCAGGCCACATGCTGCCACCAGAGCAGTCACCATTGGGGGTATTTGCAAATTATGAGACGGCATTAGAGTTGCTTTAAATTGAGTCCCAAGATGGAGAACGTTTCAGCACTTTTTGTCTAAATTTTGCAACTTGGCCAAAAAGTAAGGCTTTGTTTTTGTGTTTTGTCACCTCACTCCTTCTCAACATAGAATGATCTGCAGCATTGATCATTCCAGAACCTGCCACACATACTGACATTTTTGGTTGTAATGGGTTTATATTCTAGGAAAAACTGCCTTGATTCCATCATAATTTTTACCAAGAAAAATAGCTGCATAAATCAAGTCACTTTTCTATAAAGCACATACAAAATGTCATGTTCGGTATATCTGATGGTCTAGACAATGCGTAGACATATCTGCTCTGTGCTGCCTAAAGCTGTTTGAGATCACTCTTGCTCACCACAAGTTTCCTGTAAGATTGCTATTCTGTTGATCTTTGATTGTAACATGTCTCCTATCCAACACTAGTGAGCCATAAAGAATGTTTTATTTTGACAAAAACCCTAATTTTAAGAGTGATAAATTCAAAGTAAAAATTGGAGTTAAAAACTAGCATTTTTCATTCAATTACTGCTCTTTTTATCACAACGTGGCTTTTTCCCCCTCATTTTTCTAAGAACATTAAAGTGGATTTGTTATAGCTCCTTGTTTAAAACAATTATAATGGGTTAGTCTTTATTTCTTGGTGTCTGAGACATAACTCAATCAAAGGCAGGATAATTTAACAAACTACTGGACACCAGGGCACCTTACAACAGTGTCCCCAAAACAGGGAATTCTCTGGTTTAGAGTTGCAAGCGGTCCAAAAAGTGCTTTCACCGGAAGTCAGAAGTCTGCTTGGAAGTCTAGCCCAGGTAATCACTGGTTGATGTTTGCCCGGGCTTCGAACATCTCCGATCCAGAATTCCAGACTGTTTGGTACCAAGTCCCTGTCTCAGCAAATAATAGCTTCCCAGAGATTTGTAGAAGGGAGCTCCTTCAAGTCCTTGGTGTCATTGGATGCCTCATCCCCTCCCTGACCTCCCCTCCAAATAGCGATAAAGCTAGTGGTCCAGGGAGCAAGTGATACCCACTTGAAGTCTGTGGGGGCTAGCTGGGCCAAAGGCAAGGCTCCCTTATGTCCTGGCACCACATGGAGGTGCAAACATGATGATAAAAGCTATCTTGTGAAGGAGTTGGTCTGTAGTCCAGTACCAGTTGCTAAAGTGACTGGGTCAATCCATCACAATGCTGCTATGTTAAAGATGAATTGTCGCTTTCTCTACTTTAGCACAACCTAATATGGGGGTACGTAACTTTCAGTGCTGCAGATGTTGTGGACTACAGGCTTTATCAAAATGGAATAATATTAAAACCTGGCAAAATAGAGAGTATATATAGGTACATTGGTACTTTAAAAATGGCGCCAAAATAAAAGTACCAATGTACCTATATATACTCTCTATTTTACCAGGTTTTAATATTATTCCATTTTGATAAAGCCCCAGTGGTGAAACGCGTTAATGGTTTTATAATATTGTGTATTTTATATAATAAATTATTTTTGGCTATATTCCTGTGCCATTATCTTTTTACACACTATTTTTATTATTCATTTTTTCCTGGCATTTTATTTATCTTCCATAACTTATCCTGAGGTGGGGATTATACCACCAACGCTATTTCCAGAGTGCAGTGAGGTCTGCACTCCATTTGTGAGTATATTTTATTTTATTTTATCTACTGTTACATCATATCATCAGAGAGCACTCTTTGCTGTTTTTATCTTCCTCTTCTCCTGAGAATTGGACATCATTACCTTCCGGAGGACAAGCATCCACATATCCTATAAGCGGGGATTATTCCACTGTATGCCTGTTATACCTGAGCTGGCCATAGCTCATCTAAATGTGAGTGAAATACTTGTATTTTATTTATTTTAAAAATTCACCTTATACACTCCGCACGATTGGTCCTCTCTTCTTGTGTCTTCCATATCACGAGACGATTTGAACTACTATAAACAGAGAAGATACTCTACCAGCGGAATCAGTGACTAAGTCTATTCAACCTCTGATATTCATTGGGACTATTTTAACTTATTTCATATTTATTTTTATATTTTGTATTATTTCCTTTTGGCGCAGCCTTTCTTTTTCATGTTGTACATACACACTCTCACTGAAAAGAACAGATACATTCTCACTGACAAACACATTCACTCTCACTGACAAACACACATATACTCTCTGACGGAAACACAAACACATACAAACTCCCTAACAGACACACATACAATTTATTATTTTTTTAAATTTTACTCCACCCAGTCCCCCTACCTTTGGGAGTGCTGGTATGGAGTCTCTATGTCCCTGTGGTCCAGTGGGCCTGCTTGGCTGAGCGTGCGGTCCCTGGGGTTCAGTGGGGCTGCTGAGTGACTGGTCTGTGGTCCCTGGGGTCCAGTGAAGTGATCCTACTGCTCAGCTTCCTCGCGCGCCTCAAAGTGATGCTAGAGTGACGTCATATTCTGGCTCCGGCATCGCTGCAGTGCATGCGAGGGAGGGAGCTAAGCAGGGAGATCACTGCCCACTGCTCCCTCACCGCCTGCTGCCTTTTTGTTTTTAGAAATTTGGGCGGAACCCCATTTGTGTTCTCGCGGAACCCCAGAGTTCCGCAGAACCCCAATAGGGAAACACTGAATTAGACTGATGAAAATAACTTTGAAAAAAAACTGCAACATAAACAGATACACATTTAGCTGGCACAGTTAAAATGTTTTTTCTTATTTTTCTGTCATTAAACAGTAAAAATGTTATAACAAACACTCTTTCTAAAAAAAATCAGAGGGATGTACCATGCTAATATTGTGTCCCTAAATACTGTGTTCTAAATAGGTGTTAATTATCTCTGTATGTGCACATTTTCTTTCTTCAAGCACATACAGACAACAAAGCACTGGTCACGGTGCTCAGAGTATGTTTCAAAAGAAAAAAGAGGGACTGCACCCAATCAAAAAAATCACAGGGTGCTGAGCATAGGTCAGCATTTTCCATAAGAACAAATGTAAAAGGAAAAAATCTCAGGCACTCACTGATGAATCAAGCAGAGTCATGGGACACTGCAATGTTTCGACCTGTATGAAGACCTGGGTGCAAGTCAAAATGTTGCGATGTCCAATAATTCATCACAGTGAGTTCCTGCGATTTTTTTCCTTTTATACGGTGTTCGGAGTAAATCTATACATTGGGGTTAAGAAAAAATAATTATAAAAATACTGGGAAGGGCAGTTCCACTTTAATTTAAAAATGTAAAAACATTTTTTAAGAAAAAACGCTGAAAAGATTTAAAACCATTGGCACAAGATATAAACAGTTCCTATGATCCTATGTAACAAAGCGAAGATTTTCTGATGCCATGATACACTGGAACACATCTGTGGGAGAGTCAAACTATTTTAGAATGATTTTCACCAAGACAAACTCCAAGAAAAAACGCTCAGACAGAACGGAAAGAAGGTGATGTAGAGAAAGGAAGGCACATATCTGTCTCCTTAATACTACAAAATAAAAATCAATAGCAGGAAGGAACATGGGGCAATGTTCTTGTAACTGGACCAGATGCATTTTGTTAAAATATATAGCTCACAAAATCTCACTTTCAAACAACAAGTTTTACAAGATCCTCTTATTCCGAATCTGCTTGACATTCATTTCTATCTTGTCAATGCCAATAAAAAAAGCTTTCATTTAATAAATTAATCCATATTTTTTAAACTAATTTAGTTTTAATCTACTTTTCTTATTTCATTATAATTATGGTAACTGTGTGTTTCCAGATTATCCAAAACATCAGTGTTTCGCAACCTTTTCAGTGAAGTACCCTCGTATATCTGAAACTGAAAAATCCCAAGTACCCCTTGTCAAGGGCCGGTGCAAGTATTGTCTGTTTGACAGTCCCGTATGTATCTCATATCTCCCTTTGGTCTCCAGCATTGCCTTTCTAGTTTCTCTGTCTGCCTACTCAATTCTTTCTTATTTCAGTTGTAGTTTTTTCTGTGTCTTTGTACGCTACTCATACTGCACTCCATTCTCATTAAGCTCTCCCTCTAGGCTGGCACTCTGTAATAAGATAGAGAATTGCCATGATATCCCAACGTAAGCACTCTAAGTCGGTGAAGAGTCGGATTATGAGGAAGCTGGCGGTGGTGTGTACCCACCGAACGTACAGACCACATACTTAGTCAATGTAGTTTGGCAGCACTAGGCCAACCGGAGAGATTTTTTGGTTTTTTTTGACAATCTTTATTTTTATTTTTGTCTTTCGCATTAGTACAATTAGACATTTAGTTAACAAAGTTAACAAAATAGAATAGAATACATAGTAATAGCTTTTATGACATGTGAGAACAAACAGCTTTCGTGTAGGAGTTGCTATTGGTAGCGGGAAGTTAACTAGTACTTTATAACGGTATCTGCGTGTGCACAACGCATCATTTGCGTGGGTCTATAGTGCAGCTGACAAGTTACGTTAAGTATAGTCGGTACAGTAATGGCACAGTGTGTATCTGTATCTCGTGGCCACTGTTACCATGGGTGTTAGTCGTTGTCTCTCTAGGTACACGTCGTGGCACTGTAGGGTGTCGGTGATAGGATCGGTACACTCTGGCCTCTGGGTACGGACCGATGTAATAACGTGGTCTGCAGTCAATAGTCTTGGGGCTAGTGGGTCGTGCCGGAGCAGGACGCCGGAGAGATTTTTCTGATCTTCCTATAGAAATGTAAGGGGCCACCTCGATGTACCTGCTGCCAACTGTGTGTACTCCCTTGGAGTACGTGTATCACAGAGTGAGAAGCAAGGCAATACATGATAAGGAGGTGCAAAGAAGTAGCAAGAAAATTGAGAGAGCAAGTATGTGCATACAAAGGGGTTGTGGAAAATAGAGGGAGAGAAAACAAGGGCCGGAGTTCCTTGAATGAATATGGTGGACAATATGGAAACAAAAGACTGCATTCAAGTGAGGGAGAGTAAATCTGAATTATGGAGGGCAATAGGTGTCAAATAGAATACCCAGGGGTAATTTGTGGAGCTTTTGGAAGAGCTATGGTGGGTCATAGAGTTTTGCTTTGGCCCCAGGTAATAATTAAACCTTGCAATATCCCTGGAGGACACACAATAGAAACCGTAAAATAGCTCAAGATGTTTAAATAATGCTGTAAAAGGGGCAATTTTTCATATGGGTGCACATTGTGACATCAAAACACTCAACGTTCTTGGTGTGATGAATGTTTAAACAAATGTTTGGCAAACATTCTATAATTTGTTTGATTCTCATCTAAGTAAAGGCAATGTAAATCGATGACAGGGTAAGACAATTTGTGAGTCTATGATTGAATATTGTGTTTGTGGACAAAGATACATTTGGAATGTGGTACTCTCTCAATGTAAATCTACATTCACACCCGCTAAACCAACTGCCTTCTCAATACACGTCTACAGATGAAAATACATTCACGCTTGTCAAAAAGTTGTATGAACAAACCTACTCTCACCCTGGCCAAATGATATTTATGGTCTTATGCTGCTTCAGGACACAAAACACCCCTAGGCTTAGACGGTGTAAGCAAAACGCAAAAAAAATAAATAAATTGTATTTTAATCCTAAAAATTCTTTATTGTTTTTGGAAAGTTGATACGTATTTTATGGAGCTATTCCTTTTAAGACCAAACAATAACAGGTTCTATATGAAGTAAGAATAAATATACCAAAAAAAAAAAAAACACAATTTCTTCAATCATAACATTTATCTAATCAAAGACTGTTCGGGCGGATACTAATTTGCCCAAATTAATATAATCTCATCGAAATATTGGCTGGTTAGAGCAGTCGTAACTTTGCCTTAGAACTGAGAGATTCTAAACTTGTTTTAGCAGATCATGACACCTTTAAATATCCCATTTCTAGAACTGTAATGTGTTGCGGAATATGTTTGTGTCGTATACATTCTAATAGCGATATTATTAAGAAGCGTCAGGTAAATAAAGGTAGGTAGTGAGCAGTCGTATTTATCATCAAAACCCGTCACTGGCACATGGTCCAGATGGCAATTCTCTCCAGCCCCTGAGTTTACTTGTAGTGCCATGATTTTAAAACACTTTTAGATTTTTCTTTCTTCAACGTGCACGTTAATCATTGCTTTTCTGACAGCGAAAGCATTTGTCCATGCCAGCGGAAACAGAGGCAGGAGGGAAGACTCGTATCCATGCCAGCTAGAACATTTGTGTCCTGCCAAACTAAAATGTACCCTGCGTGCCCACTTGTTGTAAGCAAAGCAAGTTAACTCACTACAACATCGCTATTACTAAAAGAATGGCGCAAAAAAAAAAACCAAAAAAACATACGGATCAGTAAAACAATGAAGCTTACTTTACATCGTTCTAATACAGCATTCCTAGCATGATGCACGCCGATTTTATTTAGTTTTTTCCATACTCTTTATTTGAGAAAAAAAATAGATAACGTTTTCTAAGACAAATTTTGATTAGTTCTCTGACTAAAATGAATTAAGTTGTTGATCAGGGATATAATTCAAATTGAATGTGCTTCTATTTTGTATAAACAGAAGACACGTGATACCCAACCCTTGATTCTGCTTATATTTTAATAGGTTTATATAGGACAGGGTTTACATTTTGGAATTTAGACAATTTACAAATCTGTAATCACTGCATATATAAAGTATAAACATTTTCATTAGTGTAATGCCATGCATATAAAGAATTCAGGGTTTTGCTTTTTTAAGCAGGCACTGAAGTTAGCTCTTTATAATATCACTGTAACTATGTTATAACAGGTTCTTTAAATAAATATGCAAAGTGGACCACAAATATAGCACAAATGCCACTGACAGTAAAATTAAGGCAGTGATGGCTCAGTGATGTGCTCAGCCAACGTTGGCATTATGGGAATTGTAGTTTGCAAATAATAGAAGTGCCGAGATTAAAAAATCAGAACACTACAGGGTTTTAACCACTAAAGAATTAACTGTAAATTCAAGATTTAAGCATGGTTATAACTTGCCAATTAAATAAAACCTGAATATGTTCCAGTATTATAAAAAAATACCCTAATAATCACACAATGCAAATCTTGTTTGTTATATAGTTTTTCATAAAAATACTATTTCGGTGAAAATGTTACAGAATTACAAATGGAAAGGTCAGTAATCAACTCATCACCTCTCTCAAGTGAAGATGCTTTTTTTTTGGAGGTGAAGGGGCAGAAAAATGCATCTTTGCACCAGCTCTGTATATCTGTATTATTATTAGCATCAATATTGGCATTTATATAGCGCCAACTTATTCTGCTGTGCCCTAAAACATTATAACAATAAATTAGACATTTACAAAATGTTACAGAAACAATAGGTTGATGAGGACCCGGCTCAGAGGAGCTTACAATCTGATAAGATATTATGTGGCTGTTTGGGCTCTCTCATAGATTAGGCTGGGGTAGGCAGCCTTTGGCACTCCAGATGTTGTGGACTACATCCACCATAATGCTCTCACACCCATAACGCTGGCAAAGCATCATGGAATGTTGTAGTCCAAAACATCTAGAGTGCCGAAGGTTACCTATGCCTGGAGGATTAGAGAGTGCTCACAGAACTGCTACAAATAAACGTCTATGCTGCACGCTAAGCAGGGGTTTATGGAATGTACAGAAAGATCCTGCAAACAGCCATGGAAGCACCAACGTTGACCGAGAGCTGGTAATAGCTTACTGCTAAAGCTGCAAATACACGGAATCAGCAGCAAAGTAGGTACAAAAAAGCAAACATTATTTTGTTACATTTTTAACAAATTATATAATGCATTGAAAATTGAATGCACTCCATGTATTGCATAGCACAACATATACTACATTAAAATGGGATATTCACTCTAGTCTGACACTATACAATAAAGAAGACTTTGTTACTTACTTAAACATCTTATCATCTTTCCTCTATTTATTATAGTTCATTTTGTGTTATGCCCCTCATACCATTGGAACTATATCAGCATCCTTTAGATTAGAAGAATGCTATTGGTTACAATGGTATTTTACAAAGACCATTCACAGCATCTGAGAAGTGTTGCCAGTGCACTTTACAAATGCACCCTACTATCATGGCACAAGGGGCTATGATTGATGCGGCCGCGCCGATACTTCTAATAAAAGTACGTCCCTGATCGGCGCAGCCACACATGAGCAGGGTGGTCGTGCCGAAAAGGGAAAAAAAGTACTTACCTGGATCGCGGCGGAGTGCGGCCCGATCCTCAATGAAGATGGGTCCCGGCTGGTGTGGCGTTCAAAGGGCCGCCGGCTGCTGCGGTCCCGTTCTCAATGTTAAAGAGTGCACTGCCCGCATTAAAGATGGCGCAGGCGTGCGTGTGACATAACGATATCGATGCAAACACACGTTTTGGGGTCAAGGGCCATGTAATAACCAAACACAGCATTGAGAGGCATATTTAAACCCTGTAATGCCTTCTCAGTGCCCTGTCATGGTTTCCACTTGTTGGTTGCTAGATAGCGCGTTCTTGGTATTGTATTTTTGGTTTTTGACTTTCCTTACTTCTGATATCCTGACCCTTGGCTAGTTTATTCATATTGTCTCATTCTGTATCCCCGACCTTGGCTTGCTATTTTGGCCGTTCTCTTTTACGTTAAGTCCGGCTATTCTAAGGTCCGGTATACGTCGCTTGTGTTAATATAGTTTTGCGTGTTGGGTCATAGTAATCGTGACACCTACACAATGTGTAACTGCCATCAGTCTCACTTAGGCAATTGAACTATGGCTGTGAATTATGGTAATTACAGTCCAAAGCGTAGAATGCAGTTTGTCGCAGTGCAACATTTGGATAGCTGGAATGATTAAACTGTATGATGACCTCATCTAACCGTCGAAATACCACGAACACAGGGGCAAGCTACTGGATGAACTATTTTAATCAGGCACACTTTGCAGCATTAGGCAAAGAAGTCTAGCAAGAACGTACTTCCCAGAGCATCAAAATAAAATAAGTCTTTTTTAATTTTTATTTTTTTTCGGCATCAGGTATCCATCTCCTAATTTGAGTGACAGCCCTCGTACTGAGAAGCATTTGACACATAAACAAAGCTTGTTAACTCACCCACCTTGTTAGTTTGACATCATTGGTTAAGTGAACAAAGTCAAGTAGGTAAGTCACCATGTACATACGCCTTGGTTGCACAGAGGGTATGATTCTGTGGTGCCAGGTAGGCTGCGTCCAATAATATATTTTATTTTGCCAGTTCTTTATTATTCACGGGAATTAAGCAAAATTAGGATTTGATAGAAAATAACTGACACCGTTGATTTAATCTTCAACTGCCCTTTTCTCTACAACCACCGGGCAAACACTCTTGATTTTATCTCATGATTTAGGTTGTTTTGCTGAAAATGAATATAAGCATAAACTGCTGTGACTCATAGCACATGGTTGGTAATGGAAGAAACAAATAGACTCTGTGTCCCAGGCAGCCTTCGCTGCTAGCCCAGAAACAAGTCTTAGCCAATAATGTGTGACTGATTCCGGCTGCCTGCCTCACAAAGGAGGGTCATCACTACAGGGGGACAGAATGTGATCCCAAATTACTTTTGCAACTTTGCAATGAGATGCTTGCGCCCCTTGTACCACATGTGCTGGTGGCAGCAGTGTAGGCAATCTGTCTAGTGGTTCCCACAACCCCAATACCATTAATGGTAGGATGTTTAAAGGTTCATTTTACTGCCTACAAGGATGGGGCTGTCATTTATATCCTAATTGTAGAAACTAAATTTGTGGAGTGGATTCCAGGCAGAGAAATACAGTGTTCTACAGGCTGGTAAAAAAAAAATCCTGGAGTAAAGAAGGGCTTCTTTTTGTAAGGCAAAGCAGACAAAAGTACAATGTTTATAGACGTTTTTGGAGATGAAGGGGTTAATACTCACTATCATACACTCGAAGAAACACAAATATTGACATGATCAGTGATTTTATTTAAAGTGGTTTCATAATGTGTTCTATAACAAATATACATAAACGTGCCAATAGTGTATTACAAAATACCTTAAAAACCATAACGACAGTTTACAAATTCAGAAAACGCTTAAATAAAGCAACACATTTCAGCACTTTCTTCACATTTCAACATTAAGACTGTTGAGCGCAACTCCTGAAATCCATAGTGAATTCAAAAAGCCTGTGTGACTGCGCTAAATTAAAATATAATCTGTGCTTATTATTAGTAATCTCTATAGTTACATCGGGAAGGTCAGATCAGTTTATTTTAAACACTGTGAGGGTGGGTTAGATTGGAATAAAAACATATGATATCTATGGTCCCTAAGGTGCTCGCTACGTTGTCATAAACACTGCTGGTCATGTGTTAATAAAGATAAACCATGTCTCGTATAGTATGTCTTTTCTTATGTTCCTTAGCCGTTACACTATTTACTTTTCTCACAAAACATTCCTTGGCAGTAAACCAATAAGATTTTAAAGCAATCATTTACTTACCCAAGAAAAACATTGGGTTATATAATATTTTAATGGAAATGTGCCTGGCCGTAATGCATCTGCCTCTTAGTCTGAAAGTTTATTTCCTTAAAATTATGTATTTATGGTTTCATTTTTTTTTTTTTTTTTACCTTGCGGTAAAGGTACACAGCGCTACCATGTGAAAATTCCACGTTAAAAAAAAAAAAAAAAAACTAGATATAAATTACTAGCATCACCCACTTGTAAATTATCTCATGGTTCTCTTTCATGGCGTTTAAGATGAAGCAAAAATATAAATAAGAAGAAAATGGTTGCCGTGTTCCAAAAGGGTTAAGACGAAAACTGACATCATACTTTGCATAGAACTAGATGATTTATAAACAGTGCAGATATGCAGTATACTGCCAAACTATGATATGATGAAAGTTCGAAATACTGCTGGACATCTTCCTAGCAAAAGCTGGCAACCTCAGTTAGAAGAGTTAAACTCAGGACAGGTAATGGTAAAAAAAAAAAAAAAAAACAGATACAGAATAACCAAAACTGTCTTATTTGGAGTGGAGAATGCATACTACAATCTCTCTAAGAACTCAGAGTGACACCATGTGGGACTGTGTTTCCCCCTGAGCAGCATGTGGATTCAAATTTGACACATACGTTCATCTGTGTGGACCCGGTCTACTGTTTGCAGTGTATGCGTTTTTATACTAGAGACTATTATATATATATGGGGACTACCTCCATCCATAGATTGTAAGCCTGTTTGAGCAGGTCCTTCTTCATCTCTTGTCACCGTTCTATAACATTCTATATGTCAATTACTTGTCAAATATCCCTATTCTATAATTGTAAATGCTAATAATAATAATTATAAAAATAAGAAGACGCATTGAAGTTATAACTCGTCTAGACATACAGATTAACATTATTAATCTTACATTTACAGGTGTTCTCAAATGTTCGGGAAGACACCCCCTTCCAGTGAGTGCTCATATACATTTAAGGTTTACATGTGAATGCACTTGGCGTGTGTGGTACATACATGCTCAGTTTAATAATAATGGGGCTTCATTGGGAAATACAAAGATTAGGTGCTAGGAACCTGCAACATTTGCCCCTCTCATCTGTTTCTATACCTGGAGCGAAATACTACTATGGTTAGTGAATGTGACCATTGACCCCTTTATTTAACCAACTACTAAAACCCACAATTTAGGCCAAAACAAACTGGTGGAATCAGAAATGTACTCCTCCCTTTATAACTATGTAATAGCTTCCCAGGGAAACTAACTACTCGCACATATGTGTGGGGTGAAGGAGGAATATTCTGGCTCAGTAGGAGGTTCTAAGGATTCTGTAATCGTTTTACACTTAGTTATTACAAAATTCATACAGAGAGTCAATCTATACTCTTAGATTTGGACAATGACTTAAGTTTATTCAATAAATCAGTATACTAAAATAATGTTCCTCCATACCTTTAGGTTCCACCCCAATCACATAAAAATCAGTATACTGAGTATTTGTAACAGGGCTCGAGTCCTGCAGGAACCCGTGGGAACGGCGTTCCTGCACTTTTTTTAGTGCAGGAACGCCGTTCCCGTTTATGGTCCTGCAGGCACTCAGGGGGCGGCAAAAAATGCCGCCCCCAAATGTCCCCATGTTCCCCCTGTCATGGGGGGCCCAAGAGGTGGCCTAATGGCCACCTGAAGGATTCCCCCCGGCCGGCTCTTGTCTTGCTGTCAGACGCGGCGAGGGAGCTGTGTCCTCTCTGCTCCCTCTCACCGCGCGCCGTTTGCTGATGCTGGGAGCCGGAATATGACGTCATTTCCGGCTCCCGGCATCAGCAGACAGCCCGCGCGGCGAGAGGGAGCAGAGAGGACACAGCTCCCTCGCCGCGTCTGACAGCAAGACAAGAGCCGGCCGCACTGAAGCCCCACTGGACCCCAGGGACAGGTCCACGCCAGCTCTCCAGGTAGGGAGGCTGGGTGGACATTTTTAAATTTTAAAAAATAAATACAAATAATTTTTGTGTATGTGAGTGTGTGTGTCTGTGAGTGTATGTATGTATGTGTGTGTGCCTGTGAGTGTGTGTCTGTGTATGTGTTTGGGAGTGTGTGTGTGTGTGTGTGTGTGTGTGTCTGGGAGTGTGTGTGTGTCTGGGAGTGTGTCTGTGTATGTGTCTGGGAGTGTGTGTGTGTGTCTGTGAGTGTATGTGTGTGTGTGTGTGTGTGAAAGTTTTTGGGTTGGGATGGGTGGGGTTCTGTGTGGTGTATAAAAATAAAGGAGAATTACAAAAAACATGTAAGATATGGTCAACGGTATAAGTCCAAATATGGGTGGTGTCTCAACACATGTCCTACTTGTTTCTTGCTCTTCCTTGGAAAGTGACAACCTGGGCATGTGGCTGGTCTAGCTAAACGGAAATCTGGACCTGGTAACGTAAACTGCTCGGCAGTCTGTCTGTAGCTTAATAAATAGGGTTAGGCAATATCAAACAGAGGTTAAAGGTAAAGACACGTGAATACCTTTACGAACCATTCAATGAGGAATATCAAGTTTTTGCTTAAGAACTAAAAAGATCCATTTGATGGCACATTTTTAAAATTATTGTATTATCTTCAGCAGTGTACTAAGTTGTTTAGTCTACCAGTGTTTACCTCACAAAACTAAAGATAGCCTTCCGTACGATTTATGATCCCTAGTAGTGTGTGTGTGTGTGTGTGTCTGGGAGTGTGTGTGTGTCTGTGTGTCTGGGAGTGTGTATGTGTCTGTGAGTGTATGTGTGTGTCTGTGTATGTGTCTGTGAGTGTGTGTGTGTGTCTGTGAGTGTATGTGTGTGTGTGTGTGTCTGTGAGTGGATGTGTGTGTGTGAGTGGATGTGTGTGTGTGAGTGTGTGTGTGTGTGTGTCTTTGAGTGTATGTGTGTGTGTCTATGTATGTGTCTGGGAGTGGATGTGTCTGGGAGTGTGTGTGTGTGTCTGGGAGTGTGTGTGTATGTGTCTGGGAGTGTGTGTGTGTGTGTGTGTGTGTCTGTGAGTGTATGTGTCTGGGAGTGTGTGTCTGTGAGTGTATGTGAGTGTGTATGTGTGTGTGTCTGAGGGTATGTGTATGTGTCTGTGAGTCTGTGTGTGTGTCTGTGAGTGTGTGTGTGTGTCTGTGAGTGTATGTGTGCACCTGAGTGTGTGTGTACGTGTTTATATATGCATGCAAGTTTTGTTTTTTTCTGGTGGTGGGGTGAGGGTGGAACTCGAGTGAGTTCCCACACTTTATTCCCCAGGACTTGGCCCCTGATTTGTAAATATTGATAGATAACGGAGTTCAGCTACAGATTAGCATGAAAGACAACTATCCCAACAGATCATGTAGGAATCACAAAAAGTTAAAGGACCACTATAGTGCCAGGAAAACATACTCGTTTTCCTGGCACTATAGTGCCCTGAGGGTGCCCCCACCTTCAAGGACCCCCTCCTGCCGGGCTGGATGGAGAGAAAAGGGTTAAAACTTACCTTTATTCCAGCTCCGGGCGGGGAGCTCTCCTCCTCCTCTCCGCCTCCGATCCTCCTCCTCGGCTGAATGCGCATGCGCATTCAGCCGGTCTCATAGGAAAGCATTTACAATTTCCTTTCCTCCGCCTCCGATCCTCCTCCTCGGCTGAATGCGCATGCGCATTCAGCCGGTCTCATAGGAAAGCATTTACTTTCCTATGGACGCTTGCGTGCTCTCACTGTGATTTTCACAGTGAGAATCACGCAAACGCCTCTAGCGGCTGTCAGTGAGACAGCCACTAGTGGATTTGGAGGCTGGGTTAACCCATTTATAAACATAGCAGTTTCTCTGAAACTGCTATGTTTATAAAAAAAAAAAGGGTTAATCCTAGAGGGACCTGGCACCCAGACCTCTTCATTAAGCTGAAGTGGTCTGGGTGCCTAGAGTGGTCCTTTAAGAATGATTCCTGTGATCATTATAAAATAAATTCAAATGAAAACAAAAAACAATGGGCGCTCGCATTAGGATTTCCCCATAGCATTCATCAATGCTTTCCTATCAGGAAAAATCTGACACTGGAGGTCCTCGTGCAGTGCGCGAGAACATCCAGCATCAGATAACGGACCAAAGGTCAGTTTGGATTCCGGAAGTCCCTCTAGTGGCTGTCTGGCAGACCGCCACTAGAGGAGGAGTTAAACCTCAGAGGTAATTATTGAGGTTTCTCAGAAACTGCAATAATTACCACTGTAGGGTTAAGTGACATAGAACATTGCACCCAATGAGCTGAAATGATATGGGTGCCTACAGTGTCCCTTTAATCACCAAATTCTGACTTTCACTGTCTGCCAATGCGGTCTGTGTGCGGCCAACTTCATGTTTCCGTTATTTTTTTTTTCTTCTTCCTTTATACGTTTTGCTGTAAAATGTATAATTTACCCACAAAACATTGGCATTTGGAAAGTTCAGCTTTAGACTTGCCTAATGCAAGTTCTTAAATGAACAGTAATGCAGAAGATCATCACTATTATTTGAAGTGGTCTTTTATAATAAAATATCTGTTTGCAATAAAATAGAATTGACATTTGAAATACTATTTTGATATTCAACTCACCACTAGATGGCAGGGCTGATTACTAACCTTATCACTTCAAGGGTCACTGGCAAAAATATATCCTACATCCTATTTCTTAAACAAAAATCAAGCAAACCTGAACATTCTAGTATATTAATGGAAACATCTTCTCCCCCTATCTCCCTGCCTTCCAACTTAGCCTTTCTCTAATAGAGGAATATGTCTGAAGGTCTTACTATGTAATTAAGATGGTAAGAAAACCGTGTCCGTATCCCTCACTACTGGTATATATTTAGTATTTGTACTACCTCAGGCCTGGCCAAGGGCAGCAACCACCCACATACACACTCAACTTAGAGAACCTCTTTCTACCAATACTTTATCATTTCATTTAATCCCTTCTATGTCTACATTTAACCCATAACCCATATTTTCTGCCTCCTCGAAGTACATTTAATATACTTTTTTCCAGCCTGAATTTGAGAAATGATTTCATTGCTGGCCTTGGACCAAAGAGCTGCACCGGTTTCATAGTAAAATTGTTCTCCTAGCTATTCTCCATTGCAATACTACAAAGTGTAACATTAATTCAAACTTGGCATACATTATCTCATTGTCCACCTAATTTATGGAAAGAGTCGTAAAAACATTTTCCATTCAGAAATAAATACTGATCGGCCAGGATTCTGCACTGTTCAGACATTTACCATCATATGTCGATGGACTGAGATGTATAATACAGCGCCGATATAAGGAGCAGCCATGACACACGCTGCACAGACAGCCCCACCAGTACAGAAATGCTGTCCACACAAATAATGGCTGCCAGGCATAAATACTGGGTTGTAAAGTCTCTTCCTAACATTCTGTTTGTTCAAAACACTCACTGCACAGAAATAAAAGCCAATTGTTGCATATTCTGCATAATTACTGACCTTCTAGTGGGTATTTTAAGAATTACAAAAGAAAAATGTTATTTTATTGTGTGCCTTACCATTTAGACACACAGATCAATGAGGCATTCCTCTTGGTCCTGCACCAGACACCACTGCTAAAGGCTGCATATAACATCTCATATACAGGCCACCAGTAAGACAGACCTATTTAACAGGCCACTTCCAAGCTCAAAACCACTACAGCTAAAAGGCTTTGCTGACACAGGGTTTTAGGGGCTGAAGCCCCAGATATGGAGATATTTAACACCGGATCTCTTTATTGTATAGAGGGGCAGGAGATCATAAGTGTTTTTTTAAAATATATATATATTTTTTTTAATTCTTTATTTTTCGGTGCAGCGTCAGAGGTACAAACATAGTATAGTGTGCCACAACAGCACATACATATAACTTTTACTTTTCCATATGTCCTATTATTGGGGTGAGTCATCTGATGCACCTTTTTTTTAGGAATAATCGGCTGTCTGGTTATATTGAGTTAACCGTCTCTACCAGTGGTGGTATTTAGTTTGTGGCGGGTCGCGCCTTGGTTTGGCGCCTGAGTGGCAGTTGTTCACTGGTACAGGGTGTGCGCTGTTAAGCCACCCGACTCTGTGGATGGTGTAATGCGTGCTTATATTCGTCTGTTTGATAGTGGTGGGTGGTGTGGAGCATGAGTGTCTGTGTCCAGTAAGGGTTTGGTCAGTGTTGACGTTTTGGTGTCGTTGGTTTTCTCCTGTGCTTGAGCTAGTAATGCTCCTGTGTATCTTGCCCTCTATCCCCAGGGCAGTGGAGGGGGGGGGGGGGTAAGGTTGGGGTCGTGGTATTGGCTGTCCGTCGGATTACCTTCTAGATATCTATTCTGTCTATGTGAGGTATCAGCTAGGTTAGGTCTGCTACTCGTTTGTCGGCACGTTTGACAAGAAAAAGCATAGGTGTTAACGAGAGTGAGGGGAAAAAAAAATTATAAAAAATTATAGGTTAACAATTGAAACTTAAGTAAGTCAAATTGTCCAAGTCCATCGACAGGGAAACAAGAGCACAACATTTATGCAAAGCAATGCATCAGGGTAAAAAAAAAAAAAACTGCGTGGCCTGGAGTGACCCGGTTCAAGTATCTAGTCCGGTCTTTGATCTCTTGGTTTTTTCGGGCTCAGGTGCAAGGCTGGAGGCCGCTGTATCTGAGGATGCACTGTGCGTCCCTTGGTTGGCTGCGCTTTGTGGCGAGAGGCCCAGTGCTGTGAGTAGGGCGGGTATGTCTGCTGGGTCTGTGGCTTTGTAGGAGTTCTCCTCCTTGGTAATCCACAGGATCCTCGGTGTAGCCCATCTGTAGGTAAGGCCTGCTGTCTGTAGGATTTTTGTCAGGGGTTGCATGGATTTTCTCCACAGCAGTGTGGCTCGGCATAGGTCTTGGAAGAATGATATGTGGCTGCTTTCAAATTTGTAGGGAGATTGTCCCTTCAGTGCTGCTAGCAGGTTTATCTTGTCGGTTATTGTTTGACATCGGAGTATTATGTCGCGTGGTGCAGCAGCTGGTGCTTGTGAAGGCTTTGATATTCGGTATACCCCATCAAAGGTGAAGCGTTTGGCCTGTGTTGCAGTCAGGAGGGAGGCTACCAGTCGCCGTATGTAGTGAGGTAATTCTTCTAGGGTGATAGATTCTGGTACGCCCCGTATCTTAATGTTCTTCCTTCTCCCCCTGTCGTCTAGTATGGTCATCTGTTTGCATGTTTCTGTTTGGGTCGCTTGTATGTGTTGGACCTGGTCTCTCAGTGCATTTAGGTATTTTAGGTAAGGTCAGACACCTCTTTTTCATTGGCTTGAGTGCGTGCTTTAACGGCCTTTACCTCAGTGGTGAGTACCCCTAAATCTGCCTCCCACATGCTCCTGAGGTTACGTTGCAGGCTGGCAAGCATATCCTGGATGTCTTGCTTTGATGCAGGAGCTATCACCTCCTGTGTGCGTTGATGCCCTCCTTCAGATCGTGCTGGGCTCTGTAGTTGAACCCGCCCGTCTAATCGTGTTGGTGGTGGGTCTTGTGGGGGTGAGTGCTCCCGGGAGCTCGTTGCTGTGGCAGTTACCGGGGATTGCAGCATCTGGCTGATGTCGCACTGCGTCCCGGGGTTGCCCGCCGTCGGTTTGTTGGACCTTCTGCCCATCTCTGCAGCCTTGTGGGGTTCAGGCTGGGCTGGCAGCAGGTATGTTGTGTCCGGGTCGCACCACGTTGTGAGGCCGCCCAGAGTGACTAGAGGCTGGCTACTCTAAAATTATTTTTAATATCAGGCAGGCACTTCTCAATGCAGTCTCCTGTCATCAAAAGAGAGTGCACAGCCGGGCTACTTAGGGGAAGGGAACCTTGTTGCACCCCCTCTATTAGTTAGGCCATGTTGCGGAACCTGGATGTGCCGAATGTGCTTGTTTTCAGTTATACATTCAATGAGAGCCTGGAGAGCGCAAGCAACACGCTGTCCATGGGCATGCCATACTAAGTGACAATATGTCATGACATACCCCCACCTTTCTGGTAATGTAGGGGTCACAGAGTTTTCCTTTGGTGTCATAGCCCAGGTGTTTTTGAGACCTAGCAATGTTCCTGTTACAGCTTATTGGAGAGCTGAGTCTATGGGTTTAGTGTATTTCACCCAGTCTATCATATCCATTTTCAAGTAGTGTGACAAGAAAGGGGCTCTACTTGCACCCAAAGCCTGTCCCTTTGTCTCAGGGAGTTTGTGGTGGTTATGGTGTTTTGTGTATCCCAGTGTTTCACACTTTAATGATGTCAGAAAGTACCACATGTTTCCCAGGATCTCTCTCACATTCAGACAGTTGACATGGATACAATGTTGCATCATGCAATTTCATATCATCATGGTGACCAGTGAAAAGTGCTCCGGTCTATAAAAACACTGTGCACTTCAAAAAAAACCTGCATCCTACAGGGTCACTACAATCACCCATTCACTGCTCTAAATAGGTAATATGGTCAGACATATCAATTATTTGTTATGGGAGCCAGGTACAAAATGTACATGAATTGTATAATACACAAGATAAAACGCTACACAAATAAAAATGAAACAATTTATAGAATATAATTAAAATATGATTACATCTACGAGGAGGCATATTGTATAGGTCTATAACTGGTTCATTCGAAGCCATGTTAACACCAAACATACAAAACACATTTTAAAGGGATACTATAGTGCTAGGAATAAAAAACGGTATTTCGAGCACTATAGCTCCTTCGTGCACTCCCCTCCCCCCCACGCACACAATGTAGGGGTTAAAATACCCTTACTATACTTACCCAATTCCATACACTGATATTCCATGGCGCTGGTATTCTGTCTGATTGACAGCCACTATAGCCAGTCTTAATCTCACAAGGTAAAATTACCATTGCTGGGTTAAGGGGACAGGAACATTGCACCCAGACCCCACATTAATATGGCCCATAGGCATTAAAACAGGCTGTCTACTGTTCTCAGTCATTTCACATGCCATGCCAACCTACCTGCTCCCTGATAATACGCTTCCCCATAATACTGTCTGCAGGTGCTGACTGTCAGACCTGTTAACAGTGCACAGGATAGTGAGGAAAACCAACCACACAACTACGAAGCAGCCACTAACAAACCGAAAGGAACCAGAACACATTAGTTCTCCATTGTTCAATGAAGCATTGAGAGACACAGAGAAAGAGAAAACAAACAAACAGAAACATCTCATAAAGGACACTGGATTTACTTGAATAATTTCAACTTTAAAAAATAAAAAAAATGTCAAAAGTATACTTGGCGCAGAGAGAATGTTGCACTACCTTTTCGAGATACAGGTATCCTCGTATTGCACAGGGACTCTAGAAAGAAGCTCTTCTGACAAGGTACCCTGTAACCATTAACATTAAAAGCAAGCCAATATGAATATATTTTTCCCCGGAGTAAATAAAAAGCAGAAAACAAAAACAAAAAAAACAAATCCTCCAAGAATATTCTAAAATAAAATACAGCCACATCATATGCATACATTTAATTATATATTTTTTTTCAAACTGCAAGCGCGTCGGCACTACGATGCAAATGGTGCAATTGGCAGCCGCAGCATAAATAGAAAACACAATTTAAGATAACTAGGAAGGTGCAGAATGTAAACTACTGAATGCAGATCTTGATGCTCAGAATATAACAGTCAAATCAGAGCTAAAAAAAAATAAAAAATAATATATATATAAATTACATATAACTATTTAAAGAGACACTCTAGACACCACAACCACTACCGTTGTTTCTATTGGTTTTGCTGCTAGGACACTATGTGTTCAGACACAGGAGGTTTGACAAAACCCATAAGGATTTCTGGGTACCCAAAGCCCAAATCCTCTTTCAGTATCTAACAATATAATAATATCAGAGCACTGCAATGAGAGATTCTTAACACTGTAATAGTGGAAGTCAATTTTTATAGAAGTAGATCCATTTGGGGCTGTCGAGGCAAGGCAGGAACCCTGTGTCGGTTTGGCAATGGCAAACAGGTTCAATTTGGATTTGGTTGATTTGAACAAGTTGCAGCTATCCAGCACGGCTCATTAGTCCATTACTGTAGTCCGGGGGTGCCCAAAAAGTAGATCCCTCGATGTTTCAAAAGTACAGCTTCCATGATGTCATTCTAAAGGCATGCAAAGCATCATGGAAGTTTTAGTCCTACAACATCTGGGGTTCTACCTTTTGGGCACCCCTGCTCTAGTGTTTTATCCTCTCATTACCTACAAACTTCTCTTAACAAGTTCTTGGAAGGATAAGGAGGAAGTGACGCTCATTAGAACATTCAAATCTGAGGGGTGGGATTTGGGTGCCATGGAAACTGCTTTAAACTGGAAGGGATTCACCCAAAGACTCCCGGCACCATAACCACTACAATAAGCGCAGAGGTTACATTGCTTACAGTGTCAATAACTTGTCAGGGGACAACTATATTTATCCATCCTTAAACTATAAATGGAAATCTATTTGATGAATAAATTTAATTTCAGTAATAACAGCAAAAGCAAAGGTGTCCATTACCTTTAATTCAATCTATGTTAGCTACATACGTAAATAAAAGGATCATTTTGGGCCATTAGGCTTTGGTTAAGTATGGAAAATGTAAGTTGATGCTACCACCTGCAAAACAATTTATCGATTGTACAAAAATCTAAACTAGAATACATGATCAATGTAATGCGTGGCTATTCCCAAGAGGCACGACTTGCATACTTTGCATGAGCCAATGTATTTATTTGTCTATGTCTGCCAAAACCTTACAGAAGCAGATGAGTTAAATTATTCTGATATGCCTCCTCATCAGCTGTCAACAGCAATATTGTATCTTAGGTTCATTAATATTTTATCTGGAGGAACAAAAGCAGTGTATTGTGTTCTAGGGATATAGGAATAATTTCAGGGATGAGAAGGCAGTCACTGGACTGATATGCAAGACATTAACAGCCAGAAACACTTTTACTGCTTCAAAAAAGACGCACTCAAAGTTTGCGGTTATTCCTACAGAACATGTACTACTGGGAAAATCCACATCTGCCCTGATCTGATAGAGTGTAACCATTCATGGCTTTGCTTTTTTACGACATGTAAAACGCCAACACCGTGGCCGATTTTAAGAATAAATAAATTAAATATTTTAGAATGAAGAGGATTGAATGCATTGTCTGAATTTTGAAAAATGTAAAGGAAAATGTATTGTGTTGTGTTGTGTTGGGAACACGCCACCAAACAATTATTTAGAGAACTGTAGTCTATTGGAAACCAAACCGCAAAAATGCAACTATGGCCCTTATAGTTTTAGAAGAAAAACAGAGCCTCTCATGAAACAAAGGTTGAAAAAAACTACAGATGATTTTAAAAGTTAAACTCAACGGTACAAACTCCATAGAAGCGACAGTTTCCTTTTAATACTCTTTAATAACTAATAATCTTAAATGGTTCCTGTTTAATGGATGTTATTTATCATATGTTAGGTCTGTAGAACCAATGATAATTACATCACTTTATGGTAATTAACGGTAGCAGCAGTGTTTATGTCTCATTTATTAAAGATTTATTAAAGTCTTCGCCACGCACAAACCGAACATCCTCACATTCGTGCCATTTATACAAGCCTAATGCAGATTTAGAGATTTTAGCACTATACGATAAAAAGAAAAAACAAAATATATATATATATATATATTATGTATCAAGCACGCCATCTCCCACTCCTGCCATTCAAGCAGCTAAGCATATTGAGAAATGTAACAGACAATATTACCCAATGCACCAGAACCTACAGAAACCAAAAAGGAAGTTTGCAATATAATAATACAGACAGTCTCCGTAAAATAGTCTCTCTCGTTGCAACAACTCTCAAAACGTCCTGCATGATCTGGTAAAAAAACAAAACAAAATAATCTAATAATAATAAAAATGAAAAGTGCAGATAATTAAGAAACAAAAGTTCACGAACAGAGGCACGGAGTGGACCAAGGAGTTGTATTCTCAAGTTGTCACAAATTTTAGGTTAATGTGAACTTTATTAAACAATGAATTACTCATTAATAAAGTCATTTTAAAAAAATATGTAGGACCAGACCACCAGAGCATGTTAACTGTCTAACATGCCGATAAGCTTAATCTCGTAAAAATAAAAAATTTGAGAAACATTTAATATAATTTAACTTAAGACAATACAACATGTATATTAACCCCTTAAGGACACATGACATGTGTGACATGTCATGATTCCCTTTTATTCCAGAAGTTTGGTCCTTAAGGGGTTAAATGATTGGGAAAAACTATCTGTAAATGTAAAATGTATAGTATTTGTTTTAGAACGCTTGCATTCTTCACAAAGTCTCTTGTTTTCATGAATGGACCTGGCCAGTGAGGAAATGCATGTGCATTTTTTGCTCCTACTTTTCTATGGTAACTGGGTTCAAGAATTAAAGGAAACTTATGAACTCGTTCAAAAATCACATGGCATTTTATGGCAGAACACAAAGGTTCATCTATACATATTTCTCAGCTATTTATCAACAGATATCATTCACATGCTCTGTTCTAGCAGATACTTTAAAGCCCACTGTGCAGCGAAGAGGTTGGTAGGTAGTTTATATCAGCACATACAATGATAACGATGCATATGCAAGATTAAAGATAAGGTCGGGACATCTTTTCCTTTTTTGGGGGTTTACTGAGTTCAAAAGAGTATTGTGGGTGAAACGATTTCATTTGAATAGGAAACGTCTGCTGCGTTATGCTATAGAAATGGATAAAAAGTGAGGTTTTTCGGTGATGTAAATGACAGGTAATTACAGTACACTGACATTCACTACCATGGGGAAAAAAAAAACATCCACTTATCAAAGACTACCAGGAAAGCTTTTGTATAATGTACCACTGAGTCTTTGATCCTCTTCTTAGCTCAGCAAACACTGGTCTGCTTCTGTGGGATGTTCGACATCTTAATTATTAATACAATTGCTGCATGGTCTGATGAAGAACTCATCGTACTGTGTGATGACAGTTTGTCTTCCAATAACATTTCTATAAATCCTTATAATTTGCGCATGGACAAAGGAGAGTTAGGCTACAGAAAAGCAAAATAAATTAAAACAAAATGCTGCTTAGAATAGAAAGGCCTACTGTTCCCTTAACCCTCACAATGAGGGGTCATTTGAAAATAATTGCAGTGCTATATAGTTTAGAAGTAAAAATGCGAACTGTTGTTTAATTATAGTATAACTCACGGATAGTTCTGTCAGATTATACTTACCTTACCTTAACGCCCTATAATTTAAACTATTGAATAAAACATTAAAAAGCACCTGTATTTAATATTAGCCATTTTTTCATGAGTTCCTCCATTTTCATTTAAATATGTATTAAAGATTTAGCAGACTGATTGCGCATGCACAAGCCTCTCTATTAAATCTTTTACCTTTCCTCTCTTATTATTCTTTAAAAAAAAATTATACTTGTTAGACCGTCCTGGTACATCACAACGTACCCCCGACACATATTAATCTAACTCTTTAAGATACAACATTCTTTCTACAATAATCAAGACTAGTGTCTCTGATATCTTTTTAGGACACTTTTTTTAGAATGTCATCACAAGACCTCTTCTCCATTCTGAAATAAAATCATGATACATGTGACATTTATTATGTTAATCAACATGACCTCAACAGAACAGCTTCTAACTATTTTCAAGTAGCGACATTATACAAGGGGCTCTAAGATACACGACTACTATACACCAAATTTTGGAATGTTGTTCATGCTTGCACTAATTAATTTTTTTATTTATGTTTAATTCCATAATTGATGTACCATTCCATTGATATGGTAAAATTCACTCTTACTGTGTTTATTTTCTTTGCAAAAATAAAATAAACTAAAGAATTAAAAAATAATAATACATTTTTAGCGAATTACATCATAATCCAGTTCAGTCATGGCAAAGCCAGGCCAAACATTGCAAATGAAATGGAGAAATATGAACATGGCTACATCCCCCTCTCTATCTGCTTCTCTATGCTCACAGAGCTTATAATAATGGGTGGCAGGAAGCTCAGATGGAGGCGTCCAGTTGCAGGATAAAGAAATGTGGATGCCTACATTTATTTTTTTCACCTCATAAACACATAATTGATACATTGAATATTAAAACATAGTTTTTAGAATTTGATTGACAACCCTGGCCTGGTTTTAGCAAGCACACTAAGCACTAAGTTGCCAAGGGCCAAATGCAAGTTGCCATATTGGGGGCCTTCTCCTGGAGATAGGCTTGGTTTCTGTGAATGTTCTGTGTGAGAGTGTGTGCAGTGGCTGTATTTTGTGTGTTAGAGGCTGTGAGTTGTATGTGGGGTTTGGACACATCTGTGTGGCTGAGTGTTGTGTGTATGTTTACACTTTCCCTGCTGGTCCAATGGGAGAGTTACCCCCAATTTCAGGTACAGACCACTTTAAGAGAGTCCTTGCGGTTCTGGCACTCAGCCAATGACTCAGAGCGCTGCCTGTCATTGAGTAGTACTGGGGGATCCCGCGGGCCCTCCTAAAGTGGTCTGTATCTGATACTGGTACAGACCACAATGCTCCATCAAAAAAGTAAGAGAGCACAGGGTTATGCAGGGAAATCTTTTGATCTCCCTGCTGACTTGAGGAGAAACCATTCATAGCCAGAACCCAAGGCCCAAACAAAGCCTAATTGAGCCCATGCACCAGGTGGTCGCCTTGTTCGCCTAACGGGTAATCTTAGCTCTGATTCCAAGAGAAATAGATAAATCAACTGTACGGGAACAGGAGGGCAGGAGAATATATTGCATTTCTCTGCCAAGACAATCGAAGCCTGGGTTAAGTTATACACACACTTTACTGGAGCTAGGAGCCCATCATTAACACCAGCCAGAACTCTACTCAAAAACGTCATATTAAACAGTGACACATTCGCTCTCGCCTCATGTGTGGGCTCTGTTAAACTGCAGCCAATGACAGACAATAAAAGAGCTGTCTTCTAAACAGTTATACACACACACATCTCAAATTAATCAACAGCTAATGCATATATTTTTTTTCTCTTCACTACTATTTTTCTCTTACATTTTTATTTTCTTGTATGAATACATTTTTTTGGTCACTCAAATAATCGTGCAATTAAATTGCATCATTTAATGAGAATAACAATACACCGTTTACAAAGACACAAACATGTGATAGATGAAGAATTTTCCAGATCTTAACTCATACACCAATTGCTTCCAATGTACTTTATCTATGAATTGTGTCAGATTGTGGAGTGTGCTATGTCTGCTAAAATGTCTTATTTGAAACGTATCATAACTCGCCTTTACTTTCATCATGTGACTGCCTTCACCTTTTCCTCAACTCCTCAGACAATGCAAGGTAGATTTCCCATCTTCTTAACATAATTATAAATATTTGTATGAAATCTCTATATATTTGTAGGCACTGTAACCACTTCATCTTACTAAAGTGGTTATAGTGTCTGGAGTCCCTTGACACCTTCCATTTAGCACTAAAGGAACACTATAGTCACCTAAATTACTTTAGCTAAATAAAGCAGTTTTAGTGTATAGATCATTCCCCTGCAATTTCACAGCTCAATTCACTGTCATTTAGGAGTTAAATCACTTTGTTTCTGTTTATGCAGCCCTAGCCACACCTCCCCTGGCTATGATTGACAGAGCCTGCATGAAGAAAAAAAAAACTGGTTTCACTTTCAAACAGATGTAATTTACCTTAAATAATTGTATATCAATCTCTAAATTGAACTTTAATCGCATACAGGAGGCTCTTGCAGGGTCTAGCAAGCTATTAACATAGCAGGGGATAAGAAAATCTTAATTAAAGACTTGCAATAAAGAAAGCCTAAATAGGGCTCTCTTTACAGGAAGTGTTTATGGAAGGCTGTGCAAGTCACATGCAGGGAGGTGTGACTAGGGTTCATAAACAAAGGGATTTAACTCCTAAATGGCAGAGGATTGAGTAGTGAGGCTGCAGGGGCATGTTCTATACACCAAAACTGCTTCATTAAGCTAAAGTTGTTCAGGTGACTATAGTGTCCCTTTAAACAATTTCTAATGGATTAAAGAACCACTAAAAACAGCCAGACAACTTCATCTCAATGAAGTGGTGCTTTATTCATAACCCTACAATGTAACACATCGCCAAGATACGGCAATTTCTTGTTGTAGGGTTAAACGCACCTCTAGTGGTTGTCTTCCTGACTACCACTAGATGCGAATCCCTGTGAGAACAGATTGAAATTCGTTTCTCAATCAAATTCTGCTTCTGTAGTGTATTTTTATTTCTGACACAGGGAAGGACACGTAAACTGTTAGCATGACACTATAGCATTAGGAATACATGTTTTATAGAGTCAGCAGCGTCCCAGCCTCTCTGTGCTGTTGAGGCTAAGGAAAAAGCACTGTGAATGCACTTTATAAATTCATCTAACCGTAGAGATGCTAAATTTAAATGCATTCATGAGTGATATCAGAAATAGAAGTGTATAGACATATTCACACTGATAACATGCAAATCTTACTGAAAGGCTGTCAAAACTGAATAAGATGAGCTGAAACTTCCTGGTGTTATAAAAGTGAGATTTAAACTCCACAACGCCCCAAGCAGGGTTCTATGCTTAGCCCTTCAACCTGAAGACCATATGAGTAGGCATGGCTTAATTCTGCTTGGAAAGACAATATATTCCACCTATACTAGGCAACAGCCAAGGATGTAAATTAATTGATCCTACTCTTCTCTAATTTTTCTGAATTATTTTTACATTCCCCTGGATATAGACCAGAAACAGAAATCCCTGGCTAAAGAGGTGAGTGGATACTGGAGTGGAAAAGGAGAATTAGTTACTAAACGCAAAACGGAGAGTGTTCGCAATTTAGGGAGACATGGAGGTGGGACATTTATGTTGCTGCACATCACTCCGCTGCCCAGAGAAGAATTGTTTCTCAAAACAAACTGGCAAACCTGACGGTTCTGTGTGAATGCAGGCAGCGCACCTGAAATGGAGTATGGAGTATTTCAAAGCAATCTAGAACGGTATATCATGGAATCCTGCCCGACCACCGGGGCCTGGATTCAAACTCTCCTTTAATTCTGGAATTTTTGCCATCGAATAAAGCTCTGAAAACCACATATAACTTGTTTTCAATTTAAAAGAAAACAGAGCATCTCACAAAAAAGAATATTGAAGACTTAGTAGATTACACCATGATCCAGTACAAACAAAGCAAAGCCAGAGAAAACATTACGGACGAGGAGAAATAGAAACATTGTTTCAATTCTCCTCTTTTTCTGTATGTTTTTGTTATGTTGACTGCCATGTGCAAAGGACAGACTGTATAACAATGATTGACAGGGAGCCAAGATGGAGGCACCCAGTTACAGGATGAAGAGGTAAGGATTTATACATTTACCTTTTCCCCCCACACCTTACAAATATACATTTGTATTAAGTAAACAACATATGTATAATTTGGGGAAATTAAGTTCCCCTTTTTTATCTATTGTCTCTTGTTCTCCACCGTAGCTTTAAGTGAAAATATTAAAATGCCCCACCAACATCACCATTGTAAAACTTTAACTATTACACTATCGAATAGCTCCACTGTTTTCACCTCTGAAACACATTTATAGAAAATTCCTTGGTGAGTCAATCCAAGGCAATGTCATAACCCACTCACTCGACCTGTCTTGACAAGAATATTGTAGCCTCCTTCTATTTAACATCCCACTAAAAACTGTCTGTCCTTAATCCGATCTACAATACTCCTGCAAGACACAGCCATGTCACTAACCGCATACTATCTCCCACTTCTTAATGCAAATACGTACACTCCCTATTTCCTCTAAAACCAAATTGCATATCTAACTTATCAGAAATAACATTATGTATGCAAATTTATATATTACTGTATAATACCACTAAGTCATTGCGTGTTTTTTTTTATTTATTTCCCCCCCCACGGGTTTCCTACATGTGTATGGATTAATGAAAGAGACTCAAGCGCTTTGTCATATCTTCTTAAAGGATCACTATAGTGTCAGGAATACAAGCATGTATTCCTAACACTAAAATGTTAAACTAGTTAGCTCCCTGGTTACCCTCAGATTGCTCTGAAAAGGTTTTAAACTTACCTTTTCTCCCATGCCATGCTGGTCTCACTGCAGTTATGTGATGAGAGTGATGATCTAAGCCAATCCAATGCTTTCCCACAGGAAAGCATTGGGAGCCTATTGCATATGCTGCACCAATCAGCATATCCTCCTACAGATGCATTGAACACCAGAGATGCTGAATGCCAGTGCTGTTCACTGTGCAGCACTGGACTAGGAAGCACCTCTAGTGGCTCTCTGAGTGACTGCCACTAAAGGTTTAACTAGGCACCAATGCAAACACTGCTTTTTCTCTGAAATGAGTAGGCTATAGACACCAGAACCACTACATTACGGTATATAGTGTCCCTTAAAATACATATGTGACTATGAATAATTTTAGTCTCACAGGGTTTATTCACTACATGCCACATTGTATAAAACTGAAAACTGATCTGCAAATCTGGGTTGAAATAATGAAGGAGAGACTAACGCATTTGGAGACTTTTTTCAAATTCAGCATTTATAAAATGTTACACTTTGGCTTTCAATTCACTACAATATGGTGTTTAGCGAATACACTGATACGGACAGCAGAGATAATGTTCCTTTTCCGGTCTTCTCCCTATTGCAGAAGGAGTACTCTCACTTTCGATATATCAGAGAAGACGGTTGGACCGATCTGACTAGATACTGCTGAATGGCGCCAGGGGACTTTTGGCACCATAAACACTACAGTGCTCTTTAGTGGTGATGGTGCATAGACTGGCTCTTTAAGTAACTCAATTCTGTTTTACATTTAAATAAACATATGTAACGACATACGAAAAAATTCTATCGCTCACCTGAGAGATGGGCAGCTACCTACAGCACAAATTGTAACCCATTCCCACAGCCATCTTTGTGATTAATGAATTAATACACATCCCTAATGCTTTCCTTATTAGTTATTGATCTACTATAAGAACATTAAATGGGAGAATGTGATGCAGTCATAACTCTTGCCCACTTCATGATTGATGCCATGCCCAATAAACTAGCAGCTTAATGTGATATCCTCCCAGGCTCCCACACTACCTCCACATGTACAAACAGACAATGCATCTGTCTACACACAATATACCTCGTCTGCGCATAAATGTCATTATATGTGAGTAATAACAGGCTATTTATCTAGGGCTACTGTAAAATTAAGAAATAGAAACAGAGGAACAACAGGTGTAGGGAAGTGCAATAAAAACAAGGGAGCTCCTATGTGTAGGGCAGTGTAATAGAATCATGGCAGATCCCATCTGTAGGGCAGTGTAATAGAATCATGGCAGATCCCATCTGTAGGGCACTGTAATAGAATCAGTGGAGCTCCCATCTGTAGGGCACTGTAATAGAAGAAGGGCAGATCCCATCTGTAGGGCACTGTAATAGAATCAGGGGAGCTCCCATCTGAAGGGCACTGTAATAGAATCAGGGGAGCTCCCACCTGTAGGGCTCTGTAATAGAATCAGGGGAGCTCCCACCTGTAGGGCTCTGTAATAGAATCAGGGCAGATCCCATCTGTAGGGCTCTGTAATAGAATCAGGGCAGATCCCATCTGTAGGGCACTGTAATAGAATCAGGGGAGCTCCCATCTGTAGGGCACTGTAATAGAATCAGGGGAGCTCCCATCTGTAGGGCACTGTAATCTAATCAGGGGAGCTCCCATCTGTAGGGCACTGTAATCGAATCAGGGCAGATCCCATCTGTAGGGCACTGTAATAGAATCAGGGGAGCTCCCACCTGTAGGGCTCTGTAATAGAATCAGGGCAGATCCCATCTGTAGGACACTGTAATAGAATCAGGGGAGCTCCCACCTGTAGGGCTCTGTAATAGAATCAGGGCAGATCCCATCTGTAGGACACTGTAATAGAATCAGGGGCGCTCCCATCTGTAGGGCACTGTAATAATAGAATCGGGGTAGATCCCATCTGTAGGGCACTGCACTGTAATAGAATCAGAAGAACTCTGAGATACAGGGCACTGTAATAGAAGAAGAGAACCCTATGAGAGTAGGACAGTATAATAGAAGCAGAGGGGCCCCTATGTGTGGATCAGTGTATTAAAATTAGGAGAACTCTGAGATACAGAGTATTGTAATAGAAGACCCCCCCCACACCCGGCAGACTCCATATAATTCCATTTTTTTTTTATTCCTACCTTCCCAAATGAACCTGTCTATGGAAGTTGCAAAGGCATTTTTCTTCAATCTGGTGAATAAAGCATATCTTAATGTTATATATAATTTAATGGAGAAAAATAACACTTGTAAAGCAGATTTTCTATATTACGAGTATTTCTGATGATGGTACGCTGCTCAATGTTCTTTAAATTGTTACAAAAATGACTGCATTATATTCCATGAAGCAGGTTCTCTCTTCCCCAAAGGATGGTGTGTAGGGCAGCCTTATAACACTGATTAAACACTCAATGTTTCCAATGTAAGTAATACATTTGCAATACAGATTAAAAGAGAAAAAATGCATGCAAACACCTTACAGAGAATAGAGTGCAAGGCTCCTCTGTGATATGTCCTGAATAAGAGGTCATGTTCCATAGTGAATAAAGCAATTATATTTTGCATTCACTGGGGGCTGTGTCAAATTTCCTAAACACATTGCAAGTCTACGGTGAGATATTTTCCCATTTTATATCAGGGGTCAACTAACAGACAGACTGCTGCTTCAAATCCACTAAATAAAAATGGTAACATAGTATCGATCGTACCCATTAATACTTGTATTTGATGTTTAAAGGGACCCTGTAGTCACCAAAAGAACTTTAGCTTAATGGAAACTTTGTGGTGTATAGATTATGTCCCTGCAGCCTCAGTGCTCAATTCGCTGTTTATGCAGCCTTGGTCACACCTCCCTGCATATGACTTGCAAAACACTTCCTGTAATGGGTCATCTAATGTTTATACTTCCTTTATTGCAAATTCTGTTTAATTTAGAATTTCTTATCTCCTGCTCTATAAATAGCTTGCTAGGCCCTGCAGGAACCTCCTGTATGCAATGTTACATCTGATTGATAATTAAACCATTTTGTTTTCATGCTGGTTGTGTGAGTCACATCCAGGGGAGGTGTGGCTGCAGCTGCATAAACAGAAACAAAAGTTATTTAACTCCTAAATGGCAGAGAATTGAGCAGTGAAATTTTACAGGCATGATCTATACACACAAACTGCCTCATTAAGATAAACTTGTTTTGGTGACTTCAGTGTCCCCTTTAATTAAAGGAACATTATAATGTTGGGAATACAACATGTATTCCTATTCCAAACAGTATAGTGCAGCGGTTCCCAAACTGTGTGCCGAGGTGCCCTGGGGCACCTGTCACTTCCTCCCGCGTCATGCAGGTAGACAGCGTGGAAGGGGGAGGAGGCAGCCGCAGTGTGAGGGGAGAGGAGCATGAAGAGCTCCAGACCCCTCACTCCCACAGCAGCAGGACTCCAAGCCACCCTCCCAGCACATAAGGTAAGCTAACAGGAGGGTGGCTGGAGAAAAAAAAAATCACGCGTGAGTGTGTGTATTAGTGTGAGTATGAGTGTGTGTGTATGAGTGTTTGTGTGTGAGTAGGAGTATGTGTATGAGTGTATATGTGTATGAGTGTATGAGTGTATAAGTGTATGAGTATGTGGACGTGTGAGTGTTTGAATGTATATATGAGTGTTTATGTGTATGAGTGTCAGTATCAGAGTGAGTGTGTGTGTGCATGAGTGTGCATGAGTGTGTGTATGTGTATGAGTGTTTGTATGTGTGTGAGTGTGTATGTGTGTGCCAGGGTGTGCATCTGTGTGTGTATATATAGGTCAGTGTGCTTCTGTGCCTGTGTGTGCGCACACATCTTTGTGTGTGTCAGGTTGTGTGTTTTTGTGTCAGTGTGTGCATGTATCAATGTTTGTGTGTAACTATGCGTGTGTATGTGTCGGTGTGTATATATGTGTGTGTATGTGTCCGTGTATTTATATTCATGTGTGTGTTAAAATATAAATAAATATCTCTGTATGTATGTATGTATGTGGTAGTGTATGTGCATACATCCAAGCAGTGAAACACCAGCACAACAAGGCAAGGCAGATTTTTGTCCAATCCAATGCAGAGTAGCGTCAAAGATAAGAAGCACTTCTGCAGCGAGCATGACACTTGCCCAGTCAAATGCTTCTCCTAGTCCTCATGGATGTCGAACAGCACATGGCCAAGTCAAACTTGTTTGTTGCAAAGGAAGTATCTCTGGTGGCTATCAGGAGGACAGCTACTAGAGATGTGTTTAGTTATTCAATGGAAACATTGTCATATCTACAAAATGCCACTGTTTTAGACTGCAAGGTTAAAACTAAAGGGCCACTGCACCCACAACACTTTATTGAGATGAAGTTTTCCAAGTGCTATTATCGGTCGTTTAATAGTAAAAAGTTAGAAATAGGAAATACAGACTTCTGGAAAGAAGACTGAATACAGGGTATACGTTATGAGGGTATACGTCCAGTAAGAGTAGCAGCATTTGACCAATTCAGAACTCATCTGTGAATGGGATAAGCCATGGTAGCTTTACTTCTAAAATTATCCATGAAAGTCAATGCCAGTCTATGTTGTTTGTTCCTCTTGTTTTCAATAAATATTATAGACACCTTGACCACTTCATCTCAATAAAATGGACAGTGTGCTTGTGTGCTCCTCCTTTAACCCTGCAATTGAAGACATTGCCGTTCTGCAGGATCAATATGACCGCCACTAGATGCACTTCCATAAAATAGCAGAGTCAATTTTACTCAGATGGCCTTAATAGAGCTGTGTGACATTTTACAGTGCATGCGCACTAGCCACTCAATGCTTTCCTATGGGAAACATTGATGATCTCAGTCAAAGAGACAGAGCGGCACGGAGGAGACCGGCAATGTGAGGGCTAAAAGGTAAGAGAATCCCCTCTTTAAACCATGTCCGGGTCACCTAAATGGCGACTAGGGCACTACAGCGTTACGAATACATATTTGTATTGCCAGCACGATAGCGTTCCTTTAATTATATTCTCAAGAATGTCATGGACAGAGGCTAAGCTATTTGCCATTTGTTGCAAACCACCATCCATAGCGAATATAGAATACAGATTACCTTCAAGATGTGATGGAGGTGTCATTGTACGGAATGAGACAGCCTATGCCTTTAGTCCACAATCTAGCACTGTGAAGATCAAAGGTATCTAACCTAGGTCTGCTCTTTCTAGTGATAAGCAGGGGGTTTAAAATGGATAAGAAAACTACAAGTTGAATCTTCCCCACCCCATCACACCCTGTCTAGTTTTCCCATTCAATAAAGCCTGCGTGTGTTGACGTGTAACGCATTCAACTATTGTCTACATCACTATAGGTTTCCTCATTTTCTACATGTCACTCTGTTTGTCATATTTAGAAAACATACCTATTTTTTTCACTTCTTGCTTCAAGACATAGCATTCCGACACAAGTCAAAGAGCTATTGTATCTCTTATCATACTTGTAGTGTGTGTGTGTGGTTTTTTTAAGGCAAATACATGATAAAGAAAACTGATCACCAAAATTGATACTATCAAAATACTTAATTGCAGATCTCAGCATATATAATTGTTCAATTTAAAAAAGATTAAAAAGATTTTTTTTTTTTTAATCTTTTTTTTTTACGAAGAAGGGATAATGTGCTCTTTGTACAGAGAGAGAAATGTGTCTCTGTAAAAGTGAATACAGTCCTCTGGTTTCTCCAACATGTAAATGTACAGCATTACATATTGCAAACCTGCGGTTGCCCTTTTTATTAGCATGTGTTGACACTGAAGTTACTGCAGTATTAGTCAAACCTATTTAAATTTGTATCAGCATTAGTCAGCTAATTTGAATGTGTATCAGTATTATACAAGCCACTTGAAAAATACAGGTTTAGTCAAGCGGTTTGTCACAGTTTAATTATTAGAAAATAGCACAGTACATGCAGTTGACATGCAAGTCAAATGGAAAGCTATACGCTCTTTAATCACAACAGCATGTTGTAGTGGTTATGGTGCCAAAAGTGCCCTTGCACCGCCCAATTGTAAGTAGTCAAACTGTTTTAGAATGGTTTGACTTCTTATGTTGGGTCCGCAGGCTCTGCTCCTCACTTCTACTATACCAGCTAGAGAGTTGGTAGTTCCTGATTAACAGCTTTTGTTAGCTCTCGTATGCGAAGCCTTGCAGTGCGGGGCCATTGTTGGCTGGAAGCAGTGGCGGATCCGGGGGGGCCAACGGAGCAATTGCCCCCTCCGAGAAAATAGTGCGGCGTCCAGTGATGCCCCGGCGCTGTACTATCTTTAGGCAGCGTGCGGCTCCATATTGAAACAGCACGCACAGTATGTCAGCAGGAGAGTGCCGGGTGTCACATGACTACCCGGCACTCAGTCTGAAGCTACACTCCTGGCACTGTAGTGATGATGGTGTATAGAGTGTTCCCTTAAGGAGTATAGTTTGGGGTTTGCTGTGTATTTCTACTCTTAAAATATATCCAATAAAATAGTCAGGAGTGATCAGTTCTTATTGTGGCTGGATTTGACTAAATACATCCAAAGAAGGAAAGAGAAAAGGATCTGTACTTGTGCAAACCTAAAACTGAGAGGCCAGCCGAGTTTAAACCACCAGAAAGTAGCAAAATTGCAGAATAAGCCAGACTCACAACGAGAAAACTAACCAGGACCAAAAAAAATAAATAATAATATGCCTATTCCTAGAAAAGTATAAAGAGATCATACACTGTGATCAATTAACCAAAGCATGTAATTATGGGTCTCACCCTAATTATCTAGAAATATTTATTATTTATATTATTTATTTAACTACAATGGACATAAGCAATAACAAAGGAGTAAACCTATATACATAATATTAAGTAATTTTTCACAAAAATATATGGAAATTAATATACATAAAAATTTATGTAAAGAGTATACAATCCTTTATAACAGGGTTCCCCAAACTCCGGCCCTCCAGATGTTGCTGAACTACAACTCCCATGATTCTCTGAATGAAAGAGATAGCCAGAGAACCATGCGAATTGTAGTTCAGCAACATATGGAGAACAAGAGTTTAGAGAACACTGCCTTATAACATGAAAATTGAGGAGAGAATATATGGGGTGAATGTTATGGAGACGAGCAAATAATACACTTGGTCATTCATTCCGAGCACATTCTTAAAAGGTTCTCTATACTTTTAAACCATCTTGGATTATTACAGTATGTTTGATATAATGTTTTTTTGCAACTTTTTCTTTTAATGCATCTTCTGGGACACTTATTTTAAAGCATTTTAAGATTCTCTTTTTTGAATAAAAAATAAAAAAAAAAGATAAACCGAAATCGATTTATACAGCACACATTCAACATAAACAGAATTATAATATTGTAATCACTCAGCTCATTGGAGGCTGTGATGTCTGTAAACGAGCCAGCCCATCCCAGCAGCATGTCAGTCTGTCCAAATGATGTCTGCTTTCTATGATGGCAGACCCACAGGATTATATACAAATCACTTGGCATTTAAATGCTGCATAAACAAATGCAAACTAATTCTCGACTTGTTTCTCTGATACATTAAAACCACCCAGGGCTGTACAAATCATCCAAATAGTGTCTGGGGCATTGCCCTGTGCTGATCGTTAACTGGACAATGAGAATAAAGAACTTGGTTCCCTCTGCAAGTATAGGAAGGGAACGGAGAATTTCAACTGGAGTATTACCCTGCAAATAGCGCTTTATTCTCATTGTCCAGTTAACGATAAGCACAGGGCAATGCCCCAGACACTATTTGGATGATTTGTACAGCCTGGGTGGTTTTAATGTAATTTGTTGCACATTATGATAGTCGTGAAACAGACACATTCCTAATAATTACAACTAACAGTTTTATTAACTATTAACGGATGGTGATTACATAAAATACAAAGTACAATGGTTTAGTGAGACACAGCGTTATAAAGTGGTCTATTGTTCTACATGCACAGAGAAGGATGTGCTGAAGAGGTGGACAGGGATATATTTTGTGATAGTGGTCCAAGAAACCATTCCCTTGAGATTTATTTGGAACTATCAATCTCTTCAGTCTTGCGAGTGTGTTTTTAATTGTAATAAATATCTTTTTTTTTCATGGATAATTTTTATCATTCTAGATGTTGAAACAAATGGCTATTTTCCAAGCATCATGGGAACAGAGAGCCAAAGTATATTCATCACTTCCCCGACACATTATTAAGGTTGTTGGATATAATATTTAGCTTTAGAATATATGCAAGGTTTTACGTAGAACAAACAAGATCATTCATTGAAAAACACTTACTTCATGCTATATGACGCTATTACAATGTTCAGCGTTAAACAAGGACAAGGGTATACATTTCAATCGTTTCTGCTTCGCCAGCCACATTGTATTAATCTAGTGATGGCTGTGCAGAAGTAAAAAGATAGCAGTCCATTGGTCTCAGACTAAAATTTGTATAATGGCACACAGAATTGTCTGACAAACTTTGGTAGATGGGAGAGTGAAGGTCTGAGCAAAGGGTTGTTAACATAGCCATAAGAAATTGAAGATATATAAATATGCTGTAGCCTAGGGTAGAGCTCATCATTTTCACTGGTGTGCATGTTATGCATGAAACGTCACATTTTAAAGAGTAACTATAGGCAACCAGAACACTTCATCTCACTGAAGGAGCCATGTGCAGTGTCCCTGTCCCCTTAACCCGGCATTGTAAAAAAAATTCATCAAAGAAACTGCAATGTTTACATTGCAGGGTTAAGATAGCCTCAAGTGGCTTTCTTCAAAACCTGCACATGAAAGCATTCATTCAATGATTTACTATAGGGAAGTTCTAATGCACACATGGCATTTGTCACATTAGGTCCTCCATTGGGGTGACGTCACAGGAGGAGGAGAACGAGCCAGTGCAGAGAGACCTCAGCTCTGGAATTAAGGTAAATGTTAAAAAGGTTTTTATCCGTTTTAACAATGGGGATAGGGGACACAGAAGTAGGGCACAATCGGAATAGATAAAACACTGCACATTCTGACTCTTACCACCATAGCCACTTCAAATCACTGGTGGTCATGGATGGTTGGAGTAGCCCTTTCTCCCCTGTCTTGTGAAGGATAGAAGATGAGGTTTTTGAGAGCATTTGATAACATTGTTGGATTAGGTGGGTACATTATTTTATCTTCCTTGACAGTATGGGTAACCTACAGGTGTACCTATGACTTTTTCAGAACTACAACATCAGTGATGTTTAGCTGTCCCTAAATAAGGATTTGCAGTTCTATCAAAGCTTAGGGAAAGCACAATTTGACCTATTTTTTAAAAACATTTTTAAAGATGGTAAAGGCATGTCTAAGAGATCTAGCATAGGGGCCCTTGCACTATTGGGAGCATTAGGAAGAAGGAAAACTGAGCATTCTCTGGTATGGTTTTATTTATTTATTTATTTATTCCCTGGTATATTAATAAAGTGAGTACAGTATTATTAAAGCAACACTGTACCATTAGGAATACAAACTTTTATTTTCAACTCAATGGTGTCCTTCCCCTAGTTTTCTAGGTCCCCTCCCCCCAGTAGTTGATTAAAGGGTCAAAACCACTTTTTTAACTTACCTGTTTCCGGTGCTGAAGCTCCCTCGATGCTGGCTAGATCTCCTCTTCCCATAACGTCACAGTGATAGTGGCACCTAATGAGCATGCACTGCGCTTGTATTAAAGCTTCGTCATGTCCCTTTAACCTCTCTCTTGTAATTCATTCATACCTCAATCCCAGAAAATTGCTGACCAGCAGTTGGCTGCTGAATATTTTAGTTGGTAAACCACAAGCCACCAAATAATCATAAAGTATTAAAGAGACACTATATGCACCCAGACCACTTTGGCTCATTAAAGTGGTCTGGGTGCAGTATCCCAGTCCCCTTAACCCTGAGCAGGTAATTATTTAAGTTATTGATAAACTGCAATAATCACCTTGCAGGGTTTACTCCACCTCTTTTGGCTGTCTATCAGACAACCACTAGAGGAACTTCCCAGTTCTTAGAGAACTTTTGGTCTACTAACTGACGCTGGACGTCTTCACACTCTGAATAAGGGCATTCAGCGTCAGCAAAAACCCCATAGGGTGCGAGCACAGCGCTTGCCGTGCATGTGCATAAGGTCCCCGCTGCAGGCTAATGTCCCTTTAAGTTCCCTCAATTATTTCATTAAGACAACCATTCAGTTGAGTTGTTAACCCTCTACCAGTGGCACTTTTGCTGGGACCATGGTGAAAGAAAGTCTGCTCTACAGTATATGGGTCTACATGGACCTGTACTATAATTTATTTAACAGTGGGTTGGCAGATCCCTTATTTCATCATAAAATAACAGGAGTCCACATGACTTATACTGTTTTGTAATTGCGACATGTGCATATTAAAAAATGTGTAAAATTTACAGTTGGGTAGAAGTGCTGATTTTTTTTTTTACAGCTTCATTACAGCTTTTCATTTAAAATACTCTACTTCCCTTTATATAAGCCTATAAAATGCATTTGTTTTTTGTTTTGTTTTGCTTTTCTCTTGCTATTTGATCATTTTCTGTATTCCAAATAAAAGCTACATTTTCGAATTCCATATGCGATCAATGATCTTAATGCAATGGTATAGTGAAATATTATAACAACTTGCAAATTCGGCAAGAACCACTTAACTGCAGCCCTTTTACACGATAAAATGGATACAATTTGCGAACAATTTAACAGAGTGCAGATAATATATTATAGACCTGCTTTATTATATCTTCTTCTTTGTGCATCTTCAGCATGCATGGATGGCAGAAGAGTCCATCATCTCTGGGTTTAATTAGGAAAACTTGGCGTATAAACAGAAATTACTGTGCATGACTGAGCGCGGTCTGAATATTTGATTGTTCAATGTGGCCTATTTGATTTGAATCAGTTACTGTATACAATTTTTTAGTCAAGTGGTCTGGAAAATGACACGTGTACGTACCAAAAATTCCTCTTTTTAAAAAGACAGTAATGTTTTGTTTTTCTGATTCCACCATGAAAAAAGGAAAATACACAGAAATGTTGTCTATTTAAAACCAGACAATTTTCCTGGCTTTGGAGTCTTCTAGATATTAAATCATCCATATAGTCTCCCCTAGAGCAGGGGTAGGCAACCTTCGGCACTCGATATGTTATTGACTACGTCTCCCATAATGGTCTTACAGCCAGCCGTATCGCTGGCAAGGCATCAAGGGAGAATTACTATAACATCTGGAGTGCCGAAGGTTGCCTACCCCTGTCCAAGAGGTTAATCACTTGCACATTTTAATTGTGTAGAAACAGATCCGTCAACTGTTTATTTAGTATGGCGACCTGACAATTTTTCATTATTGATCAAATATAACCATTTTAATAAAGTACCGAAGGTTCAGCTTTGAGAACATATAATCATGAGAGGTCGAGATCCACAGTGAGACAAAAGTAGAGACAGATGGATGATCCTATTAATCGAGTAGATGTAGTCCACAACATCTGTAGTGCCGATGGTTGCCTAACACTGATCTAGAGGGAGCTAGGCCACACATGAGACTCTTGTAGAGATGGGTGAGAAGCCATAAGGAAGGTCTTACTGTGACAGATTATAGTCTAGAGCAGTGTTTCCCAACCCAGTCCTCATGGACCACCAACAGTCCAGGTTTTGTCAGTATCTCCATTGGAATAAAACAGGGAAATACATCAATCCTGGACGGTTGGTGGTCCATCAGGACTGAGTTGGGGAACACTGATCTAGAGCAAGGGTGCCCGAAAGGTAGATGCCCAGATGTTGTAGAACTACAACTTAATGATACTTTGCATGTCTTTATAATGCTTTCGATAGATAAAGCATCATGGAAGCTGTAGTTTTAAAACATCTGGGGATCTACCTTTTATTATTATTATTAGTAGTAGTAGTAGTAGTATTGCTATTTATATAGCGCCAACAGATTCCGTAGTGCTTTACAATATTATGAGAGGGGGGATGTAACTATAAATAGAAAAATTACAAGAAAACTTGCAGGATCGATAGGTTGAAGAGGACCCTGCTCAAACGAGCTTACAGTCTATAGGAGGTGGGGAATAAAACACATTAAGACAGGAAATATCAATCAAATAAGGTGGGAGTGAAGCAGAGCTGGAGGAGAAAGTAAAGTGCTGCCTTTTACAAAAGAGCAAGAGACAGGTATGTGAGATAGAGGTTACTCTGGGAGGCCATAAGCTTTCCTAAAGAGATGGATTTTAAGGCACTTCTTAAATGATTGAAGATTAGGGGAGAGTCTGATAGGGGTAGGCAGGCTATTCCATAGGAAGTTCTGCAAGCGCGAGTTGGCCGTACAGGTGCGAGCAGCGGTCAGGAGGTGGTCACGGGCAGAGCAGAGGGAATGTGGAGGGGCATACCTATGGATCTGTGAAGAGATATAAGAGGGGCTAGAATTGTTCAGTGCTTTATATGTATGGGTTAGCACTTTGAATTGACTTCTAGAGGATACAGGAAGCCAATGTAAGGGTATCCCTTGTCTAGAGACAGTCATGTGAGCAGGGCTGGACTGGCCCACCGGGATACCGGGAAATTTCCCGGCGGGCCGCGGCACCTGGGGGGCTGGAGAGTGAGAGGGAGCCCTGCTGTCTAATAAAATCGCGGCCGCCGGCCGCATGTCAGTGCCGCCGGGTGGCCGGTCCGGCGGCACACTCTGAGGTGATTACTCACCTTGCGGCCGGCAGCCCCATCTCCTGTGCTGACAGCTATGCTGCTGTCAGTATCAGTGAGTGTGCCGGGCGGCCGCCTAAGCGATGCAGCAGCACACTCACTGATACTGACAGCAGCATAGCTGTCAGCACAGGAGGACTGAGGGAGGGGGCGGAGCTAACTACCAAGCTCCCTCGCGGTTCCCATAATTCCCAGCATCTACAGATCATAGAGTAGGGATTACTCTATGATCTGTAGATGCTGGGAATTATGGGAACCGGGAGGGAGCATGGTAGTTAGCTCCGCCCCCTCCCTCAGTCCTCCTGTAGCAGCAGCAGGTACAGAGAAAAATAGGGGAAGGGGAAGGGGACAAAAAGAGGGGAAGGGGGGGACAAATAGAGGGGAAGGGGGGACAAATAGAGGGGAAGTGGAGGACAAAAAGAGGGGAAGGGGGACAAATAGAGGGGTAATAGAAACACTGGGGAAGGGGGGACACAGAGACTGAGGGGTAATAGAGAGACAGGGGATGGGGGGGACAAAGAGAGGGGTAATAGAGAGACACCAGGGAAGGGGGGGGGCAAAGAGACAGAAGGGTAATAGAGAGACAGGGGATGGGGGGACAAAGAGAGGGGTAATAGAGAGACACCAGTGAAGGGGGGGGGGACAAAGAGACAGAGGGGTAATAGAGAGACAGGGGATGGGGAAATAAAGAGAGGGGTAATAGAGAGACATAGGGGTTGGGGGGACAAAGAGATGGGTAATAGAGAGACACAGGAGAAGGGGGGACACAGAGACAGAGGGGTAATAGAGACACACCAGGGAAGGGGGACAAAGAGGCAGAGGGGTAATAGAGAGACACAGGGAGGAGATGGGGAAGAGAGACTCAGGGAGGAGAGGGGGAAGAGAGACAGGGAGGAGAGGGAAGAAAGAGACACAGAAGGTTTGTTGGCTGGGGCTAAGAACAACACAAAAGGGGCTAGGGAAAGAGTAATACAGAGGCTGGAGAAGGGTAAAAAGAAACACACAGGGACTGGGATGAAGTAAAAGAAACACAAGGGTCGCTGTAAGAGAAAAAAAGGAGACAATTGGAGACAAGATACACTAAACGAGGTAAAGGTAATAGACGTAAATTGATGTGATCCTGACAGTAATACACACACACACACATATATATATATATATATATATACATATACATTGATGTGTGTATTAGTAACATATTTATGCCTATAATATTTACACATATAGTAATATACATTTATATATGCATAATACACACATAAATGTCATTAATATATATATATATATATATATATATATATATATATATATATATATATATATATGTGTGTGTGTGTGTGTGTGTGTAATGAGCATGTATTGGCCCAGTCTTGTTGCTAGTTGCATACTCATGCACCATAACATATTTAAAGTGAAGAGCGCACCCATAGAACTTCAAAATAAACAAGCTAACTTCATTTTTGTTTAGTTGTGCAATTGCAGACATTCAGCATTTCAGTCCCATTACTAAAATGTCCTTAATAGGCCAAAGTAGTTGTACTGGAACATTGATTACATGCAAATGTACGTCTACTTAACCCCTTAAGACCGGAGGGCGTACTATTACGTCCTTTTAAAAGCGGCTCTAAACGCCGCCGGACGTAATAGTACGCCCTCCGGTTTTTAGTAACTTACCCGGTCGCTGGCGGTCCCACGCCGGCGATCGCGGTTCGGGGGACTCCCAGGGAGCCCCCCGCGGCACGTCCGCCCTCCAGGAGCCCTCCCGGCCATGTGAGAGTGAGGTCCTTGCGAGGACCTCACAATCACATGGCCGGTATAGCTGCCTGCTGCATTGCCAGCAGGGGGACCAACTGTAATGACAGTTGGTCCCCCTGCTGGCTGAAAATCAAATAAAAAAATGTTAAAACAGTGTAAAAATAAATAAATTATATACTTAGATCATATATATATATTATATATATATACACATATACACACATACACATACACCGTCTAGGTGTATTTTAATATTAATATATATATAATTATATATATATATTAATATCAAATTACACGTAGACTGATACTGATTAAATATATATATAATTATTGTTATATATATATTTATAAATAATATAAAAAAAATTAATATGTAAATACGTAAAAAAATAAAATAAAAAAAATAATTAAAAATAAAATATTAAAAAATATATAGATGTGTTTTATTTCGTTCTAACTGTATTCTGATATTAATATATATATATTTATATCAAAATACACTTATAACGAAATAATATATATATCTATATACATAAATATATACGTATATATCACTATATATATACCTATATATAAATAAAAATATTTAAAAAAAATATATATATATATATATACGTATATATACACATATGTATATATATACATATATTAATTCTACACATATATTTATGTAATAATTTTACATAATTAGGTATCCTAATTAATTACAATTAGCGGGACCTGCCTGACCACCCATGCCGAAAGTATAGGGAATTTAATTTGCTAGCACTATATTTAACCCTATAACTTTCCAAGACACCATAAAACCTGTACATGGGGGGTACTGTTTTACTCGGGAGACTTCGCTGAACACAAATATTAGTGTTTCAAAACAGTAAAATGTATTACAACCATGATATCGCCAGTAAAAGTGACGTTTTTTGCATTTTTCACGCACAAACAGCACTTACAGGGACGATATTATTGCTGCAATACTTTTTACTGTTTTGAAACACAAATATTTGTGTTCAGCGAAGTCTCCTGAGTACAACAGTACCCCTCATGTACAGGTTTTATGGTGTTTTCAAAAATGACAGCGTCAAATATAAGGCTTGTGTTTAATTTTTTTCACATTAAAATTCGCCAGATTGCTTACGTTGCCTTTATGACCCTATGGTAGCCCAAGAATGAAAATTACCCCTATGATGGCATACCATTTGCAATAGTAGACAACCAAAGGTATTGCAAATGGGGTATGTCCAGTCTTTTTTAGTAGCCACTTAGTCACAAACACTGGCCAAAATTGGCATTTTTTGCATTTTTCACACACAAACAAATACAAACGCTAACTTTGGCCAGTGTTTGTGACCAAATGGCTACTAAAAAAGACTGGACATCGCTTATTTGCAATACCTTGGGTCGTCTACTATTGCAAATGGTATGCCATTATGGGTGTAAATTTATTTCCTGGGCTACTATACAGTCTCAAAGGCAACGTAACCAATCTGGCGAATTTCAATTTCAAATGTAACACGCTATATTTGACCCTGTAACTTCCCAAAACACCATAAAACCTGTACATAGGGGGTACTGTTTTACACGTGAGACTTTGCTGAATACAAATATGTGTATTTTATTGCAGTAAAAGCAAACAGTATTATGACATTGACAGTTAAAATGTCATGAAGAACGAAAAAAATAAAAAAAAATCTTATTTTCTCCCATTTTTTTCATATTAAATTATGTTTCATAGCTAAATATTTGATATTAAATGAAAGCCCTGTTTCCCCTGAATAAAATGATATATAATAAGGGGGGGTGCATTTAATATGAAAGAGGTGAATTACGGTTGGACAGACATATAGCGCAAATGCCAGGTTTTGTTTACGTTTTGTTTCGTTCACAACTTGTACATTTGGCTGCGGTGTTAAGGGGTTAAAATATAGGCACTCTTTTGTTTATTTTGAAGCCCTATATGCGTTCTTTCGTTGGAGTAAGAGTTTTCAATTTCAAGTTATTTTTTCACCCTCTATATCAGCACACTATGCTGGCGCGACGCATTATTGGGCTGGTATAGAATTTTTTTCCAGGGCTGCTTTTAGTTTCCAGTCCGGCCCTGCATGTGAGACTGTTGTAAAGATGGGAAGAATGTCACAACGAGACTCAGGTTACTTGATACTGTAGGAAGAGCACTAACTACTACAGAGTTATCTCACCAGCTAGATCTTTATAAACTAAGCACAAGTAGTGATGTTCTCATGATCCACTTTCACAGTTTAATGGAATGGTTGTGGTGTATAGCTCATGCCCCATGTATGCATCCCTTGTCAAACCTCCCTGCAACGCTTCCTGTAAAGAGAGATCTAATGTTTAAACTTACCTTATTTCACATTATGTTTACTTTAGAATTTCTTAACTCCTGGTCTGTTAATAACCTTCAAGACCCTGCAGGAGTCTCCACTGTATGATTAAAGTTCAATTTACAGAGCAAGAGATAAAAACTTCTAATGCAAGTCAACATCTGATCTTAAATTAATCAATTTTTTTTCATGCAGGCTGTGAGTTCTCAGCCACTTGAGGTGTGGCAAGGAATGCATAAACAGAAGTAACTTTGTGGCAGGGGCATGATTTCAACACATAAACTGCTTCATTAAGTTGTTTTGATGCTTATAGTGTCCCTTTAAACGAATATGACCAGATTAGTGTTTTGGCCTAGATAACAATCTGGGGTTCAAGTAACCATGAGTTAGTGATCTTTTATAGGTTTTGGTTTTCTTTGGAAGTAAATAATCTCAGACTGTCCCAATGCTAGGAGTTCTGTTGCTTAAAACCATCATTAAACAAATATCACAAAAAAATGTCCATACCCTTCATTTTAACAGTAGAACAGATTTAACCATAAGATCTTGCACACCATACCGGGGTACATCTTTATTTATCCATTCAGCCCTCTGCTTGATGAAAATAGTATTTGGTGCTGAAAACACCCGAGGGATCCCATTTCCCCTCGCAAAGCATTAACATTCATTTTAGAAACATGGAATTCACACAACAAGCTGTGCTCATAATTTGCCAGCTATTTTAATGGACCGCTCTTGTTTAATATGTACTTATCATAAGCTAAACAAAGCATATCCACAATGACAATAAATATGGCTAAACAACATTACTGTATTACATAAACCAGTAGACGTTTCGGAGTAATCTTGCATGCAGTATATGTTTCACAATTGGTGCAGAAGAGAATTGATTGATGGTTCCATCTCCATACCTTAATTTTCTAGTATGGGACATACTTACAAAAACTAAAGTTGCAATCAGTCACTAAAGTGAACTCAAAGCACCCTGCATTATGATATAATATATATATATAAAACAATTGTCCAAAATGTAGTACTATCTGTATATTCTTTATATTCACTGTGTATGACAATGCTCAGGGTGAGCACGCTGTGCATGTTTCCTCTGTCCAAATATTTGCACAAATGAAGAGACTGAAGTTCCGTTTTTATAACAATATGTACAAGGGAACCGGTCTAATTCTCCTCCAAATAGTTGAATATGATGAAACATAACCAGCGGGAACTGCATTATGACCTTCTTGTTACAAAAGAACTACCATACGCTTTATTTTTTTTATTCTGTTTATTTGCCACCTCACGTTTTGATTCATTTATTTATTTTGGTCTTTATATTTTTGGAAGTGAGTGCAAGCCAGTTGGCTGGATGAGTCTCACACTTACTTAGTTCAAACGTACTACAATACTTGTATCTTTTATTGCTTATGTTTGTTCCTTGGTGGATGTGTTGTACTCTTTTTGTTTTATTTTAAACTTCTTATATATGTATAGAGGTATTAGGATATGTTTGTACTTGTCTGCTCTTAATCTTGTTTTAATGTACTTTTAGGATTGTATCTTATCGAGTTCATCAAAACATTTATTGTCTTGCTTGATTGCGCAAGCTTAAAATTTTATTAAAAAACTTATCTATTAAAAAAAAAGAGGATTTTTTTTTAACAGTTGAAAACAAATCACTTGCTAATATTACAGTTCTTTTGAACATATTATTAGTTATACTACTGAATCGATACCTATGACATGCAAAAAAAAGGTGGGGGTGGGGGGTTGCCCCTTTCCCCCAGTCTTGTTTAATTGTTCCAAAAGGACGTTGCTAGCATTAACATGTTCTCATCTTAGTTGTAAAGGATGGCTGGAGGAATAAGGAAATCCTTGAGTTATACCTCCCAACGCCCCATACATGAATGATTGAAGGTATTGTACTTGTTATCAGATTCACATCCACAGCACAGCATAATGAGGGCTAAGGTAAAAAGATCTATCTAAGGGTTGGCGAAATGCAGAGGGGCTCTGTGCATCTATGGTACGTCACTGGGTATGTTTGTACCTGTCTGAGACTCCTTTTACTGAAGCAATGTATTTGTTACTATGATTTATTTGGCAACATTCGACACTCCAGATGTTGTGGACTACATCTCCCCTGATGCTTTGCCAGCAATACGGTTGTAAAAGCATTATGCGAGGTGTAGTCCACAACATCTGTAGTCCCTTTAAATTAGAGGTGTGTATTCTAAACAACGAATTATAGTAAACTAAAAAACAATCTACAACAGATATTTTCCCCAAATCAGAATTGTTTCTTCAATACAACTCATCATTTACAAATTAAAACCCATTGACGGCTAACAAATAGTTCAGAAAATCGAAAAACTACAAGAGCTCCCCACGCGATTGCCCCCAATATTTGCCCCTTAATGGGCAAGTTTGATTTCCTCATTATAATATATGCTTAGATAAAACCAGCTTCTCCTGTATAATACGGCAGTGTATTTAAAATCCATGCATTCAGCTATACACCTCTAGGGGAAGTATCCAACAGGATGTTATGCTTACTTAACATCAAACCTGTTCTTGCAAGCCGGCCTGCCAGACTCATTAAGTGTTTTAAAAGCTACAAACATAACTCAAATTTGAAATGTTGCTTGACAAGACTCAAGTCAAGGTCATGCAATAGGTTTTAATTTAGTTTACCGAATTGAAAACACTTTGTGTTTGGGCCTACAACACAAAGTTTAAAATCTGTGCTTGACACACCCACTAAAGAATGTTAGTTATGTTAATACGTTTACATAAAAATAGCCTTCCATGGATTTCCTCAGACAATTTTTCCACTGGCTAAATTCTTACCTCTTAGTCTACTGGAATTTATTTACTAGAAATAAATTCAAGGTAGGATGCAGACATAAAATTATACACAATTTGCCAAAAGTCTTAAAACATATACAGATAGTGCACATTATAATAAGCACCATCATGTAAGCAGATGCACTGGAATTAATACAAAAAGTAATATAGTCCAAATTGGTCCTATTCAGTAAGTGTGAGCTGTAAATCCTGGAATGGTACACTACACTCTGTCCCAAGGCCCATTCACAGCACGAGTATATCTAGTGATGTGCTCACGCTGTGCTGCTAGAGCATGCGGGACATCGGGGGGGAAATCTAGACCAGGGGTAGGCAACCTTTTAACAGCACTGTGCTAAAATAAGATTGTGATATCTCGTAGTGTGACGGTCCTATTTTATTTTATTTTTTTTTAATTGCGGTGTCTATGTTGCCGTAATCTGCTTGTGTTATTTATACTGTAGTTGCTTTTTGTTGTATTTGTGCATATATGAGCTGTTATATTGTATATGTTTATGAGTAAATTGTGGTATTGTATATTATATGTATGAATTTTGGCTGTGTATGGGGGGCTGCGTGTGGAATTGAGTGTGTTGATGGACATGTCACATTGTGTTTTTGGTGGGGTGTGTATGTGTGAGGCTGCTTGGGGTATTGCATGTGAGAGCCTGCTTGTGAGGTTGTGTGCGTCTATGTGGATTGTTATTGGAGAGATTACTTACTCTACATGCTGCAATGCATAAATTGAGGATTGTCTTTCACCACCTTTTCAAATTAGCAGATATCTGAAGTTTCACTTGCTCTCCTGATAGGCCAGAGAAGCCTGTTTGGCTCTAGCAGCGTTGAGTGCCGTGCAAAGACACCTCGAGTGCCGTGCAAAGACACCTCGAGTGCCGTGCAAAGACACCTCGAGTGCCGTGCAAAGACACCTCGAGTGCCGTGGCAAAGACACCTCGAGTGCCGTGGCAAAGACACCTCGAGTGCCGTGGCAAAGACACCTCGAGTGCCGTGCAAAGACACCTCGAGTGCCGTGCAAAGACACCTCGAGTGCCGTGCAAAGACACCTCGAGTGCCGTGCAAAGACACCTCGAGTGCCGTGCAAAGACACCTCGAGTGCCGTGCATGGCACACGTGCCATAGGTTGCCTACCCCTGATCTAGACGATGGTACGGGACCCCAAAATCTGGACAGTCCTACCAAAATTGGGAAGCCTGCATGCATTTAAAGTAAAGAACATATTTTTCTGGGGGTTTCAAAGCAGCAAACTGCTGTAAAATCTATACTAAAATGGACAGATTGCGACTATAGTAATAGTATTAGAATTTTTCCAAATCCGTATGTTTTCTCTAATTCATTTTAAATTGGTTCTCAATTCACTACAATATAACCACTCTCACCTTTTTTTTTTTTTTTTTAGTAAAAAAGTGTCTAGAACCATATCCTAAACATCAGGTTGATGTCCACTGCATGACATATAGAGTCACAAACATTTCAGCCTCTAATCATGACTGTAATCAAGTCTTCGATCCCTTAACCTCCCTAGCGGTATTCCCGAGCGTGACTCGGGGTTAATTTTCGCTGCCAGAAGCGGTAACCCCGAGTCACGCTCGGGGTAGATAACTCCGAGTCTCCTTACCTTCTCCTTGCGATCCAGCGATGTCCCCGCTGTGATTGCCAGTGAGAGCCCCGGCGGATGCCTCCATCTGCCCTCCGGGATCCGTCTCTGTGAGCCGCAGAGGCTCATGGGGGCGGAACTGGGCGGGTAATTCAAATGCATAAAAGTTTAAAAGTGACACACACACAAAGTTAGGTGATACAGTGAAATCCTGCCAGATTACATTGTATCACCTCAGATTTGACACAGTATCACCTCAGATCATCCTACACTGCCCTGCCTGCCCTTTTTGCTGTAATTTCTGCCCATAAAATAATTTTTTTACCATGGCATCAAAGCGTCACTTTAGCATCTCCAAAGCGGGTTTGGATCAGATGAGTGACAGCGGCAGCGACACAGAGCCCCTCGCAGAATTGAGCGACGGCGATAGCGATTCGTGGCAAGATTCGTCATCCGACTCTGACAGTGACCAGAGTAGTGGCGACAGCGACGATTCTGCACCCGAGCTCAGTGATGTGCGCACTTGGTGCCTTATTGATTGCGGTATGGATGAGGTACAGCCGCCAAGATTTCCGTTTACTGGATCACCTGGGATGAAGGTAGACGTTGAGCACAATGATCCTTTGGCATACCTAAAATTATTTCTCACAGATGACGTCATTGAAAAGATTGTCACGGAGACAAATCGCTACAACGAGCAGCAATCAGCTACTCTGCATAGCAAGTTTTCCAGGAACAGAAAATGGAAACCGGTGACTAAAGAGGACATCTGGAAGTTTCTGGGGCTAATACTTCTTCAGGGGGTGGTGGGGAAACCCCAGCAGAAATGGTACTGGACTACCAATAAATGGCTGGCAACCCCATTTTTTGGCACCATCATGTCCGAGTACCGATTTTCCCTCATAATGAAGAATTTGCACTTCACCAACAACGAGGAATTGACGAAGCCACACATCCAGCGCCAAAACTCAAGAAGATCTGGGAAGTATACCAAATGATCCTAAAAAATTTCCAGCAGGCCTATGTGCCAGATAGAGACATCAGCATTGATGAAAGTCTGATGGCTTACAAGGGACGCCTCAGCTGGATTCAATACATCGCATCCAAGAGAGCACGGTTTGGAATAAAATCCTATATGCTCTGCGAGTGTGCCACTGGCTATATATGGAATTCCGTCATATACACCGGTAAAGGAACACAATTCAACCCCAGGTACAGCGGCTATGGGATGGCAACGTCATCAGTCCTTACACTGCTTGAGCCATTGCTGAATCAGGGGTATTGTGTGACAACGGACAACTTTTACACATCGCCTGAGCTGTACGAGTTTCTGATAAAACACAAGACTGATGGATATGGAACCGTTAGGGCCAAACGACGTGACCTGCCATCTATGTTTGCCAAGAAAAAAATGAAAACAGGAGAAATGGTTGCCTGGCAGAAAGGAAAGATGATGGCAATGCGTTGGCGTGACAAAAAAGACGTATGCCTAATGAGTACAGTGCATAACACCTCCACTGCCATGGTCCACACAAGAGGTGGGAAAGATGTCATGAAGCCACAACTTGTGATTGACTACAACAACACCATGGGAGGAGTCGATAGAGACATTTTATCCGGCTATGCGGAAACAACAAAAAAAATATTACAAAAAAATCTTCAGGCATCTACTGGAACAATGCCTCTGGAATGCCTATATACTGCACAGAGGAAAGAGTGACATGCCTCTTGTTCATTCTGACTTTATCTGGAAGGTGGCGGAGCGGATTTTTGTGAACTACCAAACAGCATCAGTGGCCGTGAACAGATCTGGACGTCGTGCTGTTGACGTTGTCAACCCAGAACGCCTGACTGGTCGTCACTTTATGGATTACATCCCGCCAACCGCAAAAAAGGCAGCACCTACAAGGATGTGCGTAGTTTGCTGCTCAAAGCGAGATAGCAATGGAAAAAAAATCCGAAAGGAAACCAGATTCCATTGCCCTGATTGTGATGTCGGTCTATGTGCAGTCCCATGTTTCAAAATTTACCACACCCAGGATGTTTACTGAATTTTCTTTGTTTGACAAATTTCATTATTTATTACATTATTGAATAAAATTATATTATTTATTAGATTATAATTCATGATTTTATGTTTCGAACTTTATCACATCTGAGAGTACTTTTGGTCAGGTTTAAGAAAGTAATTACTGGCCTACAATACATAACACCAAATTTCCATGCAAAAAAATGGTACCGCTTTTGGTACAAAATTCCTGACATAATCATACCGCCAGGGAGGTTAAAAGGACTCTCCAGTGCCAGGAAAACAAATCCATTTTCCTGGCACTGCAGGACCCTGCAGTGCCCCCTCCCTCTTTCCCCCCACCCCATGTTACTGAAGGGGTTAAAACCCCTTCAGTCACTTACCTAAATCCAGCTCCGATGTCCCTCGGCGCTGGGTCAGGCTCCGCCCATGCTCCTCCCCCGCTGACGTCAGACGTTGCCGTGCGCGCATTAGACCTCCCCATGGGGATTTCGGCGACGCTGGAGGTACTCATGCACAACGGGAGGACGTCCAGCGTCGTTTAAAACACTTTTCTTGTTTTAAGAACACGGAAGTCCCTCTAGTGGCTGTCTAATAGACAGCCACTAGAGGAGGACTTAACCCTGCAAGGTAATTATTCCAGTTTATAAAAACTGCAATAATTACACTTGCAGGATTAAGGGTGATGGGAGTTGGCACCCAGACCACTCTAATGGGCAGAAGTGGTCTGGGTGCCTGGAGTGTCCCTTTACCTATTACACACAGGAGGTGCATCAGATGTACAGCAACAACTTCAACTATCTACTAACTTGAGGATGAAACAATGGTCTGTAGTTTCCCAAGTAGGTGGGACCAGCCTGATACTCAAATATAATTAGTTTTCTCTTTAATTGCGTCAGCTATGTGTATAATGTAGACACCCTATACAGCATTTTTTCTGTGTATATGACCTTACTAATGCAATATAAAAGATGTCAAACATTTGATACTAAGTATAAACAACTTTTGACTAAATAAGGCAATATGTGTCACTAATTGTCCTGTTTAGTTTTTGCAGATTTAGTTTTTTAATTGTAGGAACAGTCCCTAATTTATAACTTTCACATGTGAAAGTAATCTCTTTTTATGTTTTACTATCATCTACCTTAACCTCAGGGTGTATATTTGGGCTAGTGTGGTTTTTGTGTTACTAATGACGAGTTTAGAATTAATTATATAAAAGCAAAATAGAGGTATGTCTGAAATAGATTTTCTATTATTTGAAATCCAATTTAAATTGATGACATTTCACACTTTCAAGAATAACCCGGCCGGCGTGTGTATTATAAAAGATTTTTCAATATCTCACACCAATCACAGAAAATAACAAAAGTCAATTAAACTTTTGGTGCAAAAATGTTTTATAGTTATTTTTTTACCCTAATGGATTCTGAGATGCAAACAGTTTATTTTAATCTGAAATTCTCATCTACTCTGTTAACTTCCGTTTAAAAGCATTTTCAAACCATATTTATATTTCTTATTGCTCTGGCGGTTAAAATAAAGTTTTTATTAGGTGATAGTTCAAGTTTAACAGAGGGGATACCCATTCTAATTAAAAGGCATGTTTTTTTTTTTATTAATAAACTATTTTACTAGGAAATTAGATTTTTATTGCTTTGAAGAATGTCCTAGAGAGCATGTACAAATACAGTTACACATTAAAATTGGTATGTATATATTTTAACATTAAAGGGGCAGTCCATGCACCCTAACCACTGCAGTCTATTTTATTGGTTATAGTGTCAACAGGCTACTTGTCACAATCCCTTGATTCAGTGTCCAACAATGTTTGCGCCAGATATAAGAGTTAAAACTTAAAGGACCACTATAGGCACCCAGACCACTTCAGCTCAATGAAGTGGTCTGGGTGCCAGGTCCATCTAGTTTTAACCCTGCAGCTGAAAACATGGCAGTTTTAGAGAAACTGCTATGTTTACAATAGGGTTAGTCCAGCCTCTAGTGGCTATCTCACTGACAGCCACTAGAGGCGCTTCCACACCTCTCACTGTGAAAATCACAGTGAAAAGATGCTGACATCCATAGGAAAGCATTGAGCTGACGTCAGGAGAGGGAGGAGAGTTTCCCAGTGCCGAGGGAGCCCGGCGCTGGAGAAAGGTAAGTGTTTAATCCCTTCAGCCCCCATCAGCCTAGTGGGAGGGGGGCCATGAGGGTGGGGGGGACCTAAAGGCCCTATAGTGCCAGGAAAACAAGTTTGTTTTCCTGGCAGTATTGTGGTCCTTTAATGGAGTTACTCCAATCATCATAACTACTACAGCCCACTATAGTGGTTATGATGCCTGGTGTACCCTGGCGCTGTGCCACAGTAACCGGGTAACCGGGTCTCCTTTCCTATTGGCTGTGACAACAACTGGCTTCTGCAGCTTGGCACTCTCAGCCAATGAATGACATTCTATGCATAGAACTTTGGTTCAAGGCTGGCTAATGATGCCTTAATGAAGACAAAGGATACCTGTCATGACAAATACAATCTTTGCATTGTACTAACAGAACTGCGAGAAAATATCTAGATTCCACTAAAATCAGAGGTTTAAAAACAGCCTTTCCCTTGATCTCAGTCAGTTTAGGCTGTAATGATCCTGTGTCATTCAGCACAGGGATAAGAAGGTTGTGCGCTGCAAGTCTGTTATTAAGAAAACCCTTTTTGGGTGCTTGAATTCAGCCTAAGGTAAAGCAATGCCTGCAAGGGTAAGTACGGAGCAGGGATGGACTGACAGTGGTCAGGGCCCCTGGGCAAAATTAGGACCTGGGCCCCCTGTAGACCAATATAAATGTTGGTGTAGATGTACCGTGTATTTGATTGTATGTGCATGTAAAGTGAATGAATGTTTCTGTGTGCATATTCACTGTGAGCTCTGGTGTAAGTCTTCAGAGTATAGTTAAATTTCCTTTATTTTTTTAAATAGGGTAGTAATTTTTATGTGTGTTTACGTAGCATGGCAATATGTATAAAAGGGTATGCAGGCCTCCAAATGTTGTGTCTTAAATTACAAATCAGGTGTTAACCGTTACGAGGAACACTATAGTGTCAAAAAACAGAAACGTGTATTCCTGACACTATAGGTTTAAAAATAGACGTTTAGGTCCCAGCCCCCCCTCTCTCCCCGTTAAAAAGGTGCAGCCTGGGTGTTCTCCTTGGCTGAGATCATCAAATTAGATCTCAGACAATCCAATACTTTCACATAGGAAAGCATTGGAAGGAAATTGCACAAGAGCAGCAAAATGCCATGCTGCGCCAATCAGCATCTCCTCATAGAGATGCATTGAATCAATAATTTGTATGTGTGCAGGGTCAGAGTACGTGAACATATGGATATATGTTTATGAATGCTGGGTCATGTGTGTGCACAGTCTGTAAATGCAGGGGTGTATTTGTATGGAGAGTGAATGTGCTTGAATGCAGGGGTTATTGTGAATTAATACAATAATAATAACCACCACTAAGGCTGTAGTGGGTATAGGGGGCTGGGGTTAATAGGGACTGTAGAGTGGGTATGGGCTGTAGTGGGTGCAGGGAGTATAGGGGATCTAGAGGGTGCCTGGTGGAAGGACCTGTAGTGGGTGCAGGGGTTAATAGGGGCTGTAGTGGGTGCAAGGGGGTATAGGGGATGTAGTGGATGCTAGGGAGGGGCTGTAGAGGGGGAAAGGGTTTAAAGGACCACTCTAGTGCCAGGAAAACATACTCGTTTTCCTGGCACTAGAGTGCCCTGAGGGTGCCCCCACCCTCAGGGACCCACTCCCGCCGGGCTCTGGGGGGAGGAAGGGGTTAAACTTACCTCTTTCTCCAGCGCCGGGCGGGGAGCTCTACTCCTCCTCCTCTTCTTCCTCGCGACGTCATCGGCTGAATGCGCATGCGCGGCAGGAGCCGCGCTCGCATTCAGCCGGTCGCATAGGAAAGCATTCATAATGCTTTCCTATGGACGCTTGCGTGCTCTCACTGTGATTTTCACAGTGAGAAGCACGCAAGCGCCTCTAGCGGCTGTCAGTGAGACAGCCACTAGAGGCTCTGGAGGCTGGCTTAACCCTCAGAATAAACATAGCAGTTTCTCTGAAACTGCTATGTTTATTAAAAAAAGGGTAAAAGCTAGCTGGACCTGGCACCCAGACCACTTCATTAAGCTGAAGTGGTCTGGGTGCCTAGAGTGGTCCTTTAATAATGACTTTAACGGGTAAGGGGGATATGGGCTGTAGAGGGTAGAGGATGTAGTGGGTGCAGAGGGTATAGGGGAATGTAGTATAGGAATGTAGCAGAGGGTATAGGGGAATGTTGTATAGGGAATGTAGTATATACCCCTGGGGGTAGGAGCTGTAGTGGGTGCAGAGCGGTAGGTGATGTAGTGGATGCTAGGGAGGGGCTGTAGAGGGGGAAAGGGTTTAATAATGACTTTAACGGGTAAGGGGGATATGGGCTGCAGAGGGTAGAGGCTGTAGTGGGTGCAGAGGGTATAGGGGAATGTAGTATAGGAATGGGAAAATAGGGGCTTTACAGGGAGCAAGGAGGTATTGGCTGTAATATGTGCAGGTTAGTAGGGGCTGTAGTGGGTGCAAGGGGTATAAGAATTAAGAGGGTGCCTGGAGTTAGGGGCAGTAATAGGTATAGTGGGCTGTAGTGGGAGCATGGGATAATAGGGGCTGTAGAGGAGGAAAGGGGGGTATTGGTTGTAGTATGTGCAGGGTGGTAGGGGTAACAGGTGCAGGGGGTATAGGGATCTAGATGGTGCTTGGGGGTAGGGGCTGTAATGGATGCAGGGGGTAGGGGCTGTAATGGGTGAAGGGGATGTAATAAGTACAGGGGCTGTAGTGGGTGCAGGGGGTATAGAGCATCTATAGGGCGTCTGAGGGTAGGAGTTGTAGTGGGTGCAGGGTGCTTTAGTGGGGGTATGGAATAATAGGGTCTGTAGAAGAGGCAAGTGGGGTAATGGCTGTAGTGGGTGCAGGGGGTATGGGGACCTAGAGGGTGCCTAGTGGTAGGGACTGTAATGGGTGTAGAGGCTGTAGTGGGTATAAGGGGCTGTATTGGGGGCATGGGATATTAGGGGCTGTAGAGAGGGCAAGGAGGGTATTGGCTGTAGTATGTGCAGGGTGGAAGGGGCTGTATTGGGTACAGGGGTTGTGGTGGACAGGGGCGGACTGACCGGTCGGGCACTTCGGACATGGTCCCTTTAAATGCTGCAGCCGCCTGAGCGCTCTCTTAAGAGCCTCAGGCGGCTGCAGCTTCTCACCTCCCCTGTAGCGTGACCGAGCTGCACTCCGGTCCGCGGTGCCCGGCCGGAGTGATAGGAAGGTGCACAAACACTGTGCACCTTCCTGTCAGTCCGGCCGGGTACAGGAAACAGAAACTCCTGTTCCGCGCGGAACAGGAGTTTCTGTTTCCTGTACCCGGCCGGACTGACAGGAAGGTGCACACTCGGTGTGCACCTTCCTATCACTCCGGCCGGGCACCGCGGGCAAAAAGAGAAAGGGAGGGGAGGGGGGCAAAAAGAGAAAGGGAGGGGGGCAAAAAGAGAAAGGGAGGGGGGCAAAAAGAGAAAGGGAGGAGAGGGGGGGCAAAAAGAGAAAGGGAGGGGAGGGGGGGCAAAAAGAGAAAGGGAGGGGAGGGGGGGCAAAAAGAGAAAGGGAGGGGAGGGGGGGGCAAAAAGAGAAAAGGGAGGGGAGGGGGGCAAAAAGAGAAAAGGGAGGGGAGGGGGGGCAAAAAGAGAAAAGGGAGGGGAGGGGGGGCAAAAAGAGAAAGGGAGGGGAGGGGAGGGGGGCAAAAAGAGAAAGGGAAGGGAGGGGGGGCAAAAAGAGAAAGGGAGGGGAGGGGGTAAAAAGAAAGGGGGGTAAAAAGAGAGAGGGGGGGTAAGTGGCGGGAAGTAAGAAGAGGGAGGGGGTAAGAAGAGAGAGGGGGTAAGAAGAGAGAGGGAGGGGGTAAGAAGAGAGAGGGAGGGGGTAAGAAGAGGGGGGTAAGGAGAGGGAGGGGGTAAGAAGAGAGAGAGGGGGGTAAGAAGAGAGAGAGGGGGGCAAGAAGAGAGAGAGGGGGGTAAGAAGAGAGAGAGGGGGGTAGTAAGAAGAGAGGGGGAGTAAGAAGGGGATAAGAAGAGGGGGAGTAAGAAGGGGGTAAGAAGAGGGGAAGGGGGGAGTAAGAAGAGGGGGGAGGGAAGAGTAAGAAGGGGAGGGAAGAGGGGGGGTAAGAAGAGGGGGGAGGGGGGTAAGAAGAGGGGAGGGGGGTAAGAAGAGGGGGGAGGGGGTAAGAAGAGGGGGGGGCAGGAGTAAGAAGCGGGTAAGAAGAGGGGGAGGGGGTAAGAAGAGGGGGGAGTAAGAAGAGGGAGGAGTAAGAAGAGGTGGGAGTAAGAAGAGGGGGAGGGGGGTAAGAAGAGGGGTAGGGGGGGAGTAAGAGGAGGGCAATTGCCCCCTCCCCTGTCCGCAGGCACCGTGCGGGCAGCCGGCAGGGGAGGGAGCCTGCAGCTCCGTGCGGGGAGCCTGCAGCTCCTCTGGGTCCTTCTTGCGCGAGCACAGATCGTTGCCGCGGTTACCTGGTGGTTGCAGTGGTGAGAGTGAACTCTAGCCCCATAAACACACTACCCCCACACACCATACACATTCACACACTGCCCCCATACACACACACTGCCCCCACACACACCCTACACATTTACACACATTGCCACACACACACACACACACACACTGCCCACCCATACACACACAGCCCCCCATACTAACATTGCCACACACATACACAGCCCCCTCATACACACATTGCCCCACACACCCTACACATTCACACACTACACCCCCTCACACACACTGCACCCCTTACACATTGCACCACTGCTCCTATACCCTACAACAGCCTCATATCCCAGCAGACCCCAGGTAAGTTGTCAAACTGTTCTTAAACGGTTTGACTACTTACTCTGAAAGGGGGGCCCGGCCCTCCTTGCACCATAACGACTACACAGAGCAGTAGTGGTTATTGTGCATGGATTATTTCTTTAAATAATCTCCAAGTGCCCCAGTAGCCAGCAAGCCAGCCAGCCCACAGGCCGGCCAGCCACCAGTTAGGCTTACAGCCAGCAAGCCCACAGCCTGCCAACCGCAGCCAGCAAGCCACAGCCTGCCAGCCAGCAAGCCACAGCCAGCAAGCCAACAGCCTGCTAGCCGCAGCCAGCAAGCCCACAGCCTGCCGGCAGTAGCCAGTAAGCCCACAGCCTTCCAGCAAGCCCACAGACTGCCAGCCAACAACAGTAATTAAGGTAAGAGGAGCCAACTTGGCCTAGGTATCAGCGAGCTATGTTGTGTTGCTATATTGTGAATAGGAACCAGAGTGTTGGAGAGACCCCCCTCCAGGCCCCATTAGACTCCATTGTAGTCTCTAATGGGGCCTGGAGGGGATTCTTTCTAACACACTCTCTAAAGGACACTGAGATAGCCTCTGCTAGAAAGACCCCCCTCCATGGCCCATTAGCCCTCAATTGTAGTCTCTACTGGGGCCTTGAAGGGATTATTGCACTTTTGTTCCTTGTGTCTAAAGATTGTGTAGGGTGTGGCTGGAGGCGGTGCATGGAGGCGGGACATGGGTGGCGCTTGCTGCAGAGTATGGGTGGGGCCTGTAAGGGGGCCCTTGATTTATTTTGCCCGGGGGCCCTGAGGGTTCTCAGTCCGCCCCTGGTGGTGGATGCCGGGTGTAGGTGTTGTAGTGGGTGCAAGCAGTAGTTGTGGGTGCCCTGGGGTAATAGGAGTTGTAGTGGTTACCTGGGGGTAATAGGAGTTGTAGATGGATCAGGGGTACATGGGGTGTAGAGGGGTAGTGAGGCTGTGGTTGATGAAGGGGGGAAGAATAGGAGCTGTTAAGGGGCAGTAGTGGGGGGATAAATGCTAAAAACATTATTAATTAAGAAAAAAACAGATTTAAAAAGGATATATATTCCCCCCTCCCTGAGTCTTACCTTTGGCCAGGGAGGGAGAAATCCTTATCCTGGGGGGATGCTTCATGTGCCTCATGCTGCCTGTAACACTGATCAGGGCAGCTCCGCATGGCATGATCTAACTTCCTGCAGAACCAGCCACACAGAGCTGCCCTGAGCAGTGTTACTGTGCTCCTCTTCTGGCAGAGGCTCTGCTCCTGGAGCCTCTGCCGAATTCACACTGAGGCAGGCACACTGAGGGGCAGCCTAGTGGGGTCTTTGAAAGGCCCCTTTGCTGTCTCTCAGTGTGCCTTGCACGGGAGGATTATATTTTTAGCAGAAGGGGCCCGCGGAAGCTGTGCGAGCCCCTTACTGAGTACAGGCTGGCTGGGGAGATTGTTTAACTCCCCTGCTCAGCCATTACTGCACTGCACCGGGCGGGCCCCCCAGAGCCTCGGGCCCTAGGTCCATGACCGATTTGCCCGAGTGCTCAGTCTGCCCCTGGTAGGGAGTAGGGCCAGGCTCTGTGTGAGAGCAGCACTAGCAGCAGCACAGAAAAAGGAGAGAACAGCCAGAAAGATTTATAACAGCAGCTTTGAGCAGGCAATGTGAGAATGGAGAGAGAGAAAGAGAATAGATATGTTTTATTTTCACAAAGTCAAGAAAGTGTTGATGACTTTTAACCTGTTATGTAAAGCAAGCCTGTGCTTCCCAAATAGGGGTATGCAAGAGAGGTGTGTCTTTCAGCAAGTGCAACACCAACTGTAACATGATTGATGCTCTCAGTAGGTGACAGGGGTAATGGAAATAAATTAAAATATGAGCTTTTAATAGTATTAAGAGAAGAAACAATGAATTGTAAAACAAGTCAAACAATGGTTTGAAACCTGCAAACCTATATCTGTCATAACAGGGTCACTTTAAACTCTCAAAGGGGTTAAAAACTCTACGCAGTACAGAGAGTACACACAGACTCGAGGCACCATGACCACTTCAATTCACTGAAATTGTCATGGTGCTTGGAGTAAACCTTTAAGAATTAACAGCAGATACTAAATTGTGTCACATAATCTATTGTATGACAGAACTTGGCCGGTTTGAATCGTTAGTTCATCAGGAGGACAAGTATTAGAAATGTCAGCCAACAGCCCCCAGTCAGCGAACAATCTGAAGGCTACTTCATTTGCCCTGTTTTTGCACCCTCCTGTTTGACCCCTGTCTACACAAGTGCAGATAATCCACATGCATTATATACTCAACAATCCGCTAAGCAATGTGTACACTTCTTGTCAGATTACTTTGCTGAGCTCTGCATGCACACAGTAAGGCTAACTCCCATGTTCTTGGAAAAGTATTCGTAGTGCGCTACAGAGTATCGGGACAATTCTGAACAAGCATGAGTTTCTAGGCGTTCATTGTAGTACTGAGAGAACACACCATAGAAAGCTCTGGCTACATCTGTGGGAAGCACATGAGTAAAACACCCAAACGGGTCATCAAAACATCATCGAACATGTGTGATTCATCTCAGTGACTCACAGGCTGTGCAACTGTGGGTTTAGAAACAGATTTTTTTTTTCCTTCCTGTGGCTCACACAGTCAGTTAAATTGAAACAGCTGGTTGCACCTGACAGAACAACTACAGAGCCAGTGCCCATTTTCACAGGCATGTTCCGCACCTCAAAAAAAAAAAATGTAAATTAAAATAAAACCGTTGGACCTTCCTTCAAGCTATATGGATACCATGTGTTTCTGATGTAAAATTCCACAGATTCCTGGAATTGCCAGAGCTGTTGTGGAAGAGGAATGCTGGTTTAGCTTTTTAAGAAAAGGTCAGCGTGTGAACTCCAAGCATTGTATTAAAACACTGCAAAGCTCTTGGCATTGCCATTCCTCAGGACACATCCAATTCACAACAGAGAATGCTTGGGATCTGAGTTTGTAAACAAGCCAATTTGCAGAAAGATATGAAATTACATAAAATATTTAACCAAAAAAAAACTGCTTAAAATTTAGGGTAAGAATACTCATCATAAAGTTCTTCATTTTTCAAGGTATTGTCAAAACGTATTTGTTAAATTTTATTATGTAATTGTATTTGCATACCCAGAATCCCTTGCAGCCATGAGAGCACTGTTAAAGTGATATTTCTGTGGGAAAAGCAAGTCTTATGGTTTGACTGGTGTGTGTATTTGTGTTTAGCAATGTATTAACTATCCACGTACTTCAGGTGGAAGGGGTTTTCATCCACACATTATCCCCACCACAACTTCTTTGGTATGTACTTCACAAGTAACGCCAAACCTCCATAGCAAGCCAGTAACCAACCTCATGCTGATGAGTTGCATTAACAACAAAACAGCTGTCCATGAGTGGTTTACTGGCTTAGCTCCTCTTCTAGATTTGGGTTTCAACGCTGTTGTATACAGCAGACACATACTCCAAGGAATCCTTGTATAAATTGGAATTATGAGGCAAATAGTTTTTTTTAGCTCATTTGCATATGCCTACCCAGAACCCCCTGCAGTAGTGATAGCACTGTTAAAGTGAGATTTCTGTGGGAAAAGCAAGTCATATGGCTTGACTAATGTGTGTATTTGTGTTTGGCAATGTATTAACTGTACATTTAGAGATAATAGACAGTTAGGTTGCTAAGCTGGCTTGAAGGAAATTCAAAACCTTTTCTTTTCTGTCTTGCCAATGTACACATTTCTGAATATATACCACGATGTGGAATTTGTTGGCATATACAATCATATACAACAATAACAAAAATTCTCAAAGAACAAGCATTACATGTAAGGTATTACGACATACATAATATATATTTTTCTAAAAAGTGCTGTAATATGTACACTAAAGGAGGTTTGTACGATATTTGTCCAAACTGGAACATGATTGGTGATTTATTAAATATTAACCCATTTTTATTATATTTTTGCCAAACAACACCTTACACTGTGAAACGTCAAGCTCATGATAATAAAAGCCAAATACTTATAGTGGTCCTGAGGAAATCTTGACCGACCCTGCTTGAATGTATTACCACTAAGCATAGTGGGATTTTACCTGATGGACATCAATAAAGAAACTTGAAAACTTTGTTTAAAGACCATTTTCTACGTATATACACATTTACACATATGCATGTATGACAAACTTTATTCCATCATTTCCAAATTTCTTTCAAGGTTTCCTGGTACAAAATTGCGTCAGCGTTTCAGTCCCGTATAAGGAAAAACTATTGTCTTGAGGAGTTTGTCCTGAGGAATGTCCCGAACCGGGACTGAAACATTGACGCAATTTTTTACAAAAAAACACATTTCGGAAATGATGGAATAAAGGTTATGGCCACTACAATCTATGAATACACACTACTCCTCACTATTTTTTTTTTTTTTTTTTTTTTAATTCTTTATTTTTGCAGTGCATATGAGGATAACAGACAGGCATGTGGTACCCCAAAGGCATTCCACTTGCATAGTTCAAAAACTTAGATAACAATGGGGTATAAAGGAACATTGCACAATTTTATATTTTTTAAAGACAAGAGGATCAAGTTTGGAGCATGTTAGTTAGGTGAACTATTTTTTTTTTTTTTATTTATTTATATTGCCTTAGTCTGGCACCTGGTAAAATAAATATTAATATAATGATGACCTGTCCATGAGGACTTTTATACATTAGGAAGATGGAACTCACCATCAGATATCAAATAAGACGGTATAGATCAGCCATCAAAACTGCGTTCCGTGACAGAAGGACAGACAAGTAGTTGGCCAAACATTTTTGGGCATTTCAACATAGACTGCCTACAATGACATTTATTGCTGTGTATCATATCCCCCCGTAAAAGAGGGGTGGAAATTGTGCCTAGATGTTGGCTCAAACAGAGGTACATTAAAGGTGGATTAAACCACCAACCAACAAGCTCCTTTGACACCATTCTTATTGTTACATTAGTATTGCATTCACAATTTTCATCTGCAATTTCTTTTAGGTATTTTGTTCTATATTCAAATTTTTCCTTTATATATTTCATTTTTAATTACTTATATATATATATATTGTATTTTTCTATGTTCAGTAATTTTTTTTATCATTATGTCTTAATCTACTATTTTCCTTGGCATTAATGTTTTACTTTTATTTTTTTTTATATGATATATTTTTTTAGTTTGATTTAAGCTTAGAGTATACTTGTACACAATCATCATCTTCTACAAAAACAATTTTTTTCCACATATATTTTTTATTTTTGTAATTTTTTTGGCACCATTTTTTACACTATACAAGACAAGTCAGGATATTATGTTATTATCCATCATTGATGCTTCTTTGATGTCAGCTAAATAAATGTGTGTTTTAGAATATTTTTCCCCAATGTATATATTATATGGTTAACTCCAGTTGACATACCTCCATTAGGTCAGCTTCCTCACTGCTAGCCAGTGGCATATCCAGGATTAATTTTTAGGTGGGGCACATGAGGGGCCAGGGTCAAAAGTAGGGGGGCAGTTATAAAACGTGTATATATGTGTGTGTGAGTATATATATATATATATATATATGGAAAAAATATATGTGGAAAAAAATTTTTTTGTAGAAGATGATGATTGTGTACAAGTATACTCTGAGTGAAAAAGAAAACCCTAGCTTAAATCAAACTAAAAAAATATATCATATAAAAAAAATAAAAGTAAAACATTAATGCCAAGGAAAATAGTAGATTAAGACATAATGATAAAAAAAATTACTGAACATAGAAAAATACAATATATATATAAGTATATATATATATATATATATATATATATATATATAAAACAGATACATTCGTATCTTGTGCCTGTTGTTCCACTGCTGCACCTTCCTTATTACAGGCAAGGCATCTTTTCACGGAAACTGGAAAACCTTTTCATGAGATGCAAGATAATTTTCTGTGGTGTTTAGAAGGGGCTGTGGTGAAATATGTGTATAGAGGAGTCTGTTTATGGTGTACTATGTGTTACTAGAGGCTGTAGTGTGAGAACATGCTCACGTATAGGAGTTTTTGAGCTTGTGTGTGCGCTGAGAGGGCCTGTAAAATGTGTGCGTGTACATCTAGGGACTGCAGTGTGAATGTATGTGTATTGGGGTTTCATTGTGTGTTTATCAAGAATGTAGTGTGTATGTATGTATGTCATGGGGTGTGTATGATTCGATGTGTAATGGGGTGAAGTATGTATATGTGTGTGTGTGGTTAATGTATGTGGGGATGAAGTGTGTATATGGTTGAAGAGATGATGTGTGGGATGAAGTGTGTGAGGGGTGCACTGTGTGTGTATGCAAAGGTGTACTCTGTGTGGGTGGAAGTGTACTGTATGTGGAGGGTTCACTGTCTGTGAGGGTGTACTGTGTACTTTAGTAAGAGAAAAAAAAAAAAAAAGAGTCACCCATACGCTGACTGACCAATACACACAGACTGCCCCCCCACACAGACTGTCCCCTCCGCATAGACTGACCCATACACACACAGACTGTCCCACCCCCACAGACAGACTGACCCATACACACACAAAGACTGATCCCCCCCCCCCCCACACACACACACACACAGACTGACCCTTCCCACACACAGACAGACTGACCCTTCCCACACACACACAGACAGACTGACCCTCCCCCCACACACACAGACTGCCCCCCCCCCTGCAAACAGACTGACCCACACACACACACACACACACACAGAGTGCCCCCCTAGTGACACCACTGACTGCTAGCAGGAGATGCTGGAGAATTTCAGGCCCTGTAGTCGAATCTGTATTTAGTGTCTCTGGATACTGCTGCCCTGGATAGGGCCACAGTGGTAATAGCTCCCTGCAATGGTTATAGCTCTGTAGACCCGTTCTCCTGTAGAGCAGTGATTATAGATAGCTTTTCCACACAAATTAGTCAAGGCTGAATGTAGGGGAGTAGAATGCATCTTTATTAAACATCACATAGAGATATTTATACACTAAAATGTGGATTCCCCACAGGGGGTCCTATATGCAATGCAATGCCTAAACTGGTGTCACTCTGTCTGGGGTCTTGTAGAGTGCTTGTGTGCGCGCCAAAGCACACGAGTACTATAGTTAGTGTAAAAACACACACAACCCCACAATTCACTGTATACATTAATGTCGTAATTTTCGTTAATGTCCCACTTAACACTAAAGCCAATATTAAAATGCAAAAAGATTAAATAAAACGCTGCATATTTTAGAATGTGTTAATTATCAAACAGAAGACAGCACCCAGTACTCCATACTACCGAAAGTACATTAACTGTAAATCATCGATTAACCACTGTTAATGGCGTTGGGTTAGGTCTTAACAGACAGATAATCAATTTGTGCTGGTTTTTGTTTAGGTTTTTATTCGCCTCCAAGGTGTGCAAGTGATAAAAAAAAATAAGAATGATCAAGAGACACATCTTGTGTCTCAACAGCCAACGTTTCTACCATCACAGTTAAAGCCAATACACATCCTTTAGAATTCCAGGAATGACCTTCTCCTGTTCTTTCCCACAATTATCTTTCTAAACATAAAACTATAAACAAAAAGGATTAAAGAAGGATTTTATTTAAACGTTGGCGATTCCAAAAATAGGTATAAATAAAGACTGGTGTGATCTGGGTAGTTTCCGTTCTAAATTTATAGATTATTTTTTTTCCTGTAATTTTTTAAAAAAATACACACATTCATTCACACTAGCACTGTGCACATAACATTAGACATGCATTTATACTTTTATTTTCCTTTGTGACTGTGGATGTTTTTCATGTTGATCTGCTTGTTTTTTGGTGCTGAGGTTACATTACATTTTACCGATAATAAATGTTAATTGGTAATGAATTCTTATTTCTCTAAATGTTTCTGGAATACACTTTCCATGATGCTTGGACTGCCTTTGGAAATTGTATCTCACAAGAATCTACAGTGATATCCATGCATCACAAGAGCACCACAAACAGGTCTACAAATGTACTCCAATAGACAAAATCACATCTACCCTGGATTCACCACTACAGTAAAGTGTTCCAGAAACTGTTAATCAAGTGTTGGCCGTTATCACATTGTTACAATACAAACAAACTGTTAGAATGTTACACGGGACACACCGTGAAAGTCTCACAAGTCTCCAAATGCACTGGCAGTCTGCTGCTGGGGTTTGCAAGTCCAATGAAGACTTCATGTACTTTTGGTGGGAAGGCCAAAAACTCAGAACAAGAAACACAAACAGTCCGTGTACTTGTTAATTATACTCTTGTCAGCCAGCACAAGCATTCCTGTCATCAAGCAACACACGGATTGTTCAAATCCTGACTCCTGTTAGCTTATGGAACTCAGGAACCATTGTTGCTCGCTGGCAGGGAGTATATTCAACATAACCACTATGAAAGGTTAATTAAGAATCATAAGAATACCCTCTTCTGTATCATTAGAGAGGTTGCCTTTTAGATGAAAGGTGAATTATCATAGGACCTTGAAACTGGCAGATGAGCTTACACTTTAATCGCCACTGCAGTGGTACCAAAATCCTAGGTCAGTTAACTATACATATAGATATTGTATAGTACACAGGTTTTTGGTTTAGTATAATTAACAACTACTATAGAACATTAAAGGGTTACCCCAAGCAACATGACCACTTCAGTGACTTGAAGTGGCCATGATACCTGAAATCGGTTTGAACGCTGCACATACGGAGATTAGCCCCTCTCCAGTATAAAACTGCATTCCTAATAGTATATGGACTCCCTGTTCTTGTGCTTCCCCCCTCAAGATCTCCACCACAGCAATTAATGGTTCCTATGGCAGACAGCCACTAGAGGTAGTCTTAAACTTCTGTGAAAACATTGTAGTTTCTCGAAAACAGCAGTGTTTTACATTGCAGGGTTAAGGGGACAGGGACATTGCACTGACGAGGTCTGGGTGCCTATAATAAGGTAGTGTAAGGAAGTAAACAACATGGATAATTCCTCTTCAGGATGAGTGTACTGGGTTAATGGTGAATACAGAACTAATTAAATTTTACAGGTAACAATTACTACAGACTGACACACCAATGTGGTAATGAGTCTGTTTTGACTTGCTTTTAATTATGGAAAGAACAGGAAAGACACAAAGATAGGGTTAGGGCCTCGAACCAAGAAACATAAAGTGCTTGTGGATAGTAGAACATATTCAATGATGTGTACATTAAGAGATAATTTGGTATATGCTTCACATACAACTGCGATAGAGGAAAAAAATTACAAAAATAAGCGACTGAGCTGAAATACAAAAGGGAACATGAAAGAAGACAATTGAAAGAAAAGAACTACCGGTAGTTCAGTTTGTCACATTCCTCTAGATTCTCGCAGCTAGGTAATATAATTAGCAATGCACACCTTAACACGCTCGTGCACACATATATAATTAACCACATTTACACACAAAGACAATGCATTTAAAGGAACACTCCAAGGATAATAATGACTAGAGAGCATTGTAGTGGTTATGGTACCAATAGTATGTAAGTAGTCATAGTAGTTTTCTCAGCCTTCTGGAGAACCGAAGGTCCTGCTTAGGGGCTTCCATTAGCCTGCAGTGAACACCTGCAGTGCAATAATACACTTTAACACTTCGACCAGGCCTCCTAACTGTCTACCAACATTAGATGCGCTCATATTGGGTGGCTCTAGGACCCTGCAGAGAGTACATCTGCAGCAATCTCTGCATGATATTTGAATTTTAGGGGCCGGCCAGGGAGGCTGTCAGTCAATCTATTGTGCTTGAGGCCAGGCTGACACACCTGAGGGTCCGCCCACCCATTCCGATTGCATACAACTCAATGCTAGTAGGTATGGCTTCACTACTTATATTTAGGTAGGTAGGTAGGTGGTGTGCCAGGGAACTCCTTGCACCATGACCACTACAGTGCCCTTTAATGGTTACAGTGCTTTAAAAATGCTAAAATAACTAAATCAATAAAGATACTCACGTTTGAAGTTACTATGTTTAAGTAAACATAGTTACATAGCTGAAAAGAGACTTGCGTCCATCAAGTTCAGCTTTCCTCACATTTGTTTTTTTGCTGTTGATCCAAAAGAAGGCAAAAACCCAGTTTGAAGCACTTCCAATTTTGCAACAAGCTAGGAAAAAAATCCCTTCTTGACCCCAGAATGGCAGTCAGATTTATCCTTGGATCAAGCAGTTATTACCCTACATAAAGACTCAGGCTTTAAATTTTCAGCAGTTGGCACTGCCCAGACAAGAAAGTAATCAGCCAATCAGGATACTCAATGGAACTTTCTACGTTCAGCAGGGATTTAATGAGCAGAACACATGTTGCTGGATGTTTAGTTACCAATATTGTACACCAAGAACCATTTGTTGTGCTCCTGATGGCATGCACAACTGTGTTATTGGAGCAAAAGTGCTGTTTTAGAGGTAGTGACAGAAAGGACGCTGTGACATTAAATGCAGAGGTACAGTGACCAGCAAGAAGGATGACTTTTAGAAAATGGGGAGGAGGGACCGAGGACGCAGTGTTAAGATGTAGTTCTTTGGAATTTTTATTTTTGTGCAAAACCCATGCAAAATTGCCCCTTCTGGATTTTGCATAGGTTTTGCACAGAACTCAGACCACGGGCTTCTTTTTGCAAAGTTCCGAACTAAACTGAAGAAAAGAGGGAAAACCATCCGTCCAATCAGATACAACATTATTAATACCCCTTGTGAATATGCAGTGGAAGTAAAGAATAGATTTGAGGGGCTAGACATGGACAATAGAATGTTGCAATACCAATGTTGTTGGACCGGAGTTTGCAACATTATCCAGGAAATCGCAAGAAAAAATATCCCCAAAAGAAAGAAATCTAAGAAGCCAAACTGGCTCTCTGATGAGGCTTTACAAATAGCACAGGAAAGAAGGAAAAATGTGTCCAACTGAATGCAGAATTCCAAAGGATAGCAAGAAGAGACAAGGAGACATTCTACAATGAGCAATGTAAAGAGAAAGAAGAAGATAACAGAATGGGAAAGTTAAGAGATCTATTCAAGAACATTGGGGATCTAAAAGTTACCTTTCATGCCAAAGTGGGTGTGATAAACGACAAAAATGGCAGGGACTTTACAGAAGATTATCAGATAAAGAAGAGATGGCAGGAATACAGAAATTTTGGAGAGCAAAGTGAGATGGGCCCTAGGATGCCTTTCAGATAACAAGGCTGCAGGAGTTGATGAAATCCCAATTGAACTATTCAAAATTCTGCAAGATGATGCTGTGAAAATTCTGCTGGCCTTATGCCAACAAATTTGGAAAGCTCAACAGTGGCCAAAAGACTGGAAAAAGTCAGTCTATATCCCAATCCCCAAAAAAGGCAATGCCAAAGAGTGCTCCAATTATTGAACAACTGCACTAATTTCACATGCCAGCAAGGTAATGCTTAAGATCCTACAAGCTCAACTCAAACAATATATGGACTGGGAATTACCAGATGTACAAGCTGGGTTCCACAGAGGATGAGGCACAAGAGATCAAATTGCCAATGTACGATGGATAATAGAGAAAGCCAGAGAGTTCCAGAAAAACATCTACTTCTGTTTCATAGACTATTCTAAAGCCTTTGACTGTGTGGATCACAACAACATGTGGCAAGTTCTTAAAGAGATGGGAGTACCAGATCATCTCATCCGCCTCCTGAGGAATCTGTATGTGGACCAAAAAGCCACAGTCAGAACCGAACATGGGACAACAGAATGGTTCAAAATTGGGAAAGGAGTGCAACAAGGTTGTATATGGTCACCTTATTTATTCAACTTATATGCGAAATACATAATGTGTAAGGCTGGGCTGGATGAATCCAAAGCCAGAATCAATATTGCTGAAAGAAATATCAACAACCTCAGATACGTGGATGATACTACTCTGATGGCTGAACGTAAAGAAGAACTAAAGGACCTGTTGATGAGGGTAAAAGAAGAGAGTGCAAAAGCTGGCTTGCTGCTTAACGTTAAAAAGACTAAGACTGTGGGAAACAGCAATCTTAGTTCCTGGCAAATAGATGGGGAAGAAGTGGAGGCAGTGACAGATTTTTTTTTCCTGGGATCCAAGATCTCTTCAGATGGTGACTGCAGTCATGAAATTAAAAGACGTTTGCTTCTGGGGAGGAAAGCTATGGCAAGCTAGTAAAAACTAAAGATATTACACTATCAACAAAGGTCTGCATAGTCAGAAATATGGTATTCCCAGTAGTAACATACGGATGTGAGAGCTGGACAATAAAGAAGGCTGAGCGTTGTAGAATTAATGACTTTGAACTTTGGTGTTGGCGAAAACTGCTTAGAATCCCTTGGATTGCAAGAAGATCCAATAAATCCGTACTACAGGAAATCAATACAAACTGTCACTGGAACTGTCACTATGTCACTATGATCTGTGAACTGTCACTATGAACTGTCACTATGAACTGTCACTATGATCATGAGGCTGAAGCTCAAATATTTTGGCCATATAATGAAAAGGCATGATTCTCTAGAGAAGACTCTGATGCTGGGAAAGATTGAAGGCACACGAAGAAGGGGATGACAGAGACAGAGATGGATAGATGAGGTCACTGAACCCACGTACATGAAGTTGTTGAAGCTCAGAGGGGCAGTGACTTACAGATGTACCTGGTGTGCTATGGTCCATATGGTCACAGAGAGTCAGAACACGACTGAACGACTAAACACACATATGCAAAATTAATCCTGGCATAAATGCAGCCAATACCTCTGACCAAAAAGTAAAAACAAAAAAATTGAATTAATATGCTGGGGTCTAAGACAGTGTTCCGGTCTAAACAAGGATTTCAGTCTATAGCACTTATCATGTATTATTTGTCAAGCGGATACACAGTCTATTGCAGGCTCCCCCAACCTCTGGCCCTCCAGATTTTGCTGAACTAAAACTCCCATGATTCTATGAATTAAATAGATAGGCTGAGAATCATGGGAGTTGTAGTTCAGCAACATCTGGAGGGCCAGAGTTTGGGGAAACCTGGTCTATTGACTAAATGCACAAGAAACTCGATGCTGGGCTTCTAACAAGAAAGACTTAATAGAAGCATAAGAAATAACTGTATTCCATCAGCACACGGAAATATATTGAACAAAGGGCCAGCTTTTAATTAATTCCCTCTGCTACTACAGAAGTCTGACTTTTGAGGCTTGGATCAAAGTCTTATTTTTCTCTTTCCAAAAGCACATGTGACTGCACCCCTTCAGTACAGGCGGGGGGTTCTGGAACAAGTTCAGCATCAAACATTAAAGCCACAATTGTCTTGTGTAGCTAGACTCTGCTCTCTCGCAATTTTTACTAGAAAAAGCAGATCTGAAAGTGAAAAGGTAAAATATTCAAGGTAATATATGAAAGACCGCACATATCCTGATTACATAGTTCTTTCAACTGCTGCACACAGAGGAAAAACTGCTCGGATACACAATGATTATTGATAAAAAGAGATGATTAGCTGCCGCAGTCAATGAAAACAAAGAGAGCTTGTTTTTCCTGTTTTTCCCTCAGTATTTTTTGGCATGTGTTTCAAACACAGTTATTTTCTCCTTCATTTCTGAATCCTTGCTGTATCCTTGCTCGGTCACATGCATCCCGAAAACACAAGACTGTCCAAAAAAGACTTGCTGTAATGTGATCTGAGCAAACGGTTTACTTATCTACTAGTGCTTTGTCTGCGGAGCAAGATTTAGCAGCCAAGCCCAGAGAATGCCAGGGTTGGAGTAGCATATGACATCTAGATTTTTTTTTGTATAGAATATAAAGACAGTAAGATGAGGACAGTTGACATTAGCTAAAAATGTCTACAAAGAAAAACACGAATAACACTGCTCAAAGAACATTCCATAGAATAGACTGTGGTCAAAAAGTAATGCTTGTAAATATGTGATATTGACTAAAGGCATCCCATAAATCGTATAAAAGATATCGGGTAGCTCCATGTCAACTGATGTTGCTCAGGTTACAACCTGGAAGGGATGCCTGGGAAATCCTAATTTTCTGCTAAAGCCTAGCCGACGCTCAGAATGATATATGCTTGATGTGCTTTTAGCTTTAGGGAAGTCATTTGCTCAAGATAATGGAAAAAAAAAACCAAAAAAAAAAACCCCAGAGGTTAATATTTACCCAAATCAAGACCAGCTTGTTGCACATCAGTTTCAAGAAGAACTCTTGATTTTGGACAAAACAACCATACATGTCCATTGGTCTGCCAATGCAAAACACGAAACATACCAAACACATGACATGGCATTTACCAATCGTAACCTAGACTTATATCATCTGAGGTTAGCTGAAGTCTTTTCCACCTGTTTATCTGCCTTCTTTAAAAACAAGTTATTTGAATACTTCTATCAATTGCCCAATACAAAAAACTAGACTGACAATGAAATGAAAAATGGTCACTGAGTATTTCAGATAGGCCTTATCCAAATTAACTCAGCACATAAGGCTCAGTGTTTATGAAAGAGTCCAATAGATAAATAGTTGTACAGCAGAAGAACATTGCAAACAAGTATCCTCTTTGTCCCCAATGAAATTCCCTTTTGCTCATATCAGAAAACCACCTAAAATAAGTACGATCAGTTTTATGGTTCCTAGACATTTATGTTGAGTAAGTATCATTCTGCACATGACTATAATTGCTTTACACAATTTAGAGCCATACAAATATTCTGAAAGACTGTTGTTCTTGATATACCTAGTCCACTCAATTTGCAGGCAAAATACATTTTAGAATATTTTATAACTGGAGAATAATTGCAGTCCGGTTCATGGTAACGATGCTTGTAATCCTCTTGTCCTAGGGACAAAGGAAGTGATGCTGTCAGGGTCCCAAGATGTTCCTGGATGCGTGTCGGTCGTGGCTGTATTTGGTAGGGACAGTCCCAATATTGTTAGGAAAGATGATGCGTCTGCCATCGAAGTGAGAACGTGTGCCGACCCAGAGTGAGTCACTGTCAGAGAGCTGTTAAGTTCCCATCTGTAAGCCATGCCCGCTGCTCGCAATTGAGATATTACAGGGGTGTAGGATTTTTGCCACAGGAGAGTGGCTTTGGTGAGATCCTGTAAAAAGGTGAGTGTAGAATCTTCAAAAGTGAGAGGTGTTTTGCCTTTCAGGGCAGTCATGATGTGGATCTTGTCTTGCACTGCGATGCATCGGAGTATAACATCTCTGTTCATGTTTGGCTTTGCATGGACGGTGCTGGGAATGCGATAGATTCCATCAATTGTGAATTTCCTCGCCACTGCGTGGGGCATAATGGTGGCTAGTGGGCATCTAAGATAATGTGGTAATTAATACGCCATTATAGTATTGTGCACACCACGTATTTTAATGTGAGAGCGGCGTTGGTGGTCTTCCATGGCCGTAAATTTAACTGATAGGGCCCTGTGATGGGTCTGGAGTGGGTGCACTGAGTCATTGAGGGTGGCCAGGTTAGTGTGTATATCGGTAATGTCCTCTTCCGAGGCCCTTACCCTTTCAGTGACAGCCTGCACTTCAGTTTTGAGCAGAGAGCAGGGAGTCCTGCACCGTCTCCGGCTCCTTGCAACCCACTGTGGAAGCTGGGTCGGGCTCGGGTGGGTCTGTTGCTGGTGCTGGTTTGTGCTGTGCAGACCTCTGCAACATATCCCCTATGTCCCTGCTGTCAGCCGTGGGCTATTGAGATCGGCACCCCATGGTTGCCCTGTGTCTTTTGTGGGTGTCAGAGGTGAAGCAACCTCGTCTCTTTCCACAGTAGTTCCGCCGAGGAATACCTCGTGGTCCCAGAGCCGCGGTGTGAGGTAGGCCGCAGATTTGCACCACCGTTTAGGCTGTTTTGTGGCGATAAAGAAAGGCATCGATCGATGCAGCTAGCAGGGTATAATCAGGCTAGGTAGTTTGTGAAACTGTATCCGCTTTAGTTTTGCTGGGATGGAGCAGATTAGAAGATTTCTCATGGAGCCGTGAGAAATGGCGTGTGAACAGGTTCGATGGCAAGCTCCGCCCCCCACTACAGCATCCTTTAATATGTATTGTGTATAATACTACAGAGAGTTAAAACACGTTATAGTCCCTTTTGATTTTTTAAACATGATCAAAAAATTCAAAAAGTGGTTCTATTGACTCCCAATGGATCTACCAAGGTTTTTTTTTTTTGTCAAATTCACTCAGAGTTAATAATTGTAAATTTTCCATTATTGTAAATTCTTTATTAATCAAAATCAACAGCAACAAACTATACAGTGCCATTTTCAGTATAACAAAGCTATACAACAGTCCAAACAAGATAAATTCAAGGTAAAAGGGTGAAGGTGAAGAAAAAAAAAGAGAAAGAATAGGGAGAAAGTAATGAAAAGAGGATGAACCAGTAGTGCCTAGTTAAGTCCCTCTACCATAAGCCCGTTAGCTCTGATACTCCATCTACAGATGTACTGCTATATATAGTTTTAGATTATTATTTTTTTGGGGGGGGGGGGGATTAGGTGTTTAATAAAAATGTATAATGTTAAAATGTGACTGTAATGTTATATATTTCCATATGTGTTTGTTCTATGAGTTGAGAAAAAAAAAAGTCAATGGTCTGCTGTAATTAAAGGCAAAATTAAGATGTAGTTTTGTCCCAGTTTTTTATATTTTATTTGGCCCCATTACATTACTGATGGTCATACAGAATGAGACCAGAACACAATGCCATCAGTCACCATCCCTATATTGTCACTTGGTAAAGATTTATCAGTAATGACTTTCTCTATGAGGTCTACATTCTGCTACTTTGTACTACATCAATGAGATGAAAGTTATCTCCCCCCTATATTTTCACAAGGAGAGAAGAAGGGAGACAAACAGTATGGAGATGTGGGCACGGGCCTCCCTGTTCTGCTACTCGTATACAATATTTTAATATCTCAGTGTCATGTCAAGCAGAGAACGTGGCTTATGGTTTAAATATACCATTGCCACCTTCGGAAGTGACCTCATACATTTAATATATCACGTGAAAAAGTTTTTTTCTTTTCAGTCCTAATAAGATTCAGTTCATAAACGCTACAGCAAACTGCAAGATAAAACTTGTAAACCTCTGTCCTTAGTATGTGCTCCCTTGCCTTCCATACATATCATCCAGATGTTACTGATGTCATAAAAAGGAGACATTACAATAAGCAGATTCGTATATCCTCATTCAAGGCATGCAGCAGCACGCTAACTCTCTCTAATTGGCACTGAGTCTTCATAGAAAGTATGCGCTCATCTGCAAATGATATTTCTTCTCATTTATAAGTACCTCCACGGACATTTGTCAATTATTTTTCTGTAAGGCTGAATGTAAGTTATTATTGGGCCAGCTTAGGACAGTCGCAAAACTAAAAACAAAAAAAACGAACAAAAAAAGTTTATCAAAATTGCAGCCTTATCTTATTATTGCTTATGTAACGTCATGTATTGAAATAAAGTTGTTGGGTTTTTGTTTTGCAAATTGCTGCCAAATTTAAAGAGAATTAAAAGAAAACACCTGGAACTTTTAAATCATGTGATGTTGCAAATATACTTTCTGATAGGAAGAGCAACACTAGGGAATGACCAGGTAATATGGGGATCCTGCCACTTAACACGAGAGACCTTCTTCTTACAATCTATTTCAAGAAAATACAAAAAATTGTGATAGTAATATTTATTAATAATTAGAATAATAAGCATCCATAAACCACGACATGGAAAATACAGCTGCATACAAAGATATGAAAGATTAGATTATGAAGATATGAAATTTCGTGAAAATTCTCCCTGTTTTTGCATTTTAAGAAAAACAAAGCAATGAGAAATGACAAAATTCAGAAGAAGGAAGACGCTTAAAGCTCCGCCTTTTGTCATATTTTCCCAAAAAGCAGTCCTCCTATTTTGTCTAATGGTATCTTCTGATTCTGTTGGAGTTTAATTGACATTCAGCCAGGGCCGGACTGGGAAAAAAATTAGGCCCGGGCATTTTTTAAACAGAGCGGCCCACTAAGAAGGGGGCTGGGCCAGAGAGGGTGTGTTTTGTCATCACTAATGACAAGCACGCCCCCCTCTCAAAGTGAGCATGTTAGTTCGATGCGCAGAGCCCAGCTGAAGAGCTCTGGTCATCTTTCTCCCTGGTGGTCCAGTGGCTGATGGGCGGTCGGGGGGCGCTGGCGAGGGAGCACTTCCTCTGAGCACTCTGCTCAGCTCCCTCGCGCGCCGCAGTGAGGCTGGGAGCCGGAATATGACGTCATATTCCGGCTCCCAGCCTCACTCTGCGGCGCGCAAGGGAGCTGAGCAGACAGCTCAGAGGAAGTGCTCCCTCGCCAGCCGCCCGCCAGCGCCTCCCGACCACCCAGCAGCCCGCCGGCATGTCTGTTAGCCGCAGGGCTAACAAGACATTTGCCTTGGGCATTTGGGGGCGGCTTTTTTTGCCGCCCCCTGGAAAATGCCGCCTAAGGCAAATGCCTTATTTGCCTCGCGGCTAAAACGTCAACATATAGGGTAAGGGATCTAGCGTGTGTCTGGAGCGTAATGTGTGTAGTGGTGCAGTGTGAGGGGTGCTGTAGTGTGTATGTAAGAGGGGTGCTGTGTGTGAGGGTGTTTTTATCTGCCGTCACATTCTAGGTTTCTAATTTTCTTTGTCTGTTAACTCACTGAGGGTTATTTTATACAATATATATATATATATATATATATATATATATATACCGTATATACTCGAGTATAAGCCGAGTTTTTTAGCACATTTTTTGTGCTAAAAAAACCCAACTCGGCTTATACTCGAGTCATAGTCTGTATTATGGCAATTTGCATTGCCATAATACAGACCGGGGGAGAGGGGGGCTGGCAGAGCTGTACTTACCTTTCCTGCAGCTCCTGTCAGCTCTCTCCTCCTCCACGCCGTCCGTTCAGCACCTTGGTCAGCTCCCAGTGTAAGTCTCGCGAGAGCCGCGGCTCTCGCGAGACTTACACTGGGAGCTGACAGAGGGAGCTGCACGGACGGCGCGGAGGAGGAGAGAGCTGACAGGAGCTGCAGGAAAGGTAAGTACAGCTCTGCCAGCCCCCCTCTCCCCCCCACTGAACTGCCAATGCCACTGGACCACCAGGGAAGGAGAGCCCCCCTCCCTGCCAGGTATCAAGCAGGGAGGGGGGACGAAAAAAAAATAATTAGTAATAATAAAAAAAAATAATACTTAAATAATAAATAATAATCCAAAAATAATAATAATTAAATTAAATAAATAAAAATAATAATAAATAATAATAAAAAAAATAATTAAAATAATAAAAAAAAAATTAAAACAAAATTGCCCACCCCCCACCAAGGCTCTGCAACACACACACACACACACACACCACTCATACACACACCCTGCATTCATACACACTGCACTCATACACTGCATTCATATACACACACTGCACTCATACACACGCTGCACTCATACACTCGCTGCACTCATACACACATGCTGCACTCATACACACACGCTGCACTCATACACACACGCTGCACTCATACACTCACACTGCATTCATACACACACGCTGCACTCATACACTCACACTGCATTCATACTCACACTGTATTCATACTCACACTGCATTCATACACACACACTGCATTCATACACACACACTGCATTCATACACGCTGCACTCATACACTCACACTGCATTCATACACACACACTGCATTCATACACACACACTGCATTCATACACACACACTGCATTCATACACACACACTGCATTCATACACACACACTGCATTCATTATACACACACTGTAAATAAATATTTAATTAATATATTTTTTTTAGGATCTAATTTTATTTAGAAATTTACCAGTAGTTGCTGCATTTCTCACCCTAGTCTTATACTCGAGTCAATACGTTTTCCCAGTTTTTTGGGGTAAAATTAGGGGTCTCGGCTTATATTCGGGTCGGCTTATACTCGAGTATATACGGTATATGTGTGTGTGTGTGTGTGCTGTGTGTGTGAGCGAGGGTGCTGTCTGTCTGAGGGTGTGGTGTGTGAGTGAGGGTGTGGTGTGTGAGTGAGGATGTGCTGTGATGTGTGTTTGTGTGCTGCGATGTGTGTTTGTGTGCTGCGATGTGTGTCTGTGTGCTGCGATGTGTGTCTGGGGGTGCGCTGTGTGTGTTTGGGTGCGCTGTGTGTGTTTGGGGATGCGCTGTGTGTGTCTGGGGATGCGCTGTGTGTGTCTGGGGATGCGCTGTGTGTGTCTGGGGATGCGCTGTGTGTGTCTGGGGATGCGCTGTGTGTGTCTGGGGATGCGCTGTGTGTGTCTGGGGATGCGCTGTGTGTGTCTGGGGATGCGCTGTGTGTGTCTGGGGATGCGCTGTGTGTGTCTGGGGATGCGCTGTGTGTGTCTGGGGATGCGCTGTGTGTGTCTGGGGATGCGCTGTGTGCCTGGGGATGCGCTGTGTGCCTGGGGATGCGCTGTGTGCCTGGGGATGCGCTGTGTGCCTGGGGATGCGCTGTGTGCCTGGGGATGCGCTGTGTGCCTGGGGATGCGCTGTGTGCCTGGGGATGCGCTGTGTGTCTGGGGATGCGCTGTGTGTCTGGGGATGCGCTGTGTGTCTGGGGATGCGCTGTGTGTGTCTGAGGGTGCTGTGTGTGTCTGAGGGTGCTGTGTGTGTCTGGGTGCTGTGTGTGTGTCTGGGGTGCTGTGTGTGTGTCTGGGGGTGCTGTGTGTGTGTCTGGGGGTGCTGTGTGTGTGTCTGGGGGTGCTGTGTGTGTGTGAGTGTATTTTTTTTATTTAAATGTAAAAATATTTTTTTATTAATACAATTTTTAAAAAAAAGTTATATGACCCCCCCTCCCTTCTTACCTTTATCCTGCTGGGAGGGTGGGGGGGTCCGTTCTGCCATGAGGAGGGCCGTGCTGTAATGGAGGGTGCTGCCTTCCCTGGTGGTCCAGTGGTGAGAGTGAACTCTAGCCCCTGCAGGCTAGAGTTCACTCTCGCGAGATCTGAGCGTTGCCGCGGTAACCGCGGCAACGCTCAGAATCCCGCGAGAGGATCCGGCGGAGCTGCTGGCTAGAGCTCCGCCGGTCGGTCCTCTCGCCTACCTCCCTCCCTCCCACACTCCCCAGGCGGCCGCATCTCAGTGCCTTTGGGCCGGTGGGGCCCATGGAGACAAACAGCAGGGCCGGCGCTCGGGTAGCGCTGGCCCTGCAGGAGCCGGCCGGGGAGATCCTGTGATCTCCCCTGCCGGCCTCGGCCCCACGGCCATCGCGGCCCACCGGGCATTTGCCCGGTGTGCCCGATGGCCAGTCCGGGCCTGCATTCAGCTGAAACGAAGTGTGACTTATCATTCATATACATTTAACATTAAAAGGACACTCGAAGCACAATAAACTATTTTGGTGTACAGAACACGCCCCTGCAGCTCAATTCTTCGCTAATTAGGCGTTAAAGGATTAACAAGTCACTTTGTTTATGTAGCCCTGGACACACACAGTTGTGACTTACACCGCCTCTCTACACATACTCTACACAAATCCTGAAGAAGAGCCTACATTGTTTTTCCTTGCCTTTTGTTTAATTTAGAATGTCTCAGAATGTTAATTGTCTGCTTGACTAGCTTACAACATTTCTTGGGTGTGATTAAAACTCAATTAACAGAGATGGAGATAACAATTTCTATGCTGTAAAATTTGAACCTCTTTTTCCTGGAGGCTGCTGTGAGTCACATCTGTGGAGGTGTGGCTTGGGCTCCATAAACCAACTGTTTTAACTCCTAAATGGCAGAGAATTGACCATTAACACTGCAGGTGCTTCACTTAGCTAAGAAAGTGCACCAGTTTCTGGAAGAATTCAAACATACTTAAGCAGCCTGGCTCAATCCCCCCTTGTCTCCCACAAGTACAATGAAGAGATTCAAATCTAAACAGAAATATAGTATGTTTTTAAAGCTAATTATAAAGGAGATGACCAATCACCTTGAACAATATAGGGCTTTCTTTGTGAATTAATAGATTAAGACATCAATGGGTTGTACGCACAGTACACAGTCTCTATTATGGAAAACCTAGCATAGAATTGATATAGAGATTCCAGAAGATTTTTAGTTACAAGGACTGTCTGTGAGAAGTATAGGCTTTTCAGGATTTTTGAAAAATATTGATTATTATAATTATTTTAATTACATAGAATCAGTGAGTACATTTGATATTTTTTGGGGGGGATATTTAAGTGCCTAAACTTAGTCAGGAATAAAAAAGAAAAGTCAGAATGGGTTAAAATTAAATTTGGCATGGTTTATAATGTTCCAAGTTGCTGCTGTTAAAAAACAAATCTTGCATAACTGGTTCTGTCAGAGGTGATATTATTAATTACATTTGTAATGATTCATTTGGCTGCAAATCCGAGAGAACGGAGAACGTGGCAGACTTCTGAGACGCTTCTTTTTGTTATCTTGGACTTAATTTCATATAAAAAAATAAATAAAAAAAATATAAACAAGAAAGGCACTCTCTGAGCACCATAACCACTACAGCTCTGCTTTATGTCAAACAGCTCAAAAGTAGTTTGACAGAAGCTAAAGGGCCTGCACTCAAAGACTCCTTACATCATAACTGCTACTGATATGTTGTACTGGTTACGGTGCTCAAAGTATCTCTTAAAGAAAGAAAAAAAACTGGGAAAACTGTAACGTCTGTTTAAAAACCTAAAAATGCATTAGGGAGATGATGCATACACAGATAAATAACAGATTAATTGGAACCTCCCTGATCTGTTTGAAATTTACAATTTATGCAGAGAACGTGGTTGAAATTATTCAGCCAGTCCTGGTTCTCTCTTTTATTTGATGGTGTGGTGAGCTCAGCTTTTTTTTTATATATAATTATATATGTTCATTATATATATATATATAACAAAAAAAACATTCAAAATTCAGTTACGAGTAACCAGAGAGGTAACACTTTTTGGAGTACTGACAAAAGATCATACAAGAGGTTTCACAAAATTGACATGCAGTAGCACAAACGTCAATGTTCCCATGAAAGTCAACTCTTACTCTTGAAAATAAATAAACTATTTTATGTCTTTATGATTAATTGGTTCAAAGTTTGATTTCCCATACATACTTCTACCATGTATTTAGCAAATATTTTGAGTGAGGTCTGAAGCATAGAATTAAATAGAGAAATCCATATATCTATCCTCGAACTGGCCATCTCCAGCATGGATTCTTGTAAATAAAGTGTCAAAAAAAATTAATTTCACAAATTGGTTGATTTGCCAGGTTGAGTGTGTGTCAGGAATTAGGAAGTCCTGACACTCTGAGTGTAACCTAGTATAAGTATGAGGAAAGGTATACCGGACCTTAGAGTGGCCAGGTTTAAGGTAAAGCTGACAGAGAATGGTCAGGGACAAGACCAGAAATAAAGACTAGCGAGGAACAACAGCCAAGAGTACAGATAGGAGAATAGTCAATAGTAGCCAAGACCAACACCAGAGAGACAATAGGAGATATACAACACGCTATTGGAAACCAAGACAGAACCACAACAGTGAATAGAAGTAAGTCCTAGCTAGCTATTTATAGGGTTGCTCTTTAATGAAGTAACCATGCCACCAAAAAGTGCAAAACGTCGATACTGATGTTGTGTGACATTGTTGACGGCATGATGGCACTCATGCACCAAGTCATAAAAGGGGGCTGAGTAACAGCGGCTGACATTTAATACGCTAATGAAGCAAGAAGAGCCATAAGAGGATCCACAGTACGTCTGCAGACCTCCTTGAGGCTGTGCTCCAGGGACCAGAATACAAGGTACACTGATAGTCTGGGATGGATCCAATCATTATCTACAGTCGTTAACGTGGCGAGGGAGAAAAGGAAAGTAAATGCTAGAATTTATTCAGCAGAGATTGACGGCCACCCAAACATTGAGAGCAGGTCACTATAGTATTAGGAATACATGTTTATTTCTCATTTTCGCCATTGTTAATCTTTTAAGGAATTATATAAAACTACACGAGGGAACTACAACTCGCTATAAGCTTATCACGATGGACTATTTTATTTTCTATTTTTCATTACAGGATCCTTTTTTTTAACCAGCACTAGTAAAAAAAATAAAAATAAGAAAATAAAACCAAACAAAAAAGGAATAGCATTTTTCTAAGTATGTAATTATTTTAATCACATGTGCTCTACTCTCATATTATTTTATTACTTTTTGGTTTGATTAGTTAATCATACAAATCATACATATATTTATGAATACAGATTTTTATTATAATTTCATTTAAAAAGCTAAAATATACATTGATTTATTTATCTTACTGTATAAATCCCCAATTCCATAAACCACCAGGACATGTTTCCAATGCAATATACTCTACAGTTGACAACCTCTGTTACTGTTTTACTCTAAGTTGCTCATCTGTGTACCTTGGACATTAAATGTATTTTTAGCAGAACATGTGGCACTATTCAACCGTACACTATGTTACGTGAAAAGGAAGGGATACCAGCAACTACGGACACACACTATGCTAATTCTCTACAGTTTAACATTGTTAAACATTGAGTGCTTTAATGCATTTTGTATGACCAGCTTGCAATTTTTGCTCCTTATTCCAAATGATCCACACCGGAATGTTGGTGCTCTAAAACCTAATTCTAGAATGTTCACATTTCTAATGGACGTAAAATAACAAAATAAGATCTATTTGACTTAAAGGTTTACTCCGAGCACCGTGACCACTTCGGTGATTTGAAGTGGTCATTGTGTTTGGAGTCTGTATGTGCAGTTTTTCACACATGTAGAGATATTTCCTAACAGAGGTGTAACTTCAAGTCTAGCATTGTCATTAGAGCGTCATTAGTCAGCCTCTAACAAGAGTTCCAGGCTGGCTAATGTTAGTTCTGTTCATATTGGACATTTGTCTGAAGCAAGTATCGGCAACCAATAGTAGCACATCTTCCTTATACTGCCAAAGTTCTCAAAGTTCTCCACTCAGTCCGTACTCTGGGACATACCCCACCTCCGAACAAAGAGGATTAAATCTCCTGGAAAAACATGGCCTGGGCATGAGATTATGGGTAGGTTTTTGCCATTTATTTGGTTGGAATAGCCCTTTATCATCTTGAAGGTAGAAATGCTGTCATCCTGGCACTATGGAAGGAAATTTAAATGGCTGCCTGAATACGGTGTGTAAAATTTGAATATTCCGTATGTGACATCACAGGAAGTGGTGTTGGGAGAACATGCAGATTAGTTAATTAGTGCACACAAAATGGTGTTTTACTAGATTTGATTTGTTGTACAATAACATTGCAAAAATATTTATAATTTTCTTGCTACTTCATTAAAACACATAATTGCTTGTTACAAACACATCAGCACTTTACAAATGAATCCTAATTTGAACGTCGTCTCTGATTATTTCTATGGAGAACATTTATTATGGTAGCTGATTTGACACTAGAGATAACCAGAATCCTTAAATTCCATTATTTGCTGGTGTGCTAGCATTTGCAATTCCATCATTGTGAATACATTGTTTATTGCAACTATTGACTACCAAGTAAAGATAATGGAATGTAAAATGTATAAAAAATATAGCTTTGCTTCTACTTAAATTAATACAGACCCTCAAAGTCATTCTAGAGTTCAAAAATCCTCACACGCCTGAGCAGTAATAGATGAACAAACTGGCTACCCTTACTCATAAAAACTTACAGCACTTTTAAAATGGCTTTCATTTCTGTACTGGAACCAGGAGCGCCATCGGGGGGTGACAGCCAGTACTTTTTTAAGGGAAAAAGGGGGGTTGGAGGCACACCCGGAACATGTCTCTCAGCAATCGTGCTGCCGCAGAGACCAAACTGTATACAAAATACAGATTAAAGAACAGTGGACACAAAAACAATGGTTTACATTTTACCAAGGATATTTAAAACCACCTCAGGAAACAAATATGGGGATTAAGTTCCACCATATTGCCATATTATGTTAAGCCCACCACTACGCCACAGTACTCCAATATCGGTGGGTCCCACACTAACCAACATGGATTTTTCATTTGATATAAAGTAGATAGATATATGATATGCATTGTGAGTATATACATCAAGGCACTATCACTTTAATAGTTAAGTTTTGATAGAGCATTTATTTTGTTGTGTTTATCACGTTACTTTTGCATTATATGTTTTTACAATGCTCTTACAACAGATTAATTAATATATAATTATATCACTTGGGCCACTTAAAGGGACACTCCAGATCCCTACAGTACTCTAGCTTGCTGAAATGCGTTATGAGTTAAGTGTGTGTCATAGTTTTGTCATTTTATATAATATTAAATATGTTAATTTACCTCCATAAAATTCCTCAGTGCATTATGAAATTCAACAGTGTTACATTGGCTCAAGGTAAATATAATTGGCACCAACTGCAAGGTGGCAAATCCTCTGTAACTGAAACAACTTGCTAGTGAGTTCCAGTCAAAAAGTAATCATTTTACTTTAATAACATAAATGTATGTTCTACAGAGAATTGCTAACTTGAGGCAAATTGCTTTACCTACGACACATGGGAAAGTTTCACTTTGAGTATATCAGGCTTTTTTACAGAATAGAACTGTGATCACCAAGGTGTAAACATTAAGAGATAAAGCCCACCTTTCATTTACAAGTCTTTGTTTGAGTCAGTGTTGCATTCATTTTGCACTGAAAGATTTGTTTAATTTTCTATCCATATTCCTTCAGCTTTATGACTTTGCACTTGACGTAAAAATATGGCAGACTGCCACCTCTAAGAACCGTGCACAAGAGTACGACTGCTTTATCTCAATTTTAACGAGGGGCACATTTATAAAAATGTATATAGGAGATAAGCCGCAAACTATGCCAGTGGGTACGCAACGGGTACACGGTTTTAAGATTCTCTCGGGTCTTCATGCAGATAGAATTTTAACGTTCTGCAATTTTTTGTCTTGAATGCTAAAAACTATATTACATTTCCCTCACGTTCAGCAATAGCAACAAGAAAAACAAATCACAAACAGAATGCTCCTAATTTGAACAGAAGATTGTATTTTAATATATATCTAACATTTATATTTATTTTACTTAAATCCTTCAATATTCAGAAGTCCCAATATTCCATAGACCTATAGTTTTTCTTTTAAGTTTAAATCTCATATATATATATATATATATAAATATTTATACACAGACACAGATATACACACACACACATATACATACATACACACACACACACAAAGAGAGACATATATATACATACGTACACACACACACACACACACACACACACACATACACACACCCCGACACACCTGTTTTCAGTTAACTTATTCTATTTAAACTTGATATTATACATTTGTCATTCAACCATGTCATTTCTCTTTTCACTATAGTATCAGGTCACACAAGGTTCTCTCTTTTCTCTTTCCAACTTTGTTTTAACTTTTGGAAGCTACATCAATAATGTGCTACTTGCTTTCCAGATCTGCAGTTTACTTATCACTTCCCTTCCAAAGACTCATTTACATATCTCAAAGTCAAATGTTCTCCAAGCTGAAACCCTCTGTGTCTTGCACTAAAATAAAACAACCATTTAACAAAATGTGCTCATCTTTGCTTGTCACAATGGGGAGTTCAACGGTTCCTTACAATAAATGGATTTCTTCTTCCATGAATTCTAAAACATCTTCTGCTCTGGTGCTCATGTTGGTATAAAAGAGGTGTTTGAATATGCTAACTATCACTAGACTATAAGAGCTTATAAAATTGGTTGTGTGTGTACATAGTCCCATAGACAATATAACAAGTGTCTGCCATCATTAACCTCTGCTGGTATAATTCTGCTCAGTGCCGGACCCTGGGTCTGAAGCTGAAAGTTTTGATTGGCCTAATTACATCAGCATTTTAAAGGAAACACTATAGGCACCATCACCACTTAAAAATGCTGCAGTGATTATGGTGCCCCCCCCCCCCCATTGTAAGTAAACGGTTTGCCTTCTTATTAAGCTAAGCCCTGCAGAACATCTCCAGCCTGGCACTCAGTGAGTGCCCAAAATGCAAATGGGATAGGAGTGGGGAGAGTGGCAGCAAGCAAACATTTTTGCACCCCTCAATGGTGTGGAAGTGCTGGGAGTGGAATTCTGATATCAACCTATCAAGTTAGTTCAATCAGGAGGAGAGGGAGGAGGTGGCCACACGATTGACAGGTTAGCCAGTATAATTGGCACCAACTGCAAGGCATGGGCCTGGAGAGGGCACTCCACACACCCCTTATGTAAAACCAGACCTGATTCTGCTGACCCGCTGAATTTGCCAGCCTTTAAAGGGACACTGTAGGCACCCAGATCACATTAGCTTATTGAAGTGGTCTGGGTGCTGTGACCCTTTTGCACTTAGTGCTGCAATGTAAAACATTGCAGTTCCAGAAAACTGCACTGTTTACATTGCAGCTCTAAGTCTGCCCCAAGTGGCTGTCTACCAGGCAGCCAATGGGGGCGCTTCCGGAATACAAACTGACTTTTGGTCTGTTATCGGACGCTGGACGTCCTCACGGAACACCAGGGTCAGATTTTCCTCACAGGAAAGCATTGAATAATGCTTTCCTAAGAGGAGGTCTAATGCACGAGCGCATTAGGTCTCCCCTGCCGGCTAAAGTCAGCGGGGGAGGAGCGTGGGCGGAACCTGATCCAGCGCCGAGGGACATCGGCACTGGATTCAGGTAAGTGACTTAAAAGGTTTTAACCCCTTCAGCCCCACTGGAGTGGGGGGGGGGGGGGGGAGGAGGGGACCTATGAACCCTATAGTGCCAGGAAAACAGCTCTGTTTTACTGGTGTTAGGGTATTTATATCGGCAGACATTTTGCGCTGATAGAAATTAATATATTGCCTATATCATAATTAGTATATTGCCTAAATCATTCTGAACAGAGCAGATTCCATTTTGTTATCTTCAGCTAACAAAAGACACAAGATTTCTATCCCTTCTGTAAAACTAACCACTTTGCCAGAGCTAAAGGAATGCTTAGTATATACAAACCTGTTGATAAGAAATGAGAACAGGGGATGGACAGACTGTCTAGATGCTAATGGAATATAATTAATTCTAAACCCAGACATTTGTGACAGAGAAGATTAAATAATTTAATTTTACTTTCGATATTGTATAACGTCCCATTGTAAGTTTAGGGGTCATATTTAGTTATAACTGTCATATTAGAAATTATAGCAGAATTGCCAGAGACATAGTCTGAAGAAATCCCAAAGAAACTCTTTCAACTGACAGAAAACTTAAATTATAAATAACCATAAAGATAAGCTAAATGACGTCAAAATAGCCACCAGGAAAAGTTAACTCTTTCCTGGATAGGTATGTTTAGTGGGACGAGACTGCCCTCTATAGACCAAATACTTAAATTGCTATCTGGAAGGTAACCACACCTCCAGTTTTCTATTGGTCTATCACCTAGTGAATTTTTCCCTTTAAAAGTTAAGACAAGGGGAAGAGAGGAGACAAGGGGATGCAAAGAAAGCAAAGAAGCAAAGAGGTGAGCAGTCGGGGGCAATGCAGAGAAATCCATGACAGATATCCACTCCAGGGCACTCAGAATTTCTTACACACCAATCACACATCCATTCAGTTCCTGAGACTACCTACTAATCTGATGAAAATATCTACTCAACTGGTAATTATACTGGTTTCATTTAATTAATCTAAATTAAATAAAACATTTCTATAGCATGATATATGACTGGATAAATCACAATCAGATTTCGATATTTAGAAATCTTAGTTACTAAAGAATATATAATTAAGCATTCTATTCTACAGATGGAAAGTAATAATTATATATATTAATGTGACATATCACATATTAGCATATCGTGATATTTATCCAGGTGTATTGATTTGCTCTAAAATAAGATAAAATTTCTGTTTAGGCAAGTTAAGATTCTGCTTATAGAATTTGATAGAATTCTCTTATTGGATGGTTCCAGGAAATGACTAATGAGCTGGTTTAAATGTTATTTTATTTAAAATTACATGAGAATAGGTCTTAATTACCTAGGAGGTCTAGCCAGCATTGAAAGGGTTATTCTAACGGTCAGCTAAAGTTTTTATGGCCTTATGCTGCAAGCTGTGTGTACATTTTACTTTTGTTTCTCTGTGAAGCCGTCATAAATTTTCTCTTGACAGCTAATGTTGTAGATTCTAAGCTGTGTTAAACCATTGGAATGTATTGCCATTTGTATTGCATACTCATGTATACTGAAAATTCATTGATTATTATCATGCATGTTACATATTATTATTATTTAAATTGTCACAATAAATTGTATCTATTTTTCTAACAAATTGTGATTTTATTTATATGGAATACATTTCACTTACACGATAACGATTGTTGGAATCTGAGAATTGAAATAGTGGGCAATTCTCAACTGTTTACTATTATTAGCCCATAAATATCCCCACACTGGCACTATAGGATCCCTTTAATAACCAGATGGCAGTACATAGTAACTCTTATCACTAAAGTCACCAACACTCAGAAATAATGTATACTGGAGGTATACTAGTACACATTAACCCAACTACAGAGTCATGTATTGTGCGAGCATGGAAAATCTGCCGTAACCTTACAGGACGGAAAATATTTCTAACAAAACATTTGACTGACTTTGAGTAATATTTTGACAATTTGGAATTAATTGTATCACTGACTGTCTACAAACCTTTTAATTCCACAGACTATTTCTGATCATGTCTTATATTTAAACTTCTGCTACGTCTATAATCCACCGATCCACCTTTCTATTTGATCATGTTTGGTCCCATACTAGTAATAACATATACCTTATACCATTCTATTCATTAGATTTTGTAAGGCATATCACGTGTTGCTTTGCACTGCATTCAAAACCAATACACCATTGAAGCACGCTTTTTCATATGCGACCATCCCCCGGCTATTTGACTTAATGTTATTTAGTCACATCTCTACTATAATATATAGATAAAAGGGAACTGTGGCGGAACCAGCCCCGCCACTTGTGCCTGGAGAGGACTGCTTGCCAGCCTCTTGCCATGTGATTGGTCCCTGGGAGGTTTGGCCCTTGAAATAACAGATTTGGGCATATTGTATTTTATTATGCTGCTGCTGGCCCTTTGAGAACCATCTGGGGACATACTGGAGTTACTGGGTGGCCACCATTTCATGTATCACAGGCACATGGTGAGAACAATGGATGAAGCACATGGTGATAACAATGGATGGCGGCCATTTTAAGTCACAGACACGGTTTGGACTTTTCTAGACAGTGCCATCTCGACATTATTTGGTGCACAAAGACATTGTGCAGTAGTTTTAAACTATACAACAGGGGACACATTATACAGTAATTATTTTTCATATAGCCTGTATATGTTTTGCGGAATCTGCATTAAACCGTATCTTCCAAACTACTGAACGGATCTGGGTGAATTTTTGGATATGTGGTTCACCCAGATCCCCCGGTTCCCCCGAGGATATACTTTTTATGGGGTTATTGCATGTTTTGGGGTCCCTGTGATATGTTTTATAAAACTGTATTTCTCTGCCTGTAATAATTATATTACCAATTGTGTTCAGTAATCATATCACAGGAAAGGGGAGGATTTTGTGTGGGAGTGTCTGTGTGTATTGTACGGATTGATTGGTTGCATTTCAAAACCCTGTGGGCAGTTCTGTGTTTGTGGATTGTGAATAAAAGAGGCTGTATATGCCAGTACAGTCAGTTCTGCTTGACCTCAAAACGAAGTGTCGTTCTATTATTGGGGGAATTGGATTGTATGCGGATTACCAGGAGTGTAAGCTGATTATATGCTTTTCCTGTTTAGCTGTCTACAGCATTCAAATGCTTGAGAGCGTTCATATGCTTCTCCGGTTCGGTGGTTGTGGTGTCTGCTGCAGTGCTTGGAGTCTTCAGGAAGCACCCATCAACGAAGGTACCCAGTCGGGGTGCCCGTCGATCCGTTACAGGATCAATCACTCTGCTAGAAATTACACCATTGAATATAACACTGATAACCTCCTATAATTTTTTTTTTTTCCTGGGAGGTTTTGGTCTTTTAAATTTATATTAAAGGACCATCTCAATGAGGAGATCTGGGTGCAGTGTTGCTGTAATTTTAACCCTGCACCATACAGCTCTGCTGTTTTGTAGAAACTGCAATGTTTCCATTGCAGGGCTAACACAACGCTAGTGGCAGTCTTCCTGACTGCTACTAAATGGAGTTGAGAATCGAGTGAAACTCAGTTTTTAATCAGATGTTGTGCCTAGAGTAGCATTTGATTGGTGCAGTGCGGAAATTTGCTACACATGGGCACTAGCCTCCTAATGCTTCCCTGTGTGAACACACTGGATTGGCTGAGATCATCAAGACTGATGATCTCAGCCAAGGAGGTGGGACTGGCAGTAAAGAGAGCCACACAGTGTGGACTGAAAGGTGAGTAAAATGTGGGGACAATGACATCTAAACAGTGAGTCAGAGACACTATGGAAAACATGTTAGTATTCCTATTGCTATAGTGTTCCTTTAAAGGATGTTTTAAATGACAGTTAACTCCAGGCTAAGCCGGGACACACATTGCAGTGAAGTCAGAGAAACAGAAACATGATTTAATTTCTTCTATTCTCTGTATACGTTCTATATGCTGACTGCCAGATACAACGGACAGAGCCTATAACAATGACTGACAGGGAGCCAAGATGGTGGCGCCAAAACGTTGCAGGACAAAAACCTGTTTTCGAAATAACGCAAAGAAGCTGCAGAATAAAGAATTGTGCCAACTTGCAGGATAAAGAAGAACATTTCATTTAATATTCATAACTTACAAATATATATTTGCTGCATATTGCACATTATATATATATATACACACACACACACATTTCTTAAAAATCGGGGATAAGTAAATATTAAATATTCTGGGAAGTGACAGTGAGTGCCCCTTTAAAAAGTTAACTAGAATTTTAAATTGACTAGATATTTTTTACTTCTGTTATTTTACCCATTAACCAATATTCTCTGCCACTAGTCAAAATAGTCAGATTGCTTATTCCACAACTGTATCCTATTTAGGGTTCCCTCGGCCTGGAGTAATAACTGCCATTTGGCACCTGTTTACAAAAGAGCATATGATATCAATCAGACTGCGCAGGACTTCGTAGTTTACAATGAGGTCAGCAAACAGGCTTTGATTAGAAACACTCTTTTTGGGTAATGTGCATTTTTTAATATTATTATGAACAATCTCATAACAGAAGGTCAGATATGTTTGAAATTAGATTACTTTAAAAGCACTATTCCTTAATTAAAATTATAAAAAATAAAATAAAAAAAGATCTCATACCGACTTGACTGCTTCATTTTTTTTTTTTTTTTTATGACCTACTAGAATCGCCACTAGATCTTACAACTAAATACAACAATCAGAATTACAACAATACAACAATTAGAATTAAAACTAAAAGGGATCAGCATCCCTTATGGGGATGGATATGCCTCAGTTCTATATGTGGACCCCGAAGGAGCACAGACCGAACATAACAGTGACTTGTCCAGCGATCTCTAACTCGCTGAAAATATGGGACACGGCTGCACCTAAGTATGGCTTGGCGTCCTCCCCCTCACCGATGACCCCTCTATTGAGGAACAAAGCATTCTTACCAGGGATGTCGGCCCGGGAGTTTAGAGGCATGGAAAGGGCGGGACTGCAAAGGTTATTTCAGCTATACGAGGGGGGCTCGATCGTGACTTTTGACAATCTGCAAAATAAAACACCTCTGCGACCCTTTGACTATTTCAGGTACCTTCAGATCAGGGATTATGCCCGTAACATCCAGGTTAAACAAGCCGCAGAGGCACAGATGACGTTCTTTGAGAGAATGTGCGCAAAAGAACGATTCCCAGGAAAAATGATTTCACTTATCTACTTACATTTATGCCACAACACTTCAGAATGGGGAGGACTAACATACATAGCCCAATGGGAAGCGGAATTAGGAGAGACATTAGAGGGAGTGGAGTGGCAGGAGATGTGGGAGGCGGCCGCGCAGGCTTCTATGTGTGTCTCCCTGCAGGAACAGTCCTATAAGACGCTATTTAGGTGGTATACCACACCGGTAAAGTTGAGCCGTATGAATCAAATTACTACAGACCTATGCTGGCGAGGATGTGGTCTCAAGGGCACATATGTCCACATGTGGTGGGAATGCCCAATAGCACAAGTGTTTTGGCGACAAATTGCGCAATTGCTACGAGACATATTTGAGAGGGAGGTTAAACTAGACCCATGGGTGTTCCTGTTAGCCAGACCTATAGATAACTGGACCAAAGCGCAACTAACCCTATTGAATAAGGTGACTCTGGCAGCTAGGAGAGCTCTGGCACAGGGATGGTTGAAACAGGAGGCCCCAGGGATTGATATGGTGATCAGGAAAATTAAAGATAATTACCTCATGGATGACCTCACAGCTCGAGTTAGGGGTACGACGAAAAAGTTTGAAAAAATTTGGGGCCCTTGGGAGGCCAGCGCAGCCAATACGTGAGTTTAGCTCACACGACATGGGATGGCCGGACCCTCCTGACGTCACCCTCCTCCCCCCCCCCCTTTTTTTTTTTTTTTTTCTTTCCCCTAGTTTTTCCTTTTTTCACACTCTGATATCTACTTTCATCTCTCTGTTCCTTTCCTTCTCTCTTGTGAGATCTTCTTAATTATTTCACGAAAGCCAGGCAGACTGTAAATAACTAGTACCACGAAAGGATTGGGACATGGGCTTACTGGTGCAATTGGATAGAACTTTGTAAGAGTTTGACAAAAAATATAAAACAGCAAACGAGTTGTTAGATTATCATGGAAACACAGGATGGAAAATAGGGCATGTCCTAAACATATTTAACATGCGAACATACTAGTATGACATATATGGTGCTGTTTGACCTGCCTTATTGGTTTCTGTTTTTGTCTTATTACTGCCTTTGCTTATCTCTCATCTATGTTATAAGTTTAAAAATTTAAAAAAAAAAAAACTGGGAAGGACTGGTTAAAAGCTGATAGCCGCATTCCAGGATACGTTGGTGAAGTGAAGGTTTACTAAGAGGGATAGTTTAAGGTCATTCCAAATACGATGTGAACCATGCATATATAATGTAACAATATCCGGTATCGGCTCGTTTTGATATGCAATTATTGTAATGTTCTTCCTTTTTTTTTTTTTTTTTTTTGTCAATCTGATTTTTATTAAAGGCATATAGTATGGGTTACAGAAGAGAAATCGGAGGAAACGTTTAAGTGATATACAGTAAAGGGTCGGTATAACAATATGCATAGTTAGAATACATTTCCAGATTTTCAATGCCACATTTTTTTTTTTTTGTGTAGCGTAGTGAGACTCCAGTTTGAAAATAGTTACAAGTAATAGCAATGCCTATCCCAAGAGAGAATGAGAAGTTAACATTGGGTTATGCAGGATCAAAGCATATAGCTATTGAGTAGTAAATGAGGTCCTGTGAGTTAGAATAGTAGTATGAAGACCCATAGGCTAATCATCTTATAGGGCAAGACAGTTATACGTCAGAAAAATCAAGGCTTATGCTTTACAAATATGAGAAGGCAGTAGCTTATTATCAAATGCTTGTCTAAAAATGCTTGTTCGGTTAATAAAGATCACTTTATACGAGTATCTGGTCTAATGCTCTCTGTGCTGCCACCAAGTAGGGGCTGTATATACCAGGCAGCCGGGGACTGGGTAGAATTAAAACGATGAGGTTACATGTAAGTTAAGGACCTGTAAGTATATGTGAACACATTAGTCTAGCTAGCAACTGCGACCTGTCTACCTAGGTTATATCATATCATGCAGTATGTAGGGAGACATGAGTTGAATTAAGCTTCTGTGTAGCATCCCCTACATTACCAGTGCACTTTCTGGCTAACCAGTGCGTGGGCCGAATAGAGTCCTTGCTGTGAAGGGTAAAGGTAGAAGGTATCGTTAGTCTATAAGGCAGTCCCCCTTCAACCCATGCCGGTTCCTGGTATGCCGGGTTTCTGTGCCCGCTTGCGGGTCTGCTTGCTGTGCGTGTCTGTCGCTGGTAAGCTGTGCCTCGCTGTAAAAAAGGTGTAAGCGGGAGTGACTCCCTAGTCCTGAGTCCGTGTGCAGGTTTGCGGCCTCGTGTTTCAGGTTTGGTAGTCGCTGGAGTCTGTGCTTTAGAGGCAAGCAGAGAGGCGGGTCTGGTGTGATGCAAGTATAGGTGGGTGGTCGCCGGTATTCCGGGGCAAAGACAGGTAAAGTGATAGGCATGGTCGGTGCCTCGGTTTCTCTGGCGGTTGCTGTGGGCGGGTGGTACAACGCCATATTGCCTGCAGTGTCTCCTCTGCGCCTGAGGGCCGCTTGTCTTCGGCCTGAGGCCTGTATGGGCGCTCGCGCCCTTCGCCATTGGACCCGTCATCAAGTCCGTGGGCCCAGGGTTCCGCCGGATCCTATGTTTCCCCCTGGGTGTATGGCAGGCTGTGTGGGGGGGTGATTCCTCCCTGTGAGCGCCCGGCTCAGAAGAAGGGTGAGCAGGCCACTCGGCAGAGGTATCCACCGGTGTGGCAACTGGTGTGCAGCAGATGCCCGGTGCTTCTCCGGTTGAGTGGGTCGTTGCCTGGTATAACCCCGGGTAAGTGATGGCTATCGGCAGACCTGCGTTCGAGGTTGCATGTTCCGTGCTCTTGGTCTCCGCCATCTTGCGCGTGGGACTCAGGCCACATGTCGGTGATGTCTCGGAGAGCTGCTTGGTCTGGCTGGTCTGGCTTGGTTTAGCTTAGCTTGGCTTGGATCGGGATCACCCCCCCGGTCCAGTGGGGGGGGAACAGGACCGGGTCCGCCGGCCGTCGCCGTGTGTCGGGCTCCGTCGGGCGGGATAGTGTTGCGGCGGCCGTCCGCTTCACTCACCGCCAGCATAGGTTCCGCCAGTTACAGCAGGCCCCATCCTCCGAGGGACTAAAACTTCGGGAGCAAGCCTCTCCCCAGCTCAGGTAACCCGATCACCTCGAGGGTCACAGTAAGTTGCCAGGGATTCTGCCATAAGGTCTCGATTTTTAGGCTATTTGTGACCCTGTTCGCAGGAGCCGAGCTGTCCTGCGACCGCTCGGCTCGGCGGCCCGGCCCCGCCCCCCTGTAATGTTCTTCCTTGACATAAATAAAGAATTTATAAAAAAAAAAAAACTAAAAGGGATCAAGTACAAACAGATATATATTGATCTAGATGGAAAGGACAATACAGTGTAACACAGGGAGGGTGGGGGTGAACAAAACACTCCTCTAATATTGACTCACCACTTTCTTCTGGCTGACAACATTGTTTTGCATTTATCTCGTGTGCTTAGAATATATTTACTAGTATATATCCAAACCCTTACTGCTCGGCAGGAGCTTACACATCGTATCCTGTGCGTAGAAAATATTTATAAGCATACACCTAACTAACAAGTGTACTTTACGCTTAGAGCATAGTCAACAGCTCACATTTGACCTGCAGCGTTGTGTCTCCAGTGTGTAGAACATAAATACATGACCGCTTTCTCAAACCACATATATGCATGTACTATTGGTATGTGTGTAAGCCATGAAAATAAGACTTTTCCCTTCAGTAGTGCTGGAAAGCTTGGTGCCAGTTAGGCCTCGTAGACGGAGTATGTGGGATGTTAAGAAAAAGAGGCAGTGTTTCCTGCCTAGTAACACTTCCAGGTTCAGTCACTCAGACGGCCACTAGAGGTGCTTCCGCATTTTGCCGCGCAATAGCTTTCCTATGCTTTCCTAGGGAAAATTGTTGGATTGACTAAGATCATCCGAATTGCTGATCTCAGCAACGGAAGAGGGCCAGCCATGACGAGACCGGCACAGCGTGGGGGAAAGGTGTGTAAAATCACCTTTATACTGAGCTCGGAGGAGGGTTGGTCGTTGGTCACCTATGCAACCACTTCAGGACTATAGTGTCAGGAATGCATGCTTGTATTACTGACACTATAGTGTTCTTTTAACTCTGCTGACAGTATTAAACAAACCTTCAAAAGGTTGCTTTTTGAGCTAGTGGTTTAAAAAGACACATAACAACAACAATTTTATATTAACTTCGGTCTAAATTGTGTCGTTTTTTCCCTCTTCAATTTGCCCTTTTATACAAAACAGTACTATGCTTTGTTTTTAAGTGGAATTATTGGGGAGAATGTGGGGAGTGGGGGGGGGGGGGGGGAGGACATTGTTTAACTAAACCCTGGAATCAAGTAATGAAGGTTATGTATTTTGCAGGAAAAATGCATTACCAATATTACCCTTAAAGCATCCATTTAATGATATAAAACGATTTCAGATAAAAATGGATTATCCTGTGTAGAAAATATTTGTTTAATTTGTTTAGAGTATTTGCACTCATTGTACTAAGAAATCCCATTCAATCCAATGTTATATTATTAAGGCTAAAAAAGAAACAAACATTCTAAAAGAGAAATATAGTGAACCTAAAACCCAGATTACTGCCTTCTATTACAAAACTGCTACTAAAAAAAAAATAAAAACCATAAAAAGGGACAAAATGGCTAGGTAAGGCCAATTCATTGCATGGTATCAGAATTCAGAGTGGGCCGTGTAAGATCGATAAACTTAACATAACTCAAATAGGTTTCATGCAAATAGGTAGGAGGAAATTTAAGGTACCACCATTGCAGAATTTGCTCTCTATTAAGCTAGGCCCCCCATAAAACAAAACCACCAACTAAACGGACTTAATTCTGTAATGTAAAACATTGCAGTTTTAGAGAAATGGTCATGATTACATTGTGGGGTTAGGACATCAGGACATTCAGCATCAAGTAAAACCCCCTAGGAAAGCACCGAGGCAATGCTTTCCTATTTGAAGGCCAAATGTGTTAAAGTGTTCCTTTAATACAGTAATATACCAGTCAATGTCCATAACTACTCCCCCTTTAATGCTATGTCTCATTGTCCTACGTTGGCTCCGGTGGCCATTGTTCAGTTGCGAGCCTATGATATATTATTATAGTAAGATGCAATAAAAAGAGATTTTATTTATTTATTTATTATTGCCATTTATATAGCGCCAACAGATTCCGTAGCGCTTTACAATATTATGAGAGGGGGAATTTAACTATAAATAGGACAATTACAAATAAACTTACAGGAACGATAGGTTAAACGAGCTTACATTCTATAGGAGGTGGGGTGTAAAACACATTAGGACAGGAATTTACAATCAAATAAGGTGGGCTGCCCTTTAGGAGAGGGCAAGGGACAGGTATGTGAGGTAAGGGTTAGTCTTGGAGGCCATAAGCTTTCCTAAAGAGATGGGTTTTAAGGCACTTATTAAAAGATGCAAGACTAGGGGAGAGTCTGATGGCGGTAGGCAGGCTATTCCATAGGAAGGGAGCCGCCCGTGAGAAGTCCTGCAAGCGCGAGTTGGCCGTACGAGTGCGGACAACGGACAGGAGGTGGTCACGGGCAGAACGGAGAGACCGAGAAGGGACATACCTATGGATCTGTGAGGAGATATAAGAGGGGCTAGAGTTGTTCAGTGCTTTATAGGTGTGAGTTAGTACCTTGAATTGACTCCTATAGCATACAGGAAGCCAATGTAAGGACTGACAGAGGGGTGAGGTGTGAGAGAAACGACTAGAGAGGAAAATCAATCTAGCAGCAGCATTCATTACGGACTGTAAGGGTGCAGTACGGCTATTGGGAAGACCAATCAGGAGAGGGTTACAATAATCCATGCGGGAAATTACTAGAGCATGGACAAGCTCCTTGGTAGTATCTGGTGCAAGAAAGGGGCGGAGATGAGTGACAGTGGCAGAGCCTACCGAAAAGCCAATCCAAAAAAAGTCTTACACATTGTAACAAAGATGGAAAACTGAGAATTAGCCTCACAGTGGTCTTAGAAATGTTACAAATAAGTTGGAAAATCTGTACGGTTTGAAAGGAACCACCAAGACTAAATAATGACGCAGATCTGACACCTTCTAGAGCCATCACTTTTTTGCCACCTCATTCTATATTCTACATGCTATATTGAGGGGAGTTGTCTGGATATGAATGAATATGGTGTGTTGTTTCCTACCGATGTGGGGGACCAAAATGACACAGGGACCCATCTCCATGTCCTGACCCAGAGTTTAAAGGGAAACTCCAGTGCCAGAAAAACGATCCGTTTTTCTGGCACTGGAGGGTCCCTCTCCCTCCCACCCACCAATCCCCGGTTACTGAAGGGGTGAAAACCCCTTCAGTGACTTACCTGGGGCAGCGGCGATGGAGGTTACAGGATAGAGCAGCAGTTTAATGTTGAATGTATTTTTGAGACCTCACAAACACACATTATAATGATATAATACAGTTAATATTACAAATCCTGATGTGTGACCGTTCCACTTTAAGGGAATCATTTTTATTTTTAGACACTTGTGGTCCCGTGTTTTCTACAGAACTGTATCTATTTAGGAAATATCCCTACTTCCAAATATTGTTTATAGTAACAATATCCCTAGACACTTGGTAGGATTTTTAAGGACTCTTACGCCATTAAATCACAGAAAAAGTAACATTTCAACCCACAGAAGAGTTTTCTATTAATCTTTCCAGATATGACGAAACAAAGCGTTTTAAATTTGACTCACCACTTGCTATAACGAGCGCTACAGATTACACCCAAGGACAGCCGCATTTCAGGCTTATATGATGTCTTATTTAGAGATCTAAAATTATTGGCAATAACGGAAAAGTGTAATCACAAGTGTTGGGCCATCAATATTTTATCTTGTGCCAACAAATCTAAAGGTCTTTGAAAGCACGAATCAATATTCACCAGTGATAGAAGATAAATGTCCATAATACTGCAAACACTAGTAATGTAATAGGTTCAGAGGCCCCAGGAATCCTATTAACCCTATGACCTCCGCACATATGTAAACAGTATAGGGCAAATATATCTATAGTTATGATTTAAGGATCTATATTAAATATTTCAAACGGTTACATGCTGGCAGAGTTTCTAGTTTAAGATTCAATATTACTTTGAATCCTTCCCAGGCTGTACAAATATGAAGATTCAAACACTTACACTGTTATTCACTACAGTGAAAATTTAATTTTAAATTTAAGGTCACAATAGCCAAAACTGAAAGAATTCTCTAAGCCAACTTAAATTTACATTTGGTTAACTCTCACTTTGGTGCAGTGTTAATTTTGTGAACTAACAGTTGTAGTCAGCTAAAACTAGACTAAAACAATTCAGATGACTAAAATACGACAAAAACTAAAATTACTTTTTAGCCAAAAGACTATGACTGAAACTAAATTGAAATTTGCCATCAAAATTAGGGACACTCCAGGCACCACTTCAGCTAATTAAAGTAGTCTGGGTCAGTCTGGGTCAGTGGCGTCGTTGGGCAGGGGGGCAAAGGGGGCCATGGCCCCCCTACATCATGCTGTGCCCCCCTTGGGCCCCCCCAAATGCCAGCAACCTGCTGGCCATGTGTTTAGATTATATTCCCTCGGGCTGTAACAGTCTGTGACAGTCACAGCCCGAGGGAATGCAGGGCAGTGCAGCTCAGCTGGAGGCTGGGGGCTGTCTGGCCGGAGAGAGCACTGACAGGCTCCCCGGCACAGGCCCCGCCCCCAAACGAAGCCCCGCCTCCTGCACATAAGCCCCGCCCCCGCCGTTAAGCAGCAGCCCATGCTGCTGCTGCTGCAAAGGCCAGAAGATGTCTGACCCCCAGCAACAGGTAGGCTTGATGTGTGTGTGTGTGTGTGTGTGTGTGTGTGTATGTGTGTGTATGGACTCAGCAGTCTGTGTGTGAGTGTGTGTGTCTGGACTCAGCAGTCTGTGTGTGTGTGTGTGTGTGTGTGGACTCAGCAGTCTGTGTGTGTGTGTGTGTGTGTGTGGACTCAGCAGTCTGTGTGTGTGTGTGTGTGTATGGACTCAGCAGTCTGTGTGTGTGTGTGTGTGTGTGTGTGTGTGTGTGTGTATGGACTCAGCAGCCTGTGTGTGTGTATGGACTCAGCAGTCTGTGTGTGTGTGTGTGTGTGGACTCAGCAGTCTGTGTGTGTGTGTGTGTGTGTGGACTCAGCAGTCTGTGTGTGTGTGTGTGTGTGTGTGTATGGACTCAGCAGTCTGTGTGTGTGTGTGTGGACTCAGCAGTTTGTGTGTGTGTGTGTGTATGGACTCAGCAGTCTGTGTGTGTGTGTGTGTGTGTGTGTGTGTATGGACTCAGCAGTCTGTGTGTGTGTGTGTGTGTGTGGACTCAGCAGTTTGTGTGTGTGTGTGTGTGTGTGTGTGTGTGTGTATGGACTCAGCAGTCTGTGTGTGTGTGTGTGTGTGTGTGTGTGTGTGTATGGACTCAGCAGTCTGTGTGTGTGTGTGTGTGTGTGTGTGTGTGTGTGTATGGACTCAGCAGTCTGTGTGTGTGTGTGTGTGTGTATGGACTCAGCAGTCTGTGTGTGTGTGTGTGTGGACTCAGCAGTTTGTGTGTGTGTGTGGACTCAGCAGTCTGTGTGTGTGTGTGTGTGTATGGACTCAGCAGTCTGTGTGTGTGTGTGTGTGTGGACTCAGCAGTCTGTGTGTGTGTGGACTCAGCAGCCTGTGTGTATGGACTCAGCAGTCTGTGTGTGTGTGTGTGTGTGTGTGTGTGTGGACTCAGCAGTCTGTGTGTGTGTGTGTGTGTGTGTGGACTCAGCAGTTTGTGTGTGTGTATGGACTCAGCAGATTGTGTGTGTGTGTGTGTGTGTGTGTGTGTGTATGGACTCAGCAGTCTGTGTGTGTGTGTGTGTGTGTGTGTGTGTGTGTGTATGGACTCGGCAGTCTGTGTGTGTGTGTGTGTATGGACTCAGCAGTCTGTGTGTGTGGGTGTCTGTGTGTGTGTGTGGACTCAGCAGCCTGTGTGTGTGTGTATGGACACAGCAGTCTGTGTGTGTGTGTGGACTCAGCAGTCTGTGTGTGTGTGTGTGTATGGACTCGGCAGTCTGTGTGTGTGTGTGTGTATGGACTCGGCAGTCTGTGTGTGTGTGTGTGTGTGTGTGTGTATGGACTCAGCAGTCTCTGTGTGTGTGTGTGTGTGTGTGTGTGTATGGACTCAGCAGTCTGTGTGTGTGGGTGTGTGTGTGTATGGACTCAGCAGTCTGTGTGTGTGGGTGTGGGTGTGTGTGTGTATGGACTCAGCAGTCTGTGTGTGTATATGGACTCAGCAGTCTGTGTGTGTGTGTGTGTGTGTATGGACTCAGCAGTCTGTGTGTGTATGGACTCAGCAGTCTGTGTGTGTGTGTGTGTGTGTGTGTGGACTCAGCAGTCCCTGTGTGTGTGTGTGTGTGTGTGTGTGTGTATGGACTCAGCAGTCTGTATGTGTGTGTGTGTGTGTATGGACTCAGCAGTCTGTGTGTGTGTGTGTGTGTGTGTGTGGACTCAGCAGTTTGTGTGTGTGTGGACTCAGCAGCCTGTGTGTATGGACTCAGCAGCCTGTGTGTGTGTGTGTGTGTGGACTCAGCAGTCTGTGTGTGTGTGTGTGTGTGTGTGTGGACTCAGCAGTTTGTGTGTGTATGGACTCAGCAGTCTGTGTGTGTGTGGACTCAGCAGTTTGTGTGTGTGTGTGGACTCAGCAGTCTGTGTGTGTGTGTGTGGACTCAGCAGTTTGTGTGTGTGTATGGACTCAGCAGTCTGTGTGTGTGTGTGTGTGTGTGTATGGACTCAGCAGTCTGTGTGTGTGTGTGTGGACTCAGCAGTCTGTGTGTGTGTATGGACTCGGCAGTCTGTGTGTGTGTGTGTGTATGGACTCAGCAGTCTGTGTGTGTGTGTGTCTGTGTGTGTGTGTGTGGACTCAGCAGCCTGTGTGTGTGTATGGACACAGCAGTCTGTGTGTGTGTGTGGACTCAGCAGTCTGTGTGTGTATATGGACTCAGCAGTCTGTGTGTGTGTGTGTGTGTGTGTGTATGGACTCAGCAGTCTGTGTGTGTGTATGGACTCAGCAGTCTGTGTGTGTGTGTGTGTGTGTATGGACTCAGCAGTCTCTGTGTGTGTGTGTGTGTGTGTATGGACTCAGCAGTCTGTGTGTGTGTCTGTGTGTGTGTGTGTGTGTGTATATGTATGTATTCAGTGTACTGTGTGTATGTACTGAGCAGTCTATCAATAATTAAAATTTGTATTCCTGTGAGTTGTTGTGTATGAAGGGCCCCAGTGCACTGCTTTGCCTGGGGGCCCTTAACGCTGTTAAGATGGTACTGCTTGTGTGTGTCAGTGAGCTTCTATTTAGTGAGCATGTGTGTGTCAGTGAGCTTGTCTTTAGTGAGCTTGTGTGTGTCCCTGAACTTCTTTGTAGTGAGCCTTGTGTTTTTACAAGTGAGTTTGTCTGTAGTAAGCTTGTGTGTGAGTCAGAGAGTTTTGTCTGTCAGTAAGCATATTTGCGCATGTCAGTGAGCTTGTGTGCTTACTGTACAATATATACATATTGACTTGTAGAAATGGCATACATTTTTTTCCAGGGCTGCTTTGGATTCTCAGTTTGGCTCTGCCAGCGAGTGTGCTTTACAGCTGAATCATCTGTGTGAGCTGCCGCACACTTTAGCCCTGTTACACGCGTCTGGGAGCTGCTTTTGACAGGTACTAGTAGTCTAGAGATTGGGACATGGGGTATATGCTCAGCTATCTGTATAATACTATAGTGCTGTTCTCTGTATAATACAGATCTGTGTGTGTATAATATCCCGGGATAGTCAGTGTTCCTGTATAGTGCTGCTCTCTGTCTTGGGATATTATACACAAACAGACCTGTATTATACAGAGAGCAGCACTATACAGGGAGCACTGACTGTCCTGGGATATTATACACACAGCCATGTATTATACAGAGAGCAGCACTATACAGGGAGCACTGACTGTCCCAATGTATTATACACACAACCCTGTATTATACAGAGAGCACTGACTGTCCAGGGATATTATACACAGACAGTAATTGATAGCTGTGCTGCAAAATGACCTAGGAATTTTTTTTTCAAATGTTGGCAACAATGGCACTGTATCAAAGGAAATGTGTTTGTTTTTTTTAATAATCCCTGGTGGAAAATAATGAATCCTCCACCAGGGATTATAAAAAAAAAAAAAAAACCCAACACATTGTGTCGGGGACGGGGCTTAACATGCGGCAGGGGCGGGGTCATACTGTGGCGAGGGCGGGGTTGAATGTTTCCCCCTACTTTTGTCCCTGGCCCACCATGTGCCCCCCCCCCCCTAAAAATTAATCCTAGAGACGCCATTGGTCTGGGTGCTGTGACCCTTTTGCACTTGTTTACATTGAGGCTCTAAGTCTGCCCGTCTGTGGCTGTCTAACAGACAGCCACTAGAGGGCTTCAGGATTCCAAACGGTCTTTTGGTCCATTATCTGACGCTGGACGTCCTCACGGACCTCCAGCATCAGATTTTCCCCATATGAATGCATTGAATAATGTTTTCCTATGGGGAGGTCTAATATGCATGTGCTTTAGGTCTCCCCCGCTGGCTGATGGCGGGGGAGGAGCCTGGGCGGAGCCTGACCCAGCGCCGAGGGACATCGGCACTGTATTCAGGTAAGTGGCTGAATATGTTTTAACCTCTTCAGCACTGCGGGAGGGGGGCCCCAAGGGAGGGGGGCACTCCAAGAGTCTATAGTGCCAGTAAAACGGGTTTGTTTTCCTGGCACTATAGGATCCCTTTAACACTGCTTTAGTTAATAACCTGGATAGGCATTATATTAATAGAATATTATCTCACGTATTAAGTACAACTGCTAGAAGAGAAACATTAACAGTAAATCTATGTAGATGTTCTGATCTCATACAGAGAGAATGCTGTATCCATTATTATATATTTGAATTTTCAGTTCTTCTTCATTACTTTGTACACTAAAATTATCTACGAGAGCACTGCCATTTGAACTTTCAGCAAAGAGTCCTTGGAATATATCTTTATAAAAGGCTGAAAACAATGAATGAGCCAGTATCAGCTTATGCAGTGTTAATTTATAGAACATGCCATCTGGGAGTCTGACTAACTATGCTTACCATAATGTAAGTATTTGGCTCTCTTACATAAGATGATTAAATAACACAGCCTGATCGATTTACTAATGTGACAGCGTGCTGAGCAAACTCAGAAAAAAATAAATAAAAATCACCCCAATTTTTTTTAGATACAATAACAAATGCATAAAAATGCTACTCTGACAAGTTCAAGTGCTGTTCGTTATTATGTTTACACCTACCTATAACTGACATCGCCGAAACACATTTTTCATTTTGAATTGTTGCAGCCATAGAGAAAAGTTTCAGTTATTCTGAGCCTCTAGTATTATATACATTCTACTCTGCCTGTGTAAAGGCACATACTATACATGTGCATAGACATATAAACTGTAAATAGTGTCCACTGGCTTTATAAACACGCTCCCTATATAAAGGTCACCCACTAGCAGTATTTTTTATTTAATTTTGTTTTTAAATGGCTCTATGTGTGTTACAGAGCTTGCAATCTATGATCACATGTAGCTGTAGAAACTGCACACAACTTTCACCAACTTAACCCTTTGAGGGCCAGAGGTATGCCCAATAAAAAAACTCTGGCACCCAAAGTTCTAAAAAAATTAAAATAAACCTCTTGGTTCCCTGAAGAAGTGCCCTGTGAGATGTAGCCCAGTGGCAATGAGAAAGAGAGGAGAAAATTAACAACAATAGCTTCAGAATAAAATGTTTTATTTTTCCTCAGTGAAGTCATCAAAAGGGGCGGAAGTTATACAAGATCAAATTCACATTGACACATTAAAACTTTGCAAGGTAGTTTCTTTGCATATGTTGCACTTAAAATGTAAAAAGTAAATTACTTGATATTTGCCCTGGTTAGCTTTTACAGCTCCTGCTATGCTGCTAACATTTTTCATATGTATTTTTTATTTGCTATTTTTCCTTCTCTGAAGATTAAGCGCCACCATTTTAAAAAAAATAAAAAAGGAATGTAAAAATATAAAAGGGTAAAGGTTTTAAAGATAATTTTATTAGGAATGAGCCAAGAACAGGCATTAAACAATTAACAATAGTATACGTTTCCACACACAATCCCCGTTTGTTTGTGGTGGTGTTTTTTTATTAATTAAAACTAAACTTAATAAAACCAAAAACTAACTAAAAAGAAATGGAAAATAGAGCTATAAACAGTAAAGATAAGCAAAATATTGAGTGTGGGAGTTGGCATAGCCAGAAAATCCATAAGACGGCCTTGGGCGGCCACCTGAGGCCCAGGGATTATACAGAGGCCCAGGTGTCATGAAGATACTTGACCAAACTTGGCCCTATTGACATCAGAGTGTAAATGAGGCCTACGGCCTTGTGGAATCTTACAACTTCTCTGAGAGTGGGGTTAAAGCGACAGACACCCTCTGCAGGACTTTGAGACTGTGAATGTGAGAGTTCAAGTGGAGCTCTGCAATAGAGTAAGTGGGTCAGTACTCTGATGATTATTTTCATGACCTTAGTGTGCCAAATTTGGGTATTATTTGATCCAATGATAGGATAATATAACTCCAGGGTTTAGCCATTAGTAAACATATTGTTCTGTGGACTATAGTTAGTTGATGTTTGGAAATTGTCGGTGCAGTAATGTATCAATTCACAACATCCACATCTAAGGCTACATCAATATGGAAACATTCAGAAATTAATTATAAATGTTATTTCAGTACGGCCTAATATGTGGGCATTGCCACATGATTACCACAGTTGTGTGAGCAGGATTTCACAGTTTTTGTTATAAATATTTCTGCAATGAGGGTGCACACATCTAGATACACTTTCTATACATTTTCTTTGAGGGCCTAAGCTGTAATTTTGATAGAATTTAGCAAAATGTCTATCCATGTATATTCTGAAATGCTGGATCACGGGTCTGAACTGCAGCCGGGCAGCCAACTTCTGAGGGAAGCCTGGGAGCTGGGTTACGGTTGAATGATGAGGCGAGAAGGAGAGATGGGGTTTACCTTTCTTCCCTATACGACACCCTTTCAACTTTGGAATTCTAGAGGATTATTCTAGAATGCAACATTCAAAACCGTAGTATTGAAAGATACCAATCCATGTTCGCCAGAGACAAGGGTGTAGCACTTTAGTAGCTTACTTGATGTGTCACATTTGTATCAAATCGGTCTATTACTACATGGTAATTATGACTGTCCTGCAAGATGTGTCTTCTTTAATCTTCCATAATTGAATGGATATCATGGCCCAAATACATAACACACCTCATTGGATAAAAGGTGTTTACAATATGATTAGCGCTTTTGGCAAAACCAGATTCAATTAACAGAATAAGGGAGTTCAATTCTGGGATTTTTTTGCAATTCATCGATGCAAAAACACGAAGAAAATATATGGGTTAAAATTTACAAGGCAATAATAAACGGATAATAAAAGACAGACGATTGTGGAAGAATGCACACAATATCCAGTGGAAAGATAGAAGAACAAGTTAAGAAAACCATGAAATGAGCATCAGAGCTGAATTTAAGACCAGTCGGATAAGCTTCCAACGCCTGATTTAACAATAAAGATGGCTTAAAAGAAGGCTGTCACTTAATTATCTTTAGATCAAGCCCATGCTCCATAATACGCTATCAGTTACAAAGTAGCTTGGTGATTTAACCCCTCACATGCCTGGGATATGTACATAGTATTCACTCCTTTATCACTCCACTGCTTTAAAAGGGACACAATGGCTTGTGATATGCTGAATTCAAACAAACTGAAAGATCAAGATGGAGAATATATATATGTATATACACACACTATTTATATAAACATAGAATTTGATGGCAGATAAGAGCCATTCGGCCCATCTAGTCTGCTCAATTTCTAAATATTCTTATTAGTCTTTTATATCTAGGATAGCCTTATGCCTATTCCAGGCATGTCTAAACTCCTTCACTGTGTTAACCTCTACCACTTCAGTGCAAAGGCTATTCCATGCATCCACTACTCGCTCAGTAAAATAAATCTTCCTGATATTTTTAAACCTTTACCCCTCTAATTTAAGACTATGTCCCCTTGTTGTGGTAGTTTTTCTTCTTTTAAATATGATCTCCTCCTTTACTGTGTTGTTCCCTTTATGTATTTAAATGTTTCTATCATATCCCCCCGTCTCGTCTTTCCTCCAAGCTATACATGTTAAGATCCTTTAACCTTTCCTGGTAAGTTTTATCCTGCCATCCATGAACCAGTTTAGAAGCCCTTCTCTGAACTCTCTCTAAGGTATCAATATCCTTCTGAAGATACGGTCTCCAGTACTGTGTACAGTACTCCAAGTGAGGTCTCACCAGTGTTCTGTACAATGGCATGAGCACTTCCCTCTTTCTACTGCTAATACCTCTCCCTGTACAACCAAGCATTCTGCTAGCATTTCCTGCTGCTCTATTACATTGTCTGTCTACCTTTAAGTCATCAGAAATAATCACCCCTAAATCCCTTTCCTCAGATGTTGAGGTTAGGACTCTATCAAATATTGTGTACTCTGCCCTTGGGTTTTTACATCCAAGATGCATTATCTTGCACTTATCCACATTAAATGTCAGTTGCCACAGCTCTGACCATTTTTCTAGTTTACCTAAATAATTTGCCATTTGGCTTATCTCTCCTGGAACATCAACCCTTTTGCAAATGTTAGTATCATCACAATTGGCCATTGTGTGTGATATTGCACTGGGCTAACAGGAAGATTTTTAATGAGAGGCACGGAGCAACGTTTACAGGATCACACAGTAGGATCCAGTGACTCATTGAATCGGAAGATACCTTTTCCTAAACCAATCTTTTGCCATGATAAAAACTTCCCTTTTACTCAGATCTTTGAATGCAGTCTTTCTTTATGTTTTGTTTTTTCTTCCACCTTAATTGCAACATTACGACTTGAAGTACCAATGGATTCAAGCAGATCATTGATGCTATGGGAGTTCGAGTCACCTGATGAGGGCTCCATCATCACAGAGACGGCAATGACAATCACAAAAATGGCTTAGGCAGAGGACCAGTAGCAGCATTATCTTCAGTAAATTAAACAGTGCCTACAATCAAACCTCATTCTTGTCCAGCGCTATTGGGTTTGCAGTAGTAATGGCAGGCAACTGGAGGTACAGGAGGTCACGCGGGATTGGGAAACAATGTTTTTTAGAACTTTATCACCATCATATGTAGACTAAGCCAAGATGGGGACTCTAATTCCCATAATCCTGCCCTCAGCAATTCTGCTATGTATGCAAACCCAGGGATGTCCGACAAGTTTTTAAAAATCCTCTTGTTGCGATTTTGATCTTGCCTTTGTCTCGATTTAGATAATTTTTCAATTCTCTCGTGTGATCACTATATTAGTCTCCATGGTGATTTAACCAACGTACTAGAAGTAGATACTCTTTGTTATCCTCCTTCTCAGGAATATTAAAGAAACCTAACTTCAATGACATTTGAAGGTTTAAGACAATTATTATTAATCGTACCCACCACCATTTTCAAAGGGACAATCTTGCCATCATGAGTTCCTTCACTGGTGATCAGCTTCCAGGACACCAGTTGAAATTCTCATACAGTGTGATGCAAGCGTTTTATTAGAATCTCTTACACTGCCCAAAGCTCGGTCTATTGACAGCCCTGAGAGATAATTCGTTATTTCATTCAGACTAAAGTGAATAAATTTTAACAATTGGTTTTCTCATACAAAATCCCTGAGTACCCTGCCTCTTAAAATATAAAAAGGTATTATATATATATATATATATATATATATATATATATATATATTATATATCAGATATATATAAGAACTATAAGGTGAAAACTCGGCACAGAGATATATCCTGTTTTCCTCAGTTTGTACGCTTAGAACTCAATACTTCCCAGCATGCAACCGCCTGTTGCTTCTATATTATTTGCTTACATTTTAGATTCTTTTTATGGAATCTATGCAACTTGTTTAAACGTATAAAAAAAAAAAATATGAAGATTACAGTGTTTGTTAATCGTATTATTCTTGTTGAATGAAAGTGGTCACTCAATTATTTAAATTGGTAGTTAAAAAAAAGTAGTTTTCCTAATTCAGAATATGCTCTAAAATGATGAAGACCATTTTCGAGGTGTTGATATTTAATATCAAATGACTCAGATCAAGCTTGTATCTTTTTAGCCTCCTTTATGTTTTTAAATTTTCAGACCCACTGAATCGTAGGACCTGCATATTGAAAAGAGCTATGATGGTCTATTTAATTGTTGCATAACTCTCAAATCAAATTAAAGACCTTATAAACTACTCAGAAAACTAATCGGCTGTAATTCCCTCAACAAAAATAACCCTTGTCCAGTCTTGAGGCATGTAATATGGGGGACATTTAGCTAGGAAAAACAGTTGCCATGAGATAAACGTTCAGATACTTATTTTGGTTTCCATGGTGATTGTTCTTTATTTATCTCTCTTCCCCAGAATAGCTCCTATTTTTGCCTTGATAAATTTCCCCATACATTATTCACTCTGTTATTCTGAAACGCTACATGTCCTGAGAACGCTGCCCTTTTTGAGCCAGGGGCTAGTTACACCCCCAACTCTGTGACTTTGGCAACCCCAAAAACTCTGTTCCGGACTGACAAATGTAAGTTAAGTGCAAAAAATATGTCTGTCATCTGCGCAGGACACACTGGCAGCGGACATATTGATCTTCCCTGTTGCAGGTAGAGCCTGCAAGGGGAAGCGTTTCCCCTTGCTCATTGTGTCGAGCATTTCTCCCCATATCGTTGTTAGTGCCTTTTTTTTTTTTTTTTTAAATATTAAGGACCACTCTCCCTCTCTCTCTGGCTCACCAGTGCCTCTCTCCCCTTGCAGACTCAGAATGCGCGCATGAGAAGTCTTTGATTGGACCACGCATCGGCTTTGGTGACGTCAGAGGCTTGAGTTCCAAGCAGCTGAATTTCAGGTATGTCTTACCTTATTTATTTAACGGTTTATTGGGACGACGAAGGGGACCTTCAGTATGATGTCCAAGTGGACATTAGGACTGGAAAAAAGGAAATATATAAAAAGGGATGAGTATCACTTTAATCTTGAGTAGGAGTAAAAATTGGTGACTGTGACAGAATATCTATATAAAAAAAAATAAAAAAAAAAGAGAGAAAACATGGAATAAACTGAATAACTGGAATTATGGGAAGACTCAGATGTTTGTGCTTCCACAATGTCGGGTATATCAGTCATCCCTACAGTGATGCCAGTCAAAGACCTGCAAGTCTCAGGTCTTTCCTTAAAACAATAATAAAAGGGTATCTATAGATCTGGTTCCATTTTGGATAAGACAATGTACTATCAAACCGTGTTGTTTGTATGAAGATGGCATGTCTCATCTGCATGGCAGGTTCAGTATTCACCCATGTATTCAGCTCTTACATCAAAGAGCAGAAGAGAGTAGCAATGTTTAGTTTTTTGTTTATTAACTTAATTTCACATCATTAAAATACATGAGTACTACATTTATATTCAGAGTCAGATAAAGATTACCAAGAACCTTAAGCAGGGTGTCAGATTGGGGCCTCTGCCTAGAGCCCTGGGATCTATTTCTTTGAGAGTGTGTGTAGTAGCTGTATGAGGGGGCTGAGAGTATCTGTGTGTGCTGGTTGAAAGTTGTGTGTGTAGAGGAGTCCGAGTGTGGATGAGTGGTTTGAGTGTGTGCTGTGTGCCCCCACCAGCTTACATTCACTGGTGGTTATGAGGAAGGTGAGCTGGATCCATGGTGGTCCAGTGGGGAGCTCCATCTTCTGTACCAATATCTCGTACAGGCCACTTTAAGAGCGCCCTCACGGTTCCGGCACTCAGTCACTGACTTAGAGCATCGACTGTGGCATCTAGTCATCAAGAAGTACCTGGGGATCAGGAGAGTGCTCTTAAAAGGGTCTGTACCTGATATTACACCAAATCATTCCCTCAACAAAGTGGTGGAGCACAAGACCATGCAAGTATATCTTTTGATCTCCATGCTGGCTCAACAAGAGCTGGCTCGGAGCCTGAGCTCCAGGCCCAGATAGGGGCCCTCATTGGTCCTCTGTCTAAGCCTAGGCCTTGGTTGCCTAATGGTTAATCTAGTTCTGTTTTTACTTCAGGAAATTAGATTATATGTATTTTAAAAAAAATGACATTAGAAACCTCAAAACATTTTTTTTTTTTTAATGAATGTCAATAGCACTTGGTTGAAATTGGGTCCCCATGCTATATTAGTAAATACCAAATGGACAAACAGTTGCTGGATCAGCGCTTAATGGTCAACTAGAAGCTGGGGTAAATGAAGGGTAGGCCGCAACCTAGGAGTATGAGGTTCCCTCACAAACCATCAAAGAGAATATCTCTTTATCTCTATTATTAGTAAATACCAGTTGCTTCAAACCAGTCCTCATAACTGCTAATAATGTGCTTTTCTTTATCTTAACATCATGGTTTTTATTAGTGCAACAGAGACCTGCTTCACAATGAAAACAATTTAACCCCTTAAGGACACATGACATGTGTGACATGTCATGATTCCCTTTTATTCCAGAAGTTTGGTCCTTAAGGGGTTGAAGAAGGTTTTTTTAGAATACTTTTTATTTCCTCTTATTAAATTATCAGTTAAGAATGGGTCCCCAAGATAAATGTACAAATTAACAAAAGGGCCCAAAGTGCTTAATTTGTGTTTCTGTTAGAAAAAGTTAAGAACAATTGGTTGAAAAAATATCAATCACACTGCACAATGAAACCACGATCATGATTATTGCATAATTTTTTTTTTCCTACGAAAAAATAAAATAAGACTTATCGGAGAGTACATAGAAAAATCATAACTTCACCGCCCCGTAGAATCGAATAGGATAATTATAAAAGCAGCTAGTATCATCCACATACTATCCCAGGCTACGATCCAAGTACCGATCTCACCAAACAATGCCTCCATATGGGAGATTAACACTTAGTGCAGCAAGGAATATTATTTAGCACCCGAAGGCTTTTTAGCAGACACCTGAAGCCCGGTTCTCTGTAAAGGCATGTCATTCCTCTACCCTAGAGTGTTTGTGGCGGACTCCATCTGGCACAATGTAGTTTACCATCTGCCCCTGAACACCACATGCGATCTGCAAGTTCTAATGATAATTGAGAGTCACATAACGGCGTGACTAATAGCTGTGGCTGGAAGCAGGCATGGGTTGGAGCATTTGTGACTTAATGGAACAGTTTGTCTTTGAATTCTAAAACTGAACACATTGAGGGGGAGTGAGCTTATTATATGAAATACGTCTTGCAGCGAACGCACGTTACATGCTGATGGAGGAAAAATGGAAAGACACAAATGGAGAAATATTAAAAGCTTATTTTTCAGCTAATTTAACCTTAAACCTACCATGGTTGCATGGATGGGATTACGTAACGATTTCAGAATCTTATGATTTAGAGCTCGGACATCGAGCCTTGAATCAATAAATACTATTGGCCTCAGGCAGACCCAGGGTTAGATGGATATTAATCTGCTGTGTGCCAATGTGGGGAGTTGGTGATTGCCATGGTAGCAAATGCCAGGCATATGTGACTAATGAGGAGTAAAAATATATACATTTTTTTTTAATACTGCATTATTTTCTGTACCACTTGTTGAAACAGCAGGTTCACTTATCAACAGGGTCAGTTCACCCACTCAACCTTCCAAAATCAATCAATGAATACTTTCAAGGTGGGCAATAATAAAATCAATACCCGAGTGTGCACTTGGGAACTTGCCAGATTTTGACATTATCGATTAGAAATACATTTTTTCTCTTAATATAAGATCATTATCAACAATTCCGATTATTCCACAATCCTTCTGCATCCAGTAGGTCTATATATTTTAGGGTTATTAGATATCTGTGTTATTATACCGGATACAATACACAGACATTCTAAAAACCATCTTCACTCTATCTTTAGCTATACATGGACTACAATCATAGCCAGAAGCATCCAAATACATGGCTGGTGCTACCTCAGTACTTGGCTACTAGCCACACATTACCACATTAACAGGAGAACCTCCACACTGTATAAAACAAGCTAGGAAGACACGTGACTAACAAAAAATGTTAGCAAAAATTGAACTAAAATAAGATCATCTGCCAATTCATTCATGGAAATAGAATGGCAATAATAAATAAATAAATAAGTAGTAGTTATTGTCTCATGAGTCATATAAGGTAGAATAAAGATGAGCACATAGGTTCACCCATTGCCGACACTGAGATCACCTTGTTCATAGCTGCAACATATATTAAACGTAGAAATAAACACAGTTATAAAATTCATCATCATCGCCTCCACCATAATGACATAGAACTCCCGGTCACAAGCAAATGAAAAAATAGAACCTATAGGTTCCAAATAACTCACTATGTCTCTATACCAATGGAGGAATTCTAAATGTCTGTGGCAAAATGTTCCTTTCCTGTACATTTTCATGCTGTTAATAAGGAACAGTGGGTTATTTTGTGCAACCCAGTCATGGTTTTACATGACATCACATCACAATGGTACCATCTCAGACAAGAGACGTGCTTTATATCTCCCAACACTGGGTGGGACAAATAGTATTAAAAGGACAGTTTAGGCACCATAAAAACTTCATCTAAATTAAGCTGTTATGGTGCCAGATGGCTCTTACCTTAAGGGTTTTAACTGTTCTCGAATAGTTTAACCCCTAAGTGAGTCCCAACAATGATCGGCATCTGGCTTCTGAAATCTCAGTCTCAGGAAGCACGGAGTGCCGCTGGACAGGGGCCTCATGGCCCCATAACAACTTCATTTAAGTGATGTTGTTATGGTGGCCAGAGTCCCCCTTTAAGACCACTTGAGATACACAAAAGGGATGAGGGCAGGCTACCCAAAAAGAGGGACGTATCACCCTGGATTGACTGACTGATTGAAGGTAGCATGTGTATATGCATGTATACACACCTAGAGTTGTATTGAAGATTTATGGGATACAAGATGTATCTATCAGTTTATACTGATCTCGTGCCTCGCTCATCATCTGTACCCACCCCAGTACCTAAAACTGTACTTACCGTACTATACTCTATGCCGCGCTATCACTTCCCTGCTGCTCCCCAGTGCTGGCAGAGGATTAGGGAATCACAGTGCACCAACAGTTATCAGTTTCCATGGTAACACATTCTCATCGTTGAACACCTTCGACACAGCATAGGGGTAAATACTTTAATATTCCAGTGATGTCATGGAACTTTTTTTTTTTATTTGCATATTGTAGTAAAAGGATACATTTCCTTTCAAACCAAAAAAAAATACATTTGTTTTTCTAAGCAATTCACAATTGAAAGACACCTAATGCCTTTATTGCTGCTCTTGTAATTACATGCGGAAGGTATGCATGAGATTTTATCAACTTTATCAGCAGTGCAATAAACTCATGCCACTACAGCAAATACAGATAACTGGTTTGTAAAATTCCACTTCTGGTCTTCAGTAAACACAATTACATGTGTTTGGCATGATAAAGATAAGCTGCTTATCAGGGCTCCATAAACACAGGTCACCAGACAGGGTGCAGTGAAAAAAACACTCATCTGGGTAGAAATTCCCTCCACTAGATCAGGACATTAGAGAAATCACCTGGAGAGATTACACAGGAGTCTTAATTTCAGGAAGGTCATGCTATATCCTGGACAGTTGGAAGGTATGACTCTTTTTAGAATATATCCTTATGTGTGTTCAGACTATTCTAAGTAGGAAAAAGATAAATTAAAGTGATTCTTTAGTGCCAAGAAAACAAACCCATTTTCCTGGCACTGTAGAATCCTAGAGCGCCCCCCTCCCTCCCGCCCCCCATCCGATGTCGCTGATGGGGTTAAAACCACATCAGACACTTACCTGAATCCAGGGCCGATGTCCCTCAGCGCTGGGGCAGGCTCCTCACACGCTCCTCCCCCGCCAACGGTGGAGACCTAATGCACAAGTTAGGCAATGGCCGTGTTAGCATTTGTATCTCCCCATAGGAAAGCATTATTATTCAATGCCTTCCTATGGGGATTTCGGTGACGCTGCAGGTCCTCATGCATAACGTGAGGACGTCTGGCGCCATTTAGATGACCAAAAGTCATCTAAGAACCCGGAAATCCCTCTAGTGGCTGTCTGGTAGCATGCATGGCTTCTACTACAAGTAAAAAAAAGTACAGATTGGGGAGTTCTAAATGATAGTGACCGCTAAAATACATTAAAGGGACACTATAGTCACCAGAACAACTACAGCTTAATGTAGTTATCCTGTTGTGTATAGTCAGTCCCTGCAGGCATTTTTAAGCAAACACTGCCTTTTCAGAGAAAAGGCAGGGTTTACATTGTTCCCTAGGGATACCTCCAGTGGTAGTCACTCTGCATGGAGGCACTAAACATTCCCCATAGAGATGCTGATTGGCCAGTGTGGAGTTTGGCTCTGCCCCCGATCCGTCTCCTTGGATAAGATCATCAGAATTGACGGTGTCAGCCAATCCAATGCTTTCCCATAGAGATTTTACGTTATTTAAGGGGGACAAAAGGACCGGCCACCTAAATAGTGTTTTTAACACTTGAGTCAGGAATAAACATTTGTATTCCTTATCCTATAATGTTCCTTTAAATATATGTAGTAAATGCACACGTAATATTTGGTCATAAAATAAAACAATATTATTACAACAATGCCACATCAATCGTGTAAACAGCCGCTGGTATAACCCCCTAATATTGTCACAATGTCATAGGGGCATGGTAATCGAACAAGCTGTAAAGATCGTGTACCAAAGTCCGGCAAGAAAGCTTGCAGACTCCTCACTGCAGCCCGATCCTCTATTTCGGATATCATGAAACGTAATTACTTCTGTCTACTAAACGCCTCTCATAGCAAAGCTTTGCAGACATATGGCGCATGTGCAGGAATCACTGTGGTCCACCAGTAAAATGCACTGGACGCACAACGGACATCCGACACTGAATGCAAAATAGATTGAGTTATGGAATCTCTTTTAGTCCAAAAGACCTTGCTGGCCATCTCAATGGCAGGTGAACTGCAAAATGTACACCCTTTCTCAGAAACTGCACTGTTTCCATCTGCAAGTGCAACATCTATTACAGCATTAAGATAAAATGATGTTTCTGCTTAGAGAGTCCATTGAAGAGCAGTATTGTGGAATGCTTCCTTACTACATATCTTAACACTTCCTCTTGACAGGGCAGAGGAAAAAAACAAAAAAAGGAGTATGCCAGGGGTAGGCAACCTTCCGAACTCCAGATGTTGTGGCCTACATCTCCCTTTGGTGCTTTGCCTGCATTATGGCCGTAAGAGCCTTATGGGATATGCAGTCCACAACATCTGGGGTGCTGAAGGTTGCCTACCGCTGCTGTATAAGTATGTTTATGTATTTATCGATTTGCAATAGTGTTTATCACATATGGAATATTAAAGGTAAAAACACTTGTTCCAAAATGGCAACTAAACATCAGATGCATGCAGTTCAAGCAATAGGTTTGAGAAACAGACGGGAATAATTCAGCTGAATGTCTTATCAAATAACTACATCTAGTAACCACTTTACTGGATCCTTTACCATCTATTTACTCAGAACGCTTATTAAGTACTTACACACCTAAAATACAATACGTCTGCACTGGAGAGAACTCCTGCAATTTCCGTCCTCAGATCAATACATTTAGGACACTGCAGATATTGTGGACGCTGGCAGACAACACCGGCTCAGATCAGACGGGAAAGTCTGACACAGAGATCTCAAGGTGAAATGATGGCTAATGTTACAGAGGCAGAAATACAAGAATAGACATTGATTTTCAACATCTACCAAATTGTGGCACCTAATGGGACTAATGCAACATCAGTTTGGACGCAGAGCTGAAGAGGCGGAGGGTTTAATTCAATTAACTTAAAATGTTTAGGCCACAGTAGTCAAATTGTAAAAATTCTCAAACTTAGGACTATTATTATCATCAGCTCATCCATTTTACACAATTCTTTTCTTCGATTCCAATATGGGTGTAAAGAAAAAAAAATAAAGAAAAGTGGTTCAGAGACACATTTAATTTTGAAGCTGATGTGATTTTAGAATAAATAAATATTGGATGCAATGCACTAAACTCCTCCTAAGACACTACAGATAAAACAAACGTGTTTTAACCCTGTTGACCCCAGTGTATTTACCTGCTGTGACCTGTCTTGTATCACAAACTGCTCCTGGAATTTTACAGAAAGTCATGTGATAGATTATTAGATTAAGATAAGGGCTCTGCTGAGACACAGACAATTAACCCTTTCAGTTCTAGAGAACCCAGAGGTGTTATATGCACTCAAGATAATACTCTAGACTAGCAGCAAATTAGTAAAAAAAAAAAAAAAAAAATTCTAAATTGAGCTCACAAAAAAAGCATGTTTTCTTTGTCTGCTTAATATATTATTGCTATATATTATAGAATATTCAGAATAGTATTGAAGAGGGGGCCATTCCCACAATACGCAGGCCAGAATGTTAGGACATCTATTTTTAAAGAGCTCTTCACGTTGCAAGTGAAATTTTTTTAAATCCATACAGATAATGCTTTAAAAATAGGAACAAAATAGCAGATTAGTGAATTCTACATTTTAACGAGTTCATAAAATAAAAACAGGTGATGGTGAAGATTTTTACGTTTTTAAGGTAATTGAAACGGCAAGAATGAAAGAAATGCAATATAATCAGAAATATGAGAAATGACTGTATGTACAGCATTACCCCGGACTACAGAGAAGCCATTTCCCATAGACTCTCACAGCAGTGATATTACACTTCAACATTGGTGAAACTGTGACAAAAGGAGCAGAGCAAGGGAAAAGGCTTATTACGAATACAATGTACACAGCCAGTGATGCACAGTAACAAGGACAAAAAAACAACAAGAGAGACATTTCAAACTGGCATCCTGCTGGAAAGGGCTACTAAAGAGCTCTTTATGGCTCAGAAATATTTGGTTTTAACATTTGGAGTGCTCTTTTAGCCAAGCACACCCCAAACTTAAAAATAATCACCTTTTTCTTCAGCAGCAAGTTCTCTTTTGCCACTGCCCACATCAGTGATGACGGTCTCCCTGCCTGTCTGGAAGAAACTGGCGCATGCATTGCAATCGCCGCTAAAGCGCCAATTAACTGCGATGATTGCCCAACAGAGTGCTGCCCATAGAGAAGCATCGACCAAGTCTTCCCTGTGAAAGCTCTCACATCTCACTGGATCAGGAAAATGGTCTGGCTGTCAGTTTGTTTGTTTTTAAATTAAAAATCAATCTATTATTTTTGGATAAGCTTTTAAAATGATCTAATATTATGAACAATATTACAAGTATATTATTTTAATAGATTTTTTTTTCTATATGATAGATTTCTTGACATTGTGAAAAGTTTATCCAATTTCTCTTGAACTTCCCACTTTTATGAACTGGAGTTATAGGGAAATATAGTTAACACCTCAGCAAGATACAGTGCTTTACCGGTCTGGAGTGTCCCTTTCATTAATAATTGCACAATACTGATTTTGAGTGTACCCATGTCTTTATCTAAGTAAAATTACAAGTCATTCCAGACAGCTTGCAGGAACATTCCAATTAACACGCGCTAGTGTTCTAGAACAGAGCTAGGCAACCCTTGTTGTGAACTACATCTCCCATAATGCTCTTAAATCTGTGTACAGTCATATAAGATGTGGCCTGCCCATGTTCTAGTCTAGAACATGCCTTGAAATTACAACCCAATCAGCATTAATCACATATTAGTAAATTAGCAAGAAAATATAGGCTTTTCCCTGTGTAAACAAAAGACGTTTCCCAATGTTGCGAACATTAGCAAATCTATCCTACAAAAGCCGACAGAATAAAGGCGGCAGCACTTTGTAATTGTAACTGGAAAAATGGAGTACTTAGAAGCTATTAAAATGCTTTTGTTGAAAAGGTGATTTCAGGGCAAAAACGATCATGTGTCAGGCATGTTGTGATAGCGGGAAGTTGGGTTTGCAGGCATTTTGGTGAAAGAGACATGGGTGGTACATTTAACTCTCTGGAAGCCAGACAAGCACTCATTTACACAGATGTAACATTAAATCGTTATGTCCTGTTCAGGAAACACAGACCTAGATTTCCATGGACTGACCCTGAATTCTTTTGTCCTGAGATCCGACCAAGGTTGTAACTGTTCTTGCAAGGATTCAATGTAAAGGGTTATGTAATGGTTAAATATCTTTATAAGGTTATTTTCATTGTGGTGATAATAGTGTTTATTTATAAAACAGAGTGAGGTTTTCAAGTATTACGTTGGAAGCCACTTGTTGCTATATGCAGGCAGCTTTAGAGCTCTTCTAATACATTTTCTATACAATTTTGTTTCATATTTTAGAATGTGCCAATACATTACTGGAACGTCTTTTAAAAACCTTTCATTTCTGAAATATGGAGGCCACTGCTGCCAGCTCTATTGCCCCTTGCAGCGGTCATGGTACATTGATGGTTTCCCCTTATTGCATCTTGCAGAGGTCATGATTCAATGATGGGTACCTCTTATTGCATCTTGCAGTGGTCATGATTCAATGATGGGTACCTCTTATTGCATCTTGCAGAAGACATGCTACATTGATGAGTTCCCCCTATTGAATCTTGCAGTAGTCATGGTACATTGATGGGTTCCTATTACTGCACCTTGCAGTGGTCATGGTACATTGATTCATACCCCTTGTTGTATCATGCAAAGGTCATGGTACATTGATTTGTACCCCTTATTGAATCTTGCAGAAGTCATGGTACACTGATGGGTTCCTATTACTACACCATGCAGTGGTCATGGTACATTGATGGGGACTTCTTGTTGTATCATGCAGAGGTCATGGTACATTAATATGTACCCCTTATTGAATATTACAGCAGTCATGGTACATTGATGGGGACCCCTTACTGCACCTTGCAGTGGTCATGGTACATTGATGGGGACCCTTACTGCATCTTGCAGTGGGCATGGTACATTGATGGGGACCCTTACTGCATCTTGCAGTGGGCATGGTACATTGATTCGTACCCCTTGTTGTATCTTGCAGAGGTCATGGTAATTAATGGGTACCCCTTTTGCATCTTGCAGAGGTCATGGTACATTAATATGTAACCCTTATTGAATCTTACAGCGGTCATGGTACCTTGATGGGGACCCCTTACTGCATCTTGCAGTGGGCATGGTACATTGATGGTGACTCCTTGTTCCTATCTAACTGTACACAGTTTACCTTTCTGCTCTAATACAGCAAAGAAGGAAGCAATGCTACATTCTGCCCATACAAGTATTTGCTGGTTTGTACTTGCAAGGTATACACAGTCATTAAAAGGCCCCATTACCTCTGAAGGGCTGCCTCAAAGATTTATATGAGAGAAAATGATCACATGGTCACATCAAGCTTTCCGATAGAGTGCAGAGGATTCATGCTGCTCAGAATGCTGAGCTATATTAACCACAATTCCCTCACTAAACTGGGTACCAACACTGAAAATAATAAAAGGGCCTAGGACTGGCTAGGAGGTTTCTGCCACTTTTTAATCTGATTAGAGTCAAATCTAAATCATGGTGATATGCAGGTAATGCAGAAACTTTTCAAGCATTTTGTTTTTCTTAAATACAATTGAATTTTTATGAGTTATATGCATAAAACATTAAAATTCTTTAGTATCCCTTTAATTGTAGAACTGAAATGTCACTTTTAGATACCTAATTGCAATGATGATCCAACGTGTGATCCACGGTTTAATATTATAATGTAGTAAAAAGCTGCACATTTATTACAACATAGAAAACAGTCGGTTGAAATGACAACGACCATCGGCTTATATATGCAACACTGAAAGCTTGGCAATGGTAATGAGCTAAACTGTTTTTCCTTCCCACACCACCCCCCCAAGGATCCTCTCCTGATGGCTATGATGTCATCTGGCTCCGCCATTCATTGCCTGTGAGCACCAGCTGGGCGTTCTCAGCCAATGAATAACAATGTGTACATAAAATATAGACAGAATTGCTTAGTGTTCCGCACTGTCTGATGACGCCCCAATAATAGTGCTGGAGGTGAAGTTACACCTCCAACATCAGAGGCGTTAAACTCCTTATGTGCAGTGTTTAATAGTGTGATGCTGCACGTACATACGCCAGACACCATGACCACTTCAAATCACTGAAGTGGTCATGGTGCTTGGAGTCACCTTTTAAATTCTTACTTCCAATATTAATATATATATATATTTATTTTTACTTCAAATGTTATCCTATTCAGCGGTTTTCTTTAAATGGTATTGTATTCAGTAGACTGGCTGCCCATTCTCCAGCTGTTCCCACCTCAAACCACAATATGCAAAAACGTCAGTTACTGCACTGCACGTAGGGTAACGGGAGAGCTCGAGAAAACAATATCATGAATTCTACACATATCTTTCTCTAACAGGAAGACATTCAAAGCACACATTTGTTTAACAAAACCAGATTTACATTAAAGCAGTCTAAATATGTGTTTTATACCATATACAAACAAATGCACACCATTTGTGTAAATCAAAATGTACAAATAATAAATGCAGCCTACAACACGCAGTAAACATTAAAATAATACAAACACATTGTATTTATTTATTTCCTACTTCTAGAGGTTCATCTGGGAACAGAACAGTTAAAATAGCTTGATGCTATTACTCATTCATTGATTTATTGCTATTTGCCACTGAATTCTTATGTACAAAAAAACAACAACATATTTTTAAAAAAATAAAAAAATAAAGATTGTTATTCGTCATTCCTATTGATGAAAGGAAATTAGACTAGTAATTGCACTCTGTGAAAATACCTGCAGCGTTACCATGGTGCCAGCCTGCATCACAAGCCTTAACGCTATGAGTGCCAGGAGACGTGCATCACACATCGCATTCAGACGTACTGTATCAAACATCAGTGTTGCAAGGGAAGATGAATCTGCACCTTCCCTCTGCGCAATCTAAAACAATCATTGGCAACATAACTTCTGGTCCAAAGAGCGGTATTAGCAAGAGTCATTATTTTGAATTCTGTTCTATGGTTTGTCAGCCTTTCGCCAAAAGATCAGATACATAGGTTTAAAGAACAAAATCACTACAATGTGCTGCAGTGGTTATGGTGCCATGAGTGCTTTTGCACCCCTCCAAATGTATGTATTCAAACTGTTTAATAAAATTTTGACTTCTTACCAAGGGGACACTGAGCCATGCTCACTGCCGCTTCTGAGCCGTGAGGGAGACCCTCCTGGGTCAGGAGCTCCCATTAGGTCTTCAGAGTTTAATCCTGAAGTTCATTGGCCAATAAATTCAGCACTGCACAGATGGCCAATCCCAGATAGGAATTCAAACTGTTTTAGAAGGGGAAAGGGTGCCATGATATACTGTAGTGGTTATGGTACTTAAAGGACTGATAGGACTGATGTTTTTTGTTTTTTTTGGTTACAGTTTAGTTTTTACCCACCCCAACAAACACGACTGAATCATTTCTTATGAGGTGAGATTTGCAGCACAGCTAAGTACATAAGAGGCATTTAGGCAATGGAGTAAAATATTGACAAAACCAAACAAAAGTAGTTTATACAAATCTGCTCATAGCCATTTGTGCTGCTTAGTGAATTTATTTCATAGTAATAATGTGTGTGTGGCCATGATGGGAGCTGGACAGGATCTATAGATCGATGCTCTCCTACGGAGTCTGGTAAAAGCAGGGGACTCCCAGAATTATCGAGGTGGGGCAAATTTTAAATATTAAGCCAATATTGGCTAAATGGAAAATAAAATCCAAGTCCACTACTCTCAGTTTGACTACTATGGCCTAAAACATTATATTCCCAACAAATGTTTGAATTCCCAACATTCCACATTTTAGTGACTGACTTTCAGGATTCAAGGTCAAACTAGTCGAACATGAAACATTCTCAAGTGTCTTATGCTTCGAGTTCGGCTACTTCGGTCTTAAATTTGAAAATCATTATGAATTCACTTTGAATTCTGGCTCTAGTGAATAACCTTGTCTGTGTAATTGTGGGGAAGCTCTCCTTACAGAACCTCTACTGTAGATATGTGCAATTATGCAGCGGTGGTTTTGCTGCAGTATTGTATCATATTTTCATACATTTTATCTCTAAAATGTCCAACCTCTGACAATGTACCGTAATATCAATTCAGGAAGGTAAAACACATACAGTATAACTGGACCATAATTACGGTCGATAAACATGAATTTCAAAACTGGCATACCATATGTAATCATAGCTACAAATCTTACATTTTTTATTATTTTTAATTTCTATGAATAAAGACTCCTCTGTATTTCAAACCGGACTCTTTTACAAGCAATATCAAGTAAAGTTTCTAAGAAGCAGACAAATGGTTCAAATCCATTAAAGAAACACACGCGGGAACCATAACAACTTAATCAAAATAAAGTTGTTATGGTGCCTGGAGCCCACTAGCGCTTCTTTTCTCTTTACAGGTTAAACCGTTTATAAATGGTTTACTCCCTAAGTGAACTCTATATTCCTCCCTGTAACCAACCACATTCTTTTTCTCGGATTCTGATCCAAGGAGCACAGCCTGCCACCGGGCAGGGGGGGCGCCGACTGGCTTATAGCGGTCGGCTGGCTTTCTAAGCCAATCGTTAGCTCCCCATTCATAAAAAGAGTACGTACCTTATGGCACCATAGCAACTTTATTGCGAAGTGTTCCTTGAAAGAAAATGTATCCACATTTCATTGATTATTATTTTATTATTTATACAGCGCCATACAATCATAGCTTTATTTAGGTTACAGTAAGTGTGATCGGATATATGTATGGGGTACATCTGACGGGACCAGACTGTACTTCTCAATATTCAATATTATTTCAGATATCAAGGAAATTTAAGTTTTAATGCAAGGGATTCTAGCAGAATGATAGTTTGACATTAGGGATATTACCCTGGAATCAAATGAAAAATAGAATAAAAGAAAAGAAGAAAATAAAACATACAGCAAAAAAAATAAATAAAGATTTATAAATAAGACTGCTTTTCCGAGCAAGACAAACTTTGGAACAGAGAATGTTCCGAAGGCTTATATGTCACATAGCACTTATACATGACAAATACAGCACCCATTCACACAGTAAAACAGCACCCCCCATAAAAACACATTAATATGCAACTCTTATTGGTCATAAATATAACATAGAAGATCACATTGCATTGGTTAATATTTATAGTAATATATAAAAAAAAATAAAAAAATTAATGCTTACTGTTTTCAAAATTTAAAAACAGGCGAGATCTTAAAATGAAAGAAGAAAAGTAAAAATACGCGGGGGGAGTTATAGCAGAATGCTCATATTTCCATACCATCTGCAGATGGAACAGTGCAGTGGGTTTCCCCCTCCTATGATGCAGAACAGACAGGATCACATGACATTATGCAATATGCTCTTCACTTCCCCGGAGCAGGGATACTCTACTGGGCTTACAGGGAGATTGCTGGTCGCTCTATCAGTATAAACCTCACCGTGCTACTTGCCAGACAGAATAATTGTCAAACAATGCCCCAGAGAGCTGAATAAATATGCAGGAACTATCAAAAGTATTTCAATTATACTTCAATTTCAATTATACTTTATTATACGCAACAAAGTCTAGGTGGTAAAGTAGAATTTAGCCGATTTGGTTTCCAGACTTTATAAGCCCTGCATACCTCCCAAGTGTTCCTATTTAGGAGGGACAGTCATCTTCTGGTCCAAAGTCCCTTGTTTCTATCCCAAGGCCCCACTTTTTTTAGGAGGTCCGTATTGTTGGAGTATCTGAGTGTATAACAGAGCTCCACAATAATAATACACCCAGTAATGTGTCTTTAACGACAATAAATGTGGATAGAAATCAGTCTGTGTAAATAAGATACACTGTTACATAGTTACATAGCTGAAAAGAGACTTGTGTCCAACAAGTTCAGCCTTTCTCACATATGTTTTTGCTGTTGATCCAAGACGATTGGCCTTGTTCTAAATTATATTTTAGTTCCATAAAGTATTACTAATTACCCCCTGGTCACATTCCTAAAGTTAAAGTGTCCCTCGGTCCATTTGAAATGCTGGTTGGCACGAGGGCTGGCCTATAACATACAATTTCAGGAAATAATATAATATAGACGTATACAACAGATTAGAAATGCTACAGGGAACAATAAGACATGCTGCTTAATAAAAAGCATGAACCAGTCAGGCTTTGGATCAATCAGATTGCACCCATGCATTTATATTAAAAGCTGTGTGGCATCAAAAAAGATCATTGTGAAAATAATAGGTGGGAATGTGGGCTTGAGAATTTAAAGAAGTGAATGTTGCACTGTATTCTGGGAGTTGTGGAACTGTAAGCTTCCCGTGTTCCTGGATCCATGTGCGGGTTTTAACCTGTGTGTGCGCCTTACGCCACCTGGAAATGTAAAACAAGAACAAGGCCTTAAAGGCTGTAATAACTGAATGACTACCTTTGAAAGTGTCAGTGTTAAAACTGGGATTTCTTGCTGGCAGTTCATTAGAACAAGTCACTTGAGCTCGACGTATGCCTAGCCTTCTAGCACGACTTCGAGTAAATGTGACATTTATAGGCTGCGGATGGAGGGAAGAAGGAATATCGTAGATGTGCCACGCTTTAATAAAGTGTGCTCTGGTGCAGAACAGCTCGGGAACTATTGGTCTACGCTGGGCTTATATTTATATATTCCAGGACAGACCTCCCAAAAAGTTAGCTTTAGGCTGTGCCATATGAAAACTATTTTTTTTTTTCTATCTGTATCATATGCAAAGGGTGAATTTAAAAGTTCAGGTCAAAGTAGCCAAACTGGTTAAATTCTCTTCTCTAAGTCTGCTTTTGGTTTGGCTACTCTGGCCTTAAATTTGAAATTTACTTTAAATTCTCACTTGAGTAAATCACCCTGTTTGAAAGCGTATTCTCAGGCTGCACTCCACACCCCAGTGAATTCTACAGCCGAGAAAAACCATCAATATCAAAAATATACATACTCCAGAATGGCTCTTTGAAAAGGTATTTTTCGTTCTATTGAATTAAGACAATGTTACAATAGTTTATCTCTAGTTTAGGTTGTTCTAATTTTCCTTTTTTTATTTTTTTAAGATACCTTAATATTTTTCTCCTTATGTAGAGACTGTTTACCTTTCCTTTAGCAGTTAAATAAGCAGGCCTCGTGCAACTTGCACCTTAGTAGTTCAGAGAGAGAGAGAGAGAGAGAGAGAGAGAGAGAGAGAGAGAGAGAGAGAGACATAAAAACCAATATTAATGTAAAATATAAATTGGCACCCAAAGTGTTAACAGTGGTGGGTATGAGCACTTTGTCTCAATATTTTATTTACCATACCTTTTACTCTCCCTACAATATAATAGAACAAGGGTAGGCAATATTTGGTTCTGGACTACATCTCCCATAATGCTGAGAGTGTAGTCCACACTACCTGGAGTGCTGAAGGTTATATAACATCCTAGCACTTTCTGTTCCTTTACATTGCTCGGTGTAAATTTAAATAACAAAAACAATGTTTAACCCAAAAATGGCAAGTCATCTGAATGACCCTTAACCTCAATGCTGCCGCTTCACACCTCCCCCACCAAAACTCCCTCCCGGAGACATATAAAAAAAAAATATATACTGCCACTTTATCCAGTAGCATCCATATCAAGGCACTGAGAGGGTTAAATTGAATGCAGTGTTTAAAGTACTTCAATATGCACAGACAGCAAAAATATAATTGTGTTATCCGAGGAAGTAAAAAAACAAAACATGATAGCCCAACACTACACAAGAACCAGGTCGGAGTACTACAGTACTCTGTGGACTAGTTCACACGGTCATCTGCCAATACTATCATGTTGCAGCTACAAATCACACTAAACGGGCTGCATTGTGTCATGTAAGGTAGCTCGAAGGATGCTCACACAGGGCACAGTAACTGAGCCAGCCATTTAAGACATTACTAATTTTCAAAAACACTATAAACTTGTGATGGTGTGAACGGTTTATGATTGCCAATTAATTTATGTTCTATTTGCATTTAGCTCTGCAATCATAATATTATTCGGATTAGTGGGGAATTTATGACAAACAATTGATAATGTTAAGTGCCATTGTATGTGCATCCCTTCATCACTGTAAAATAATATGATTTTAGGTTTTGCTATTCTTGGTTTTACCTGTGGTGTCCTGCATCTGGCGAATGAGTAATCATATATATTATATCATTAAACGTGCTTGTGCAACCCACAGCGCACTGATGGTGTTCAGCCCAGTTATAGAGCGCTTTAATAGAGTGCTTTGCATGTGTGCTACCCACAGTAGTGCTGGTCAGCGTGCTGGCCAGTTTAAAATGCATTTACACAAGGTTGACGTGACCATTTTTGGGACAACTTGTACCATTTTAAGATGGCCATCACAAAAGATGCAAGCCCCATCTCTGTAGGCCCCTATCGCCACTCCCAGGACATGGTTCCGGTCAGAAGGCCTGCAGTATTAGATCTAGAGAGACTGAAAGCCGGCTTTAATAAAGGGGTGACATTATGGAAACAAATATCTTACTGAAGACAAGTAAAAACAGGAGATCGTCTTCAGACATAAGGTAGGGAAAACAAAGGGAAAAGTTAAAATGAGTGAAATATAAGCAGAAATATTTTTTTGTTAACAAAACAAGTTGTAAAAACATGGGATGGCCTTTTAACGGAGGTGATACCAGACTAAAGTTAAGGATGAGTTCACAAAGATTTGGTACTGTTGACTCACTGCTTGTCAAAAAAGCTTTTGGCTGCTATCGAAATCAGTACTTACATGCACTATATTTACTGCACATTAAATGTCAAATAAAATCTCAAAAAATATTCATTATTCGGGAAAGAATAAACATAGAAGAAAGCTGGCATGTTTTGTCGAGATCTCAAAAAACGTGACCAAGCTTCACTGAAACACATCTAATCAACCTCCCCTTTCTGGACTACTAATAGAACAATTTACACGGATTTATTAATACACTAACTAAGCAGCCAGCTTTGTTCTGGGAAAAAGTGTTCTAAGGCGTCACGAGAGTAACATGCAATGCTTCGCTTTACCAATGAAGAGAAAAGAAAATGCTAAACCACTTTAAACTATATTTCATATAATAGAATTTTTATATAATCAGTAACTGTTAAGTCGAGTCTATGCGAGCATGTAGGTACATAAAATAATATCATGAAATTGTTATCTAATAAAAAAATTCCTATTTCTATCTTTATGCAACCAGCAACAATTTACTGTGAGCCAAGACGAGCGTGTAATATCATACTAATCTGCTAACAAAGGTCAGAAAAGTGACATCAGTGAATTGACAAAAATTGTGATTACATCATCACCAGCCGTTCAGTGCAGTGTGAAAAAGTGTAAGGGCTGTACATGGGATGTCATTAGTATCTGCGTGTGATGTCATTGGTATGTGCATGTGATCATAAGCATTCCAGAAACGCACAATAGTAAACAAAACGCTTGCTCACTAACAAACGGACAGCTTGGCCATGAAATAATATCGGCTTGCCGCTCTAATCCTTCCTCGACTTTACACAATTTGCTGATAGGAGGGATGGAGGGCTGCCTGTAATCGACAATAATGCTTACACTTTGCTCATTATTATAAAAAAATGAAGCAGATATCAAATAGTTTAAAAATAATAGCCTGAGGCTACCATTAGTTCATTATAAATATGTGCATTTACTGGTCAGAATATAAACCTGGGTTTCTACTAATGTATATAATTTGTATACACACACACACATTGGTATATTATATATGAAATATGTATGCGAAGAAAAAAAAGTATTCTTTCTATATAAACATGGCTATCGTACTTAAATCGAAAAATATCTAAAGTTTCATTGTAAACAGTTGGAGCTGACAGTTTGGGCTTTTTTGACGGCAAAGTGGTGCAATAGCCTCCCAGACCACTTCATCTCATTGACGTGGTCTGGGTGCAGAGTCCCTGTCCCCTAAGCTCTGCAATGTAAACCACTGCTGTTTTAGAGAAACTGCAATATTTACATTGTAGGGTTAAGACTGCCCTTAGTGACAGCTACTACAGGCGCCCCCTGCTGTTTCCCTGAGTTTAACTCTTTGCAACGACGCTGGGCATCTTTACACTTTGCATTAGGACCTCCAGCATCTTTTAAAACCCCCGTAGTAATGCATTATTAGTTACAATGGGGAAGGCCTTGTTTTTCATTTTTATTAGGGTGGGGGACCTAAGCAATAATGGTTATAAGCATTGTATTAACCTTACCATTCAGAAGTCAGTAAGACCTCATTTGAGCTGATGCATTATTTTCCTGACCAGTGGTATTAGCCTTATAAACACCTTATCTGTAACAAGTGCTGTATTACTTCTCTCCATTTCCTCCTACTGTTAAGAGCTTGCAGGGAGGCCCCTCAAAGGCTCACTGTATCGGTTTCTGCCTGTCTGTCAAACTAACCGGTTTATTTACTAGACACCAATAGAGTTATTCACTCTAATTGTCAAGAGTTCAAAGTGCATTTAAAAAAAAAAATTAGGTCAAAATAGCTCAACTGAAAATAAAATTAACTTGACGATTCTCCCCCCCCCCCCCCCCCCCCCCTCCCCATTCAGGTATTCTAGTCTAAAATTTGACATTTACTTTGAATTCCCAATATTTCACTACCGTGCAAAACTGTAGTTAATACAAAAAAAAAAAAATAATCACAAAATGCACGGTAAAATGGCCAAGCTATAATTATACCGAGAAAATAATGTTCCCAAATCCACTATCCTTGCCTATAATTTGCTGTTCAGTACAGTTCTGTATTTAATGAATTAACCCCTTGGTTTTGTTACTGCCTTTACGTGATATATGTAATGACCAATTATAATTAAATCATTATTATTGCTGGTATCTTCACAGCTGTAAAGCAGTAAACAAAGTAATTTATAAGTTGAATAGCTATTAAATCTAACTAAAGGCCTAGGGCAGGGATAGGCAACCTTTGGCACTCCAGATGTTGTGGACAACATCCCCCATAATGCTCTTACACCCATAATGCTGACGAAGCATCATGGGAGGTGTAGTCCAAAACATCTGGAGTGCCAAAGGTTGCCTATGCCTGGCCTAGGGTTTCCTTTTTAAATGAACCCATCACTTGGAAGTTTTAAATAATGACATAATTTAATAAAAACTGAGTAATACTTGTGTTAGATTTGTAAAACTGGTTGGAAAAAAAATAAAAAGTCCATCAAATGTAACCTATTGTGCATCTTAACTAATCCTCTTAATCTTGTTTTTGCTGATAGAAAAAAAAAAAATCTCTGTGGGTGAAGTCTCCATTCTTCAAAAGTCTGTAGACAAGCTTGTGCTTTGTATAGTTCTGTTAACGAACAGCTCATTGGACAGCAGTTCTGTCTATTTTGTCTAGAGTGTAAAAAAAAAAAAAAAAAAAGCAATGTTTCTATCTTATGTCACTTTTCTTTTTGTAGCCACTTGTACCCTTTTTCCAGTTCCATAATATTATTCTTTAAAGCGTTTGCCCAAACTTGCATTGCCTATGCACAGTGGTATTCTACCATTTATTAATAACTAGGCAACATCATATTTTTCATTAGGTGACTATTTTTTTTTATATTTTTTACACCACACAACAGTATCTATTTGATTTTTTTTTTTAGCCAATTATAGGACAACTCGTACACATCTGCACTCATTTAATGACAGCTGAATAAAGACCAGTAGATTCCTATGAAAATATAATCCTAAATATTGTATCTGCATATGTGAGAATACTCCAATATATAATTAGCAAATACCTGCAATGCTGTGAAAATTTGACAAATGGGAAATATTTAAACACGTTTCTGTTTCCTCCATAAAACTGTTATTTCCTCTCAATATGGTTAACCCTTTGTGGACCTGATTTGTTAGAAATACCTTTTTGAAATAGTTAAAAAAAAAAAATCAGAGTAACAATAAAAACTATATGTATTTTTTTATGTCAGATATATTTACATTACAAAACAAACAAGTCAAAAATGATGAACTATTTTAGTAATTGCATTATAAACAGATACTGTCAATTCCCCCCCCACCCCCCAACTCATAGGAACAGCTACAATGTTGTATTGACATACTACAAGGCTACCAGTGGCCAGATGTGTTATTGTAATGTTGGATTCACTCCACAAGTTGTCTCTGCACTGTGAATGTGAATCCAATTCTCTGGGTACAATTTCAGTTTTGATACATAAACAATTTGAGCTATATATATATATATATATATATATATATATATATATATATATCCTCAAACACAATGGGTGCTTATAAATTACATTTAAACCAGCATTCAGGGCCTCCATAAAAAGTCTGTATTAGACTATTTTAGGAATTGCAAGAATAAAGATTTACAATGTGCACAACTGTTCACCATTACAGCATGGGACTTCATGCATAAAATTGTGATAAATTGTTATAAACCATATGAGGCAACAAAAAGAAAAACAAAATGCTTTTTCCAAGCAACTGCTTGGCTGTTGTATTTATTTAAGAGAAGCCAGGTTCAAACCATGGTAGTGTCTCCCAGAATGATACACCTGTGTGGGAGCAAATGTTTCAAGTCTCTTTCTTTGAGAATCCCTACCCTGACATGAGAAGGTTTAGTCTGAGATTCCTTAAGGGCATATATTATTTTGCATTAAAAACATCACTACAAACGCCTTATAATTGCATGAAAGTAGCTTGGGTTTCCATCAAAGTAATTTATATAATGTTCGCTCCCAGAGCTCTGTGCAACATCTGAATATGAATCCCCTGTTTGAAAGAAAATGCATTGATTTATGAAACCCCTGGCACTGCAAAGGTTAAAAAGGTGTACAGACTGGGTAAAACTAAATGAACTATTAATGCCTTTCACCATACTACTCCCAAACAATAAGCTTTAGAATGACACAAACCTATATATTATCAGAAAGAGGAAATGCAATATACAGGTGATCTCAGGGTGATCACCCTATTATAGCCATTGTATTTACAAAACAAATTCAGTTCACACCTATTCCAGATATGCTCTATATGAGAATGTGAATAGCCTTTACCTACAGAGGAACTGGTTTGCTACAAGTACGAACCTTGATATTGAGGCTCTATCTCTCCCCACTATCCAGACAGGGAGGGTGTTAAAAATGTCAGATCCACAGAATACAAAATGGCCAATCATAACACACAGATAGAGAGTAACATTGTATATATTTATATTTGGAACCTGGACAAGGAATCATTTAAATAGGACAATCAAAATACCCTGTCTAATACAGTGAGGGGCATTTTTTTTTTTTTTTAAATGTGCATGTAGAAGGCTGAGGAGCATGCAGAATTATATTGCTTGACAGATCTATTTCCTATTTGTGTAATGGCAGACTAATTGATGACATCTTAAATTGCTTGGTTAGTTTTACCACCATTCCTAAATCAGGCACAAGATAAGGAGGCTGTGGATACCTACTGTCACATTAGAAGGTCTGATTACAGACTGGGCTGCAGTGATTTAAGAATATGACAGTTATGGTCCCAATATTGATCAGTGATATAGATCAGTGAAAAAAAAACCACTTTCTACTGGAGCTACACAGCCCTTTGTCAATCTGTCAATCAGGTTTCTGCATTCTATCTTTGCTAGAAAGATGACACAGCCCTGGTAGGTAGTTAGCATCCAAGAGGTTCTGCATCAGCCTAGGACCCCCAGTAATAATTAAATGGGTTTAGGTTGGTGTTCAGATCTGAGGGTATGGTGGTTTGACATATGAGCCAGAAACATTATATCTGCTACCCAATCCCCAAATCAGTGGTATGGCCAGTGCTACCCCCCCCTGCCCCCACCCCCCACACACTGTGTGCAGAAGGAAGAGCACAGGGATATCTGGCTCTGTCACTCCATGCCAAAGGATTTCCTTTATATTTCAGCAGTAAAACAATAGGCAGATAAATGACCATGTGTGAAAATAACAAAATACTAGAAACTCTCTTACCCAGTCCTCGAAATGCCGGCTCCCATTATGCAGTAGATCTTCGAATTGGATGGTGCAGTTGGCCACAAAATCGTCGTACCCAATAGGGGCATCATGAAAAACAGCCAGCTCTATCTTCCTCCCATTGCAGACATCAGTGGAGAAGTCATCGTGCCAGGCAGGGCTGTTGGTCTTGGGCTTGGTGGAGGTCTGCCCTATTCTGGAGTCATCCACATTCACAGCTATGTAAGGGTCCAGCAGGAAGGTCTGGGGTTTGGGACCCACGGCATGTCTGAGGGACCAGGCTGTGGGCTTCAGGTTCACAGCCTCACAGATCCTGATCTTCAGCAAGCCATTGAAAACAACCATGGTGAGTGAGGAGCCCCCTCTCTCCCTGGCAGATCAAGGGGAGATACAGTGTGTCCTCTCCGGCTGCTGCGGGATACAATGTTTCCTCTTCCTACCTTGGATCAGCCTTCAATCCTGCGACACCCACTCAATGCATGGATTAGTGGCTGGATGGCTAACGGAAAACAAGGGGACGTCCTCCTAAAATCCACATGTAATCCAGGGGCCGGCAGTGAGGACGGTGCTGTGCTACTTCTTCTACCTACCGTCTTGGAGAATCCATGCAAATGGGAGGCTGTGCTGCTGCTTTCCCAGGCTCCAGCCCTCCCTGTGAGCTGAGCACAAAACACACAGCCAGGCAGGGCGCTCACATCCGCAGGAGCAATGGATCTTGCTCACATCCCCAGGGAAGAGGAGCACTCTGCCTGCTGATACCATGCAATATACATGAGCCTGGGCTGGGCCGACTGCTGCAGAGCTTTGGGCTGCAAGAAGCAATAATGATAAATTTAAAAAAAAAAAACTAGCCAAAGATCTGTGTGTATTCCCGATGGATAGCTTGTGTTGCTGCTGCTGATTAGCAACACCCCACCTCTCCTCCCCTCTCCTTGTAATGCAGGAAATGCACAAAAGACGTCAGAGTGTGTGTGTGTGTGTGTGTGCCTGGAAGTGTGTGAGTGTGTGCAGGAGAGAGGGCTGACACATGGAGGGCTTTGGAGGTTTTTTTTCTCTCAAGCACCTAGGAACGGGGTAGGTTGACAGATTTTATTATCTATATAAATCCTGCTGGCTGGATCAGACACAGGCCGTGGAACATCTGCAAATATGCAATGTATCAAGAATCCGGAGTCTGTTCTGCTGCAGGAGAGCTGGGAGACAGATGGACCCCCCCACCACATGTGACCAGGAGCTCACTCACCGACCAGCAGTGGAGGGTGACTGGCTCCAAGGAAAGCAATCTGGGCTCTGGGACTCCCCCAAAGTAACAATCACACTGTGATTGTAATATGTCCTGACTGACCATGGAAGTGGTAAATCTAAGGTCAAAAATATATTGTTCACAGTGAGGAACATTTTTACTGTTAATATTTTGTTGCTTGCTGTTCGGAATCAATGCACCAATGCTTACTGTTGCTCAATTAATTGCATTTATTGTACCATTTAAAAGTATATGAACAGCTAGCTGTGCTGGTGGTACATAACAGTTACTATCAGAATATATATTCATATAAATAAATCTATCAAAAGGTGTGTGTGTGTGTGTGTATATATATATATATATATATATACATTATATTATATATATATACATCATTATATTTTTCCCCTCCACTGCTAATAGTGCAAACCTGTAATAACATGGTTTTGCTCTGCTGCACTTGAGTAACAATTGGTTCAGAGTGAATTTCCACCATGCAAACCAAAAAAAGTAATTAAAGGGAAAGCTATTTTAAAGTACATACAAACACAGGTAAGGCCAAGATTAAAAAGTGCACGGTGAGAAAAAACACATTAATATCTACTAATATCTACACATTAATAAGTACATTCTAAATAGTATTGTTTATTAAAATAAAATAAAACACCATAAAAAAAATATGGTCAATGTATAGGTCAGGCCTAGACATACTTTATAACTCCCAGAATGCTTATAGCCATAATGTTGTCAAAGCATCATGGAAGATGTAGTCCACAATCTCTGGATTGTCCATTGTTGCCTACCCTTGGGATGTAGGTACCCTGTGACTGTGTCCCTGCATTTAGTTGCTTATAACTGCAGTGGTTTCCAAAAATCATTGCAACTATGAGAGAGCACTTTTTCCCCTTAGATTGCACTGAGTGGGTAAATACTAAACAAGTGTATAATTACCTGCGACAGTATGCATTTGCATTTGTGTGTTTCTTTCACAAAACTTTTAACGGGTTTGTCAAAAAAACGGATCACAATTTTTTTTTTGTCAGCTCCATTCATTTCATCCAATATATGTAACTGAGGAAGGTCCTGAACTATGTAACGTACTGATCAGTAGAAGTTTATGTGATAAAATAAGAGACCAAAATGAGATGTGTCTGACTGGTGGAGCATTTTCTCAATGTAGCAAGGGTTGCCTGCAGCTTAGAGCATAAGTGGCTTTAAAGCGACACTGTAGGAACTACAGTGCCCCATATAGGATGTATGGCTACCTCCTTCTAGTCATACAAACTCATACAAGCAACGGGCACTGTCATAAGCTGAAAGTGGTCAGCTGATGCATTCAACCAATCATAGCCACCCATTGCTGCTCAGGCGATTGTTTCCTCTTAAGTTATAGTAGCACAGAGGGGCTGGGCTGCCACAGACTTTAGTTTAACTTTAAAAATGGAAGGATAGTGCAATGAGCTGAAACTGTTACAGTGTCTCTTTAACCCCTTAAGGACCAAACATCTGGAATAAAAGGAAATCATGACATGTCACACATGTCATGTGTCCTTAAATACTGAATTGAGTGAGTATTGAAACTGTCTCTTACACTATTCTGTCACAGGCAGATTGCTGATGTCAATAGGCGGAGCCATGTTCCTTGTGCACATCATGTCAAGACCATACAAAGACAAACATTTCATCTATTGCTTTTATAAAATCACAAAGTGCATGATTGGCCTGTCTACTGACTGTGGACCTCATTGGTGATAGAGCACTCTGGTCTCACAGTACTTCTTCTGGTTTTACGAACTAGACCATGAACCCAATCCTCAAAAATATATTTACACCCTCAAACATTAAAGGAAAACTATCTCTTCCCAGGATTTGTAACATTATAACATTGTTAATGCTTAGCCGCATATATATAATATGTATTTGCAATCTGTGAAAAATAAAATTCAAGCTGCACTGTCACCCAATCCCACCAATGAAAAATGAGTTATTCATAAAAATCGAATCTTCATTAAATACTCATATTGACTGCGCTAGAATTTCACTGAAATCCCAACACACTCAAAAGCTAGACTGATAAACAAATATATAGAAAGTGCTCAAATGCTGTGGGTTAACAGAAAAAAAAGATAACGTTTTAATATGGTACTAAATGAGGTTATCTTATTACCACATTACGAGAGCTATAAAATAAAAGAAAGAAACCCATAGCACACCATTCACTGCAAAAATACATTTTATTTTTTATATTTTATAGTCCAAAATGGAGTCCAATAAAGATTATAACATGTATAAATCTCTCTCTATATACATATACAGAAACTACACACCAAATACTTATATCAAGTTAAAGTGCATATGGACATATATATGTGTGCAGACTCACAAAGAGACCAAGAGGTAAACTGACCTGAGGTTGGAGACCACAATCACCCACCCCCCCTCCAATGTTTTGGCTAGATGCCTTTCTCAAGGGGATCTCTGACTGCTGAGACTACTACACTTGACAATTTGCATGATGATTCTTGGCACTGGGTGGAGCTACCACCGTCAGTTATCACTAGGGATGTCTTCGGAGAACTGTCTCTGTCTAAGGAGGATCCTGCTTGATCCATCACAGTTCTCAAAGCTGTACTCTTGCGCATGGGTATGTGTATAAGACTACAGCAGTGATGTCAACTTCTAGCCCCAAGCGCAGGAGAGGACTGCCTTAGAAAAGATGGTGGCAGGTTCAGGTAAGTTAAAATCTCCTTTCCTTGCCCTCCGCAGGCCACCGGATTTCCAGCGGCGATGTCACCGCCAGGGATATTTGCAAATTATGCACAGTCCCCAGATGGTGACAGATCTGCTTTAAATGTAGAAATTCAACTGGGGAAACTCCATCTTAGCTCCCTGTCACAGTGTTATAAGCTCTGGCCTTTGTACCTGGCCGTCATCACAGAGAAAACATACAAAGAAGAGGAAAAATGAAACAATGTCTCTATTTTTCCTCTTCATTTGTAGAGTTTGCCTGGATTGACCTGGGTTATAATGTAGTCTGCTAAATCTTTGCAATAAATTTGAAAGAAAACCAGATCTCATGAAACACAATTTTTTGGTGTAAATTCAATGGTGTAAATTCCAGAGAAGTGTTCGTTCCCCTTTTCCAACCAGGATTCTCAGAAATGTCTTTAGAATATTTTGGTATCTCTCACCCCATATGCATACACTTGCTATTTGAAGGATAATGCCTATGTACATTATTCACACTATTTAATAGCTCACACTGCAATAATACCACTACCTTAAAACTGAAAACAAATGATGAATCTCTAATTTACTACAGAATAAAAAAAAAACATTTTCACCCTTAATGCGCTATAGCAGGGGTTCTCAACCCAGTCCTCAAGGACCTCCTACCAGTCCAGGTTTTAGGGATTACCTGGGTGTGTCTAAGGTGTTTAGAAAAAGAGAAAAAAACACCTTAGACACACCCAGGTAATCCCTAAATCCTGGACTGGCAGGCGGTCCTTGAGGACTGGGTTGAGAACCCCTGCGCTATAGGATATAGGATGGCACCTCTTTTAAGAAGTGTCCCCCGCTGTGGAGGACTTCTTTTGGACATGCTAGGATCACAGGTGTACCGCCTTGCACATACAGTGAACATTAATTTGGTTCATTGACTTTGGTAGCTTGCAGGTATCATTGTGGGGACTGGGATAACCACTGCCGGTCCAAAGGGTCGGGTGGAGCAGTGGCCAAAAAGTTGTGTTTCAGATGACTGGTGCACCATAGTATGAGTGAGCGGCCACCTTGCTCAGAATCCAAAGAAGGCCTCAATCCCCAGAATTGCAGTTTCTGTGTGTTCTGGCCGAACACAGGATTAGTCAGCTTCTAAATGGCACCAGCTACCGCGTTGGAGCATAAACCTGCACAGGTAGTCCAAAAAGAAGCCACAGATTGCCAGCAATATAGTCAAATTTAACGTTCCAGCAGAGGAGCTAAAGTTTTGAGTGTCCATCTAGCTCAGCAGTTAAGCCCTGCTACCCACTATAGCATTTTGACATTTCTGTACTAAATGCGTCTACGAGAAACATAAAACAAACAGTAAAGTTTGATGGTAAATCTATTTGTAAACTATTTTTCTGTAGGGCTGTCCTTCTTTCTTCACATTGTACTACCTGTAACCCATATGCAAAATTATTTAAATGTTTTTAAGCAGAATTTATATCATTATTAAACACAGGTGTCCAATAACATGACACACAAAACTAACAGATCTGGATGTGTTGAGAGAGAGAGGGGGAGAGAGAGTAAGATTGATTAGTGCCTTGTAGACTTGGAGATCAGTCTTCATTTGATCTGCATTTTGTCTCACTTTGTGCCAATCGGGTGATCAGTCGAATTCCCAAACTCTGAGCCAAAATGTACCCAAATCATAAACCAATCGAAACGTGCAATGTCCTACCAAGTTTTGCTCATGATTCTGGATTACACCTGTGGTGTCGAAAAAAGTTGATTGATTGGGAAAACTGGAAGAGTAAAGGCTAGGGGACAGTGACTGAATGCTGATATAATGATTAATCTTGGGTCATTAAGTTGTTATTATTATTATTATTATTATTATTCATAAAGCACCAACAAGTTCTGTAGCGATTAGTTGAACTGGCTCTACCTTAAAACATTATTTTAGGAGTTGTAAATAGTTAATAATATAGTCTATGTTAGAATCTTGCAATAAAATCATAATTTTACATGATGGACACAAAGCCACACTGTTAAGGTCAGTAGCTGCAGTGTGTATGTACATCTATGGTGGCTTCTAGTCTGTTATTACACAATTTCAGAAAAATATTCCACACGAACATGATTTTTCAGCAGCCACTTATTGTCTCCTGATTGAAGAAGAGCAAAGTTACTTGACTGTCGTAGAATCTACTTTGCCAGGGTCCACTAAAAATGAGACAGACCTGAATGAATTAAAGGTTTGCCACTTTTCAATGATGCTTCCTGACAGAACTTATCATTTACAGTGATACCTGACAGGCTTATTCATTTACGTGTAAATTGTTGTGAAATGAAAGTCAAATTGAATTGATGCCTAATTAGAAAAATGTTTCCAGTTTTAAGTTTCGCTAATTTGTCATAACATTGCAATTTTCATGAATAACCCTGTAGATGTTGTAACAAAATGCTTCAAAAAAATTGGAAATACATCAAGACTTGTGACCCAACCCAAACTATTGAAACTGTAAGTTTTATGTTGACAAATTTCGATCCATGTTCAAGGCTGGCAAAGGCCAATTTGCCATTATGATAAAAAAAAATGTTCATGCAAAAAGAAGGGAAAGGATGTGAAGATCAACTGAACAGTAACCTTCAAGGTCAAGACCCATATAGGAAGTGCTTAGTTATTTATATCCAGGAATAGGTCAGGTTACAGAGAATCCTGCAAAGGGTTATTGTCACAGCCCAACACGCAGAGTATGAACCCACCCTACACCGACAAGGACAAGAGAATATATCACTGGTCCTTAGAGGTATCGGACTTAACATATAAAAGCAATAGAATACCCATAAACAAGCCAAGGTCAAGGGGAACCAGAGATAAGACAATAGAGAAAGCCAGAAGGAAGCCAGAAGTTAGAATAGTTTAGAGGAAAGCTGAGCAGGATACAGGGAAAACAAAACTGAGTATAATGCGTTAATGGGACTAAACATATGGGATAGACTGGACAAATACATTGCCCACCCTGAAAGTGCATGTACAGTGTCACCGGATCGAAGCAGGTAATTTGGCATCATTAAAATGATGCATGGTAGAAGCTGTGAGTATAGAGGGCTGTGAGTATAGAGGGCCCGGCATCACAAATTAAGCCAAGAATTGATGCGGCAACATGATTAATCGGAGGTGGACACGAGAGGTCAAAAGTGACGTAACGGGGATCCAGTACGTCAAAAGAGAAGCAATGGGCGCAAGAATAGCAATCATGAAGAGATGTGTTGCCACCATATACAGTTAACCTCAAAGGTGTGAATCTTTTGTGAATTCTAAATTGTAGGCCCAATTAAAAACATACTTTTGTTTTTCTTGATTTTGTTTTTGCAATTTAGCTATATTGGCCTAAATTGTGAAATTTACTTTTCATGTCCTTACCTCATTCACTTACTCATCCTTACAATCTAATTACAGACTCTTATTGACAAAAAAATACAATGATAAACTAGGGAATCAAAATAAGGTGCAAAAAAGCATATTTTTAGGAATGAGACAGTCCAGGGCCATCCAATAATGTATGTTAGCCTAGAGTGCTCACAAATTGCCAGAAATGTAATTTATGCAAAAACTGTGGATCATTTAATACAATTTGCCATAATTAGGTCTCATAATAGCCTCTTTAACATAAAGGTAGTTTTGTGAATAGTAGTTGATTGTCGCAGATCACATGATGGCAAATAATGATGATCTCCCCCCCACCCCCACCCATCCAAAAATTTATTTTAAATTATCTTTTTCATATTATTTTAGAGAGTAGACTACCTAGAGCACTGTCTTCTTTCAGACAAGGGACATTCAAAGTCTCTTCAGGGATAGGCAACCTTCGGCACTCCAGATGTTGTGGACTACATCCCCCATAATGCTCTTACACCCATAATGCTGGCAAAGCATCATGGGAGGTGTAGTCCAAAACATCTGCAGTGCCGAAGGTTGCCTATGCTCTAAATTATTTGGTTGCTGATTTATGTTCTACTGTGGATCTGCCTTCACCAATGCAGACACGGAACTGTATGTTCAAAATACAGATTAAGGAACAGTGTACTCACAAAAATACAGTATTACATTTTACAAGGTTACTTAAAATCACCTATCTGCGCAAACAAATATGGGGATTCAGTTCCACCACATGGCCATATTGTGTTAATCCCACCACTACTTCACAGTAAAACAAGGAACCGTTTGTTAACATGCCTCCCTGCACTCCTTGTTTTGTGGGCATCAGAAATGTTATGCCAGACATACGTGGTGCTTTCACGTTAACTGTGATAATGCCAGAAAAACACAATCACTCAATAATAATAGTAACTTGTGATTTTTATAGCACTTTTTTCTCTATGAAACTCAGAGCACTTAAGGTGATAAGCTTGTGTGTTGAACTATTGTAGTATCTTTGTTGTGATGGAAACGATATCAGTACATATGTGAGAAGATACAGAACATATCGGAACAAGGCACAGGTGCTCTCTGTGGTATAAAATTGTGTGGTATATGATGAAGATCCAGTAAGGGCACAAAACACGTCAGTCTAACATTGTACTAGCACTTCCCCCTGTATGTCCTAGCCGCTGTGTAACTTAAATATAGGCAGATTTGGTATTTTTTTCCTTTACCTGTGTGGATGGAGGCGGTTTCCTTTGCCTTCACTGCTAAATCTGACAGTCAAGTTAAAGGAACACATGTAAATGAAGCTGTTATGGTTCCAGGAGACCCACGTTTAACCTTAAGGGGTTAAACGGTTCTTGAATGTTTTAACTCCAAAGGTTGCCTCCAACGCCGATTTCCCGGTGCCCAAGGTGGCATCCAGCTTTTGAAACTGACTTACAGGAAGTGCCCGAGTGGTCAGCTAGAGTGGTCTGATGCCAACCAGTGGCTCCTCCGGGTGCCTTCTAGCAACATAACAAATACATTTACTTGAAGTTTTTATGGTGACTGGAATGTTCATTAAGACTAAAATTGTGGGAGTTGTGAGAACAAATGTGCGTAAAGCCTCTGCTACGCATGTGTAAGATGAGCAAATTTCTAGCAAATCTCTCAAGGAAAAACCACATGTGAACAAAGGAATTTTAAACCGAGAATGATTTTCGTATCAAGAGCAATAAAGAGCACTTGGGAACATATGGGTTTATCTCAGTCCAGCACCTGTATTTCGGGAAAAAATTCTAAATTGTGGACAATATTGCGTGTTTTCAACATGATCCCAATCCAAAATGTGAAAATCTTTTAAGTAGCACTGATATTTAAGTTGCCGTATTAGTCCAACAGTGTAGATGCAAAATAATAAAGTATTGCAGTTTCTTGTAATACCTTTTTTATTGGATAAACAGAAATTTGTAGTAACAAGCTTTCGGGAGATTATTTTGCATTTACAATCTTTTACTGCAGTTAGAAATTATTGACTTAAAACCTGACTTAAAGTCAGTCATCATCAATTATAATACAGACTAAGGAACAGCACACACATAAAAATACAGCCCTACATTTTATATGGCTACTTCAAATCACCTATCTCACCAAACAGATAGGGCGATTCAGTTCACCACTACTTCACAGTACCCCAATATCGGTGGCAGGCCCGTCGCTACCCGACAGGCAAGCCAAGCAACTGCTTGGGGCTCCCGAGCTGGCCCGGGGCCCCAAGCAGAGCCGGCAGGGCCGCCATCAGGGCATGCGGTCCTGGGGGCCCGGACTGCTTTGGGTACATACCGGACATTCAGTGGGTACATACCGGGTCGCAGGGGGCCCGGTATGTACCCACTGGGCCAGCCTCTTCTCCTGGGGGTCCCAGCAGCCGGTCACCACAGGGCCCCCCAGAGGCTGGCCCTGCTGACACCAGGCGGGCGCGCGAGGGAGCACTCTCCTCTGAGTGCTTCCTCTTCAGCTCCCTCGCGCACCGTACTGATGCCGGAGCCGGAAGACGACGTCATCTTCCGGCTCCGGCATCAATACGGTGCGCGAGGGAGCTGAAGAGGAAGCACTCAGAGGAGAGTGCTCCCTCGCGCGCCCGCCGGGTGTCAGGGACAGGGAGGACATTTAAGTGAGTGGGGGTGGGGGAGAGGGAGGGAGAAAATTTGAGTGGGTGGGCGGGCGAGGGAGAAAATTTGAGTGTGTGGGGGGGCGAGGGAGAAAATTTGAGGGGGGAGGGAGAAAATTTGAGGGGGTGGGGGGGGCGAGGGAGAAAATTTGAGTGAGTGGGGGGGCGAGGGAGAAAATTTGAGTGGGTGGGGGGGCGAGGGAGGAAATTTGAGTGGGTGGGGGGAGGGAGAAAATTTGAGTGGGGGGGAGGGAGGAAATTTGAGTGGGTGGGGGGGTGAGGGAGGAAATTTGAGTGGGTGGGGGGGCGAGGGAGGAAATTTGAGTGGGTGGGGGGGAGAGGGAGGGAGGAAATTTGAGGGAGTGGGGGGGAGAGGGAGGGAGGAAATTTGAGTGGGTGGGGGGGAGAGGGAGGGAGGAAATTTGAGGGAGTGGGGGGGAGAGGGAGGGAGGAAATTTGAGGGAGTGGGGGGGAGAGGGAGGGAGGAAATTTGAGTGGGTGGGGGGGAGAGGGAGGGAGGAAATTTGAGGGAGTGGGGGGGAGAGGGAGGGAGGAAATTTGAAGGGGGGGAGGAAGGGAGGGAATTTGAAGGGGGGAGGAAGGAAATTTGGGGGGGGAGAGGAAGGGAGGAAATTTGAAGGGGGGGAGAGGAAGGAAATTTGAGGAGGGAGAGGAAGGGAGGAAATTTGAGGGAGGGGGGAGAGGAAGGGAGGACATTTGAGGGAGGGGGAAGAGGGAGAGGGAGGGGGGAGAGGAAGGGAGGAAATTTGAAGGGGGGAGAGGAAGGAAATTTGAGGGAGGGGAGGGAGAGGTAGGAATTTGAGGGGGGAGAGGAAGGGAGGAAATTTGAGGGAGGGGGGAGAGGAAGGGAGGACATTTGAGGGAGGGGGAAGAGGGAGAGGGAGGGGGGAGAGGAAGGGAGGAAATTTGAGGGGGGAGAGGAAGGAAATTTGAAGGAGGGGGAGAGGAAGGAAATTTGAGGGAGGGGGAGAGGAAGGAAATTTGAGGGAGGGGGAGAGGAAGGGAGGACCTTTGAGGGAGGGGGAAGAGGGAGAGGGAGGGGGGACAGGAAGGAAATTGGAGGGGAGAGGAAGGAAATTGGAGGGGAGAGGAAGGCAATTGGAGGGGGGAGGAAGGAAATTGGAGGGGGGAGAAGGAAGGAAATGAGAGGGAGGGGGAGAAGAAGGAAATTGGAGGGGGGAGAAGGCAATGAGAGGGAGGGGGAGAAGAAGGAAATTGGAGAGGGGGGGGGATAAGAAGGAAATTGACGGGGGTAGGGGGAGAGAGTGACATCCATCACACACACACACACACAATGCACCTCTTGCACACAGAAAAACACACAATGCATTACACACAGACACACATACACAAGCAATGCATCCCTTACACACAGCAACACACAATGCACCCCTTCCACACACTCAGTGCATCCCTTACAGCAGTGTTTCCCAACCCAGTCCTCAAGGCACACCTACCAGTCCAGGATTTAGGGGTGACCCAGTTGTGTCTAAGGTGTTTTTTCTTTTTTTTCTAAAAACACCTTAGACAAAACTGGGTAATCCTTAAATCCTGGACTGGTAGGTGTGCCTTGAGGACTGGGTTGGGAAACACTGCCTTACAGACACACACACTGCATCCCATACATACACAAACTCACCTTGCAGCCCTTACACATACAAACACAGATTCACACAATGCATTCCTTACACACATCAGGACATCCCCCCCACACACACACACACACCCCTGTGAACAAACTCATTGGTGGAACATGAAGGTGGACCCTGGGACCCAGACCTTGAGCTGTGTAAATGGCCCTCAAAAAATTGAGCTGCTTCCCGTTCTCCCAGAACATTGATTTTTGTGACCACAGTTACAAACCGCCTCCAGAGAGCCTGTTATACACCAGACCAGTGGAGCCAGACGGCAGCTGAAGCCCATCATCATCCTCATCTGGTTGTAAGTAGGCAATCTAGTATATTATTCGTGGCACTTATCTCTAATTTACCTCACATTAAAGGGACACTATAGTCCCCAGAACCACTGCAGCTTAATGTAGTGGTTCTGGTGTCTATAGCCTGTCCCTGCAGGCCTTTTATTGTAAACACGGCGGCACTGCAGCACTGTGTTAGTTAACATGGCAGATCATATGGGTGGGGCACTGTGATGTCACATGGGGGGCGGCAAACTTTACTTTTGCCTAAGGCGGCAAAAATCCTTGCACGGCCCTGCAGACACTGCATCCCTGTGGGCGGACTCGGGGGGGGGGGGGTAAGGACCCGGGTGCAGGCGCCGGGGGGCCCAGACCTTGAGCGTGCATGTGGGGGGTGGGGGAGGGGTTGGAGTTTGGGGTGGCCTCCATGTCCGTTTTGCTTGGGGCCCCCAAATTCCTTCAAACGGCCCTGATCGGTGGGTCCTACACTAATTCCAACGTGGGAGACAAATTAAATAGTGCTAGTGCTAAATAAGCTAAAGTGTATCTTAATGATCTGTTGTAAGAGCATTGTTAATATATATAATGCAAAATTAATGTGATAATTGATTTTGCTACATTATGTTGATGTAAGTGTGCTTATTTGTACTTCACTTTCTGTAACTCTTCAACATAGAATTGTTTGAATAAGTTTGGTTGCATTGCTTTCATACATAATCAACCTAGGTTTGTGGTATCTATTCAGCTCATGAGCACGTTGTACATTTTCAGGGCAATTGGTTGATTATCTGAAATATGTTTCCTGTGGTTTATCAAATACGTTTTGGTGTTAAATTTGAAGCATCAAAGAACTTGACGGTGTTAGTCTACCGCAGTGGCAGCTGGTGAAGTTTTAAGATTGTGGGATGCCAGACTCTTCCCCCAGAATTTTACTCCTCTTTATACAGTACAGAGATACTCATACAATACAGAGAGCTGAGCACAATACAGAAATGCTCATACAATAAAACAAGTTGGGCATAAAGATATCTATAAAATACATAGAAACAAGCACAATACAAAAATAACCATACAATAAACAGAGCTGAGCACAACACAAAGACACATATACAATGCACAGAGCTAGGTAGACTACAGAGATACCTATACAACAGGCAGAGCTGAGAAAAACACAATAAATAACACACAGAGCTGGCTAGAATAAGAAGATACCATAACTATCCCACACAGCCAGGATCACGATGATGGATTACACAGATACAGAGAAACCTACACATAAGGTGTCTGTGTATAATGCCTGAGCACTCTCTATCTTGCTATCCCTCTCTTAGCTCTCCCTCTTATTACCTCATCTTCAGTAATGCTCCTTCTTTAACAACTTGAGCTTTTTATTAAATGTTGCTGTTGTTATAAACCATGTTGGCTACTCCATTAGCTCTCAGCACACAGTATTCATGTGGTTAAAGCATCAGGGCACTGATAGACTCCATCCATTTCTGCTCCTCCTGACTCACTATTAGCTCTTAGCACACACTGTACCCAGGGTTGAAGCAGCAGGATTCTGATAAACTGTTTATATAATTAATCTACAGTGGTAATATGGAGCCACAAAGTAGCTGACGTGGTTAAGAGAATAAACAATCATTACAGATTAATTCAGAATCAAATCAGTCCTCAGAGTCACAGCCCCAGTCCTCCAGTTTGAAGCTTTTCAAATTTTAAACTTGCCACAGTTGTAGAGCTACAGTCACACAGTAGTGATCCAATATTCCCATGCGGGCTGTATTCCGAACTGGTAAACCACTCGCAAGCCCCGAATTCCATTGGATTGCGTTCTTAAAGGCAAACAAGAATGAAATCCAATTCTTCAAGAGGCGATGGGAGGGATCCCTGAAGAAGACATTCACCACGCCACAATGGGATAAGGCCCTGATATGGCAACACAAGAGCTCCATGAGCTCCTACTACCAAGAGGTCGGCTACAAATTGATTTCAGCTTGGTATAGAACGCCTACTGTGATCCACCGAATATTCCCGGTGGTACCACCGACTTGTCGGAGGTGTCAAGAGGAAAGAGGCACGCTGATACACCTGTGGTGGGAATGCCGAGACATACTCCCGTACTGGGACATGGTGAAAACAGAGGTGACTCTGGTGCTGGGAGATATACCGGACTGGTCAGCAGAATTAGCCCTATTGCACATCTCTCAGCAAACACTCTCGAGCTATAAAAAATAAATCCTTCGACACTTACTGAACGCTGCCAAGGCGTCCATCCCGGCTTACTGGAAACAAACCGCCATCCCGACAAAGACGGAGTGGATACAACGGGTGGAAGACATACAGAGCGCGGAGGCACTCCATGCCTCCCTAACCGGAAGGAAACTCAAACATGCGGAATTCCGGAGCCCGTGGTTTTTATACATTGCTCGATACTCTCAGGGGGGGTGCTCCCGAGGCAGGCGCGGACACGGGCGCGGGCCCCTCGTAGTGCGGACCACCCCACCTCATTCCCCCCCCACTTCCTTCCACCCTAACCTTACCCAGACACATGAGAGGAACCCCGACATGGAAACTGTAAGGCACAACACAGGTGCGCACACACTGACCCACCAGTGAGGGTCGAGACACAACACACACTACATTACCACAACCAACAGAACATCACACATACCAACAGCACTTGACAGAGTAGAAGCAACCGAGGCAAAGGTCGTCCGTGAGGGACAGCTTCCCTGATCACAAACATATTGACGATAGTACACCGACACACATTTCCTAAATTGATAAGGACCTGATTTTCCCCACCGGAACATAGGGACAGATATGCCAACTAGACAGAATAGGGTCATATGCCATAGGGTTCGACACAGCCCACCGGTCTAGATGTGGTAAACCTTGAGCTACAAGCCACAGATGAATATACACAATTAGACAGGACGCAGAATGCTATACCCTCTGACACAAAACCGGAGGAAAAGGAAGGCGATAGGAAGGTAACTGATCTGCTGATCGATGGAAAATCTCAGGGCCACGACACAGCCCAGGAGCATAATTACAACCAAGCTCATCATGATCATACTTACCACATGAGTTTTGTGATTGTGCTCTCTTTTTGATGAGGACCTGCGCGTCCCATGTGAACAATTTCTTTGTTATCTATTACCTCTGTTACCGTAAACTTCAATAAAAATAGATTTACAAAAAAAAAGAATGAAATCCAATTGCGAGCAGGGCTTGCATATTCGCTTGTACATGGTCCATGTCAATCTGGCTTCCCCATTTATGTACGTTCTGGGGTTGCAGCTGTGATGTGGACCAATTAAATCACACCTAACAATATTTAAAGTTCTTTGGACCCATTTACTGGTCCTATCATAATGTCATGGGAATATACCCTAAAACTCAGTGTCCAGGATCACAATTTTTGACCAGATAAAGCCAGACCTTAGAGTCGCTTGGCTTAAAGTACAAAAGAGAGAAATTGTAGTCAAATAAGAAGCAAGGTCAGGAATAATAGAGAGACAGAATAATCATAAAACTAGCCAAAATCAAGAAAACGGAATTACAGAAGGACACAAACTAGCCAGGTAAGGGTTACAGAAAGAACTAGCCAAGGTCAGAAAAATCAGATAGTAACAAGGCACACACAAAACAGGTACTAGGAACAGGAACCACAATAGGGCTAATTAAATGGGACCAAAGAAATGTAAATATTTTTAGGTGTGATTTGATTGGGCCACATCACATCTGCGACCCCAGAATGTGACTGAAAGGGGACGACGGATTGGTGTGGGCCATGTAGAAACAGAAATGATGTAGCGCCTTTAAGAACGTGCCCGAATGCGTGCAGTGTTCGCATCTCTGGAATTCGGGCTGCGGGAATGGCTTTCTTGTTCAGTGTGTGCAACCTGCACAGAAATATCGGATCGCTGTGTAAGTAACTCTACAACAGCATGAGTGTATCAGGTCTCAACTGTAGAGTGGCCAATCACTTTAAAGAGGGTGGTGGGTATGTGCAGAAGTAATTATTAAAACTATTAGTGACAGGCAACACAGTGTTCCGAGTTAGAAATATCCCCCTCACCTTGTCACCCGTGGGCTTGCCCTGGCATTATACCCATTGAATATATATTTGTGTAAATTCCCTTGCTTAATCAACCATCAGGCAGTTACCAGGGATATTGGGGGAGAGAAAGAGATAACATTATAAACCTATATTTGGCAGGGTCCAGGAGGTATTGCTTTGCTTTCTCTGTGTTACAAGATGGCTTCTTGTTGTAACCCCACCTTACTGTAATACCACCCCCTAAATAGAGAGGTCAATAGTATGTCTACACTCATGGGCAACTGGCTCTGTGGCCCAAATGGCAACTCAATGGAAATTTCTGAAATTTCGTCTTAAAGGAAACAAGGCATGCTTAAAACCTGCTGAAACAGGTGGGAGGGGGGAACCTATTACAGAATTATTATTATTAACAGACATTATATTTTCCCCATATTTCTTTGGCTTACCACCTTCCCCTCCAGAAAAAGAATCGACATTTTTCTAAACTACTGCAAATACTTTTCCCCACATAAAAAACTGGTGTGGCCCTGCCCCAGTGCCCCTAAAGATGAGCCTCCACTGATCTAGAAACATTTGTAAAATTGTCAAAAATCCCCATGTTGAGCAAAATTCAGAAAATTATTGCATACGTTTATATTGCAAGAGCTGGTGAATTTTTGATTAAAAGTCAGATTGAAGTCCAGAAAGTAGACAGCTACAGTTGCAGTCTATGTGCGTGGACACTTTATTTTTGTGGAGCAGAGAATAAGAATAAAAAGCTCTTATGTCTGTTCTTATGGATTGGCCCAGCTGTAGTCATTTTGCAGAGTTTAGATATATAGCCAGATGACAAGGAGCACTAATTAGAGATATAATGCGATAGTCAGTCCCCGGTGTATTTGGTTTCAGCAGCCTTCCTGATAATTGTTCAGGACCACATTATGAAAGCTATGTCATTGCGGCAATGTGACTTTTCTAGTAAGAGCCAGAAGTTTCATCATCATTTCCATAATCTTTGAGTTTCACGATCAATGATGTATCACGTCGAGAAGGCATTGTTGAATGTACTTCCTATTGATACAAGGCATCTCTATGCTTCTACTTTTGGCTGACGGCTAAGTATGGATTGGTTTTATATATTTTTTATAGTATTTAAGATTTTGTCTGGTTTAAGCAGGAAATAGTTCCATCTTTTTGTATAATATTGTGCCTTGGTGAAATACATAAATGTACTGTCAAATTGTCTGTAAAGTATTGTGCCTCCGAGACTGTAGTAAAGATTGAGATTCCCCTTATTGTTATTTTTTCATGGTATGGTTATTAAGGACCGTTCGAAGTCAAGTTCTGGATAAAATTGCAATTTCTAGAATGCTATTTCTTACACATTGCTTATGGATCTTTATCTCATTCACACTGCCAAGAAAAGCCATTCAGATGTTATCTTATTGCATTACGGTAAATGACATAATGCCTGGGTCTAATTAGCAATATCTACGTGAACTCGCTAATCTCTGGGGGAAAGATATACAGAAGGAAAACCACACAAAAAGACCCAGATAACAAATATGTGTGTGTGTGTGTGTGTGTGTGTGTGTGTGTGTGTGTATGTGTGTGTGTGTGTATGTGTGTGTATGTGTGTATAGCTATATATATATATATATATATATGTGTGTGTGTGTGTGTATGTGGTTTTTCTTTCTAAACAAATTAGGTAGTTATCTAGATATATAGCATTTCATGGTCTAATGAAGATTCATTAAAGAATCATAAGAAGTCAAAGTACAGTTTGTAGAGGGGTTAGTATGGTGAACAAAAATTTTTTTTTACTTGTTTTTTTACTAGTTTTTTTTAACTTGTTTTGTAGAAAGTATAATAATACAGTCAGAAATAAAATATAATTAGATAAGAGCAGGGATCATTCCAACCCGCAAGAGCAATGGAGATTAAAGAAGGCTATTTCAAGAGTTGAAGTTGTACCACTGCAGCCAGAGAAATGGGAAAACCGTAGACCGTAAAAATGAGAACAAGAGAAATATATTGATCCAAGAATCAGAGGAGAAGGAGATTTAAAAACAACTAGAAACAATAATAGTAATAAAATGTTTATTTTTAAACATAAATTCTAACAGTTCCTTTACTATGTAAAGGGAGTTTAAATGCATAAAATAAAGAATAAAATCTACTCGCCTGAACTCTTTGAGCATCGCTGCAATCAGGAGGGTACTTGCCAAACATCTCTATTGCAAATGTGTGTGTGTGTGTATATATTTATATATATATATACAGGCATTGGTTCCCAGGCCATTACAGACTTATAAGGCAAGGAAGGGAGTCCACAAGTCTCTTTGCCTTTACCTCCTCTGGGTCCTCTCTTGTGAACAAGTCCCGGTGTAGATGGATGGAAACCCTCAAGGAGCCGTGCTCGCCGAATGTTACAGTTATTCGTACCACCCAAACTGTTATGAATGCTGCCCGAGCATATCTTTTTTTTTTTTATTATTTTTGGTATGACATTATTGTATACTGGTGTGTTAAAGCATATGTTACATGGTATATTCATCAGTCGACATTGGTTTGTAAACGGATCATGTTTCAGTTTGCATCTGACTATACCGCGTCTTCGGTTTGCATGTAGTTACTCAGGTTGCATACATTTGCTATTTGGTGTCATTATTTATACATTTCGTAAAAATAACATAAAACATATTAACAACATACTAAGAGAGTCATGTCTGCTGGCTAAAATCTTACTCTGGAGTCAGATTACTGAATTAGGAAACTTCGAACGTTGCGGAGTGGCCCGACGTGTAAGGACCATGACCTCTCGTGGTTGTGGATGGATAGACATGGTCTGTCCTCCAGCAACGGTGTTAGGGTGTGTCGGGGGAAAGAGGGGGGGTAGTAGGATGGGGGGGTCCTCATGGTGGAGTTCAGAGTGCCGTGGTGGGAGGTTCTCTTGGTGTCAGCTTGGGGTATTGGGTCTGCGGGGTGGCCCTAGTGTGTTCTCCTTTTAGATCCCCCAATCCCCAGCCATCCATAGTTCCCAGATTTTTTCATAGGCTTTCATGTTGCCTCTCACTAGTACCGTGATGTGATCCATAACCTGTATGTCTTGTATTTTGTGGATTACTGTGTTTACCTGGGGGATTGCTGGTTTAAGCCACGCCTGTGCCATGGTAAGTCTGGCCGCGAGCGTGATTTTGTGTAAGAGTTTTTGTTCCTTCCTCGGCCAGTCGTCTAGTGTTCTAGAGAGCAGAAACACCCATGGGTCTACTTTTACTTTCCTGTGGAATACCTTATCAAGTAGGTTCCCAATTTCCCTCCAGAAGGTCTGTGCTTTCGGGCAGTCCCACCACATATGGATGTACGTCCCTTTATGTCCGCAGCCTCTCCAGCACAAGTCGTCTGTTTTTTTTTGCATACGGTATAATTTTACCGGGGTTGTATACCATCTCAGCATGGTCTTGTAGGCCTGCTCTTGTTGGGTGACACACACTGAGATAGCTTTGTTCGCGTCCCATATTTCTCTCCAGTCTGTGCCCTCTAGGGTCTCCTTGAGGTCTGTTTCCCATTGTGTGGTGTAGTGTAGGTCGCCCCAGTCAGTGCTGTTTGTGCACAGGTGTGCGTATAAGTTTGTGATAAGTCCCTTTGGGGGATTTTCTTTGAGGCACATTTGTTCAAAACCTGTTGGTGTAGTTTGTGCTGCCGTTTTTGCTAGGTTGTGTTGTGCAAAATCTCTAATTTGGATATATCTAAAGAAGTCTGAGGGTCGTAGCCTGGTCCTTTCCGTTAACTTCTCAAATGGCACTATTTGGTTCCCTTCATATAGGTGTATCGCCCTCTGTAGTCCCGCCTCCTCTATATTTTTGAAATCTTGGGCCCTCATTCCCGGTAGGAACGCTCTGTTTCTCAATAGGGGCATCATTGGAGAGGGTGACGTGGTTAGTTTATGTTTTAGGGCCACTGCGTCCCATACCCGGAGGGAGTTTAGGTTGGCTGGACAATCGGTGCGTAAGATGGCCCTGTGTTCCCTGGGTAGCCAGATGTAGAATTCGGGTAGCTCGGCTCCCGTTATGCCGGTTTCTAGGTCCGCCCATCTGCGGTCGCCCGGTGTCGAGTGCCACATGGCCACTTGTGCCAATTGGTCCGCTAGATAGTAGTTATAAAGATGGGGTAAACCTAGCCCTCCTCCGTCTTTGGGTCTATACAGTATGTTGCGCGCCACTCTGTGTCGTTTGTGTTGCCAAATAAAATCCCCAATTGTCCTCTGTAAGGGGGCCAGATCCGTTTTAGTGATGGGAATGGGGAGGGCTTGGAAGAGGAAGCGAAGTCTGGGGAGAATGTTCATTTTTATCGTGTGGACCCTACCTATCCAAGATATAGGTTTGTCTGCCCATCTGTCGAGGTCGGCACCAAGGGTCCTAAGGAGGGGGGTGTAGTTCGCCCCGTATAGCTTTTTGGGGTCTGCGGTCAATTGTATCCCTAGATATTTTATGGCATTTTGTGCTATAGGTATGTGGTGTTGGTTCCTTATGTGCGTTGTGTCATTTGCTGTCATGGCTATTGGGAGAGCAGCAAATTTGGACAGGTTGACCTTGTAACCTGAGAGGTCTCCATATTCTGTTAATTATCTGTCTAAGGCCATCATTGAGTTCTCTGGGTTTGTAAGGGTGAGAAGGACGTCGTCCGCGTATCCCGATACTTTATATGTTTGGTCGCCCACTGTGATTCCCTCTATGGATCGGTTCGATCTGATTGCTTGCAGTAGGGGTTCTAATGTGAGTACGAACAGGATGGGTGACAGTGGGCAGCCCTGACGTGTGCCATTGTGTAGGGTGATGGGGGTTGTCATGGCGCCCGGGATCCGTATGTGTGCCTTGACATCTGTGTACATGGCTTGGATCATTTTGATGTACAGCTCGGGGAATCGGAGATGTCGTAAGAGTTTGAACAGGTATGTCCACTTAACTCTGTCGAACGCCTTTTCAGCGTTGAGAGAGAGGATGAGCGTTGGGGTTTGTGAGGTTGTCTGTGTCCATATTAAGTCTGTGTTGCGTCTAGTGTTTTCAAATAGCTGACGTTCGGGGATGAATCCCACTTGATCTGCGTGGACTAGGTTAGTTAAGTGTGGAGATAGTCTGTCCGCTAATATCTTGGCCAGTAGTTTTACATCATGGTTGAGCAACGATATGGGTCTGTAATGTTCTGGGTAAGTCGTGTCTTTTCCCGGTTTTGGTATTAATACTATGTGGGCCGTGGACATCCGAGCATATTTTTAAAGGGGCAATGGGGGTGTTAAATCACTTTGGTTCTAATTGGTCCATGTCAGTCCAGTGCCACCACTGACGTACATTTTGGGGTCGCAGGCATGACGTGGACCAGTCACTAAACACCATATAGTATTTAATTTTCTCTGGCCCTATTTGCTGTGCCCTGACGTGGTTTCTGTTCTCAAAACGCTTTATACATAGTGATATTTCTGGTATTGACCTTGACTTTGTTCTTGACCCTGAGTTTCTCTGTAACCCTTTCCTGTCTGATTGATTTAACGTGTTCCTGACTTTGACTTGTTCTTGATTTCTCTATCTCTCTGTTATCCTGACCTATGCTTGTATTTGTCTTAATTTCTTCTATTTATTACATTAAGTCCGGCCACTCTAAGGCATGGTATTCCAATTATAGCTTATTATTGCTACAGATAGACTATGCGTGTTGGGGTTAGACTTTGTGGCACCCGGCTGTCAAAGCATTAATGCATCACAATGCCGGGGCTCGCGAGAAGCACCTCTGCCCAGACCAGCAGGGAATGTTGTGTCTCCTTGTAGAGGAGCAATAACTGCTTCATAGAGACTCTTGTTAGTCAAAAAGTTGCCTTACGCTTCCATATAAAAGTCTGCATTGAATGTATCATGTGTGCCTGGACATGCTTTATTTTTCATATTTGATTTGAGGCTTTGCCACCTCTGTCTGCATGGCACTAAGTGAGGATCCTAAGAATGAGGTTAGTGCATACCCTGATCTTTGTTTCACACAAGACTCAATGAAGAAACTTTCAAGAGCCAAACCAGGAACTGCACTCAACCATATGGAGAAACTTGGGTGCAACCGAACCAGGGACCAGCTCCAAGCCCCTAGATACAGTTTGCAAAAGAAAAGAAGGTTCGGGCAAAACAAAAAGGCAAATTTATTTGAACCCAAATGTCCAGAACAGTCTTTTTCAATGAAAAAACCTGGCAGGGGAGCAGTTGGATTCACTAATATTCAGGGCTCCACATCCATCCACCCAGCCAAGGAATTAAAGCTGCATTCAGGCCAGTAGACCCTCAGGCCTCCCCTGAGTGATGAACTTGCTTGTAACCTACAATCATGTAAGAAACGTATCCCAAATATGTTAATCCTATTGTAGCAGCAGTTGGTTACAGAGTGATATGGCAGCAGGCTAAATACCCCATATGAAATAACCAAAGTTATCTACTTATGAAAAATGCATAGTTTAATGTTTTGTTTTTGGTGGGAAATATATTTATATATAGTAGTCCGTAAGCCGTTGAACCAGTAGCAGCAAGTTGCTAGCTTCTTTACAGTGTGAGAAGCAAGGTGAAGCCATTGTCAATGTGATTTTTTTTCAAAGTAGCCAGCTTGTTGTATGCAATATCTAATGGCAGTAAAGGAACATTTTCAGTATAAATAGCGTGTTGATGTGGCAAGACATCAACCAGCCCTCATTTCTCGTCTATACCTCCTGTCTTCTGTCTAACCTTATTTCCTCCGTTATTTTGTAGATGATAACCACATTTTCTTCTCTTTACCCTGCTTTACAACAACTCTCATCCCATAACTTAAATAATTTATTTTTAGGATACTTTAAGTAATATGTTTTATTGGAAGATAAATTATAAAACCGTGAATTCTAATTCTTACAAACCAAGGGTTAAACACACATCGGGTTAGTAGTTAACCACAAACTCACATTGTTTACCAGATACTTCTGCATTTTGCTCACAGCCTACAAAGTACAAAGCGCTCAGTGCAAAAGACATTGTTCATTCACTGACAGATTCAGCCTTTCATTATCGTAACGTACTATTGTAACATACTGATTTACCATTAAATCCCACACAAAAAGTCAAAAAATATTATTTTTATAATCACTGTTAAACATGAGGCACATTGTGTTTAACGTAACTTGCCCCCAGGAAAGAATTAAAGGAACATTACCAGGTAGCCTTATTTATACAGAAAACCGTATAACATAAATACCGGTTTGACAACTTACCAGGTTATCCTGCAGGGAAGCTGAATATTCCTTTAAGAGCAGCGCTACATGATGTCACTTAACTCAGTGGAACTAATCAGATTATCCTAGCAGGTGTATCCAGCAGCAGGCAGGGAGGCCAGAGGCACCCTGGTAGTTTGCCGAACTATTCCTAAACCGTTTGGCATATTACTCTGGTAGGCCATCAGGGCACTCCTGGTACCATAACCACTACAGCGTGCTATAGTGGTTACAGTGCTTTGAGTGTTATTTTATTAAGTAAGCAAGGCAGGTACCTTCTCTGAGAAGGACTTCTACCTAGGCAATAAGACACGCATTCCACACTTTCTGCTATATTTCACCTTTTCAGGAGCTTGAGGCAGGAAGGCATTCACTTGGTGGGAATACATTCACGGTCCTCTCAGTTTCTGAGTGATTTAGCATACTAATTGCTGCTTGGCATCCACAAGGCCCATAGATACTATAAAATGTTAAAAATCTAATCATCAGTCTGTGCCCAGTTGTTCAGGTGACCCATTGTTTACATGCCTGATCCTAGCTTCTCTGAGCATACAACCAATGAACCCGACCAAGCTCTCCTCAGACCTTGTAAACCTGACCCTGCTCCAGCTCTTTTTAGACCTTGTTAACTTGACCGTGCCCCAGTTCTCCTCAAATCTTGTTAACCTGACCCTGCTCCAGCTCTCCTTTGATCTTGTAAACGTGGTCCTGCTCCAGCTCTTTTTAGACCCTGTTAAGCTGACCCTGCCCCAGATATCCTCTGACCTTGTTAACCCCAACCTTCTCCAGCTCTTTTCAGACCTTGTTAGCCTGACCCTGCTGTAGCTCTACTCCTTAATCCTTGTAAACTTGACCCTGCTCCAGCTCTTCTCAGACCGTTAACCTGACCCTACTCCAGCCCTCCTCAGCCCTTGTTAACCTCCCCCTTCTCTAGCTCTCCTCAAACGTTGTGAACCTGGTCCAGACTTCCTTTTTCTATTCTGTGCCATCATCCTCTCTAACAGCCTGGCCTGCATTTTTTTGTAGTAACATGATCTTGTCTTATTCTACCAAATGTAAAGAAGAGTTATCCCTATGACCTCTGGCTCTTTCCTAGCTATAAATCCACTGTCTTTCCTTCACGGTGCTTTGTAATATCAACCTTCTAATTCCCACTGTCAGACTGTCTAATTTTCTAATTTTTTCCTCAAGTTCCCTAGTGCTATCACAAGCCATCTTTTAGTTTGTTTCTGGGCTATTCTAGTGGGCGATGCTTGCAATGGTTGTTTTAGACTTGTTCTAAATGTTCCAGCTCCAGAATAAAAGAGAATTGAGTCCTATTAATTTCAAATATTTCTACAAAATGCTACAGAGTAGTAGCTTTAGGAAAAGAAAGGGTGCAACATCTATTTTTGCCATGCTCAATGAACAGCCCACTTTCAGGCTTTAACATTTTGAAATTTGGTTTTAGGATTAGATGAATAATAATTACCGTAATAGGTTTAAGTTCAGAAAGTATTAGGGTTAGGGAGCTTAGAATTATTTATGTTTTATATTATTATTTTTGCGGGGTTTAGTAGTGTAAGGAGAATTAAGGTTAGAGTGCTTTGGTGAACTAGGATTTAGGTAAAAAAACTGATCAGCACGGTTCTCCTCTCTACCATGTCAATTTAGATTCCTCATCCCAAAATGTATACCTTTGCACTAATCTACATTAAAAATATCATCTGCCACTTGGTGTCACAATATCTTACCTCGTTCCAGTGGGCCAAAGTGGTGCTGTAACTGAAGCCGACTCCTCTCTGTAGCTGATTGGCAAGTCCAATGCCGGATGCTGTAGTCACGTTCCTTCTTATGACACGACGCATACGCGTCTACATCATAACGTCGATGACGTGGATTTACGTTATTTTCACTGGCCCTGAACATTTTGGGAACATGTACAAAATGTGCACAGCCTGTAAAAGAACAAAATTTAAGAAAGATACACAAACTAAATTTATCTCCAATATATCTAAAAAGGAGTATAAGATTAATTCTATTCTTACTTGCCATTCTAGTAATGTGATATACCTCCTCTGGTGCCCTTGTGGACTCCAGTATGTGGGAATGACTACGAGGACTTTAAAAACCCGCATACTGGAACACTTGGGCAACATACAGAGGGGGTATGCCAAACACAGTGTCTCTGCACATTTTTTACAATGCCACAACAGTGACCCTTCATATGTTAATTTCACTGCCATTGCCCAAAAGAAAAAAGATTGGAGGGGTGAAGATAATTTTAAAGAACTTTGCAAAATTGAAAGTAGGTGGATTTTTGAATTGAATACCCTATCCCCCGACGGTCTAAATTTAGATTTCGAGTTGGCTCATTTTTTATAACTTTATAAATTTTATAATTTCTTATAGTTCCTTATAGAGACTCTTTTTCTAGCTCTTTTTTCACCCACCAATCTTATTCTATATGGTCTATATTTATACCACCTAGATGGGATCATTTTGTATTATATACCCACATGCTGTTTAATATATACACACATTCTCTTTTTTTGTATATATTACTATATTGCTGCTGCTGCTTTAACATTGTTTACTTTTATCCTATTTTATTTTATATTATACTTTTTATTTCATTGTATTTTAGTAATTACTGTTTATATGTATACATTCTTTAAGATATGACAGATGTCCATCCTCAATATGAAACCCTTCTGCCCTAGTTGGACAAATGTACTAATTAATCCCATACTGATATTGTACACTAGGTATTTATAAATGTCCTTTCTTTTATGCATAGCATTGCATTATTACCGCTATTTAGGATATACAATTATGTCACTTCCAATACTGCAAGTTCCTTTCTATGCGAGCATGCTAAGAACTATACCAGATGCCCATTTACAAGATGGAGCTTCCAGCCTCGAATGGGCAAATGCACTAAACACAATCAAGCTGGAAAATGAGCGCCGAAATACCGGAAGTGATGTCAGACGCCGGCCACCCGAACTTCCGCCTATGTGACCGGCAATCAGAACAGCGGAGAATTTAAAACGGAACAGCAACTGGATGATTTTATGCACTGATGAAAACTCGGACTGAGTTGAAACGCGTCTGCATGACTGTGATTTCGTGAGTCACCATATGGGACCTGCACAGTTACTATTTTAATTTATATTTACAATAAATCTATACTTTTTTTATCATCACTCTGCTGCTGTTCCTTCTACCTCTGGGGGATATCATCCAGGATTCTGCAGCAAAGCCTTTTTGAGGCACCCTTGGGCACTAAATACAGAGCCTGGCACGGCTCTGAAATCCGTGAGTGTATCCAATTACCTCCATATTTCTCTCTTTGTATATACAGTCTATACTATGTACCTTTTTTATTATTGTAGGTACTGACTACATGGGACATCCCCCACATATATCTGTACATGAATAAGTATTATTTTATATCTTTATACACAGGGAGTGTTGTGTGTATTTTGGCACTTGTTGCTTCTAATACCTTTCGTACATTTTGACTTTATGGTGTTGGGGAACACCTTTCTCACTCCAGTACTGTGTTTTGGTTTTTACTGTGTAAGCGCCATTCACTTCCCTTTTTTTATTGTGTCATTTTGGGAACATGGCCTTAAAGCGAAAGACGCTCCCATATATATATATGGCACCTTGTGCTTTGTACTGTGCCCTATATTGGCTCTTGTAAAGTTCTCTCTAGTGCTACCGTTTGTCTGTGTAGTTTTCCTTGGTATTTTGACTTAGCTTGATATTTGACGTTTCTGCTCTCTGTTATCCTGACCCAGCTATTCCTTAATCGCTCTCCTGATTTCGGGCGTCCTTATAAATTTGGTTATTCTCTGACTATTCTTTTTCTGTCCTACGTTAAGCCCAACCATCCAAAGGTTTGATAATACGTTCTTTGATAACTGTGGGGTTACACATTGCGTGTTGGGGTATACTTAACCATGACCCTTGGCTACCCAGTCCCCCAATTTATCCAAACTAAAAGACAATATGTAACATCACCAGTAAAACAGCAAAAATAACAATACAAATATTATAGTGAATACATGTAATACCGATTATAATAAAATGTATTTACATAACAATAATAAACATGTCTTTGCCTCTTTAATCACAATAAAATCCATAGGGACTTTAATTATCAAAGCAAATGGCAACATACCGAGAGAAACAATATTAAGTAAAGGTTAAAATTGGGGTAAAAAAACGGACACTGGAACTGCATTTTCTACTAGAACAATAATATGCTACATTCTGAAATCTCGACACTTAGTCTTTGTTATTTTGCACAGCTGTATAAATTATGTGGGAGTGAGAAAAATGCTAACTCAGAAGGGAATAGGTGTTAGATTGTAAAGTAATCTAGTTCTGCGGCCTCGCATAGTGCCATTACCTGGTGATTGGGATAGATGATCAGAAAATTACTGTTACTCTCTTTAGCTCATGACCTTTAAACGCCCTGGGTCTGCAAAAGAGTTACTATAGAGAAACAGCGCAGCCTGGTGGTCGCAAAGTCAAATGACATCTGCTATTTTAAAGAGATTGCATGTCTATTTATTTTGGAAGTATTGATCATGAAGGAGAATAATGCATTTATTAAAAAAAAAAAAATAAAGTCCAGGAGAAAACAACCAAGTGAGATAAATGAGCTCCAGGAGTTTCCAGATTGCATCATTTCAACGAGGGTTATTAAGGATTTAAACAAACTTTTAATTAATTTAAGAATTAACAGTTTGTATTGTTTAGCTATTGGACAGCGCAGAAGAATATGTTGGTACTATATAAATAATTGTAATTACAAAGTAAATATACTCATTAGCTGTTATCAAGGTTCAATTCCTGGTCAGACCACCTTACCAGTAATTGACCCTGGGTAAGGCATTTAATAATATATATACCCAACAATCTAAAATTTTCACAGATTGTTTGAGAAGTGCCTTCTTCACCTCGAAATGTCCACGTTGTGCAATTGTAAATCACTGAGAAATATGTAAAGTATACATACTAGTATATAAACACTATTAATAATAATAATAATAATAATAATAATAATAATAATAATAATAATAACTGTTAAATGCCCGAAAAGGTAACAGACCCACTTAGAGGAACACTCTAAGCACCATAACCACTACAGATCGCTATATAGGTTATGGTGCCAGGAGTTCCCTGGTACCTCCTAGTGTATGGAATCAAATTGCTTTTGAACAGTCAACCTGCAGCTCCCCGTCTGAAGAGCTGAAATTTCCCAAGTTCTCCTCTTCAGTTGCAATGTTATTGTCTGAATTAGATTATGTTGTCATTTGATAAAGCTTCGATATAAGTTTAAAATAAAATGCAGCATTTAATGAAAAACAAGTTAAAGGAACACTATAAGTGAGCCAGTAACAGTTCTTCTAATTCATCCTCGTTCTGTGCTTCTCTGTTGTCTACCTGGTTAAATCCTCAAATGCTGAAAGATGACAGCAGTAGTGTCATTTCAAAGTGATAGATACTTAGAACAAATTACAATTCCATATTATTACTCCATGTGCTTTACAAACCAATGGGAAAATTACAGCTGTCTGATATTATCAACTATTCATCTTCAAATGTTATTTCAAACGGATTTTCTCTGTACATAACATTCCTGTTAATATTTCAAATCATGTTTAGGCAGGAATGGAACTTGTTTTATTCTTAACGTATCAGACAGAATCCAACATGTCACCATTGCCAGTAGTGGTTTTTGTCCTTAGTTTCATGTGAAGTTCCCCCAAGATTTATTTAATGTTCCCTTTGTAGTCTGCATGTTAACAGCTTGCAACATCTCAGCAAATTAAAGAATCTCAATTTAAAAACCACATGTACCACAAGTGCAGGATGATTGACAGACTTCTTAAACATTGAGAAAATGATGTTTGTAAAAAGCACAAAATATTACAAAAATAATCACTTTGTATCAGTGTCTCAATTTTATGGTAAACATAAGCTGGAATTAGTGCAATTGTGCACATTACTCTTGGCTATGGTCAGTGGTGAGCAATGTATCAGTGACAGCTTTTCTGAGAAAATGCATTTTTAACACTGCTGCCTAAGGCCACCTCTAGTGCAGTGTTTCTGACAGCCAATAGAGGGACTTCCTGGGTTCAGTCTTGCAAAGATTGCAGGAATGACGTTCAGTGTCTCCAGGGGGAACATTCGTACCCTGAAAGGATACGCTTCCCTTGCCTGGTTTCACATGGGGAACCTGTGAACGGAGGCTGTGCGAGGCAGGTATCGTTACGGAGGTCCCTGGGGATTGGTGTCGACATTCTTTGGGGACAATGGCGGGCTATCCGTGCCTGGGCAACAAAGAGGCAGGGGGTTTCCCGCGCTGTTCTTCCCCGGTAGGGAGGCTCATGGGAGGAAGACACTGAGTGGCAGGCTTTCTATGCCTGGGAGAAGACCCCCATTTTTTTACCGGAAGTGGGAAACCCTGTGCTTGGGTGGCGGGAACAAGGGACCAGAGTTCCTATCCCGCGCTGGGACCCCTGGGAGGGGAAGTATCCTGGGAGGGGTCAATGTCCTTGTGTGGTGTCCACTCCTTGCATGGAGAAATGTATAAAGCAGAGTGTGGCCAATAAAGTTGTTGTTGTACCTCCTGGAACTGTGTGCCTTCCAGTTACTGGGGGAAGAATGGGTCTCCACATATTTTAACCGGTTCCATTCCAGGTATACGCAGTATCTTGGCTTAGGTAACCGAACGGGTCACCCCTGACCCGTTACACTTAGATTGGCCGGGCTTAACATAAAGCAGGAACTAGGAAGTAATAGAACTAATGTAACTTGTATTCAGACCATGAGGAGAAAAATTCAATTTAGTAGCAATGGCAATAATGAATAAACACTGGTACAGGATCACTGCAAACTAGAGGTCAGGAAAAAGACAGATTTGGTACACGTACAGAGAATAATGAGGTTAAACGTAGCCGTGGTCTAGCAAACTTTACAGGAACAAGATAGTCGTGGTCAAACGTAGCAAAGTCTGGTACACATGAAACATTGGATAGAGCAATATTAAAGGAACACTATAGTCACCTAAATTACTTTAGCTAAATAAAGCAGTTTTAGTGTATAGATCATTCCCCTGCAATTTCACTGCTCAATTCACTGTCATTTAGGAGTTAAATCACTTTGTTTCTGTTTATGCAGCCCTAGCCACACCTCCCCTGACTATGATTGACAGAGCTTGCATGAAAAAACAAACTAGTTTCACTTTCAAACAGATGTAATTTACCTTAAATAATTGTATCTAAATCTCTAAATTTAACTTTAATCACATACAGGAGGCTCTTGCAGGGTCTAGCAAGCTATTAACATAGCAGGGGATAAGAAAATCTTATTAAACAGAACTTGTAATAAAGAAAGCCTAAATAGGGCTCTCTTTACAGGAAGTGTTTATGGAAGGCTGTGCAAGTCACATGCAGGGAGGTGTGACTAGGGTTCATAAACAAAGGGATTTAACTCCTAAATGGCAGAGGATTGAGCAGTGAGGCTGCAGGGCCATGTTCTATACACCAAAACTGCTTCATTAAGCTAAAGTTGTCCAGGTGACTATAGTGACCCTTTAATAAACTAGCAAGGTCAAATAACAACAATCTGGAACTAGGACAATAACAACGCACTTACGGCTCTGAGACCAGTAAAGGGCACTGGACCATTAAAAAGTAAGTATATATATAGACAAAGCCCTTGCATCAATGCAACATCACTGATACATGCGCAGAGCATCCAGGAGGATGCCATCCAATTAAAGGACCACTATAGGGCCTGGAAAACATACTCATTTTCCTGGCACTATAGTGCCCTGAGGGTGCCCCCACCCTCAGGGTCCCCCTCCCGCCGGGCTGGATGGAGAGGAAGGAGTTAAACTTACCTCTTTCTCCAGTGCCGGGCGGGGAGCTCTCCTCCTCCTCTCCTCCTCGGCTGAATGCGCATGCGCGGCAAGAACTGCGCGCGCATTCAGCCAGTGTCATAGGGAAGCATTTACAATGCTTTCCTATGGACGCTGGCGTCTTCTCACTGTGATTTTCACAGTGAGAAGCGCGGAAGCGCCTCTAGCGGCTGTCAATGAGACAGCCACTAGAGGCTGGATTAACCCACAGGTAAACATAGCAGTTTCTCTGAAACTGCTATGTTTATAGAAAAAAGGGTTAACCCTAGCTGGACCTGGCACCCAGACCACTTCATTAAGCTGAAGTGGTCTGGGTGCCTATAGTGGTCCTTTAAGGTAAGAAAAGGCACCAAGATCGTAGCTCGGGCCACTTAAGTATGGTTATTTACAGAATGTTGCGAGTGCAACCTGGTGCAATTGATGCAATTAAATTGACATGGCCGAGTACCAGATAGCTCTGTCTCCATGTAATCTGGTGCTCATTCTCAGTGATTGTGCAGGCACAACTGGGTCAGAATCTGGGCGAGATGAAACCGACATGGCTGTCATTTTTTGATCTAGGAATCTTGTTTGACACTGATGCGCCAAATCTTGATGCTGAGCCCCAGGTCTGTGGCCAAATTGATGCAGCAGCGTCATTAGAGTTAGGTTTTTCTTACAGGTAGGGGGTCTGTCTGTAGCCAGACCTACTAAACAAGGAACCTGCAGGGAAGAACATGCCGTATGACCTCCATCATTTGGTCCTTACAGCCATTAGAACATTAGTACGTGAGGGCAAGTCCTAATGTTCTGTTGTCGCCAGGGTTAAATCTCTGTCGATACCTGGGGCTCCTCCTGTAAGCTGAGCCCATATTTAGTGGTCCTAGACTGACAGATGAGCTGTATGCAATGCATAAATTAGAGTTTCATACAGCGCTTTCTATCAATTTACATCAACTCAGCTGAGCAATTGTCCTCAGCAGCTGTGATGCTCAGGCCACCCGCAGTCCGAGGGAGACACTCAGGGTCTGAAAAGTGTATTTCTGCATAACCCCCTGTCTATTGTGATCAGTGCTGGGATTTACCAGCTACCCAGCACCGATCACAGTGTCATGGGCAGAGGCAGCATGCTGGAGCTTCAGCATTAAAGGGAGATCTCCCTGCCATGTTGAAAACAGCCAGTAGATGGCAGTCACAGACGACTCTCTACTGTTTTTTTTTTTCAATTCTTTATTTTTTATTGTGCAAAAGTTTAACAGACAGGCTTGCTATGCCACGACAATAAACACAGGCATTTCAAGAAGCGTAAGACTTTTGAGGCATATGATAGTACTGCACATTTTTTTTTTAAACAAGAAACAGGCTGAGACATGTAATGTCACTTAACAAGAGAACAGTTAGATTGTGTGAAACATCTTGTTTGGATTGACACTGGTGTATACAAATATAATAATTCAAAATAAGGTAACAGGCTAAACAGTAGGTAATTCCCTGGCATGGGAGCCACTGGGCGCTATGGTCGGTGTAGGCGCTTGGGAGGCTAGCAGAGTATTAATTAATGGTTGCACCATCTTGACTATCACCGCCGGGATAGCTTTACAGCAGTGGGGAGGGTGCCAGTAAGAGAGGCTAGTATGACCTCAGTGGTGTTCCACCCGAGGAAGGGCCCTGCACGATCCAATCTGGTTACATTGCCACAGCAGGCATATATCATATACAGTTGTATTTTAAACAGATGTCATAAGGAACAGACTACCTAACTTCGCACTTAGTGATCTGTTAGAGCATGGCATCGCAGTTTTGGGGAGCAATATTAGATTGAGCGCAATGATCATGGCTTGGACATAAGAGGCATACTTGACATGATGTTAGATGGTTATGTACTTAGCTAATATGGAAAGACATGCAAGCTAAGCCCTAGGATAAACAATTACAGCAATTAAATGGGTGGAAACCAAAATTATAAAAATAATGTGGGCTGCTAAGAATAATTAAGTGATGTCCAGAAGATGGCTACCACCTTAGTTCGTACAAAGTAGGAGTAGGAGTGAGCGATTATAATTCTTGCCTTTCACAGCTAAGATAGACTTTGCCATGGATGGACCTGTGCCTAGGTCTGCTTAGCCGATGCCCGTTATTGGCAGGCTGCTATCAGTAGGGAACTTGAGTCCTCTTTTCAGTGTGTGAGGTCGTCGCCTGCCACGGATGCCTGCATGCTTCTGCCTCCCGCCGTTAGACAAGTAGCTGAGTTCCTTAATCCGTCCACTGCCTCTGGGTGTTCTTCGTGCTTGTGGCTGTGGTTGCCAGGAGTGTACCATCCCAGAGAGCGGCTTATGAGCATTGACTCTCCTTCCTCCAGAACGTCTCCCAGGGAAGCGGGGATGAGTTGGTGAGATGGTTTTTTTCATGCTGTGCTTTGCCTCCCATCGCTTGCGTGCTTGGAGCCGTCTGTGTGCCGTGTTTGGTTGCAGTGGTTTCCTCCGCTTTGCCGCCATGTGTGGGGGTGAGAGGTGCTTGTCCCTCCGCCGCCATTTCACGGCTCTGTTCCCCGCAGGGGCTGCAAGCTGGTGCTGTGGATCGGGTGGCAGCTGTCGAGGTGAGTGGCTGTCTAGGAGTGTTGGGGCACTCTGTAGCAGTTTTTGCTCGAGTTGTAGCCAGAAGTTACGGAATATTCGGTCCAGGTTGGACACGTAGTGGTGTTTCACCTCATGGCTGTTTGAGGTCTGCGTGGTCTCCGCCATTTTAGGTGGGCCTCCTGGTTCTCCGGCTAACTTCCCAGTTGTTGCCGCCACGCCAGGGAGGTTCCCCATAGGTGGACCGGGATCACCCCCGCCGGTCCAAGGGGGGGGGTTGCGGGGTGCCCGCTTGCAGCAGACGGGTACCAGGCATCTCCAGGCTGGGAGATCGGCCGCCTCTCCCGCCCGGCGTGTGCTAGGCCGCATGCTCTCACGGGCTTGACTGTCGTTCTGTTGTCCGCTCATGGGCCGCTTCACCGGTTTCCCGTGAGGACTGAGGGTCAGTAAATCTCTTTGTTGTCTTATTTTGGAGCTGTTTGTGGTCAGTAAATGCCTTAATAGCCAGGATTAACGAGGAGCTCTAGCAAGGCACGTCTACCCGCCATGACAGTCAGGCCCCGCCCCCCGACTCTCTACTGTTTTAACTTCTAGATCCCTCCACTGATTTCATTACTGATATTAGCAGAGGGAATCCCTTAGGGTTAGGGATGCAGGGCTATTTACTAAAGTGAGAATGTAGCAGGTTGATACAGCACGTTTTTTTAAGTTTAAGAACAAGAACATAAAATATCATTCTGTTGATTAATGGTAGGTTGGTATAAACACATCATACTAGACAGGCTTATGATCAATTTCTTTGTTAAAGATTAGTATCAAACTTGCTACATATGTTGCTCCATAACTTGTAAAAAATGCGCATTGACTTCGGAAAAAGCCCATAAAATAACAAGATTACTATTGCACAGGAACATATTGCATATCTATACATTAATAGTACATGCCTATCCCTGACATATACCTAAGGTACTTGCTGTCCGATGTGAGTTTTCGTAGAAAATGACGTGCATTAAAGCAAGACCATTAGCCTAGTCTAATTGAATACCTAACTTGCCCATATGCGACATTGTTCATCCAACCGTATCTTCGTATCTGGAGAAAAAGTAAAAATAAATGCCACCTCCCGAGGAGAAACCAGAGGAAGGGCTTTGAGAAAAAAGGAAAAAAGATAATAACCAAAAAAAGATGAGACCGAAAAACAAGTGGAAATCCAGAACAAAGAGAGAGAAAAAAGGAGAAGTAACCGAAAGATAGAGAGTAGAGAAGATGTGAAGAAAGAGGAGACGGAGGGTGGAGGGTGGAGGGGGGCGCAAGCCATGTGGCATTGGACCAAGAACAGGTCCCTATCCAGGAGAACTCCCCTCTATATGGGGCCCGTCCTTCAAGAAAAAAGGCCCCCTCAATCACTGCTCGAGCCCAGTAAACTGTCCCACGGTTCCCAAATTTTTTGAAACTATGTTATCGTCCCCCGCACTCTAGCAGTCAATTCATCCATTATTCTACATTCTCTAATCCTAGATATTACCCCAGAGAATTCCGGGCCTTCTGGAGAAAGCCACGCGATCGCTATAGCACGGCGTGCGCTTAGAGTTATCTTATGCACCAATTTTTGTTCTCTCCTAATCCAACCGTCGAGTGATCTATTTAGCAGGTATATCCAAGGATCCAGACCTAGGGGCCTGTTGAACGTCTGTCTCAAGAGATCCTCTACGGACCTTCAGAAGCTGGTTATTTTTGGGCATTCCCACCACATGTGGATATATGTGCCCCGGAATTTTCACTGGCGTGGTATACCACCGAAGCATAGTTTTCCATGCTTGCTCTTGGAGAGTGACACATATTGAGACAATTCCCTCCAAGACTTCCCCGAGATCCGTTTCCCATTGATCCGTATAGTTTAAACTACCCCATTCTCCAGTTTCTGCGCTCAAATGAGCGTACAGAAGCGTGATCATACCTTTGGGGGCAGTCCCATCGGAGCAAAGCCTCTCATAAAAGGTCAGCTGTCCCAAAGCAGCTTTCTGAATGTGAGGTTTGCTAGCAAAGTCGCGAATCTGGACTAGCGAAAAAAATCAGTTGGAGTTAAATGAGCACCTTGTTGGAGTTCTGCAAATTGAACAACCTCTCCATTTCGAAATAGCTGATGTAGTCGTTGCAGTCCTGTTCGCTCTATATTACGAAAGTCTCTGGGTGCCATGCCAGGGATAAAATCCCTGTTTCTAAGGATTGGAGTCATAGGGGAGGGGGACGTTGTTAGTCCATATTTGAGATTACACGCATCCCAAATTCGGAAAGAGTTAAGTATAGCCAGACACGTTCTCCGTATCACGGGTCTATGCCCCTTTGGAACCCACATCGCAAACTGGGGGACGTCAACCCCTGCCATCATAGATTCTATGTCAACCCATCTTCTCTCCTCCGGTGGGGAGTGCCACATGGCCACTTGTGTTAGCTGAGCTGCGAGATAATAGAAATATAAATTCGGGAGGCCCAAACCCCCTCTATCTTTACGTCTATACAACACTTGTCTGGATATTCTATACCTCTTATTCTGCCAAATGAAAGTCCCCCATCGATCTTTGCAAAGGGGTCAATTGAGTTTTTGTGACGCGGACAGGCAGAGCCTGAAACAAAAACAGTATACGTGGCTATATGTTCTTCACAGAATTGATTCGGCCTATCCAAGAAATGGGTTTATCCGTCCACGTATCGAGGTCTTCCATCAGGGCTCTAATCATTGGAACGTAATTAGCAAGGTACAAGCGCTCAGGATCAGCTGTTAGATGAGTTCCCAGGTACTTCAAGGAGTGTGTTTCCATCCGGATTTGATAGGTTCCCCTAATCCGAACTACCTCTGCATCCGTGAGGCAGACCGGGAGACGCTGGATTTCTGAATATTTGCCTTGTATCCTGATAACGCACCGTATTCCGTCATGACCTCCTGTAACCCCAACATGGAATGCATTGGGTTCGTAACAGTCAGGAGAACATCATCCGCATAGGCCGACACTTTATACTCTTCGGCTCCCACCTTAACTCCTCCAATATTTGGATGCTGCCGTATGGCTTGCAGCAACGGTTCTAAGGCCAACGCGAATAGGAGGGGGGGAAAGAGGGCATCCCTGCCTGGTTCCATTGTATAGTCGAAACGGGGTCCTTGGGGCGCCCGTTATCTGTACCTGTGCTCGCACATTATGATACATCGCTCTTGTTATCGCCATGTATCCATCCGGGAAGCCCATACTCTTCAGCACCGGGAAAAGAAATTGCCATCTAACCCTATCAAAGGCCTTTTCGGCGTCTTTGGACACCACTAGAGTGGGGGTCCCTGTGGCCACTTGTTTCCATATCAAGTCAATATTCCGTCTGGTATTTTCGAACAAATGCCTACCTTGAATAAAACCGACTTGATCGGCATGAATAAGCGAAGTCAACAGCGGGTTCAATCTGTCCGCTTGAATCTTTGCCAAGATCTTTAGATCATGGTTAATCAATGATATGGGCCTATAGTTTTCTGGTAGAAGTGGATCCTTTCCTGGTTTGAGTAGCAATACGATAGTAGCTAAAGACATATCAAGGTCTAGCCGTCCTCCCTGACGCAAGTTTTCGAAGAGTCGAACCAATGGAGGTGCAAGCTCCTCTCTAAAGATTTTGTAATATGTGCCATCAAAACCATCTGGCCCCGGTGCTTTATTGCCTTTCAAATGCGAGATAGCTTTGTCCACTTCTTCCTCTGTAATCTCTGCCGCCAAAACGCCCGCTGCCTCCCCGCTTAGTTTAGGCATCCCTAGGTTATTCAAATATTGTAAAATCCGTTCTTCTTCCTGCTCCCCATGGGGACTACGTCCGGCGTGTGATTGTACAACCTCTTATAAAAGTCTTCAAGGACCTTAGCTATCTCGGCGTGCGTCAATTTCGTAGTACCGTCAGGATGCCTGATGGCTGAGATGTGAGTCCGTTCCTGCCTGGGCCGGAGAGTCCTAGCCAGAAGGGTGTCCATTTTATTGGCCTTTTCATAGTATGTCCGCTTGGACCACTCCATGGATCTAACCGTGTCATCCAGTAACAGTGTACGAATGTCTCTTCGTACTGCTTCCAATTGCCTGTAGGTTCTCTCGTCCGGCACGGTCTGGTGTTTCTTTTTTTCTTTTTTTTTTTTTTTAGACATTCTTTATTTATTAAAGATTTTTCAAATAAGGGAAGGATACCGAAAAAAGGAAAGGGAGGGGAAGGGCGGGGGTAACAAATATCAAGTTTGGTCTGGTGTTTCTGTTCGAGGGTTCTCTATTGTCCCAGGAAGGTCTCCAGTTTCTGATGTTTCATCTTCTTCCTCCTGGTGGCAAGTTTAATCAGGTTCCCTCTCGTGACAACTTTGTGAGCCGCTCATATTGTGCCCGCAGGGATTTCTGGGGTGGAGTTCAATCCGAAATATTCAGTTATCCCTTTCCGAATCTGTTCTCTTATCTCTTCGTCCCGTAGCAAGGACGCGTTCAGTTTCCACGTCCATGATGAAGCCACACACAGGTTGCCCAGTGCGATAGATACATCCGCGCGGTCTGACCACGATATGTCACCCACTGTGGACCCAGTGATTTGAGACATGCCCGATGCATTAGCCAGGAAAAGGTCTATCCTTGAGTATGTGCCATGGGGAGCTGAGTAGAAAGAGTATGCCTTATCCCCTGGGTGGTAAGCCCGCCAAATGTCCACCAATCCCGTTTCAGCAATGAAATCCTTAAGTAACTTATCCTGTCCATCCCTGCCCTGGGACCTAGGTATTCCAGTTCGCGAGCTCCTGTCAACAGCCGGGCACGGGGTAGCATTGAAATCGCCTCCCATGTACACCAGACAGTGGGGGAGTGCTGAGAGTTTGTCACGGAGCATGGTCCAAAAACCAGGCTCCGGTTGATTCGGTGCGTATATGTTTATCAGGTGGGACCTGGCTTCATATGAACCTGCGAAGGCATGATCTCTCAACCTGAACTTGGCCTGTTTAGGCAAGTGGGTCTCCTGGACAAAAGCCACATTGGATTTCATCCTTTTTAATTCTTTGAACATTAGTCGGTGCTTCCTTGGTGCGTTAAGACCCTTTACATTCAAGGAGGTGATCTTAATCACCATCATGAGATACTGTCGCTCTTATCATATTTACTATTTCTATAGTCATTTCGGTCGCTGTCAAGTCCCCGTGTGCACCCCACCACGAAACCCCCACCCCCGCCGACCCCTTAACAGGAAAAAGGTGAAAAAAGAGAAGGAAAAATAGCAAAGAATAGAAAAGTGTTAAACAGCATCTGGACTTAGTCCATCACTAAGTATCTCTGGTCTTACCAAATGCCAGAGTATTTAAGGAACGTGCTCCCACATTCCAGCTACGATCAACGTTGGGAGGAACAATGGGTCAACGAGCTCCTATACCTAGGCGCCTCCCTATGGCTATATCAGCCTCAGGTTTGCCCACCATCTTTTTGGTGTGTCGAGTGACTAGCAGGACCTATTAGTGACCTCAAATATTAGGCACGGAGTAGAGCACCCCGTCGGAGGGGGCGTGAGTCGGCCAAGACCCACATTATCTAAAGCCTAAACTACTGTAACTCGTTCGTTATAAGTGTACTTTGTGGATATCGCGTGAGTCCCCACCCCCCATCGTCTCACAAAGATAGTCTGGTTGTAAAAAAAAAAAAAAAAAAAAAATAACATATCAAAGGGGATACAACAACGAGATAAACCAGCATTCACAATTAGGGCATGGCACGGTACCCCTAGCAGCAGATCACTAGTGTTCCATTAGTAACATATTCCCTGGCGATCTCTATACAATATTGGTATACAACATAACGGCATTGCACACATTACTTGTTGCCCCCCTGTTTCTTTAAATAGGAGTGTTAAACATAGACCAATATACATATATACATATCAAGGGATATAGACATTAGACCCCAAACAGCATGAATCCCCCTGTGAAATCTCGGGAACCCCAGGAAAGAAACGGTAGATATAATATAGAACATCGTTAGAAATGTAGACAAACCCATCCCCACTCACCATTCCGCTTATGCCCTACCGCTACCCCAGCAATACGATCTGGGGGAGGGAGGGGGATGAAACCCCCCCGGAATCTCGAGGAACCCTCCCGTTCCCTTATGAATAGGCAGAGATAATTAAAAGGAATCCCACCCACTAATACGAAACAACTACCTAATCAGCTCTCGGTCGGTTCAACGTTTCGAATTCCCCCCTGGCTCCACTCCCCACAGGATGTATTAGAGCCAGAGGGAGTCGACCAACCGACCACACTTGTCCCTCCCGTCGTAGACACTGGGAGCAGTGACCCCCCAGCTGGTGACCCCCTTCTCCCGATATCAAAAAGCCAAATGCACCTAGTCCAACAATGTACACAGTGCGGGCAACGGGTGTACCAAGTCGGGGTACAAATCGAGGGAACAGGTTTAGGTAGCTTAATGGGATAGGTATACTGTCGCATCAACCCTCGGGGACCCGGGCCAGGTGCGAATGGCACTGTATGTGATAGCTATTTACAATATGTATCTTCCCGATTGACTCTCCTCCCTTCCCCCCACCAGTTAGATCGTTTTTTTTTTCAGTATTTTTAATTTTACTTTAATTATGGGATTATGGGTAGGTTAGATATTCCGCATCCCGCCCCTTAAATATGGTTTTGTCACCCTTGAACAGTACAGATAAACTGTTTATTTGTATTTATTTTTTTATTTTTTTAGGGGGGGTTTTCATAGTAAAACATTACCATACAGTTGAAAAGTGTACTCGTGAGGAAAACAGGAAATCCCATATATCAAAGACAGCCTGTACCCGAGACCTGCTCCACACCCGCTACCGAAAAACGGGGGGGAGGGTGTGGAGCATATTCTCCCTCCAGAGAACACACATCCGGCTCCAAGTATACAACTATGGGGCAACCACAAGAACAGAGTCCATACAGATCCCGAGGCCGTCATGTCCCATAAACAGCGTTAGTGGCAGCTCCTGGGCAGCAGGGCTGTCCCATGCTAAAGTCCAAAACCTCCACATATCGAAAGCTGTCCCCAACAAAGCCATCGGCTGCCAAAAAAATAAATTGAAATGTGGGAGACAAAAGGGTAAAAAATTGGGGTTGGGAACGAATGAACTGCAAAAAACAAGGGCCAGGCTCCCCCCGCACCCCAATTCCCTCCCCAACGGTCCTGCCCGCACTAGGAAATCGAAAAATTACCCAGTATGCGATCCCAGTCTTCGACCCATTAAAAATGGATGACAGGGGTAAGCGTGGTGATTACATGGAGCATGCGTGTATAAAGCACCAAACCCAGGGCCCCCACCCAAACACAAAACCGGAACCCGCACCAGAAAACAAGGCCCCGTAGGGAGGATAGAAAATACGATACCACTGGAACGTTAACGGCGGCTTCGTGAGCCCACTTCGCGCCATTCTGCTCGTAGGTGTGGAAGGTCTCCTGGGTACATCGCCACTGTCGGCAGGTCCGGAGGCGGCTGGATCCCAAGGCCCTGGAAAAAACGCTTCGGATCTCCACCAGGTGTTAGAATATGTGCTCGCCGGAACACCATTAATTTGAATGGGAAGCCCCAGGCATATTTGAGGCCTGCTCCCCTCAGCGCCCCTGTAATCGTCCGCCAGTCCCTCCGCCGCTGTAATGTCGAAGGGGCTAGGTCTTGATAAAGGGAGATCACATTTCCATTGTGCCAAAATGGTCCCTCCCGACCCCTCTTCATCAGAGCCTCCTTGGTACGGAAATGGAGGAAGTTGATGACCACGTCCCTCGGGGTGTTTGCTCCGGCCCGCTGCGTTCGCATCGCCCTATGCGCTCTCTCCATGTGCCATTGCTCTTCCGGGATGTGCGGAAGGAGAGGCTGAAAAATGGAGAGCAAGAGCTCTTGAAGATCTTCTTCGGGCCCTTCAGGTAATCCCCTCAGGCGGAGGTTGTTCCTCCGAGACCGGTTAGCCAGGTCTTCTAAGGCCAGATCCGTGTCCACGACATGTGTCGTCATCCGGTTCACCCTGTCTACTACCTCGTTATGGGCCCGTGTGGTAGCTTCCATGCGGTCCTCTAGTTTGGCTGTACGCTCGCCCAAGGTGCTGATGTCTGCTTGCAGCACGGCTGTCGATTTCGCAATTTCACCAGCGAGGTAAGCCTTAACTTCGGCGAGTTTAGCGAGCACTGCATCTTGGTCCGTGGAGGAGGCCCCCTTGTCAGCACCAGGAGACGCGTGCGGGGATCCTCCATCGCCATCTTGGCTCCCGGCCCGACCATGCCGCTGTGCTGTAAGGAGGTCGAGTACGGAGCCTCTGGACTCCGTGGTCCTCTTGGGCTGTTTTTTGGGGAGTCTCTTCTCCATGGTAAGGGGTTTGTAGGGGGTTCGTAGTAGGCAAAAAGGGCCGCTTTTGTGTGCTTAAGGCGCCTGTAGGACGGAGCTCTAGTGAGACACGTCTAGTCTCATCGACGGTCAGACCACGCCCCCGATATCCGCAAAATTAATTTAAAATTTTAGACCAGAGTAGTTGAACTGGAAGCATAGCAGACCTAGAGAATTTTCTTCAGTTTGGCTATTTTTGCCTTAAAGGGACACTATAGTTACCAGAGTAACTACATCTTAATGTAGTTGTTCTGGTTGGTATAGTCAGTTGAAGTACAACTTAGAGCAGGGATTCCCAATTAAATTTTCTCGTGGAACCCTTTGACATAGTATACCAACATCGTGGAACCCCCCCAAAAAATTTTGCGCCGTAGCACAAACCTTTTAATAAGTGGCTTTTTTATTATCATTTTCCTCATTGAGGAATATTTTTATTTCAGGCACTTGTGAATCCACATTTTAAATAGCTCTCATTATATTTTCTTTTCTTTGTGTGAGAAGAAGATTGGCTAGCATTGTGTGCTTTTCTTTTTTTCTTTTCTGGCTTGTCACTTGTCTTTGCTATTTGAAGAACAGTAGATTCAACTATTTCAGACTTGTTTTCTTAATTTCTTGTATTATTGTCTTTCTCGGTTTCTATAAGTGTCAAACAGTTAGAAGTAGCAATAATTTTTCTCTTGATAGTTCCTTGTTTTAACCAGATGTCCAAATTCATGGTTGTTGGTTGGTAAAAACAAACAAACAAACAAACAAACACTACTCTAACCTGAAAAAATACAGATCTCACTACCTGACTGCAATGGAAAGAAATGAACATAAGCAGGATTTTGTCTCAGTCTTGGAGTAAAGAGAACACTTTACTACAGATTTCACTACCTGACTGCAAAGGACGCTGTTTTGTTAACAGCTCTTAGAAATAAATATTTTTGTTATATCACAGATTTCTACTGATAGTACGTAGAAAAAATAAAATACATATATATATAGAGAGAATTATATTTAAATAAAATTATAGATCGCTGCGCGATCGCTGCTGTTTCATACATTCTGGGAACAGCAGGGAGCAGCAGCCATCTTGGATGGGGCAATTCATGTCAGAACCCTAATTTTGTTCTTGCAGAACCCTAGGGTTTCGCGGAAGACACCAATTGGGAAATGGTGACTTAAGAGTATAGTCAGACGTTGAAATGTATTCAATGCATCTCTATGAGGAGATGCTGATTGGCCAGGGTGATGTATGGCTCTGTTAACTGCCCCCGCTTCTTGGCTGAGATCATCAGAATTGACAATCTCAGTCAAGCCAATGACTTTACATCCTAGACATATGAGGCATTTAACAATCAGCACTGATATGTAAATCTATTTTGAGTTATTTTTCTTTAGTTGTAATTGTTGTTGTTTTTTTTCTTCCATTTTTAAAATTTCTGTTCTTTAAAAAAGTATATATAATATTGTGACGAAAACAACTTGGCCACTTGGTCTTGGAGGGGACTACTGGCCAGCCTCTTACCCTGTGACTACGTCCCCTTTAATTTATTTTGGCTGAGAGACCCTAATTGTGCCTATTGGCACTTTAAACATTGGTTCTTTGAACTCCCGAACAGTCTGAGTGGCCGCCATTCGACATTTGAACACGAGGTGGCGGCCATCTTGTTCGCATGGACTAAAACTGCGAATAGGCTTTAGGAGGACTTAGCCGCGAATTATTTTGGTTCAGAATGTGGAGGTAAATTTAATTTAAAGGGACACTATATTTATTTCTTTATTACTGACATTTATAAAGCGCCAACAAATTCCACAGCGCTGTACAATTGGGAAAAAGACAACACAATAAGAACAGACCGATACAACAGGTAGAGGGCCCTGCCCGTAAGCTTACAAACTAATGGGGAGATGAGACAAGAGGTAGCAGAGGGATTTGTATGTGATGGCAGAGAGAGTTAAACTAAAGGCACCCAGACCACTTGGTCTGGATCCACTGTCACATTGACCCTGCAATCTATGAGAGAAACTGCAATCGTTATATTGCAGGATTAAGACTACCTCTAGTGGCTGTCTCCCAGACAGCGCTTCCTGCTGTTTCACACTGTTTCCTGCTGTTCAACTCCCTGAAACAACGCTGGACATCCTCACGCTGTGCATAAGGACACCCAGCATCTTCATTAGATTCCTCTTCAGCCCTAAAATCAGAGGAGACGGAGCCAGCGCAGAGGGATTTGGGCGCTGGATTAAAGCGAGCATTTTACAGGGTTTTTAACCATTTTATTGCCATGGTGAGTAGAGGGACACTATAGTTTTAGAAATACAGCCTTGCTTTGATATTTTTAATGCATTAAAGGAACACTATAGTCACCTAAATTACTTTAGCTAAATAAAGCAGTTTTAGTGTATAGATCATTCCCCTGCAATCTCACTGCTCAATTCACTGTCATTTAGGAGTTAACCCCTTAACACCGTAACGGCTTTGAGCCCTGGAGCGCCCGTGATACTTACCTTCCCGGCGCTCCGCTTCGGGAGGACTGCCTCACAGCCCAGGCAGTCTCCCCACGGCAAATCAGGCCCCCGGGGGCCATGTGATCGCTCTCTAAGAGCGATCACATGGCCCCCTATAGCTGGCTATTAGACAGTCCCCTTGCTGGTAGGTAGTGTAAAAAAAAAAAATATTAAGCATGTTTAAAAATAAAATAAATATATTTATATATATATAATATATGTATATATATTATATATATAATATATATGTATATTATATATATTTAACGTCATACATAGTGTATTTTAATACTAATATAAGTACATATATTAGTATTAAAATACACTTAGAATGACGTTACATATATATAATATACATATATTATATATATAATAGATATATACACATATATTATATATAAATACGTATAATTACAATAATAAATAAAATAATAAAATTAATAAATAAAATATTGAAACAAAATTTAATATAAATTATATATACATATGTAATTTCATTCTAACTGTATTTTGTTATTAATATATATATATATTGGTAACAAAATACACTTAGAATGACATTCTATATATATCTATCTATATATAAAATGCAAATAACCGCAAATATATATATATATAAATACAAATAATTACATAAAAGATTACATTAGTATACACGTAGAATTTAAATACCTATAAATGCATATATATTAAAATTCTACGTGTATATTTAAGTAATCTTTTAACATAATTAGGTGATTTGATTAATTAAAATTTGATTGACATACCTGACAACACAGGGAGAAAGTGCAGAGAATTTAATTTGCAAGCACTATATTTGACCCCGTAACTCTCCAAGACAACATAAAACCTGTACATGGGGGGTACTGTTTTACTCGGGAGACCTCGCTGAACTCAAATATTAGTGTTTCAAATTGGTAAATTGTATTACAATGATGATATTTTAAGTAAAAGTTACGTTTTTTGAATTTTTTACAAACGAACGGCACTTTTATGGACTATATTATTGTTGTAATATGTTTTACTGTTTTAAAACACTAATATTTGTGTTTAGTGAAGTCTCCCGAGAATAACAGTACCCCCCATGTACAGGTGTCATGGTGTTTTGGAAAGTTAGAGAGTCACATATAAGGCTTGCATTTCATTTTTTTGACATTGAAATTTGCCAGATTGGTTATGTTGCCTTTGAGAGCGTATGGTAGCCCAGGAATGAGAATTACCCCCATGATGGCATACCATTTGCAAAAGTAGACAACCCAAGGTATTGCAAGTGGGGTATGTCCAGTCTTTCTTAGTAGCCACTTAGTCACAAACACTGGCCAAATATTCATTTTTTGCTTTTTTTTTTTTTTTTTTAATTCTTTATTTTTGTTGTGCTTTGGGTAACATAACAAATAAGCTCTTGGTGCCCCAATAGCATTCCTCGAGCACAGTTTCAGGCAAAACAATTGGAACATTAGGTGTGGGTACAAGAGGTTAATACACATGACTGATCTAGGCTATTAACATGCACAATTTTTTGCTAGTGTATCTGTCTTATGAGGCATATGCACATTAATGTATGTGTGGTAGGCAGGCTAAACTGAGTGTCTAGGCATAGAATCTAAGGCTACATTAACATAGTAAGAGGTGAAATGCCTAGGGTTTCAGTAGGTTGGCTAAGCGTGTAAGCAAATCTAAGTATAGCAATTAAAGTATAGCAATTAAAGAGTACTGGCAGAGTGCACAGTGCATGAGAGTCAATGGGGGGGAGATCACCGGATTTTGTGTGCGTTCTACGGTTATCAGTGTCCAGTGCAGCCGGCGTCCGCCTGCCGCAGGTATTCAGTCCAGTGCTTGTTTCAGCCGATGCCCAGTTTAGTTATGGTCGGATTGCGGGCTGGTGGCTTCTGTGGATCCGGTATGCTGTAATGTTTAGTCCCGTCTTTGCGGCCGCCCGGCCCGGTTTCTCCGGCTCGGAGGTCTGCTCCGGTAGTTCCCCCTTTGTTGTGCTGCCGTGTGGCCGTTTGTGATGTTGCTGCAACTGGGGTGATGTGTTTCAAGTTGCGCTGGTCGCCGGGGTCAGGTAGCAGATGTGTGTGTGTCGCTTGGTTTATAATCCCGGTGCTTCTTGTGTTCTGGTGTGAGCTTGTGCCCGAGGGTTTTGGTCCCGTGCCCTGGCTCAAGGCTCGGCGGTATCTGCGTTGCCGAACGGCCATCTTGGAGGCTCGAGGTACCTGCATATAGTGGCTGCGACTCGCTGAAGTATTATGACATTCACAGCTAAAATGTCAGACGGAAATACAAATGTAAAAAAAAAATCTTATTTTCTCACATTTTTTTTAAATTTTATTCATAATGAATTATGTTCCATATATGAATAGTTAATGATTAATTAAAGCCCTGTTTCACCTGAACAAAATGATATATAATAATTGTGGGTGCATATAATATGAAAGAGGGGAACTACGGGTGAACAGACATATAGCGCAAATTCCAGTTTTTGTTTACGTTTTGTTTTGATCAGAACGTGCACTATTGACTCCGTCCTGAAAGGGTTAACCCCTTAACGACCGCTGACGGTTCAGGACCGTCAGCGGTAAAACGTGCGTTTGGACCGCTGACGGTCCTGAACCGTCATAACGGTTTTGGGCTACTTACCTGATCGCCGTCGGTCCCACGGCGGCGATCAGTGCTCCACCCGGTCCAGGGGGGTTGCCTGTCTGCCCAGGCAGTCCCCCTTCGGCAGATCAGGACCCCACGGCCATGTGATCACTCGATCACATGACCGCAATAGGTGTCCATGTGTCTGCCTGCAGGGGGACTGTCTGTGCTGACAGGCAGTCTCCCTGCAAGTAAAAAATCCAAAATAAAGTGTAAAAAAAAATCTGTGTAAAAAAAAAAAAAAATATGTGTATATATATGCTATATATACATGTATTATATCTATATATACCTATATATAATATATGTATATATATCATATATATAATGTCACACTAAGTGTATTTTTATATTTATATTTACGTATATAATTATAAAAATACACTTATATTTAAATTACACACGAATATATACAATATATATAATAACTATATATATGGTATATATATATTATTATAAAATACAAATAATATGTTAATAAAAATAAATAACAAAAAATAAAAATAATTTTTAATAATTAAAAAAAAATTATATATATATATTCAGTTTTATTCTAACAGTATTTTGATATTGATATATATATATTTATATCAAAATATACTTAGAATGTAATGATATATATATCTATGTATAAATAAATAAATAAAAATAATACGAAATATACATATGTCCACATACATAATTACATAAATAATTTCATAAATATACACGTAGACGTCAAATATATAAATATGTATATATATTAAAATTCTACGTGCATATTTATGTAATATTTTTACCTAATTAAGTAATTTTAATGATTGCAATTTGAGGGACCTGCCTGCCAACCCAGGCCAAAAGTACAGATAATTTAATTTGCTAGCACTGTGTTTAACCCTGTAACTTTCTATGACACCCTAAATCCTGTACATGGGGGTACTGTTTTACTCGGGAGACTTCGCTGAACACAAATATTAGTGTTTCAAAACAGTAAAACATATCACAGCGATGATATTGTCAGTGAAAGTGAAGTTTTTTGCATTTTTCACACACAAACAGCTCTTTCACTGAGGATATTATTGCTGTGATATATTTTACTGTTCTGATACACTAATATTTGTGTTCAGCGAAGTCTCCTGAGTATAACAGTACCCCACATGTAGAGGTTTTATAGTGTTTGTGAAAGTTACAGGGTCAAATATAAGGCTTGATTTTACTTTTTTTTTTTTATTGAAATTTGTCAGATTGGTTAGGTTGCCTTTGAGAGCGTATGGTAGCCAAGGAATGAGAATTAGCCCCATGATGGCATACCATTTGCGAAAGAAGACAACCCAAGGTATTGCAAATGGGGTATGTTCAGCTTTTTTTAGTAGCCACTTAGTCACAAACACCGGCCAAAGTTAGCGTTTTTTGCATTTTTAACACACAAACAAATATAAATGCTAACTTTGGCCAGTGTTTGTGACTAGGTGGCTACTAAAAAAAACTGGACATACCCCATTTTGAATACCCTGGGTTGTCTACTTTAAAAAATATGTACATGTTAGGTGTGTTTCGGGGATTTATGACAGATAACGGTGTAACAATGTCACTATTGATACATTTAAAATATATATATATTGAAACAGCAATTTCCTACTTGTATTTATAGGCCTATAACTTGCAAAAAAAAGCAATAAAGCATGTAAACACTGGGTGTTTTTAAACTCGGGACAAAATTTTGAATCTATTTAGCAGTTTTTTTCATTAGCTTTTGTAGATAAGTAAAAGATTTTTCAAGTAAAAGTCCAAAAACATGTTTTTTTTTTTATTTTTCACCATATTTTATTATTTTTTTTAAATACAATATATGACATAATATATATACTGGTATGTAAAGAAAGCCCTTCTTGTCGTGAAAAAAACAGTATATAACTTGTATGGGAACCGTAAATGAGAGAGCGGAAAATTACAGCTAAACACAAACACCACAAAAGTGTTAAAACTGCTCTGGTCCTTAACGTACAAACATCGCAAAAACAGGCCGGTCCTGAAGGGGTTAAATCACTTTGTTTCTGTTTATGCAGCCCTAGCCACACCATCCCTGGCTATGATTGACAGAGCCTGCATGAAAAAAAAAACTGGTTTCACTTTCAAACAGATGTACTTTACCTTAAATAATTGTATCTCAATCTCTAAATTGAACTTTAATCACATACAGGAGGCTCTTGCGGGGTCTAGCAAGCTATTAACATAGCAGGGGATAAGAAAATCTTAATTAAACAGAACTTGCAAAAAAGCCTAAATAGGGCTCTCTTTACAGGAAGTGTTTATGGAAGGCTGTGCAAGTCACATGCAGGGAGGTGTGACTAGGGTTCATAAACAAAGGGATTTAACTCCTAAATGGCAGAGGATTGAGCAGTGAGACTACAGGGCCATGTTCTATACACCAAAACTGCTTCATTAAGCTAAAGTTGTTCAGGTGACTATAGTGTCACCTTAAAGGGACATTCCAGTCACGATAACAACCTAAAGTAAACAAAGTTGTTATGGTACCAGCAGGCCACCAGGCGCACTCTTACCTTAAAGTGTTAAACTGTTCTTGAAACAAAAAAAAAAGGCAAGTTTCTTTTTTTATCATTTGGGAACTACAGGTTGGCTTAGAGCATGGGTCCTCAAACTCCGGCCTCCCCAGATGTTGCTGAACTACAACTCCCATGATTCTCTGGCTATCTATGTAATTCAAAGAATCATGGGAGTTGTAGTTTAGCAACATCTGGGGGGGGCGGAGTTTGAGGACCCATGACTTAGAGTGACGGCTGATGCTCTAAGCCAATCAGCGTCACCCCTGCACGGCGGCACTCTGCGTTTCCTGGAACTGAGATTCAGAAGCCATATGACGTCTGGGGGACTGCAGATCAGCGCTGGAGACACACTTTGGGGTTAATCCATTTGAGAACGGTTTAACTACTTATGGTAAGAGTGTGCCCTGGTGCCTGCAGGCACTATAACAACTTAATTTAGATTAATTTGTTAAGGTGACCAGAGTGTCCTTTTGTTTCTCCTTTAATTTTTTTTAAGCAAAAATTTAATATTTTATTCATACAAAACAAATAAACCAGCACATCATTTATATAAAACAGGGCTCTGTGTTTCTTCCTACAAGTCAGTACCTAACTCTTAATGTACTTTCTGTTCCCTGGTGAATTGGTACATTCAAACCCAGCTTTAGAATGCATGGCTTCACCCGCGCATGCGCAGTCCGCCAGCTCCAGCCTGGCCGTGTGACGTGCGCGTCCAATAAGCGCAGAGCGCGCGCATGCGCAAAACAGCCCCCCTTCGAGCTGCTCATGCGTCGCGCCACCCGGACCGCGCATGCGCCGCGCGACTTCACCAGTCTGCGCCGGTGTGGAAATTCAAAAGCATCAGGGACACAGAGGAAGAGGCTCGGCAGTTCACAGGCAATAAAAATCAAAACAATAATAATAATAAAAAAAAAATAATAATTAATAATACTAAAAACATCGGGACTGTCCCGACAGAATCGGGACTGTTGGCAAGTATGTAAAACACTGCTAGCATTCCTCTGTCAATGCATTGTGAATAGAGTGCATACTGTGTGAGCATAGAGCCCAGGGCAGCCAGGCAGGCAGGCTTTATTACTGACTGTATGTATTACTGATTAGTGCATAGAGTCCATACTGTGTGAGCATAGAGCCCAGGGCAGGCAGGCTTTATTACTGACTGTATGTATTACTGATTAGTGCATAGAGTCCATACTGTGTGCATAGAGCCCATGGCAGCCAGGCAGGCTTTATTACTGACTGTATGTATGACTGATTATTTAAATCATTTAGCTAACTCATGGCATGTATCCTATAGCACTCTCTGTAAACCAAAATTGGTAAATCCTGGCCCCTACAGCTATGCATCATGGGACATGTAGTACACAACAGCTGGAGTGCCATGGCTTCTGTAGCTGCAGATAGCTGGTTACAGAATATGTACACAGCTAATCCCCATCATGTGTACACTATTTCTATTTGTTTGTTTTTTTTGTTTTTTTGCACAAGTCTTGTTTGTTATTTTTAAAAATACATATATTTCAGAGATTGTTTTATAAAAATTACTTAGAAATATCACTCAGTTTCATATTTGGCGGAGAGTGCAAGATGTATCGGGTTTTAAAAGATCACAAGAAACTTGTATACCTCTGTTGATGAATCTTTGGGTTACACTGATTTGCATAATGACACAAATCGAAATACCCAACCCAGTTTCTCTTATTTATCAACGTTATTATTCATGCTTAATAATAGTAATAACTGCTACATACATTGTATTTGTGTTTAATAATAAAATGTATTAGACTGTTTGCTCTAATTTATGTTAAAGAATGGTCACGACAGTATTATTGTTTCTGTTCAATAATTATTACATACGTTGTGATTTATTTATATCTATTAGTAATGGTTATAGTGTATATAGTGCTTTTCTTAAAGTGGCATTGCACTGGAACTTGTCAGGTCTTTACATTTTTGGGGTTTTCCATAAAGACAGAATCTTTATCAATACTCCGTGACTACTTTGTCTTATGAACAAGAATATTTTTGGCAAATAATGGCAACGGACAAAGCTTTGATCAGCTTTCACTGTAAGCTTTTGCCATTTCGTTGTGGCATTTTATTGCATTTTTTCTGTGATTAACATTAGAGGGTGTTGCAGGTAATCTGTAGAAGCCTGTGTTGCACTCTCATGAGTAAGCAATAACTAACAAAAAATAATAATAAAAACATCTCTAATTATACCTATACGAGTAGGATTAACTGCTGTTTGGATTACATTTATGCAAAAGAGTAATTCTAGGATAGAATTCTAAAAGTGTAACAATTACCATGGAAACCAAATGTGGTTGGGAATTATTTCTACTTTCACATAGCCATGTGGGGGTTTATTCACCAACTGACAATTGACTGACGTGAATAGCCAAAATGCAAATGATATGCAACTTCACCACTTTTACCTATGTTTACATTTCCCTTGTCAATGTAACCAAATTCTTGGTTTAGCAAATAAACCCTATTGAAGGCTTTTAAAAATGTGAATTGTTGCTTTGGGCCTAAAATGTAATTTTGACAATTCACACTTTAGCCAATAACCCTGAGTGTACTTATGTATGCAGTATCAGAGTTCATAATGTACCAAACTCTCAATGGTATAGCAGTTTTGTGCCAAAAAAAGATTTTGAAGTCCCTTGGTGCTGATCCTTTTTTTTTTTTTAATTGAGGTGTGTATGTTGCCATATTCTGCTTGTTTTATTCAAGGGTTCTGCAGTTGCTTTGTAGCGCTGTACTTGTGCATATGTGGGCCATTATACTGTACAGTATACGTTCCTGATTAGTTTGTGATGTTGTGTATGATACCTGTGTATGGGGGCTGTTTGTCTAATTGTGTTTGTGGATGATATGTCACATTGTGTGTTTGGTGTGTATGTGTGGGGCTGCTTGTGGGGTTGTATACATAAATGTGGATTGTCAGTTGTGTTGTGATTGTGGGGACTGTGTGTTTCTTCCTCTGCAACTCTCGCGAGAGCCGCGGGGTCAGAGCGTTGCCACGGGTTACCGTGGCAACGCTCCGCGCGGCCGCGAGAGTTGCAGAGGAAGCTGACCTGGGAGCTGCACGGACGGAGGAGAGAGAAGGGAGCTGACAGGAGCTGCGGTGAAGGTAAGTTACAGCTTCCTGACAGCCCCCCTCCTACAGCCCATCCACTGGACCACCAGGGAGTGAGAGCCCCCCTCCCTGGCCAGCTAACAAGCAGGGAGGGGGGGCCGAAAAAAAAAATAAAAAAATAATAATAATAAAAAATAATAATAACAATATTAAAAAAAATATATATTACAATAATAATTAAATAATAATAATTAATAAAATGCCCACCCCCACCAATGCTCTGCACTCTCACACACACACACTGCACTCACACACACTGAATTCATACACACACTCATACACACACTGCATTCATACATACACACTGCACTCATACACACACTGCACTGCATTCATTATATACACACTGCACTCACACACTGCACTCATATACACACTGCACTGCATTCATTATATACACACTGCACTCATACACACACACTGCACTCATATACACACACTGCACTCCATTCATTATATACACACTGCATTCATACACACACTGCATATACACACTGCATTCATTATATACACACACTGTAAATAAATATTCAGTTAATATAACTTTTTTAGGATCTAATTTTATTTAGAAATTTACCAGTAGCTGCTGCATTTTCTACCCTAGTCTTATACTCGAGTCAATAAGTTTTCCCAGTTTTTTGGGGTAAAATTAGGGGCCTCGGCTTATATTCGGGTCGGCTTATACTCTAGTATATACGGTACTCCGTAACACCTGCAATCTCTACTCTGTCTGCACTAGGGACTTCTGATAGACCAGAACCTGTTTGGTTGTGACAGCCTTGAGTGCCGTGCAAAGGCCACTCTTGCATCATGCTTGGCACACGTGCTATAGGTTTTTGACTCCTGGCATAGGATATTGATATATTTGCAGCATTTGTTTTCAAATTGACACTCTGGACGCCTAAGACACTTTAGCTTGCTAAAATGATTTGTGTGAAGAGTATGTCTTCATTTTTTTCTGTTTACAAAAAAGTACAGATTTCAGTTGAAATTGGAACTTTTATATATGAACCTTGTTACACCCACCTGACTGTCAATCAGACACCTGGTCCTGTTACTTCGTGGTTGGTTATCTCAGTGGAGGTAAACTCAAGAGGCAGCAATTGCCCAGAGCACCTACCTTGTGAGGACTTCTCATTAAGTTGCATTAGAAAGTATGTGATTGGACAGTCACGGAAAGCCTGGGCAGAGTTAGAAAGGGAGGACTTGAAAAGGCAGCGGAATAGAGATACGAAGAGAAAACAAATGCATCAATAAGTGTGTAACACAAAGGGTGCTTAATTCATTGCTGCACTATAGAATATTGCTATTTAAAGGGACACTATAGGCTCCCAGACCACTTTAGCTCATTGAGTGTGTGCCTATTACACTTAGTGCTGCAATGTAAAACAATGCAGTTTAAGAGAAACTGTAATGTTTACGTTGCAGCACTAAGACTGCCTCTAGTGGTTATCTTCCAGACACTAGAGGTGCTTCCGTAATGCTACCGGATTTTTTTGTCCAGTAACTGACGCTGGACGTCCTCACTCTCTGCATGAGGCCATCCAGCGTCTGCTATTTCCCCATAGGAAAGCTTTGATTCAATGCTTTTCTATGGGGAGGGCCTAATGCGCACGCGACACTCACCACGCCTGTGCATTAGTGCCCCCTCATCGAGTGATGTCAGAGGAGGCAGAACCATGACTCAGCGCCGAGGAACATCGGCGCTGGGAATCAGGTAAGTAAATAAAGTGTTTTTAACCCTTTAATAACCTTGGCGGAGAGGCAGAGGGAGCTACAGTGCCATGAATATAGATTTGTATTCCTGGCACTATTGAATCCCTTTACTGTAAGGGCATATAAGAATTGGCTACTTGGAAAATTGGCAGGAGAGGGGTTACATTGGATAATTAGGTAAGTGACAGATGTCAGAAGGTTTACAGGATGACTTAAACCAAAGCTTCTGCAAAGTGTGAAATGTAACACATGAGATGACTCTAAGTTTAGCTCAATGTAAACTAACTGGCTAATTTACCAAATGCCGACAACCCCTCTTAGATAGTGGGTACTTTTGATATGTTAATGACCATCAGCATTAAAGAGAACCATTGTGTTCCAGTGTCATATCCCAAACAAACATTATTAATAACGACCGATGAATAATCCTGCCTTTTTTTGTGCATATTTGGAATGGGAAAAGCACAACATACAGAGAATAAATATGGCAAGTGCAGCATATAATGTTTGAAAGAACTGTGAAGTCCACTATATTCGATCATAAGTAGGAAGTGTGACATATGTATGGAATTGAAAAATTGCAACACATTCATAGATGCAATAACTATTTCCGTGGCAAGCACACAAAAAGAGATGCAATCAAAAGCTTCTATTTCGATTGATGTGACCCATTGAGGTGGGTCTGGAACACAAGGGGGAGGTCTTTTATTGTTCCTAAAAATACTCCTTCCCCTCCACCTATCCCACCTCTGGGCTGTCTTGGGAATCTAAGATGAATACAGGAGGTATACATTTTATTGATGGGCAAATGTTTAGTGTGCTTATTAGGGCCAAGGTCTAATACTGAGTAAGTTGCCATCTTCCCTTGCCTGAGACCCTCCTAACAGAAAATACAGTTACTTTACCATCTAAGTGAGTAGTTTGGTTTGTCTGTTAATTTCTCCTTTTTTATTTTTAATTGCTGTTCCTGTGAATAATGTGTTTGCCATCTGCTTTTATGTGCCCTGTGACTATTGTTTGTTCATAGTAAATATTGCTATATTAAGTTCTGCTTTTGTTTAGTAAAGACTCACGTTACCTGATTACCCCAGTTTATTAGTATTTTGAATTTGCATAGATATTGTGCTAAATTGTATTTGGTGTGTTTTTATTTTTAAATCACTTGGGTGGCCCAGGCACCCCATTTATTAATTGTCTTGGTGGTGGCAGTGTTATAAGATTATTTGTTTTATTATAATTGGGTATTGTGGTGGAATCTCGGTAAAAATAAATTTAGTAGGCCGAGATTACCACGTGGCATGTGTACATGCATATGCTGACGTATCGATCAGTTGGTTGCACGAGGCAAGATACGATCAGTAGTGTACGGAGCATGTGCAAGAATACAGGATGTAGTATTCCCCCTCCTCCATTGTGCTGGACAAGCCATGCGGTCAAACAGGAAGTTAATTCTTATTTGTGTTGATTGGTTAAGAGAATGTGCGGGTGGAGCTTAATATGGGAGGAGTTATGTGCCTATATAAGGAGCCTGCACTATTGTCCGGGGCTCAGAATTTGCTGTATTTTGGTGGCGCTAGTCCCTCTGAGTCCCGATCGGTGATCCAATAAAGAATCTCTTCCTTCCTGAAGAAACCTGTGTCCATCTCTCTGTGCTTGGCTTCCGTCAGTTTCTCCGGTATCATTTGGTGCATTGGCCGGGAAGCTCATCGTTCAACGGTAGCTGAGAGGCAGAGGCGTGAGACGGTCTATCTTTGCCCACGTTCTCTACGGCTGCACCCCTGAACTTCTGCGTGGACCTCCCTTCGTCTCGGCGCCACTGGTCTGTTTTCCAGGAGATCATCGGCCTCTACGTGAGAAGTGCTGGGGTGTCCCCGTCGATGAGTGTGAACTCAGGTTCAGGAACGAGGAGGTAAGACAACTGCTGTTTTAGACGGCAGGACCCACTAGGGGTATACCGATTGTGCGGTAGGCCCAAAGGGGTTTGAATCTGTGTATCTGCCCCCTCTGTCGGAGGGAAGGAGCGAAGGCGCACCGCTCGATCGAACGCTCTTTAGTCAGACCGTTTGATTTTGTTAGTCAGGCGGGGTCCTGGTGTAAATAGCCCTAGCCGGACACCGGTGTCTTGTCTAGACTAGCGTTCTAGGGTGTATATTACGTTCGCTAGGTCGGAGGGACCGGGAGACTAAGCGGCGCCTGTGTAAATTCGGTTCGCTAGCTCTCAACCTATCTGGGCTAAGTGGGAAGGCGTGTAAATTTGGAACCCACTAGACTTTTGATAGTGCGACTAAGAGGCGCCTGTGTAAATTCGGTTCTCTAGCTCGCTATATGTGGTGATTGGGCAGTGTGGCTAACCAAAACGGGTGTATATAGTTTTAGGTAGTCCATTCAAGGTACTGGCCAATAGTTTAGTTGGGAATTGTAAATGTGTTAACGATTGTTTAGTAAAGTGTATATCTTGTTAGATAGCGCGAGCTCAGCCGTCTAGCGAGAGTGTTAATAGTGTGTTGCTGTATTATAGTGCACGGTACCATAACCCTGTATATTTACTGACACTGTATATAAGTACTAATCATTGTCGTCCATTGCATGTTTAACACCATAACCACTAATAATTGTATTGTGACCTTAACTTGTGCTTTGACCTATGCTAACCGTACTGTAACCGCTATTTGTAAAAGACGATGTTACTGGGGTGTGTTATAGACGGGTAATTCGTATATAGAGAATTATAGCGTGGGTGACTGTATAGTTACGCCAAAGGGCATAATATTGATTATATAGTGACTGGTGTAGCAGCTGTGTGTGTACGGGAATTCCCTGAGTGTTTATTGTTATTGTGTACGTTTCACTTGGTAACCGTACCACGTGGTGCTGTTGCCAGAGGAAACGGGTGTGACTGTTGAATAGTACGCGTGTATAGTATTCGTTGTCGACGACGTTCCATTGTTAAGTATGGGTGCGTCGCAGTCAACGATTCCGGATCCCTTAGGTTGTATGGTGAAGAATTTTAAAAAGGGATTCAAAACTTGTGATTTTGGGGTTAAAATGTCTCCTGTACGTTTGGTCACTTTGTGTACTAGGGAGTGGCCTACTTTGGTTGCGGCATGGCCGCCACGTGGCAGTTTGGATCCAACTCTGGTACAGCGCTTACACGTGGCTGTATCGGGTAGGCCTGAACTTTACGGCCAGTTTCCTTATATTGATTGTTGGAGACAGGCCGTAAATGACTCGCCAAAATGGCTCCGGACATGCCACGAGGAGCAGTGTCGCCTCATGGTAGCTAGGACTTGTTCGTCCACTAGGACTGGTGCTAGGCCCATTTTGGACACGCCCCCTGAGTCCGAGATCCCTTTGCCGCCCCCTTACTTTCCGTTAAGAGGAAGTGACGCGAATGCAGGAAGTTCTGCAACCCTCCCCTCATTACCCCCATCCACTTCCGCTTCCTCCTCCAGTACAGGATCCACCCCCCCTCGTACTAAATCTCCCCTTCCGGAATCAGAACCAACCCCCATTAAAAACGAATATCCTGATTTGGCGCCACTTCAGACTTCCGGTCAAGCTTCATCTAGCTCGGCTCGAAGTGTTTTATTTACAACCTTTTCCCAAAACCAAGCTCCCATATCCCCATACCCTATTTCTCCCCGACTGGAACCTATGACTGACGCCCCTCCACGTAGCCCCATACAGACCCGACAGTTGACCGGTGCCCAACAATTAAGACACTATCAGATGCCTCTTCGTCTGAATCCTGGGTCAGCCTATATCGATGCCGCAGGCCAAATGGCACATGCTGACCCAGTCTTTGTATATGTCCCATTCACGACAACCGATCTTTTAAACTGGAAGACCCACAATTCCTCGTATACTGAGAAACCACAAGCTATGACTGATCTGTTCACCTCAATAGTACAGACACATAACCCGACATGGGCTGATTGCCAGCAGTTATTAATGACTTTGTTTAACAATGAGGAAAGGACAAGAATAAATCAAGCAGCCATTAAGGCACTAGAGGATAAAGCCCGTACTTTGAACCAAGCTAATCCAGCAGCATGGGCCGCAACACATTATCCCAACACCGATCCCGATTGGAATGTAAATGGTGCTGATATGGTTCAACTCAGAGCCTATAGAGACGCTATAATTGCTGGCATGAAAGCCGGAGGAAAGAAAGCTATTAACATGTCGAAGACAGTTGAGGTGATTCAGAAAAGCGATGAAGCGCCCAGTGTCTTTTATGACCGATTATTGGAGGCATACCGCTTGTATACCCCCTTTAATCCGGAAGACGCAGACAATTCCCGAATGGTGAACTCCGCCTTTGTCAGCCAAGCTTACGGAGATATTAAGCGCAAGCTACAAAAGTTAGAAGGGTTTGCAGGTATGTCAATCACCCAACTAATGGAGGTAGCGAATAAGGTTTATATGAATAGGGAAACAGAAAGTAAGAAAGAGGAAGAGCACAAGATGCGTAAAAAGGCTGATATGCTAGCGGTAGCGATCGCAGGCGTAGATAGACGGGGCCCAGATAGAGGCGATAGTAGATGGAGTAGGGAGCCTTTGAGTAGGAATCAGTGCGCGTATTGCAAGGAAGAAGGGCATTGGAGGAACGAATGTCCGCAAAGAGAGCAGTACGAGAGAGACCTACCAGGGGCAGGCTACGGAAACTTTAGAGGCAGAGCGAGAGGTAGAGGAGGCCCCGGAGGGAGTAATGATAATAGAGGGAGTAATGGGAACAGAGGAAGTGTTAGGGAAGACAGGTATATTCCAGCAGCGCAAAGGTCCCGCGATAGAGAAGGTAGGGACTTTGTAGGATTGGCTGACACGGTCATGGAGGACTATTGATACCGACCGGGCTCCATCCCCCTTGGTCGAGCGGAGCCTATGGTCGATGTATCAATAGGGGGAAAAAGGAGTGCGTTCATGATCGACACTGGTGCTGAACATTCAGTGGTGACTAATCTAGTTGCTCCTCCATCTGGAAGGACTATTACTGTGATAGGAGCAACTGGAAGAAGTGCTGAAAAACCGGTTCTTAAAAGTCGACTCTGTACATTGGGAGGCCACGTAGTAAAACATCAATTCCTTTATATGCCTGAATGTCCAGTCCAATTGCTGGGACGTGATATGCTATCAAAATTACAAGCGCAGATTACGTTCCTACCAAATGGAACAACATCCTTAAAGTTTAATGGACCTTCAGGTATCATGACATTATCCGTACCAAAGGAAGAAGAGTGGCGACTTTATACAGTGTTGACTAGCCAAAACCCTAGGAGTGATGAGACATTATTTAACATACCAGGAGTTTGGGCAGAGAACAACCCACCAGGACTGGCCCGCAATATTCCACCTATAAAAATTGAACTAAAACTTGGGGTTTATCCAGTGAGCCTAAGACAATACCACATCCCGCAGAAGGCTAAGAAGAACATCCAATCCTATCTGGATAAGTTCATACGGTATGGTATCCTAAAATTCTGTACTTCCCCCTGGAACACCCCATTGCTGCCTGTTCAAAAGCCCGGTACAGATGAGTATCGACCTGTGCAGGACTTGAGAGCAGTCAATGATGCGGTTGTTAGTATACATCCAGTTGTACCCAATCCATATAACCTGCTTGCTTTAATTCCGGGCGGGGCTACTTACTTCACAGTCTTAGATCTCAAAGATGCCTTCTTTTGCCTCCGAATTGCCGCAGAAAGTCAATGTATTTTCGCTTTCCAATGGGAGAACGCTGTAACGGGCTCAAAACGCCAGATGACTTGGACAAGACTGCCCCAAGGGTTTAAAAATTCACCTACCCTATTTGGTTCAGCCCTAAGTCAAGATCTACTGGATTTCGAGTCCATCCCAGGAGAGTGTGTATTGTTACAATATGTAGATGACTTGTTGATAGCAGCAGTTACAAAAGAAATCTGTCAGCAAGCAACGCACGATCTACTACACATTCTCTGGAAGGCAGGATACAAGGTGTCTAGAAAGAAGGCTCAGTTGTGTTTGCCAACTGTCAAATATCTGGGATTCCATATCTCTGAAGGTCAAAGAATTATGGGGCCAGAGAGAAAAGAAGCTGTCTGCCAAATACCAATACCCAAGAATAGAAGACAAGTGCGAGAATTCTTGGGGGCAGCAGGCTTCTGTAGGATATGGATTCCCAGCTATGCGATACTGGCAAAACCTCTGTACGCAGCTATCAAAGGTACAGAGCACGACCCCTTCTTATGGACCCAAGAACAGCAAACGGCATTTGAAGATGTGAAGAAGGCTTTGATGAGTGCCCCAGCATTAGGTCTACCTGATCACACACGACCATTCTACTTATATGTACATGAGCAAAGAAGAATGGCTGTGGGAGTATTGACACAGTACTTGGGATCATGGCAAAGACCTGTTGCCTATATGTCTAAGCAATTGGATGCAGTGGCCAGCGGACTTCCACCTTGTCTAAGAGCCGTAGCTGCAGCCGCCCTGCTAGTAGCTGAAGCCGATAAACTCACTCTGGGTCAAGAACTTTATGTACGAGTCCCACATGCAGTACAGACGTTGTTGGATTACAAAGGAAATCATTGGTTTAGTAACAGCCGTATGACCAAGTATCAAGCAATGTTGTGTGAAAACCCAAGAGTGCATTTAGAGACTGTAAACACCTTAAATCCAGCTACCCTTTTGCCACAACCTACTGAGAGTCAACATGATTGTTTGGAAGTAATGGATGAAGTATTCTCAAGTAGACCAGATCTTCGTGATTTTCCCATCCAGAACCCCGATGTTCAATATTATACCGACGGCAGTAGTTATGTGAAAGAAGGGATCTGCTATGCAGGATATGCAGTAACAACAATAGACAAGGTGATAGAAGCTCGGCCACTGGCGAAAGGAACATCAGCACAAAAGGCAGAATTAATAGCACTAACACAAGCGTTACAATTGGCTGAAGGTTTAAGAGTGAACATCTATACGGACTCCAAATATGCGTTTTTAACCACTCATGCCCACGGAGCTTTGTATAAAGAAAGAGGACTACTGAATTCAGAAGGCAAAGAAATCAAATACGCAGCTGAAATCCTACAACTATTGGAAGCAGTGTGGGAGCCGAAAGAAGTCGGTATCATACATTGTCGAGCGCATCTGAGAGGAGATGGTGATGTAACCAAGGGAAATCGGATGGCAGATAGTGCAGCTAAGCGTGCTGCTGAATCAGGAAGACAGGAGTATGTGGGGCATATAGCTGCTCTTATACCAACTCCACTGTCCCAATGGACTCCAGTTTATACAGCTCAAGAAGAGGAGTGGTTAAAGACTGAACCAGGAAAGTATTTGGAGAACAAGTGGTATCAGCTAGAAGATGGAAGAATAGTCATACCAGCATCACTAGCGGTAGAAATTGTCCAAAATTATCATAACGGGACACATTCTGGGAGAGAGAGTACTGAAGAATCTCTTAGAAAACATTTCTACATACCAAGATTGTCCAACTTGACTCAGGCCATTGTACGAAGATGTGTAACGTGTGCTAAAAATAATGCAAGACAAGGACCAGTAAAGCCACCAGGAGTCCAGTTTATGGGGGGACTCCCCATGTCCGATCTACAAATAGACTTTACAGTGATGCCTAAATCGGGTGGACATCGTTACCTGTTGGTAATTGTGTGCACCTATTCAGGCTGGGTAGAAGCATGTCCTACTCGTACAGAGAAAGCAGGAGAAGTTGTAAGATTCCTGCTACGAGAAATAATACCCCGATATGGACTACCCTGTTCTATAGGATCGGACAATGGTCCAGCTTTTGTTCATCAGTGCCTACAACAACTGACTCATATGCTTGGTATAAAGTGGAGGCTTCATACTGCATATAGACCCCAGAGTTCTGGTAAGGTAGAGAGAATAAATAGAACTATTAAGAACCAGTTGGCTAAAATGTGTCAGGAAACCCAACTTAAGTGGAACGTTCTCTTACCCATAGCTCTATTGCGAATCCGCAGTACCCCTACCAGAAGGATGGGCCTCTCTCCTTTTGAAATCATGTATGGGCGACCACCTCCCGTACTTGGTAACTTAAGGGGGGACTTGAGTCAGTTGGGAGAAGGAATTACCCGGCAGCAGGTTGTAGAGTTGGGTAAGACTATGGAGGAGGTACAGAAATGGGTACAAGATAGATTACCTGTGAATATTTATCCCCCTGTTCATAGTTATCATCCAGGAGATCAAGTGTGGATTAAAGAGTGGAATAATGTACCGTTAGGGCCCAAGTGGAGAGGTCCTTATGTTGTTCTTTTGTCTACCCCTACAGCGATAAAAGTAGCCGAAGTGACTCCGTGGATACATCACTCCAGGGTTAAACCAGCAGCAGTCGATTCTTGGCAAGTTACAGCAGATCCAGAGAATCCCTGCAAGATCCGGTTAAAACGCACTACTCAGTCGGAGTAACGAGGAATCGTGTGGATTACAAATTTTATTGTTACAGGGATTTGGTGCGTGAGTGAGAAGGCCATAATAAAGCCTGTCCGCTTACCAACACATAGTATATAAGCCAGGAAAGTCTCGAAGGGACACCTGTGAAGACGAGCAGAACTCCATTCCCTGCAGCCCTCACATCCTGGAAGCTGAGGCGCCTTCGCACGGACGAAGACTGAGGATGACGGCGAAAGATGTGCTTTTGATAGTGTTTATTTATATGTGTTTTTATATTCAGGAAGGTAGAGGTACCGACACTCCTAGCTGTGAGGTATGCATTAAGACTACGAGAACAGGTAACCATATTTCCCAAACCCTAATTTGGCATTCACAATACGAGTGTAAAGGAGATGTATCGAGATGTAGATACTTAAATATAGACTATAGTGTGTGCCATTTAGGAGTAGGAGAACCTAAGTGCTTCAGTCCAGAGTATCAACCTCGTACAATCTGGTTGACTCTCAGGAATGGAGATCCTCAGGGGACCCTAATTAATAAGACGGTGTTAGAATCCGTACATTCTTCGGGTGTTCTGCTATTTGATGCGTGTAAAGCGATATCGAGTGGTAGAAAGCCGTGGAATGTATGTGGGGATCTTAGATGGGAGAGGACGTATGGGTCTAATGATAAATATATTTGTCCCAGTAGTAAAAATAAATATGTAAGTCCTAGATGCCCAAATAAAGACTATAACTTTTGCCCATATTGGTCTTGTGTGGGGTGGGCGACTTGGGGACAGACAGTAGACAAAGACATGATAGTGACTAAGTTGCCGACTAGCCCATATTGTAAGTCTATGGAATGTAATCCCATCCATATACTTATAAATAACCCCGATAAGTTCTTAGACAAATATGGCAATTTATTTGGGTTTCAGATATACGGGACGGGTTTAGATCCTGGGACATTTATTGTTTATAGGGATAGAGACTGATACGGTATCCTCCCAAACTCATCAAGTATACCATTCCTTTTATGAAGAGATGAGTATAGATAATAAGATCCCCCATAATGCTAAAAACCTGTTTATTGATTTAGCCGAAAGTATTGCCGGTAGTCTTAATGTTACCAACTGCTATGTGTGTGGAGGTACTAACATGGGAGACCAATGGCCTTGGGAAGCAAAGGAGGTAATGTCCGGTTCTGAGGCAGTTGACCAATTAATATCTACACAAGCCGATTATCATATGAGTGTTAGAGGTAAATCTGAGTGGAGATTAAAGACCTCCATCATAGGTTATGTTTGCATAGCAAGGAAAGGAATAATGTATAACACTTCTGTAGGAGAATTAACTTGTCTAGGGCAAAAAGCTTATGATGATGATACAAAGAATACAACTTGGTGGTCGGCTTCAAATGTCTCAGAACCATCTAACCCGTTTGCTAGATACGCCAATTTAAAGGATGTGTGGTTTGATTTATCCATCACATCTACCTGGAGAGCCCCAGCAAATTTGTACTGGATCTGTGGTAAGAAAGCCTATTCGGAGTTGCCACAGGACTGGGAAGGGGCATGTGTGTTGGGTATGCTCAAACCATCCTTCTTCTTGTTACCAATTGAAACAGGTGAGACTTTAGGTGTTAAAGTGTATGATGTGAATCATAGGAAGAAAAGGGGACCCATAGAGATAGGCGCCTGGGAAGATGATGAATGGCCTCCCCAGCGTATCATAGATTATTATGGGCCAGCCACGTGGGCTGAGGACGGTACCTTTGGTTACAGAACCCCTATTTATATGCTCAACCGTATTATAAGATTACAGGCGGTGGTTGAGATTATCACCAACGAGACGTCACAAGCGCTCAATCTTCTAGCGAAGCATAACACCAGGATGAGGACGGCAGTCTACCAAAATAGATTAGCCTTGGATTACCTTTTGGCAGTAGAGGGAGGTGTATGTGGGAAGTTTAACCTGAGCAATTGCTGTCTTCAAATAGATGACGAAGGGCAAGCAATAGCTGAGCTTACTAGCCATATGGTTAAACTAGCGCATGTGCCTACTCAGGTATGGAAAGGGTATAATCCAAGTAGTTGGTTTGGTAGCTGGTATGAGTGGTTTGGAGGGCTTAAGGCAGTGGTAGGTGGAGTCCTACTGATTTTAATGTTGTGTCTACTCCTGCCGTGTCTTATACTCTTAGTAGTTAGGTCTGTGCAAAGCCTGATAGAAAATATAGCAGAGAGGAAGGCTGCTGCACAGATAATGGCGATTTATAAGTATAAGGCTCTAAATCAGGGAGAACCAATGCAAGAAGATGAGTGTTGAAGATTCACATCATAAGATAAGTCTGGTCTGGTTCAAGGTAACTTGCGGTGTATGCAAACCAAGGTTAAGTGATGCCTCAAGTAATTGTGAATTATCAAGAGGCATCAAAGGGGGGAATGTGGTGGAATCTCGGTAAAAATAAATTTAGTAGGCCGAGATTACCACGTGGCATGTGTACGTGCATATGCTGACGTATCGATCAGTTGGTTGCACGAGGCAAGATACGATCAGTAGTGTACGGAGCATGTGCAAGAATACAGGATGTAGTATTCCCCCTCCTCCATTGTGCTGGACAAGCCATGCGGTCAAACAGGAAGTTAATTCTTATTTGTGTTGATTGGTTAAGAGAATGTGCGGGTGGAGCTTAATATGGGAGGAGTTATGTGCCTATATAAGGAGCCTGCACTATTGTCCGGGGCTCAGAATTTGCTGTATTTTGGTGACGCTAGTCCCTCTGAGTCCCGATCGGTGATCCAATAAAGAATCTCTTCCTTCCTGAAGAAACCTGTGTCCATCTCTCTGTGCTTGGCTTCCGTCAGTTTCTCCGGTATCAGTATGAGTGGTTTTTATAATTTTTTTCCTGTCTAGTGCAGACAAACAGTGAATTCTAACCCTTTCACCACCAGAACCAAGTGGAGTAAGGTGCGTTTATGACAAAGTGCATACATGTTTTAATTTGGGTTATATCTATTAAATAGTGACTTTTTTTTTTGCATTTGGGCTGTTGAGTGCCCTTTTAAGTATAATGGGAGCATAATTGGGGTAACCCAAGATATCTTTATCTTGGGTGGTGCAGGTAGGATTTGGGAGTTAATTTGGTGTTAAAACTAAACAATCTCTGTTTGCCTTCCATTGCAGATTTACTTGGGTGAAGGACAGGAGAGAATAAAAAAAGGTACGCACCACAAGCTTTATATGGATCATCCATCAGTGTTTGTCATCAGGAGAAATTGTTTATTACAAGCTCTTTAACTTTTAAAGAGACAGTTACATTATAGTAATTTAGTATGTTCATACACGAAGCAGTAATGAATTCTATTGTTCTTCTTTAATGTGAATTGGAGAACTTTGTGATACAATGTCTGTAGACACCTTCAAAGTCTGATGCACCATAAAGCGTAACTGTAACTTGGAATATAATGGCACTTTCTGATGGCTAACAAAACATTGGCTATTGTGTGTGAGATATATCTTCATACATTTATTTTTATTTTTAAATGATTTTTTAGTTTATAGACCTTAAAATGGATATGCCACCTTTGAGGATCTTTGCCTATTTCGCGAAGACCCTTAAAACTGACAAATCCAACGTGGGTCCTGTGACCACAGGGTTCAGGGAACGTAAGTTTTACGTACCTCGGGATGTCCATTTTGGCAGCCGCCATCTTCATCCTGCTGTCCTCTTCTACTTCTGGCGCTTCATTTGCCAGGAGCCATGTCAGTGACTGCTGTTGGGATTGGACAAACATTGACGGCGCAGTCTTGATCAGTATTTCATAAAGGTTATATCTTCAATTGAAATACTGAAAAGTGATAGATCCATTTTAAAAATAATTACTGATACTGGGGCAAACTGTTATATGTATCGGAAAAATCATGTCTAACTCAGCACGTGCACTGGTAATGGATCTAATCATCAACTAGAAAATAAATTAAAGAAAAACTACCAAAATGAAAAATTTATCTATGCTAGTGTGAAAAGATATTTGTGTATTTTTTTTTTTTTTTAATTCTTTATTTTTCGTGCATAGATATAGATAACATTTAGTTTGGTAATGCCACAACAGCGATTACCATAGTTTTCAGATACATAGATTTACAGTTGCATGGCTTGAGAGACTGTGCACATTTTTTAGGGTTAAAGATGAGTAACAGTAGCGTGTTGCAAGTCAGTGTGTGTGCTTGCGTGTTAATTTAGCGTAGCCATTGACTTTGCTATGAGAAATAAAAATATGATGGAAAACAACGTAGATATACCGGTTATCTAGCGCTTCCTTTTTTTTTAACCTATGGTGTAGCAGGGAGGGTTACAGTGCTATGTGATGAATAGTGTAGTTAGTCTACGTGTTCATGCTTAGATAGTAGTGGATATTTGTGTATTTTTAATAGGAAGTTCCACCAGAAGCAAATTATAATTCAAAAGGAAGCAATGTGTGTGTGTGTGTGTGTGTGTTATAAATATATATGTAAAAAAGACATAAAATTTGTATCTTCTAATATCTTTTTTTATTGGACTAACAATTTTGTAATGACAAGCTTTTGGGAGAAAACAGACAGCATTCTCCTAGACTAGAGGGTCATAAATATCTTGTGTGAAGATCACAGAGTGAGGGGGTAGAGAAAAAACAAACAAACAAGCAAACAGTGTGTATTTTCCATCAAACCTGTGTCTTATCTACACTCATGTCACTGTAACCCCTGTATCACAACTCAACTTTGAATTCTATGTGTCAGCAATGCTTTAGACTTGAATAAGGTATGTTCTCCCGAAAGCTTGTCATTACAAAATTCTGTTAGTCTAATAAAAAAGGTATTACAAGATACGAATTGTATCTGTTTTTTACATCAGCATCACTGGACTAATACGGGTACAATCCCTACATATATATTATTATTATTGGTATTTATATAGCGCCAACTAATTCCGCAGCGCTTTACAATATTATGAAAAGGGTATATTTACAATGAATGAGACAATTACACAGTGACACAAGAATAATTGGTAGATGAGGGCCCTGCTCAAGCAAGCTTACAGTCTAGAGGAGGTGGGGTACAAATACACAACAGGGCAGCAAGGGTGACAGCCACCAAACAAGGTGGAAAAGTACTAGAGCTGGAGGTGAGAATGGAATATGGCTCTTTTAGGAGAGCAAGAGACCGATATGGATAAGTATAGATAAATTACTCTCGGAGTCCATTATGAGGGGAAAAATAAGCTCAGTTTTAGAGAGATTGAGTTTCAGAAAGCGGGAGGACATCCAATCAGAGATTGAGGAAATGCATTGCAGGACCGCGAGGGAAAGATCCGGGGAGGAGAGAAAGAGAGAACAGAAGGGGACCAAGAACAGATCCTTGGGGGACTCCAACCAAGACAGGGCGAGTGGAGGAGGTGTCTTTGCATAAGGAGACATTGAATGAACGTTGGGAGAGATAGGAGGAGAACCACAAGAGGACAGTGTCACAGAGACCGAGGGATTGAAGAGTTTGGAGAAGGAGGACATGATTAACGGTTCTCAAAGGCAGCAGAGAGGTCAACAAGAATTAGTATGGAGTAGTGGCCTTTGGATCTAGCTGTGATTAGGTCATTTGTAACTTTAATAAGAGCAGTCTCAGTAGAGTGGAGGGGACGAAAGCCAGATTGAAGAGGATCAAGGAGGGAGTTGGAATTTAGGAAGTGAGTCATACGAGTAAAGACAAGTCTTTCTAGAAGCTTTGAAGTAAAAGTTAGCAGGGATATGGGACGACAGTTGGAAGGGGAAGACGGGTCTAGGGATGGCTTTTTTAGGATGGGTACGACAGTAGCTTGCTTAAGGGGAGCAGGGACAACACCAGATGAAAGAGAGCAGTTTAGGATGTGTGTTAAAGGGACACTCCAGACACCCAGACCACTCCTGCCCGTTGGAGTGGTCTGGGTGCCAACTCCCACTACCCTTAACCCTTCAACTGTAATTATTGCAGTTTTTTTTTATAAACTGCAATAATTACCTTGCAGGGTTAACTCCTCCTCTAGTGGCTGTCTACTAGAATAGAATCTACTAGACAGCCACTAGAGGGCACTTCCTGCCTCATAGCACAGGTTTTGTGAGGACCTCCAGTGTCACTCTATTCCCCATAGCAAAGCATTGCAAAGCATTTTCAATGCTTTCCTATAGAGAGCTCTAATGCGCGTGCATGGCATTGCCGTGCATGCGCATTAGGTCTCCTCAGCCGGCGAGCGGGATCAGTCTGGGAGGAGCGGCAGCGAGCAGAAACCACCGGGGTCTCAGGTAAGTGACCTGAAGGGTTTTTCACCCCTTCAGCATCCGGGGATGGGAGGTGGGAGGGAGAGGGGACCTGCAGTGCACTGGAGTGTCCCTTTAAGGACGGTACAAGACAAGGGGAGAGAGATCTGATAAGGTGGGAAGGTACTGGATCAAGCGGACAGGTGGTGGGACGAGAGGAGAAGCAAAGCCACCTCCTGTTCTGTAGCGGGTGAGAAGGTCTGTAGGGTAGGGAAGGTATGGTCCATGTGTGGTTGCGAGAGGGAGGAGCAAAGGGGGAGAGAAATCTGCCCTGGGCTGCAGCGTCCAGGGCAGAAGTGAGGGTAGCATTATATGAGGAGATAGCCAGAGAGGGACAGGAGAAAGTGGGGATGATTGAGAGTTTGGAATGGAGATCAGCTGAGCGTTGCTGGAGGGCAATAGAATTCAGGTCCCTTTTGAGTTGAGGGGGTTAGGGTGAGACTGTTGGGTGAGGGGGCTTTCAAGAACAAATAAGAGGTTTTGATCTGAGAGAGAAAATGGAGTGTTGTGGAGCTTAGAGATAGTGCATGCATTAGAAAAAATAAGATCGAGGGTATTTCTAGCTACATGTGTGGGAGTATTAGCCCACTGTGATAGACCAAGGGAGGAAGTAATAGAAAGTACTTTGGAAGCTACTGAGGTCAGGGGTGGGTTAATGGTAATGTTGAAATATATATACGGTATATACTCGAGTATAAGCCGAGTTTTTCAGCACATTTATACTCGAGTCAATTGTCTGTATTATGGCAATTTATATTGCCATAATACAGACAATGGGGCTGTGTAGGAGGGGGTCTGGCAGAGCTGTTACTTACTTCTCCTGCAGCTCCTGTCAGCTTCCTCCGCCTCCGTGCCGGTCCGTTCAGCACCTCTGTCAGCTCCCAGTGTAAGTCTCGCGAGAGCCGTGGGGTCATAGTGCGGCCGCGAGACTTACACTGGGACTTACACTGGGAGCTGCACGGACGGGCGCGGAGGAGAAGGGAGCTGACAGGAGCTGCAGGAGAGGTAAGTAACAGCTCTGCCAGCCCCCCTCCTACACAGCCCATTTACTGGACCACCAGGGAGTGAGAGTCCCCCGCCCTGCCATGCATCAAGCAGGGAGGGGGGGACGAAAAAAAAAAAATAATAAAAAAAAAAAAAAATTAAAAAATAATAATAAAATTGCCCACCCCCCACCAAGGCTCTGCAACACGCACACGCACACACACGCGCACTGCATTCATACACACACTGCATTCATTATATACACACACTGCATTCATTATATACACACACACTGCATTCATACACACACTGCACTTATACACACACACTGCACTTATACACACACACTGCACTTATACACACACACTGCACTCATACACACACACTGCACTCATACATACACACACACTGCACTCATACATACACACACACTGCACTCATACACACAAAGTGCACTCATACACACAAAGTGCACTCATACACACAAAGTGCACTCATACACACAAAGTGCACTCATACACACGCTGCACTCATACACACGCTGCACTCATACACACGCTGCACTCATACACACGCTGCATTCATACACACACTGCATTCATTATATACACACACTGTAAATAAATATTCAATTAATATAATTTTTTTAGGATCTAATTTTATTTAGAAATTTACCAGTAGCTGCTGCATTTCCCACCCTAGTCTTATACTCGAGTCAATACGTTTTCCCAGCTTTTTGGGGTAAAATTAGGGGCCTCGGCTTATACTCGAGTATAAACGGTATATAATATATAAATCCTGCACTCCATATATCCCCAATATACTTGCCCGGTGCTTGTCAAGCAAAAAGAGTAATCCAGATAGCACTCCCAGGACTTTTTGCAAAATAAAACGTAGCTTTTAATTAGCTTAAAAAATTAATCAACGTTTCAGGTCCTGATGAAAGTCTGTGAATAACAGACTGAAAGGTTGATTGATGTTTAAAGCTAATTAAAAGCAACGTTTTATTTTGCAAAGAGTCCTGGGAGTGCTATCTGGATATATATATATATATATATACTGCAATACTCTGGTATTTTGCATCCTGTCTACTGGACTAATACGGCTAATCCCATATATATATATATATATATATATATATATATATATATACAATATACCAGAGTATTACAATATGCAATGACACCTTTTTTACTGGACTAACATAATAATTTCAATGACAAGCTTTTGAGAGTTTTCTCTTCCTCAGGTCTGAAGAAATACTGATCATTTAAAACAACTGATGTTAGAGAATGGGGGGTGTGGGTGACTGGGGTGTCATAAATAGCAGAAGTTGTGCCTGGAAGTGAAAGGTGCAGGTTGGCTGAGAATAGCCAGAAAAAGTAAATAAACAGAGGAGAGTCAATAAACTAGTTAAAAAGAAAAAAAACAACAAAAATCAGCAGAGCAGGACATGCAAATAAGCTGCATTTCAGAATGAAGCTACACAGACACTCAATCAAGAACCACAAGGAAAACGGATATTGTACCCCTGTTGGTCACCACTTCACCCAGACTGATCACTCCATAAAAGAACGAAAGACATTTGAGATGAAAATGATCACACATTTCAACACCAGAAATGAAGGACTTAATGTAGACTCTGGCTTTCTCACACACTACCAAAACTTTATATAAACACACATTTAAATGTATTATATAGTTATTTTTCCATAATTCTGATATATTTGCATGCCCTGCTCTGCTGTTGTTTTTTTTTTTTTTTTCTTTTCTCTTTTTAACCAGCTTCTCTATTTGTTTGTTTTTTCTGGCTATTCTCAACCAATCTGCACCTTTCACTTCCAGGCACATCTTCTGCGATTTAGGACACCCCACTCACCCCCTCCCTCCCTTTCTCTAACATCAGTTGTTTTAAGTGTTTTAAACTTTATCAGATTGATCAGTATTGCTTCAGACCTGAGGAAGAAAGGATAAATCTCGAAACCTTGCCTTTGAAATATTATGTTAGTCCAATAAAAAAGGTATAATTGCATACAGCAATACTCTGGTATTTTGGCATCATATATACACATGTACACAAGCCAATTTTATATATATATATATATATATATATATATATATATAACACGTGAGCAAACCTAGTATAGAGTAATTTTTTACTGATAGATTCTATTCAAACAGCTATTTCTCTTCTTGTACTCTATCTCCCTAACAAAATAGAGAAATTAAGAAATGTTAATTTTTTTAGTTTTGCTTGGCATTTTAACCGTGAATGTCATAATAATGTTAGCTGTGACTGCAATAAAATACATATATTTAGTCACAAACACTGCTCAACGTTAGCGTTTATATTTGTTTGTGTGTGAAAATTGCAAAAAACTAATTTTAACGCAAATTTTGGCCAGTGTTTGTGACTATTTGACTACTAAAAAAGACTGGACATACCCCATTTGCAATACCTCGGGTTGTCTACTTTTGCAAATGGTATGCCATCATGGGGGTAATTCTCATTCCTGGGCTGCCGTCTCAAAGGCAGCATAACCAATCTGACAAATTTCTATTAGAGATTGTAGCCGTATTAGTCCAGTGATGTAGATGTAAAAAACTGATAAAATGTGTATCTTGTTGTCATTAAAAAAATTCTGTTAGTCCAATAAAAAAGGTATTACAAGATACAAATCTGATCAGTTTTTTTACACACACACTCTCTCTCTCTTTCCCCTCTCTTTCCCCTCCCTCCCCCCCACTATAGTGCCAGGAAAACAAACTCGTTTTCCTGGCACTATATAGTCCTTAGGTCCCCCCCCTCCCGCTGGGCTGAAGGGGTTAAAACCCCTTCAGCCACTTACCTTTTTCCAGTGCTGGGCTCCCTCGGCGCTGGTGACCTCTCCTCCCCCTCCGTTGTCAGCTCCCGAGTGGCCGAATGCGCATGCGTGGCCAGAGACGCGCATGCATTCAAACCGCACATAGGAAAGCATTACTCAATGCTTTCCTATGGACGTTCTGCGTGCTCAATGCGATTTTCGCATACAGCATCGCTGAAGCACCTCTAGCGGCTCGCAGAAAGACAGCCACTAGAGGCTGGATTAACCCTGCAATGTAAACATAGCAGTTTCTCTGAAGGTTTAAACCTAGGGGGACCTGGCAACCAGACCACTTCATTGAGCTGAAGTGGTCTGAGTGACTATAGTGGTCCTTTAATATACACTTTTAATAATTGTGTTTATGTATGTATGTGTATATAAAAGTACTTAGATCATATATATATATATATATAAATCAAAGTACTTCTTATTTAAATAATAAAGGGTTTTATAACAGGCAGAGCTGCAGACAGCCATTCCGGCTATGTGATCGTGAGGACCCCGTGATCACATGGCTCGGGAGCGCAGAATCTGCTGCAGGGGGACTGCCTGGATGGCCACTGTCCTTAAGGGGTTAGGCGTCTTCAAAATCCACATAGGAAAACTTTGATTCAATGCTTTCCTATAGGAAAGGCTCAATAAGCCCGTGGTGCTCGCCATGCATTCTCATTAGGCTCCCCCCCTGATGATGTCAGAGTAGGTGAACGGAGGTTGCATGGGGACGGTGGTACATCAGAGTGTTATGAATACAGCCTTGTATTCCTTTAATACACTTTAAGTCATTTTAGAAGATTTATTTCCATATAGAGGCAATAATAAATAAAGTCTAGGGAAGGGTCTATCTGATGTGATAGTATAAACAGTGAAATTTAGATATTTTGGTTACACACAGTTACACAAGCTAATTATTGTACATACTTTGTCTCCTTTTGAACTATAATTTGATTCTGATGCAACTTCCAACTAAAGATTCCCAAATATCTTTTTCACACTAGCATAGAGAAACTTTACATTTTGGAAGTTTTTCTTTTGTTCCTTTGTATTGCAAGGAAATGTAATTAGTCTGTTGGTTCTGTTCTTTCCCTGTACATAAATAAATCTCATGTTACGCATTCATTTCTAGATGTCTGGACTCACGAGGAGAGTTAAACAGACCACAGCCGTCCCCAAGCAGGAGTGGTCTTTTATCAGTGTGTGAGTATTCTGCTTTACGGCTGCATGGTCTGTGTCCAAGGTTCCGGAATGAATAAACTAAAGGCATGCCAAAGGATTACCATGTCATTATATTAGTGTGGTGGAAGGGGGAATATGTGTGCAGTTTAAATCTAAATAGTTACAGTTATTATTATTATTATATTATTTATATAGCGCCATCAGACTCCGTAGCGCTGTACAATGGGTTGTCAATATAATTTTTTATTTAGGGAAATTAAGCGGTCTGTTTTTTGTTTTTGACGTAAGTTATCAGCAATAGAAGGATGAGCTATTTTAGCCAATCCTTGCCCTCCCATTCATTCCTGTGGGTATTGAGTTGTTACATGGGAATTACAAGACAGTCCTTTATCCCCTATGGGTTCAAATGGGAGCTTCACTTTAATTGATTACGATGGGTAAGTAGTAAGCATACTGATTAGAGAAGATTCCTCACTTTCCCTTAAATGATTTAGTGGTAAGAGGACATCAGTAGGGGATATGTAAATTTATGTCCACTTGGCGAAGCTGGGAGAGAGATCATTTAAATATTTGAACTGAACCAGGAGGACTGAGCACCTCTGGTTACATATAGGGACTCAGGAAACTACCATTTTAGAGGGTTTATTATTTGGGCCACTGGCTTTGGATGGTTATTATTTATAATTTGCACTCCACCTTGATATCTAAAGGAATGTAAGAAAGGAGTAGGGGCTTTGCTGGCATGGTCATCCTATTTTCCCTTATTTTATTTATTTATTATTGCCATTTATATAACGCCAACAGATTCCATAGCGCTTTACAATATTATGAGATGGGATTTAACTATAAAAAGGACAATTACAAATAAACTTACAGGAACAATAGGTTGAAGAGGACCCTGCTCAAACGAGCTTACATTCTATAGGAGGTGGGGTGTAAAACACATTAGGACAGGAATTTGCAATCAAATAAGGTGGGCTGCCCTTTAGGAGAGGGCAAGAGAGACAGGTATGTGAGGTAAGGGTTAGTCTTGGAGGCCATAAGCTTTCCTAAAGAGATGGGTTTTAAGGCACTTCTTAAAAGATGCAAGACTAGGGGAGAGTCTGATGGCGGTAGGCAGGCTATTCCATAGGAAGGGAGTCACCCGTGAGAAGTCCTGCAAGCGCGAGTTGGCCGTACGAGTGCGGACAACGGACAGGAGGTGGTCACGGGCAGAGCGGAGAGACCGAGAAGGGACATACCTATGGATCTGTGAGGAGATATAAGAGGGGCTAGAGTTGTTCAGTGCTTTATAGGTGTGAGTTAGTACCTTGAATTGACTCCTATAGCATACAGGAAGCCAATGTAAGGACTGGCAGAGGGGTGAGGTGTGAGAGAAACGACTAGAGAGGAAAATCAATCTAGCAGCAGCGTTCATTACAGACTGTAAGGGTGCAGTACGGCTATTGGGAAGACCAATCAGGAGAGGTTACAATAATCCATGCGGGAAATTACTAGAGCATGGACAAGCTCCTTGGTAGTATCTGGTGCAAGAAAGGGGCGGATGCGGGCTATGTTTTTAAGATGGAATCTACAGTATTTGGCAACATGCTGGATGTGAGGCTCAAATGTGAGACCAGAGTCAAGTATGACGCCAAGACAGCGCGCTTGCAAGGATGGACTGATGTTGGTACCACAAACTTGGAGGGAGAGCGAAAGAGGAGGATCAGTATTAGGAGGAGGAAAGACAAGGAGCTCAGTTTTTGAGAGATTGAGTTTCAGAAAGCGGGATGACATCCAGTCAGAGATGGAAGAAAGGCAAGCAGTGACACGTTGCAGGACGGCAGGGGAGAGGTCCGGGGAGGAGAGATATAGCTGGGTGTCATCAGCGTACAGGTGGTAGTGAAATCCAAAAGAGGTAATAAGTTTTCCAAGAGAGGCAGTATAAAGAGAAAATAGAAGGGGACCAAGGACGGAGCCTTGGGGAACTCCAACCGAGACGGGGCAAGGGGAGGAGGTATCATTAGAAAAGGAGACACTGAATGAGCGTTGGGAGAGATAAGAGGAAAACCATGAGAGGACAGAGTCACAGAGACCAAGCGATTGAAGAGTTTGAAGAAGGAGAGCATGATCAACGGTGTCAAAGGCCGCTGAGAGGTCAAGAAGAATTAGTATGGAGTAAGGGGCCCAGTGGTCTACCTTGAATAATAGTAGGTAATAACGGTGTTTGTGGATATATTCTGGTTTAATTATATATTGTATTTGGTGGGGATATGGCCTGCATACTGGCAGACTTTCATTTTATCAAAAACGATTGCTTTGTATAATTTTTATTGAACACTTTAAAAATTCTATAAAACAATGCAACATAATAGTCACAAATATTAACAAGTAATAACAATAAAAAAAACATTTTGGTTACATGTCTAGCATCAGGTTTTTATACATTTTGTCATTTGTTAACACCTTTTTTAAAGGATCACTATAGTGTCAGGAAAACAAATTTGTTTTCCTGACACTATATAACTCTTAGTTCCCCCCCTCCCCCGCCCTCAGGGCCCCCCTCCCGTGGCGCTGAAGGGGTTAAACCCCTTCATTTACTTACTTGAATCCAGCGCCGTGCTCCCTCGGCGCTGGTGACCTTTCCTCCCACTCCGACGTTGGCTCCCGAGTGGAACGGAATGCGCAAGAGCCGCGCACGCATTCAAACAGTCCATAGGAAACAGTCCTTTCCGATGGACGTTCTGCACGCTGAATGCGATTTTCAGGAAGACAGCCACTAGAGGTTGGATTAACCCTGCTATGTAAACATAGCAGTTTCTCTGAAACTGCTATGATTACATCTGAAGGGTTAAAACCTGGGGGACCTGACACCCAGACCACTTCATTGAGCTGAAGTGCTCTGGGTGACTATAGTGTCCCTTTAAGACCCTCGATAAATAGTCTGGAAGTTGAAGACTATGATGTGGACAGTAAAAGGCTTATGGCCATTTATTCATGTGTCACTTTCTGGGAGTCACCAAACCTCTACAATCTACAAACATTTTCTAAACACACACACATTTCTTTCAAACAGAACTGAATCAGAAGATGAAACCATGGAGGAAGATGAATGGGAACCAGAAAAAAAAGCTCCTAAAGCAAAGAGACCACCAAAAGTCAATAAAGAAATAAAAAAAAAAGCTGAACCAAAGCCAAAGCGTGCAGCAGCCCCAAGACCACGGAAGGTGAGTGACACAAGTATGGAACGGGATGAAAAAAAGCTACTAATGTATGGAAGAGTAGCTGTCACTATTCCTGCACAACCCTATAACAAAAGTTACCTGTAGATCATACTTTATTTAGTAATCCGGTATATATGTTATTTTTGTATTATTCATTTATTTTTCGTTTTCCCCTTAGACCGTGTCAAAAAAGGTCAGCGGTGTTTCAAGCCCCACGCACAGGGTGCCTGAGCTCATTTCTGGAAACACTGAGATGGTTGGTAATTTGTCTGGACTCAACGAGACGGTTGGAGTGCAAGTTAAGGAAGAGGTAACATTGAGAGCCAGATGTGATTTGCAGCCGGTTGGGAAGGTTTAGACCAGGTGTATCCAAGCTTCCAAACTTGGCTTTCCAACTCTTAGATCTAAATTCTATTCTCCAAATTCTTTGCCATGCACAGTGCTGGTTTGGTTTACCTTAACATTTCTGGTGTGCGTGTGCACTTGTACATGAGTTTGTTTTATGGAACCATTTTGTTCAGGCAAATGTCTCAGGAGTGGAGATTTCCATAAATGATGCCCATCTTTTTTGGATTGTAGAAGTATATTTAGTAAAGTGTATCTCTGCAGTATCTATGATATACCCTCGTTTACCAAGTGTCTATTGCTTATTATTATTAGTTATGTTTTCTAACATAAAGGGAAGTGTTTACTTGATAACCTTTGCAATCGCTGGATTTTATATCCATTTGTAAATTTAAAAGGACTGTATGAAAATAACTGATTTATGTAAAATTCTTACAGAGAAAATCAGTTGGGATAGAGAACAATTTCTGTGAAGGGTTGCTGGACAAGCCCATCAAGCAGGAAATTCTATCACCGAAGCGGGCAACCGCACAAACCTCAGCACCAAAGAAGGCAACGCAAAAAAGACAAACGCCGAAAAAGCTGGCGCCTCAAAAACGTGCTACAGTGCAAGGTCAGGTAAAGGAGGAACGGAAAAGTATGGGAATTGAAGAGTTGCCCTCCACCAGCAGTGTGCACATGGAAGCACAGCTCAAGAAAGAAGAACCACCAGATGATTTCACCTTTGGAGAACCACCAATGAAGAAGCTGAAGACATCCATGGACTCTTTGGGAAAACCAGTCAAGCTAAGCATTGCCGGCGATGAACTTGAGATGAATTGGAACTTTGTGGAGGTAAGACATGATATATTTTCACTTATTTCATTTGAATGAAAATGGTCAGTGACAGCAAGTGATGACCTATAGGCTGAGAAATAAAGTACAGCTACATCTCCTGTATCGCTTTGCCAGTCAATTACTTTGGTTATTGGTTGTGTTCTCTGAAGCTGCTATGTTTTCAGCTGCAGGATTAACACTAGATTGACCTGGCACTCAGACCACTTCATTGTGGTCTGGGTGCCTATAGTGGTCCTTTAAGGGATACGAATGGCTGAGTATTTGGCCCCAAAGATATGTAGGGATTGAGGGAATTTAGATGACATCTATGATAACTAACACTATCTAAAAACATGAGCAGATATTAAAGAAAACTATCTTGGAGGTTACTGTCCACAACATTTGGTGTGCCGAAGATTGCCTACCCCTGTCTTATGGAACAGCCAGCAAATGTGATACCTGTTTATCTCCTTAAATAAGACTTTGCTTTACACTGCACGCAAAAAAGAGAGTCCTTTTATGTAGAAAACGACCCCCCCCCCCCAAAAAAATAAAATAAATAAATATATATATATATACACACACACACACACACACACACATAGCAGAGCACATATAAATGAAACAAAATCTTCTTTATTTGTATGTATTGAGATATATATTCATAGCGTTTACCTTGTGGTGTTTAATACCTAACGATACATATATCGTGACGTATATCTGTGCTGTAGAATAAAGAAAAGTGTGGCAACTTGTCTCGTATTTAATAGGAGGCCTTAGTTGCTCTGCTTTGAGAGGCAAAGCTCAATCCCTAATTAATGGCCCTTGCAATCAGGAAAAACCCCAGCAATAAATGACACGAAAAAATGTTGCATGTTAATCTTTTTTGTCATATGCTGAGATTAAGATGCTTGTCAAGCACGTTGCTTTAAAGATATACTGCAGTATACAGACTGTCAGAATTAGCAGCTGTTGCCTAAATGATATGACATAAAACATGATAGCAATAATTCAGCCACTCTGCAGCCTCTTTATAATGTCCCTAAAGGTTTCTAAATCATCATATTCATGTATAATGACAAAAGCACATTACACACATGACACACAGGGTTTACAACACTCCTAGATCTCAAGAACAGTTGAGTGAAATGGTTTGTTACATATTACTACATGCTAACAATATTCAACTCACAGAAAAATACATTTGAGCTCCTCTATTGTAGCCATTAAGAATAAGCAAACAGGAATGCAAAAAAATAGATATATTTAAATAAATCTTATTTATTTATTTATTTATAGTGGTCCTTTAACACAGTGAGGGAGTTTAAGCATGCATGGGATATTCAATAGGCTATCCTAGCTATAAGATAAGGCCAGGGACTAATGAAAGTATTTAGAAAATTGGGCAGACTAGATGGGCCGAATAGTTCTTATCTGCTGTCACATTCTAGTGACAACCTATAGCCAGAAGGGCACAAAATTGCCATACAGACATTTGGCCAGCATATGGCAGTAAATCACCTTTTGGCATGCAATAAGCCATGTTACATTGCTATGTGGAGTGCTGTTTATAGAGTTCACGTATGTCTCTGAAATCGGATTATATAACAGGTCTCTTAATACCAGTAAACATAACTAATCTGAATAGTTCTTTACAGTTAGGGTTTAGGTGAAAAACCGAACATAATATTAATATGCCTGGACATCTCACAGATTATCCATCTATTATTCCCTATATTCTTTCTAGTTATCGGCGTCTTGCTTATTCTTTTGACCCAGGGTTATTTTGGGAAACATTATCTCCACTTTCTCCTTAATTTAGCCAGAGCAACTTTATTTTAGAATGTTTTTTTTTTTTTTCGAGTTAAATTGATGGCGATAAAAAAAAAAAAGGCAAATTATTTTGTGAAAATTGTAACTGCCATGTTGATGTGCTAAATGTTAAAATATCTCTGTAGGTTTTATCTGAGAAGACCAATGTCGACCCGTGGGTTTGCTGCAATCTGATTAAACTCTTTAAGGAGGAGAACACCATCCCTTTCATTGCTCGCTATAGGAAGGAACTCATTAATAATTTAGATGCTGATGCTCTGCGAGAGGTACACCAAGGATTGGAAGATTTACGGTAAGAATTTATAGATTATATTTATTCACACCTAACTGATTAAGAACATTTTATTAAAATAAAGGTTATCTGTGAATGCCTTTTCACAGTTATCTCTTTGGAGACTAGGATATGGCTAGGTTTAGCCATATTGTGGACTACTGTACATGTCCTGGAAACTTTTTTTCCACAGGGATATCTAATATATAAATACTGCTTTCAACATTCAGTCCGTGAATGAAACAACATGCGGAATTTAAAGTGAAACTCTCTTAATATATCTCCTTACACAATGAATATTCCATTTATGGAATTTTTGTGATTTTATTATACTTTAGGAACCGTTATCCTATGGCTTAACTCCTCCCAAGAGGTGATGTCAAGGCCCGTATCCTGGGGTTCATGGGTGTACCACATATTTAACACCCACAAGTGGCTAATAATATGTCACTATTGCTAGAACATCAGTAATTCTGTCATTCCGTTCCTATATTCCTGTAGCATTCAATGTTGTTTCTGGAAAAGGGAATAGGAGAACCACTCATTAGAGTATTCTATTCCTCACTCCCAATTCTGCCTATCTTCTCCTATTTCTTCTTAGGCCTCTTATGTCTCTCTTATGTCTCTCTTATGTCTACCCCTAAATCAACTCACACACCCTCTTATCCCCTGCTTTTCTTCTCCGTCATATATCTCTCTCACCATCTCCTCTGACCAATCTCGTGTCTCTCACCTCATCTCCCTAACCCCATTTGTGTCGCTCTATCTTCCGAACATCCTTGTATCCTGCCATTTTATTGGATCTGTGGCTAAAAACATCCCTTTAGCCTGCCATTTTATTGGATCTGTGGCTAAATAAAAAAACACATCCATTGGTCTAGTCCAGGGGTAGGCAACCTTTTAGCAGCACTGTGCCGATATAGGATTGTGATGTCCCTTAGCGTGCCGGTCCTATTTTTTTAAATTGAGGTGTGTATGCTGCCGTATTCTGCTTGTGTTATTTATACTGTAATTGCTTTGTATCTTTGTATTTGTGCGTATATGAGCTATTATATTGTATATGTTCAGGAGTAGTTTATGGTATCGTGTTTGATACATATGAATGGAGGTTGTGTATGGGGGCTGCTTGTGGAATTGTGTGTGGATGGACATGTCACATTGTGTGTTTGGTAGTGTGTGTATGTGTGGGGGCTGTTTGGGGTATTGCATGTGAGAGGCTGCATGTAGGGTTGTGTGCATGTATGTGGATTGTTAGCGGGTTACGTTTGTGCGGATTGTGTGTGTATGTGTATGTTTGTTTGTGGGCTGGGTTATTGTGCATTTCTGTGTATATCTAGCAGTGTGAGTAGCTTCTCTGGGTTCCAGTGGGGACCAGGTCGGCCAGGTACAGGTCAAGGACAGGAGCTGAAACAGCAGCTGCAGGCTGCTCTACTACAGTGTGGATTCCCATTCACAAGTGCTGGCAGGATGTGATCTGAGATTACTTCCTCTATGTGCTGCAATGCATAAATTGAGGATTGTCCTTCACCACCTTTTCGTATTAGCAGATATCTGAAGTTTCACTTGGACTCTTGATAGGCCATAGTCTGTTTGGCTCTAGCAGCCTTGAGTGCCGTGCAAAGACACCTTGAGTGCCGTGCATGGCACTAGTGCCGGAGGTTGCCTACCCCTGGTCTAGTCCCTAAAACCAGCTATAGCAATGCCAGTGAAATGGATCATATTTTTTATTTCATGTCTATTAAAAAATCTGTGCTATTACCAGCCGTTCTGCTAGCACAATGTATATGTACATATTATTATTATTATTATTATTATTATTACTGCTATTTATAAAGCGCCAACAGATTCTGCAGCGCTGTACAATTAGTGGAGAAACGTACAATATACACAGACAAATACAAGAGATAGAGAGAGCCCTGCCCGTAAGCCGATATCTAGCCATTGGAACTCTTTCATACAAAGTGCTTGGCTAGATGGCCCGTGAGCTTACAATCTAAAGGATATGTATGTTTATGCAAATATGACATGGCTTTACGTTATTGACATATTACCCATAGTGCTATCCAAACAAATTGTGAATAAAAATTTACTAACATGTACCCGTGATCTTTAGGTTGATGATTTTCGCATTGGCACATATACGGTTAATATCTTCTAGCATCCACCAAATCTTATAAAATAAAATATTAAAAAAATGTAAGTTTCTTCCAGTATGCTTCTTGTTAAACAGCGTTGGGAAATCTATTTTACACATTTGTTAGCTCTTTAACACATATGCTAATTTTATAATTTGGTGTTATGCAACCAGGGAAAAAAATAACAACAGCAGTTAAGAAAGCCATGATAAATGCCTGGATAAAATATATTTTGTAAAATTCAAAATGTCATTTCTAAAAGTGTTAATATGCCAATATTGTTTATTAACTGTACATTTCACATCATGTCCTGTGGCAATGCAATGCTGCAGAGTATACACCTGTGCAAACATTATATAAAAAAAAAATGCATCTTCCTTTTTCTGTACAGAGCAGTTGCCAAAAAAGCTCACAACATGGTCGAAAAACTAAAGAAAGAAGGGAAACTCAATTCCAGTTTGCAAACCGCCATTTTAAATTCGAAATCAACAGATGAAGTTGAACATGTGGTCAGTAATTATTCCAATTTACAAATTAAAACAGCAAATGATTATTGATGATTTTGGTGCAATTATTTATTTAATTTTCATTTCTGGCATACTTAGTGTGCGCCGTTCAAAACTGGAAGCAAAGGTACGAAGGCACAGAGAGCCAGACAGCTTGGCTTGGAAACAGCTGCTAAAGGTCTCATCGAAACCCCAGGACAGCTCAACCTCTATGCATACATCAAAGGGGACGTTGAAGGTAATCCCATTATCTGTTTTGTTGCCACCCAAAGCCTCAACTTCTTGTAATGCAGATGTATATGTTTATCCTGTGATTAATGTTTTAGTGTGAAGATTAGTATACAAGTCTCGGACCATTTTGATGTACTATCTCAAACAGGTATGGCCATTCTAGATTAACCCCTTAAGGACACATGACATGTGTGACATGTCATGATTCCCTTTTATTCCAGAAGTTTGGTCCTTAAGGGGTTAAACAGTTATGGCTTAGGTAAAGTAGTAGCTAAAATAGGTAGGGCCATTCTATTCTGTCAAACGCCTTCTCCGAGTCCAAAGAAAGGATTGAAGATGGTGTCCCTAAGTCAACTAAATGCCACACCAGGTTGATATTTCTCCTAGTATTTTTATAAAATTGCCTCCCCGGGATAAATCCAACATGATCAGGCTAAAGTAATGAATCTTGCAGTGGGTTGAGTCTCTCCGCCAATGTTTTGGCCAGTATTTTGAAGTCAATGTTGATTAGGGAAATGGGCCTGTGTTTTATGTATCGTCTCATCCCTGTTTAGGGAGCCAAGACTATATTGGCTAGGGACATGTCTGGGTTGGGATCCCATTGTTCATAAAGTCATTAAAAAGAAGTTGTAGGGATGAGGCTATTTCTTTGCTGAATATTTCATAATATCTTCCATCAAATTCATCTGGGTCAGGGGCCTTGTTGCAATAGAACGCTGATATAGCCTGTTGGATCTCCTTCTTTGTGATAGAGAGCCTAAACTGTCAGTGTCCCCTGTGGTTAAATGTGGGAGTACTAATGACTGCAAGAATTCTCTAATCTTTGCCATGTGGCCTTCATTTTAAAGGACAATTGTGTGTGTTGAGGATAATAAAAAGATGAGTATTTAGTGAATACTTTGTTAATATTATCTGGTCAGGATACTACTGAACCGTTCCCATTTCTCATGGCCGTATTAGATTAGCTATAGAATAGATATGCCTTGATGCGGCACAATGGCCCTTGCCAAGTGTGGTGTCGATTTTATTGGATTTTTCAAAATACAATCTTTTGGACCAAAGTTTGGAAGCAGGATACCTCTCTTATCGATGCTTCTCTCAATGTATGTCTGAAGTGCTTTCAGGTTTGCTTTTTTGTTTGTGTTTTGTTTATGTTGCAGTTCTGATTTAAGCAGAGCTTGCTGTAAGTCGGTTGTGAGTTTCGTCATGTCCATTTTTTTTTACGTGTGTAAATCCCCTCCCTGTTCAACCGTAATAATCCGGGAGTAGCATATAACAAAAAGAAAAAGAATGTCGATTGGCCAGTCGCCACCGAATAATTAGTCACAACATTTATCAAACACATAATGTATATTCCCTGCTCCCAGATAAAGTATTCATAAAAAGCTGAGTGGGTACGATCAATACCATTAACCTTTGCAGTGAAGGGACAAACCTGAGCCCCTGGGAGTGGTTAACTTGCTGCAAATATCAGGGGTAGTGAATAGATCTTACTCCCCAAAACCAGTTAGTTTCCGACTGTCTCGATGGTTACCATTAACCCTTCCCTTACATAAGGGCAACATGAGAGACATGTACTGTTTGTTTCTAATTGACTATATGCTTTTCTGTAGGTGCGTTATGTAGCCTTCCATGTATGCACTTTATTTATTCCAAAGGTTGCCCAAGTTAGCTTTATTTTTTTGTTTATCTCTAGGATTATTAAATTTTGTCTGTGTACCTGCTTTTTTTTTTTTTTTTTTAATTCTTTATTTTTGCTGTGCAGGTTGGTACAAGGAATCAACAGACGCCACAACAGCGTATTGCAAGATATACATTGAATAAACAGTGGCATGAGAGTCCGCACATTTTATATTTTTAGCAAGCTTGGCTAAACGGTTGTGTGTACCTGCTTTTTTAAATTTTGCTTTGGTTTTTTTTTTTTTTTTTTTTATCATATTAGTGTGTATATTTTCTATTAATGTTTCCTCCCTCTTTTTGTATGTTTTCTATGTTTCCTATTTGCTCCCTCCATGGTTATCTAACCTCTAGTCCTGTGATGCCCACCAGGGCCCCCTCGGATGGATTGCACCCCACATCCGCTCCCGAACCCACCCGCATCCATCACTTTAGTGCCCTTTACACCTTATAAAATATGTACATTTATTTTATGTTATTGTTTTCTTGTACTCAGTTATCTGACATAGAGGTGCCTGATGTGAGCATAGTTTATTTTGCATACATTACTAGTGTACATTCTAATATATGGTTTAGCAGACATCAGATGATAGACATCATTAACAGTCATTTACACTGTGCAGCCACCACATTAAAACCACTGACAGGTGAAGTCAATAACATCAATTATATTGTTAAAATGACACCTGTGGGATATATTAGGCAGCAAGTGAACAGTCCGTCAATATGTGTTGGAAGCAGAAAAAATGGGCAATCAAAAAGATCTGTGTGACTTTCACAAGGGCTAGACGACTGGGTCAGAGCATCTTATAGCTTTTTATATCTGTTGGTCTTTTTGCTGTTTTTTTTTTTCATTTTTATATAGGTTCAATTTTAATACTTGCCAGAATCAGACCTTCACATTAGCTCACATTAAAACAACAGTTTTATAATGAATCTAAGGTTGTTTTTGCAATTGGGAGTGATTACGCTCAAGTAGTTGGTGTAGGTTTCAATTAAATTGGTAGAGGGCAGTGTTTGACAACAAAATAAAAGGTCTCCGTAAAATCAACATTGCGAGTGACATAGCTTTTTTATCGTTATATGAATTTAATTTCTGTAGAATTAGCATTAATGATAATTTGTGCTTTGCAGCCTAAAACGGGAAAAGGCTTTGCATGTTATACAGGATGGAATGTTTACTGAAAAATTGTAATGGTCAGAGCTATTAAATGCACCCTGATACAGGATGTCAAAAAGCATTTCACAGTCAATGTCCCAATGCAAATACGAAAAACCCACATTATGATTAGGGCTTTACCCCGATACCGGCAGACCATTAACGTGTTCAATTAGTTAATAATTCCCTCTGTTTGATTGCAATAATCAAGGCTGAATGGACACCAGATAGCCAAAATGTTTTAGAGTGTTACCACTGATCTGTTCGCATAATACCATTCTACAATCAGTCTAGAAATATAGCAAGTGTTAAGGGGAACCCTCTAAAATGGTAATTTTTAAAATTGTATTATAGAGACAATCTTCAAAAAGATGCAAAACAAATTTGCCACAAATCTCTTATCCTTTAATTTTTCTCAATTCAAGGATGGGGCATATCCCCTAAATTCTGTATGATTATTCCATTGAAGGATTATGAGATATGTAGTCTAGCACTTGTCAGTAGTCTCTTCCCTATGCCCACCCTCCGGTGAATGAAATGACTTGTAGCTACAGTACAAGCAGAGTCATTACTGCAGGAGGTTTTGCAAATTGCTCTACCGCAAGTGACATAACGGAGTGAGACAGGGGCAAGCTGTTTCCCCCCCATAACCTACTAACGCGAAGTATGATATTGAAGCATTCCTTAAGCTGGCTCCTAAAATGGTCTGTCTGTTCCTGAATGATACATATTTATGTCTAGCCTTGATATCAAGCAATGCTCTGGTGTAGATGTTGCATGTAAAGTTATGCACAGCGTTTCATGCATGTCAATATCATTCTCATTTTAAAGGCCTTGCAACTATACAAGATATAGAGACTGGTGTACAGCACATCCTGGCCGACATGATGGCTAAAGACAAGGACACTCTGGAGCATATCCGGAATTTGTAAGTACTATCAGCAGATGCTGCGTATCCCTGTTTGGTAGCCTTAGCGATTCAGATACAAAATAGTAAAAGTTGCAACTTATCGAAATTCAATATCTATTGGAGCAATGTGATTGTGGAACACCAATCTTTGTGTAAATCTTTTCATTGTCTTTGTCTTTATCAAAAGCATTTCTGTAACAAATTGAAGCACATCCATCCAAAATACCGCGTACCCAATTAAAATCGTATTAAAAAATATTGCAATATGCTATTATTTATGAGGGGGAAATTATTTATAGCAACTGTATGGTGTCTGCATTTGCCATGTTGATGGCACTATGCACCATAACTACTTCAGCTCATTATACTGGTATTATGTCGTGTCCATAGCTTCCTATGGAAGCAATATGCTATTATTTATGAGGGGGGAATTATTTATGGCAACTGTATGGTTGCTGCATTTGCCATGTTGATGGCACTATGCACCATAACTACTTCAGCTCATTATACTGGTATTGTGCCAAGAGGGTATAGACGCTGTCCAACAGGCTTTTATCATTCCATTTTGGAGCGGTTTGACAGAAAAGCAAAAGATGTAGCTGCTCCCTCTTCAGCTGTGCACATTATCTAGTGCAAATTCATTGAACCTGAACAGCACTGATAATGCTGAGAGTAGTTAAATATTTTCTGGCAAACAATGTGTGTGAAATTGATGGCAATTTGTCAAGTGTAGGGACACGCTAACAATATTAGGTTATAGTGTTAAAGTGTTATTGAATAGATTAAGCCATCCCCATAAAAATAAAATTAAAAAAATACCTAAAACTTACCTTATTCGGATGTTGCGTAAGTCTCCTTGTTGCAGCCACTCAGTCTCCCTTGAAGACATCAGTAATTATGACTTTAGTCCAATCCAGTGCTTCTGGACACATTGGAGTCAGAGGTTGCCTGCTCAGAAATTCCCATGCTCTGCTAAGGAAATGTTTCTTGTAGAGAAACATCGAATCCAGTGCCTCTCTCTATGGGAAGCATTAGGAGCATTCATTGTTCTCATGCTGGGCATGGTGACCCCAAACTTATAGACCTTTGATTCTCAAAGGAAGAGCCTCTACTGGGTGTCATCCTGATAGACACATGTAAAAATAACTGTTTCTACGAAAAGAAGGATAGCATCAATCCATTAAAACCACATCATTAGGGTGCAAGGTGCATAGTGTCCCTTTTAATTCAGTGCTGTGAATAGATGTAATATTTTTTTTTTAATTATATTCAAGTAGACGTGTAACAATTTTTAGGCAATGCCTAATGACATTGCCAGAGGATTTTGTTCTGTGTTTATCTCATCTCCTGTGGTTTCTCTTTATTTTCCAGGTGTAAACAAAATTTTGTTACAATTCATTCCACAATGGCAAAAGCTACTGGAAAGGAAAAGGACAAAATGGTAAAGGATGTGGATAAATTCCACTTGTACCACAATTTCACCTGCAATGTGAATCGAATTCAGCATCACCAGGTAAGCAATATATTCCAACAGGCTCATCATTCACATCAACCTTAAATCTAGCATTGAGCTGCAAGTTGGAAAACTGATTTAAATATCATTCTATCATTGATTGTGCATAACTCACATCATCTGTAGTGTAAGGAATACACTCTCTGTTCTTTATACTATATTTTAATATACCCACAGGCACTACAAGCATTAAAAAAACTCTTGTAACACTTACTCGATTCCAGCGCCGATCTCTCTTGCCACTCTGCCTCTTCCACATCACCCCACTGGCATACGCATTAGGCGTCATTTAGTCGACCAAAAGTCAGCAAGCAGGAAGTGCCCCTAGTGACTGTCTGATTGGCAGCCAATAGAAGCAGTCTAAGTCCTGCAATGTAATCAATAACTGCAATAATTAACATTACAGGGTTATGGGGGACAGGGACACTGCACCCTGACCACTTTAATGAGCTGAAGTGGTCTGGGTGCCCATAGTGTCCATTTAAAGGTGAACTGTCACTTCTCTGGAAATTACACAATTGAATAAAACATTACAAATGACCTAGAACTTGTGTAAACCCTTTTTTTCATGTGATGTTCAGCTTTCTTTTAAATCTTTCATTAAATAGCAAATTACTTGAAGTATTCAGTTTAATTCAGACACAGCCAGGGCACACAATGAAAAATTAGAAAACAATTAGAAATATTGTGTAATTTCTCCTCTTCTCTGAATGCTTTCTCTGTGCACTGTGAGGTGACAAGGACAGGGCTTGTAGCAATGATTGACAGGGAGCTAAGACGAAGGGTCTAGTTGCAGGCTAAAGAGGTGTTAATTTCTATCTTTTTTTACACCTCACAAATACAAATTTGTGAAAGGGTCACTCAAAGCACCATTCAGTGACTTTAAAAGATCACTATAGGGTCAGGAACACACTTACATTACCCTATAGTGTTAACACATCCATAAATATAGCAAAATATCACTGTATTCAAGTCTGAAGCTGTAACTCTGCATGCTGTTAGACTCAGAAAAACAAGCTGTCTGCTGACAATCAGAAGTGGTAGCCTGATCCAATCACAGTGCTTTTCCATAGGATTGGCTGAGACTGACAAAGAGGCAGATCGGGGCAGAGTCAGCATGATTCAAACATAGCCCTGGCCAATCAGCATCTCCTCATAGAGATGAATTGAATCAATTAATCTCTATGAGGAAAGTTCAGTGTCTGCATGCAGAGGGAGGAGACACTGAATGTTTGGAAACATTTTAGGCAGCCATGACCCAGGAAGGATCTCTAACAGCCATCTGAGGAGTGGCCAGTGACGTTATCACTAGGCTGTAATGTAAACACTGCATTTTCTCTGAAAAGAGAAATAATTCAATAAGCTGTAGTTGTTCTGGTGACTATAGTGTCCCTTTAAGTGTTCACGGTGCTTGGAGTTTGTACGTGCAGCGTTTTGCTATACAGGGTTTTTTTGTGAGGTGTAACTCCACCTCAGGCACTGTCATTGGGGCGTCGTTATCTAAACCGGAACAAAAGTTCCGTTCTACCTAATATCAGTTCTGTGTACATTGAGGAAAAAAAAAAAAAAAAAAAAACTAAAGAAAAAAACAAAACAAAAACTATTTCTGCTGTGCCAGAGTTTCTGCATTCCACGTATTGCCACCTCCAATAATCCTAACTACCTATGCCGTATGGATATGCAAATAACATCTGCACAGAACTGAATGACAACAAGGTGACCTTAGAGGGCTTTTGTAACATTGACACAAATGTACACATAAAAAGGAATGCAGCAGGATACATGTCGTTTCTGTCTGTCCCTTTCAACAATGGTTTTCTGAACCCTTACGTTCTGGGTCTATCTGCTTCCTGCTGCTTCTCCCAACTCAGATGTTTTCTTGCTGTCTAAAGCAGGTTTTGGTGGTGTCAAGACCCATCATCTTTGGAGTAGTTGCCAAGTTTCTTGGCTTACAGTATCAGGTCTTGTTTTCAGAGGACTACATTTTAGTCTGAGTCCTGCACAAAAGAGTGCTTTTTAATTACACTTCAAAATGTTTTCCTTTTTTTTTTCCCGAGCTCGGTATATTACATTTCACTTTTTTTTTTTTCTGGGAGTACTGCCAACTGAAATACGTTTTAATGTGCAGGTGTTAATGGTATTGACTCATTAGCTTGTGGTATTAGCTTATAGTGAGGAGTTGTTTTCCTGAGACTGCTCACCTCAGACATGACCTCAGAGTTTTAGATTTTGATTTAGATTTCATTTAAAGAACAATATGGTTCACCACCCGGTGACTTTGTAATGACAAATCATTCAAGATTGCTTTTTAAATGTCATTCTTGGCAGCCGTGGGATTTCTATTTTTATCTGTGTCATTGCTTTACACTGATGATGATGTTGTCTGTGTGTTTTTGTTAGTTTTGTTTTTGTTGTGTTTGGTTTTTTTTTTATTTTTTTGGTACCTTCAATGCCCTTTTCACTATTTAACTATTAACACCAACACTTGTTTGCCATTGTCAGGTGGGATTAATTGTCTTGCAGGATTATTCACTAAATTAAGAATGGTTTGGAAATTCACAGTGAATTTAAAAATTAGCCAAATTACAATATTTTACCAAGTTAATTGTTCTCAGTTTGGCTATTGTAGCCTTACATTTTGATATTTTTTTGGAATTCACATTGAATTCCTAGCAATTCTAGCTTTGGTTTTGTTTAAAGATTTGTTTACCAATGTAAGAATATAAAATAAATTAAAAGTAAATTGACAGAGCAGACTAGGTGAAAGGATAGTTGACTCTGAGATTTTTTTTTTTTTTAGATCTGCTACGTTGACCTTAAATTTGGAATGTTTAAATTTAAAGAAAAAAAAAAAATCGATACTAACTTGTTCCAGAATGCAGCAAGGAATAGGCTTTAGCACTTCTCAGTGTGGCTGGCTGTGAGTAATAGGGGATGTCTGTTGTGGTTGAGAGTGCTGATCCCTATAATGGAGGATCACGCATGCGTTACAACACACACCTTTTGCACTGAAAGAATGTGTGCGTAGGAAGAGAAATACAAGACCAGCTGCTATGCTAACATTTCTGTGAGACACGTCTTTGTTGAAACAAATCGTTCCTTGGAAATGGTGTCTTTCTTTCAATGCCACTAATTGTAAAAACGTCTTTGTTTTTTGCCTTAAAAAAAAGTCTAATCTCTGCAGGAAAACATTTTTTTTGGCAGTCTCGGTACCCGATGCTATAGAATTTCACATGCGATTTTTAATAGTAACTTTCATGTTCAGTGATATGTCAGGCTTAGTATGTCAGTGGTGCATTGCAGTTGAGGAATATACATTTTTACTGTGTCCTGGGGTGATTTAAAATGTTGCATTTAACATATGTGACATGTCTGAGCTCACCAGTGATTGAATTAAAGATCATGATTGACACTGCGTAGTTGGTAGTGACAGTGCTTTGGGCCCATGTGTAACCTTGCTATTAAACGGAGAAGGCAAGCACTTTAACAGCTTCACTTAAAGGAAATCTATTAGATAAATGGTGTACAATCATATGTATATTTAAACCATGCTTTAAAGAGAAAGGTTAATGTACAGAGAAGTGCACATCGACAGGTTAATAGTATATAACATGTGATGTATGCCTGCCTATTTCATTTTCCTGTGATAAGGATTTTTTTTCTTTTGCAGAGCCACTAAACTTTGATTTTCTTTTTTTTTTTTGGTTTGTTTTTTTGTTTTTTACATTTTCCTCTTTAATAGAGGTAAAAAGGGTAAAATAGATTTTCCTTAGGCTATATGTAAAATTGCATGCACTTTATTTATATTCTTCAATTCCCTGGGTGCCTTATTGTTTGACTGTAAATTATTTAGACCGGTCAGGATTATGGCATCGATAGAGATTCTTTAGCTAGGCTCTATGTACTGATTTCATTTGGGGGTGATAAAAAAACCCTAAAAACTATACACTAAATACCTGGTCAATGAGAGAAGTCGGCAGGAGAGAATGTTAAAACATGATTTGTCCCTATTAAATGGAAACTTTAAAGAAGATCTGTCACAGAGAAGTGATAGTTCCATGTTCTTTCACCCCAATAAATCCAAGGTTAGTAGGGTGTATAACACAGTTACAGGTAAATAAAAGAAAACAAAAAACTTGCTTCCCTCTGCTGAACTTTCATGTTGAATGACTTTGATGCCTTAAATTACTCTACGCGCTTGTGCGTTTTTTTTTTTTCGAGCATCTATCAGTCAAGTGCCATACATGTGCATGTACACATTTTCTCCAGCATTGCATTCTTTAATATACATACTTTTCCAGGCTTAACCTGTAAAGTGTTTACAAAAATAAATAAAAAATAATAATAATAAAAAAAAATATGTGTATATATATAATAAAACAAGTAGCTAACTTAGCAATTAGGATATGGTAAATTAGGGTTAGATCTTTTTTTCCGGAAGAGCCTCATTTCATGGCAACTGTTAAAGAAACAGTGGAACATCCATAGACTCCTTAAACCATAACCACTACAATAGGTATGTCCATTTAAGTCTGTCAATGGTCTTTAGAGCATTATGGTGTGAAAAAAAAATAATTGCAGGACTTATCGTGCCTCTTAGAGCTTCCAATGAGGCAGCCCTAAACGTGTGTTCGAAGTTGCCTGCTCCTGTTAATTTTGTCCAACTTGTGTGCGTGACAATTACCACGATGCATGCACGACTTAGACTAAGCTTTATCTCCTCCAAGGAGTGAGCGGTGTGATGCAGACTCATGACACTGTTTAGTGGCTATGTGTAAACTGGTCGCACCCTTCATATGGCTACTCTCAATTTATAGAGCAGTACCACTCATCCAATGTAAAGAGTGGAAAAACTCTTCAAGATGCACTACTTACCAAACAAACCTTTGCTGTGCAGGTGTTTGAAATAAGAGCCTTTATGAGGCAGCTGCAGACATTCCCACTAAACAGTTCATTGCAGGAAACTTTGAAAGGTTACCCCAACCTCCATGACTATTTCTGCTTTTAGAAGTGGTCATGGTTGGAGGAAACTGTATGTGCATCTTATCTGCTTGAAATGCTGCATGTAGAGGGAAATATGCACTTTTTGTGCTCACCCTCCCCTACACAGTTAAGACAGCGCTCAGAAGTTCTGAGCCTATGAGAATAGTCCAACTATATGCTTCTCTGTGTGAAGCATTTGATTGGACAACAGGTAGGGAAGAAGTGATAGATGGCGAGTTGAGCCCTGGCGCTGGTTTATCAATAAGTTATATCTTCTTTTACAGTGCTTGTTATAATAATGTCATTAGGTTTGTGATTGTTCTGCTGACACACTAAATAATTTAGCATTTTATTGACGGATGATCCTGCAGATGGGATACTGGAAATTAGGCCACACATTGTTAACGGACAGATCTCTTTTATAGCTGACACATACAGCTAATTTACAATAATAAATGTTTTTTTTTCTGCCCTTCTAATTTATTTAGTTGTTAAATTACCTTGTACTGTGGTGTATTAATTGTTTTGTATACCGATATTTATTTATAAAATATTTTACCAGACTTATAACTAATCGCTATTAAGTTTATATAATGCATACCAATTAATTCTTTTATGTACAAAACTCAAAAAGGTCATAAATTAAAATTAGTGAAAATATATCTGATTGCTGTAGATTAATTCTTAATAAATGTGGTAATTTTTTGAAATTTCCGATTGATGTTTTTACGTGCTTTGTTGCCTTTTTTTGTACCTGATTGCACCGAGTCCAAACTCCTGCTGAATGTCAGAAAGAGCTTCGATGAATGTTGACTTGATAAGTTTATCTTTTGGGTATTTTGTGTGTCATCTGTCTTTGCCATTTACGTTTCTATACAGATTCTGGCGATTAACCGAGGGGAAAATTTGAAAATTTTGACAGTAAAGGTCAACATTCCTGACAGGGTGAAGGATGCATTCTGTAGGTGGTGTGTTAACGAAAGGTCTGTATACATTCTTGCAGAATTCGATTTTTTTTTTCATGACCCTTGCGTACTAAACCGCCTCTTCAGTGTCTTATTGCATTACGGCCTGGTTACACAAACACTGTACTTATTGGACAAAGAAAGGAGATTTTTTCATAAGTTGACGGATTTCATTACATGTGCTGTGTGGCATAACCATATTTCATCTGCTTACAATTGTGTACATAATTGAAAGCTACTGCTTAAACTATTCTGCGGGCTTCTGAAATAATCTTGCTTTAGGCTGCGGTACTTTCAACAAATTGACAATAGAGCACTTCAGAGATGTCACATTTATGTATGTAGTTTTAGAAACTTTTACGTTATAGGTGAATGAAGTGTAAAGCCCTTTCCTATGAAATAACAATCATTTGAAGAGGATGTAACATTTCAGCGGCCTAGGTGGTACGAATGACAGACAGGAGAGGGGTTAGAAGAGTCTAATCAGAGGGAAGTTAGGTATATTGGTAAAATGAATGGAATCTAGTTGATAGGATCTACCTTTGCTGCATGTTATTGGCTGCGTGCAGATCAACTCTTCTGTTATTATTATATTAAATCTTTACAATGCCAACTAGAATGGTATTTAAGCAAGTGCAGATTGAAGTTCTTGGTGTCCTGTGAGATTTACAATTTAATTTCATTAAGATTCCATTCTAAAAAAAGCGCCTAATGTAACTTGGTTTCGTGTGCATCTAAGGCATGTTGAGCCTTCCGCATTGCTTCATTAAGACTTTAAGTCTTGATCTTGCAAAGGAAGAGATCTGTGCCAGCAACTATCTCATCGTCACTGATCATTCATATTGGGTCTGGAAACAGAGTGTTAGAGTATGAACTCATGTCCCGTAACTTATAGTGAGGAGATGACAGTGACATAGATGTCTGTTTTAGAAAGAGCACAGATCATTTTGCCTTACAATTAAAAAATGTAAAAAAATGGTAACTGTAGAACTTCCGATCTCATCGTGTTTTCCTCAGGGCTTGTTCGCTTTCTGGTTTGATTGAACACAAACTGCACAACAAATGAAACTGGGGCTTTGGCTTTTCACAGTTAACAACTCTAGACAACTTTATAGAGAATTGTTTATGTATTTGTTGTTCCCTGGCTTATACACTGTACTTTGACATAAGGAGTTACTCCAACCAAAAAACTGTGTTTTAAGAAAATCCAGTTTTTGGTCCAACCTTGCCCCCTATGCAAAAAAAAAGCTAAAACACTCCATGTAGCCTGATCCTCCTCCACTGATATCCCTCTACCTCTTGAGTAGGACAGACATCAGGGAGGCCAGGCTGATGGTGTGTGTGCTGGTGACAGATGCCAACCTTACACATTAATGAGTTCAGGCACCCGGGAACTCTTGTTCCGGTCTGGCTAATGACCCTCCACTGACACTGCTGGAGTTGGAGATACATGTCCAAACAGAGAGGGATCCGTACTCGTATAGTGGTCCTGGTGCTTCCAGTGTTGGGGCTTGCTTACCACATATTCCAATGATAAAACAAGAGTATGGTCCAGACACTCATGATCTTGTGCAGCAGTTTTATTGGAAGACAGAATCAATGTGCAACATTTCGACCTCTTCTATATGTCCGACACCAGAGGGGTTAAATTGTGTATGTGCAGCGTTTCTTAGCAAACGCATTATGGCCACTTCAAATCACTGACGTGGTTAAGGTGCTTGGAGTCAAATTATTATTATAATTATTATTTTTATTTTTTTTAAAATTTTAACTTTTTGCTATATTATACTTTGAACGCTTGGCATTTGTCCAGTGATTAGGCCTGGAGTTTAGATGACCATTTCTCCAGCAAAACCGCACCATTATAATGTAATAGGTTAAGTGTGTTTTAATTATCTCTTTTAGGTTCATATTATTTTAATATATCCTACTTTATAGTACGTTTTTGAAGTTGCATGATAAAAAAGTAAAGAATAGAAAAAAAAAGACTGCAGACAGCGCCAGCTTTTGTTCTAATTGAGTGCTCTTTATGTCCACGGGAAGACCACGTTTATTTATTTTTGAAACATATTTAAGAAAGCTCTTTTTTTTTTTTCTTTAAATAAAATTTCAGATAATAGAGCCACATTAAAGAGGGTGATGCTTTCTTTCTTTTTCTTTTTAACAAACAGACCTCAACATTACTGTCATAAATTACAAACCGCAAAACACGACAGGCTGCTCCTAATAATATACAATAGTATATATACTTAGAAAATTATGAAAACGTCCATGGGAAACCGTCCCAAACAAGTCCATGGAAAATAGTCCGCAAAAAAAGTGTTTTGGCTTCTTAGAGAGCTGGGAGATATTGCCGTGGGTACATAAAAGAGAGAACCAATAGTGCAGTATTTCTTGGTACATGGCAGATGCACGCACAACATAAAACTTTGAGTGCCCACTCGCATATAAGGGAGCTTTCAAATCCAGCTCCAGTTTCATTAGCAATGAGTGGTATAATACCCATTTATGGATACATATCCTTCTTTAGTAGCCGCAATTTCTGGTTTTACTCTTTTTAAATCTTCTTCCATTTCCCCTTTACTTGTTGGAAGAAGTGTTAGGCTTCTTTTTCTCTCCCCCCCCCCCCCCTTTTTTGATTATTTAAATTACGGTCATAAATATTTAACAGGTCATTGGCACTGCCTTTCCGTGTTCCTTTCAGAGTCTACATGTGTTAAAAAAAAAAATAAAAAAAATAGTGTACTTCATCAAATATCACTACCCCTTATTATTGGCTGTCACAAAAAAAAATGCTCACTGTGAAAAGTAGACAATATGATTATTTATTCCACCATGAAGTACTCCTATTTGTTGGGATACTATCTCAACTTCTAGCTATGCGTTGAGCTATCTGCGTGTATCATTCGATGATGTTTACTGATTCTGCGTTTTTTGCTCTTTGTTTTTCTTCCTGAAGGTGGAGACCACAACAGTATGCGAAAGCAGAATTAATGAAAATACTCCATAATTCCGTTGATGATTCTTACAAACGTCTTATTTATCCTCTCCTCTGCAGAGAATACAGGTATGCAAATTGATTAGCGCAATAAATACCTCATTAAAATCACAGAACCGTTATTAAAACAAAATTGGTATTTACATTTCCAAAAGTGTTTCTGCAACATAATGATATCTTTCTTCCTTTGAACTATGCATGGACAAGTGGGAATGTTATCATTTCAATAAAAAGAGTAAGGGAAACCTATTTCTCTGCATATTATTATTATTATCGTTATTGTTATATATAGCGCCAACAAATTCCACAGCGCTGTACAATATCATTTGCAATGTGAAGCTTGCAGCTTGTTCACTGGTTGCCTGGGTCGTTGCCTATCAAACAGTTGTGTAGATTACCTAAAACTGTTACCAGCTAATGTTAGCGTCATGTTCATCCTGCTAAACTACAGCAAGTTACAAGAGTAGCCAAATCAAGTTATTCATAGACGTGTTAGTCAAAACCCAGTTTTGATTCATGGTCATATAGTTATATAGCTACATAGGCTGAAAAGAGACATGTGTCCATCAAGTTCAGCCTTCCTCACATTTGTTTTTTGCTGTTGATCCAAAATAAGGCAAAAAAAAACAAAAAACAATCCAGTTTTGCAACAAACTAGGAAAACAAATTCCCCTCTTGAACCCAGAATGGCAGTCAGATTTATCCATGCATTAAGAAGCTATTACCCGACAGTTAAAAAATTATTTAATTCAATATTCTGTTTTTGCAAGTATGCATCTAGTTGCTGTTTAAACATCTGTACATACTCAGATAAAACCACCTTCTCAGGCAGAGAATTCCACATCCTTGTTCTTACGGTAAAAAAAAACTAAAAACCTTTTCATTGCCTTAGACTAAATCTCCTTTCTTCCAGTCTAAACACATGACCTTGTGTCCTATGTATAGTCCCGTTTGTGAATAGATTTCCACACAATGGTTTGTATTGGCCCCGGATATATCTGTATAATGTTATCATATCCCCTCTCAGGCAACTTTTTTCTAAACTGATTATAGTGTTTCCCAACAACAAATAAAGGTGTAGCGCTACATACATATATGGTGTTCTTTTTGAGCCAAACCAGAGGGTATTCGTACTGGTAACAATTCCACAATGAATATGTGTTCCAGAATGCACCTATAAAGCGAATTAAAAACCTCTAATAGTGTGATAACGTTTATACTTATATATTATTATATGGCTAACAGTCAATGCACTCACATTCTCCTGAGCTTAACCCCAAGCTCAGGGATAAGCGCGTGTAGGTTCGTAGAGGCGACCCTCCCCTTCTTTTAATTATGTGTCTTCTAGGACTTAAATAGAATGTATATATGGTGCAGTATTGCAGATCACAGATAATTATGTATACTCAATACGATATATACTCACAAACATAGAGCCACTCCGTTCGGCTCTGTCACAGCACTTTGTGTAGTTAAGGACTACACGCCTGTATGCAGGAACCGACAGCCCAAAGTAATTATAGTTTAAACTTTATTTCTTATATAAATACAAAATCTCATACTGAGTGAATAGTATAAAACCAAATATAAAATCAAAGACTTAATGATATCTCTAATGGGCATAAGGTCATCACTGAAGCTTCCCCAGAACGCGTTTCACCGTAGTTCCAACGGCTTCCTCAGCTGGGTCCAATATGATCCTCCAACTACCTGGATTCCTGCTTTTATATCTCTTCCTCGTGCTGCTTAAATTTCACCTGTTCTTTCGCCGATTCATCAGTGGTTTCAGCTGATCGTGAATTGTGTTCCAAGCCTCCTTTTCGTGTGTGTTACTTCCGCATATGAAAAAAGAAACAATATCAATAAAGGAACAAACTTAACACTACCTTGAGCGTTCACTTATAGTTACTTCTCTACATATTACATCTAAGGGGCTTTCACTTAAATGCATTCCCGTACTGAATATTAATGCCTAATTGTTCCTTCACCCTTAGTGATTCAATTAAACAGGATGATTTTTATAACATTTTCTTATGTACTTCTATATAAAAATGTACATTTGATTCACCTAATGTGAACACAGATAAAATCTATAAAATATGTAGGTATCCTTATCTAAAGTAGAAAGAGGTTAGGTACATTGTAACTCTACATGTATCAATAGGTGACTCTAAGAGTTCCCTTCAATTATGTACACTTAATTATCAAGACAATGCAAATAAGCTAAAAAAGGGACCAAAATGAATTATTATAGTGTTTCTCTGAGACATTACAGATAGTCCTTGACTCTGTCGCAGTTTTAATACATTGGTGAAGGTTAGTGGTTGGACACATATAAGCAGGGCCAGTGCAAGGATTTTTGGGTACATAGGCGAAGATGCATTTTTCCACCTCCCCCCCCCAAAAAACATCTTCACCTATGTGCCTTTTAATCAGCCCCTCTCCTCTCCCCTCCCCATCCCTCCCTTCCCTGTCCCTGTCCCTTAGTGTTCTTCTCCCCTCCCCCCTCTTTTCCCTGTCCCTTGGTGTTTCTCTCCCATTCCCTCCCTGTCCCTTGGTGCACCCCCCCACCACTTTAGTGGTCACACTCCCCTTCCTGGTGTGTCTCCTACTTCTCTTGTAGCATTGCCGAGCGGAGCAAATCCCCTACAGGAGCTTCAGTTTTCTGTACCCGGCCGGACTGACAGGGAATGCTCCCTCAGTGAGCACCTCCTGTCAGTCTGGGCGGGTACAGGAAACAGAAGCTCCTGTACCGCGCTCCTTCCGCCACACTACACTCAGTGGTGTATACACACTGACAGTCACACAGTCAATGACAAACACACAGATGTCACTGACAGACACAGACTCATTGATCAGACACTCATTGACAGACACATTGATAGTCACACACAGACTACATGACAAACATACTCTCACTGATTTGACAGACACTCACAAACACACACTGACAGACACACACACACACACTCATACACTGACAGACACACTCATAATACACCGACAGACACACTCATACACTTACATGCACACACATACACTCACATGCACACACACTCCTACAATAACTCACAGACACACACACATACACACTCAGAGACACACACACTGTGCCACTCAGAGACACACACACTGTGCCACTCAGAGACACACACACTGTGCCACTCAGAGACACACACACTCTGCCACTCAGAGACACACACACACTCTGCCACTCAGAGACACACACACACTCTGCCACTCAGAGACACACACACACTGCCACTCAGAGACACACACACACTGTGCCACTCAGAGACACACACACACTCTGCCACTCAGAGACACACACACACTCTGCCACTCAGAGACACACACACACTCTGCCACTCAGAGACACACACACACTCTGCCACTCAGAGACACACACACACTCTGCCACTCAGAGACACACACACACACTCTGCCACTCAGAGACACACACACACACTCTGCCACTCAGAGACACACACACACTCTGCCACTCAGAGACACACACACACTCTGCCACTCAGAGACACACACACTCTGCCACTCAGAGACACACACACTCTGCCACTCACAGACACACACTCTGCCACTCACAGACACACACACTGCCACTCACAGACACACACACTTAGTCACTCACAGACACACACACTCACTCACACATACACATCACATACATTCACTAATTATTATTTTTTATAAATAAGCATTTTCCACCCAGCCTCCCTACCCGGAGAGCTGGTGTGGATGATGTATCTGTCCCTGGGGTCAAGTGGGGCTGCTAGGCGGCGTGCGGCAGTGGTAAGATCAGAGCTCTAATCTCCCCACTCTGCTCCCTTGCGGGCTGCCTACTGATGCCGGGAGCCGGAATATGACGTCATATTCCGGCTCCCGCAGCATGGGCAAACGGCGCGCGAGGGAGCAGAGCGGGGAGATTAGAGCTCCCTCGCCGTCTCTGATCTTACCACTGCCGCACGCCACGCCGGGAGTCCAGAAGGTGGCCTGGCAGGAGGGAGAGTTTCCCTCCTACCGGTCACTGAAATCTTGTGCCGCCTTATAGACGCGCCGGCCCTGCATATAAGGAAGCAATGTATTGAGAATTGTAGCAACTTAGGTCTTCAAACTCATGTTCTGCTGACCAACCATTTGTATTCACTGGTTATGCATTTGCTGTCCCTTAAATTTTCATGGTCAGTATAGTCCGTGAATAATTTGCAATGAAAAAAATATTATGTATAAAAATATCACTCATGTCATTTATAATGATATCATTGGCATAATGTTGTTGTATTTTTTTTTTTATAGCTTCTCTATTTAAATGCATTTTTTACTACAACATATTCCCTTTAAGAGCAATTGATTTTTGCACCCCATTAACCCCTTAAGGACCAAACTTCTGGAATAAAAGGGAATCATGACATGTCACACATGTCATGTGTCCTTAAGGGGTTAAAATAGTCATCCTGTGATCGTTCAGACATTTGGGAAGCATACAGCAAGGCAGCACACATAAGTTCATCAGTTTATAATGTAGTGACAGGTGTTGAATTATTCGCATAGTTTTGTGGATTTAGTAGGCTAGCAGGACACTTGTTATTTCATTGCATTTCTATACTCCACCTTCTGATATTGATATTATCTTTCACGTACTGTATCTTATGGTGTTGCACTTGGCACCTTGTGGTATGTTTTTGTAGGATCTTTATGCAGATAAGATTATGAAGTTTATATTAAAATATCTTGGCACGCAGCACTCTGGAACCTGCCATATAAGTGTCCTAAGCTGCTTCAAGAATATGTCTCATGTTATATGATACTTTCTTGGTATTTGGGTCACATTTTAATCTGCAGTTTGAAATTCTAAAGGATAACCGGAGGAAACCTTTAAAGGGACAGTAAAGAAGATTTGTTTGAAAAAAAACCCAAAATATATATATATCCCTGTGCCTTATAAACACCTCTCTAATTTTTTCACACGGTATTAATACTATATTAACATCAAGTTTCATTTTTTATGAAATTGTTGAAATTATTTAAATATTTAAAGGGACACTATAGTCACCAGAACAACTACAGCTTATTGTATTTGTTCTGGTGAGTAGAATCATTACCTTCAGGCTTTTTGCTGTAAACACTGTCTTTTCAGAGAAAATGCAGTGTTTACATTACAGCCTAGTGATAACTCCACTGGCCACTCCTCATATGGCCACTAGAGGTGTTTCCTGGGGCACTGCTTCAGCACTGCCATTCAGTGTCTCCACCCTCTGCATGGAGACAATTAACTTTTCTCATAGAGATGCATTGATTCCGTGCATCTCTATGAGAAGATGCTGATTGCCAGGGCTGTATTTGGCTTGTGCTGGCTCTGCCCATGATCTGAATCCTTGACAGTCTCTTCTGATGATGTCAGCCAAGCAGGCAGATCAGGGACAGAGCCCACAGCAGCAGACTGGAGAAAAGGTAAGATTTTATCATATTTAGAAAAGACAAGGGGGGGCAGGGTGACTAGATGATGGTTTTAATGCTATATTAGGAGTACATATTTGTGTTCCTTTAATTTAGTCTGAAAGTGTTAGATTTGATAGTCTAGTACTAGCTGGGTGCAGGTTTTGCATTTGGTTCTGGATTAAATGTACTTGAAATCTGTTTTGGATCCAACAGAATAATGTTGATGAAAGACACCTGTGGTGCTGTCCTGGATATTTTCCCACTTAGTAGTGGGATAGTATCTGACTTTTTGGGAGCCAACGCGAAAGTAGCCAAAATGTCAACATATCATGAAACTCACAATGGTCTTTGCAAGAGTTCACCACTTCAGCTCCTTCCATCCCAATTTCACACCTCCCTTGGCTTTCAAGTAAAACTGTCCCCCAAAGCGCAGTCTGTTAAAATGTCATTATAATTACTCTTTGTAGAAACATTTTATGAAGTTAGAACTTCCAAAAACAATTTAATTTTTATTTTGTTTTATAATAAAGGTCAAAATTAACGTCAGATGCAGAAAAGGAGTCCATTATGATGTTTGGGAGAAACCTGCGTCAGTTGCTGCTTGCAAACCCCGTGCGAGGACGTACAATAATGGGCGTTGATCCTGGATATAAACATGGCTGCAAACTAGCAATCATTTCGCCTACTAGTGAGTACATTTACTCTGGGTAACAAGTTATATTAAATCAAAGAAGTATGTACTGTGTTAAACTTTCTAATCTTATTGCGTATCTGTCATAAAAAAAACAACCCCCCATGACAACACTGTTTAGAAAATTACGTTTCACCTCTACATTGTACGAGCCAAATTAATTTTTAGAGCTTTCGTCTTTTTTTGTATGTGTGTCTATTCTCACCTCTCACCTCTGTGCTATTAACTTATAATTTATACATTTGGTTATTTTTGCTGGCACGAGGTATAACAGAAAATTAGATATACCCAAAGGTATTCTAGTCATCTGCACATTTTATGGTAGGAGTCAGCTAATTTAAATTACTTTTTCCCCTCCTTTAGAATGTTTAACAGAAAAAGCTCTAATTTTGGCCACCTTCTTAAATCTGCAAGGATAGGTTAAAATAACTCGCAAAGAAATAAAACCCGAAAAGCTTCCAAATTGTAATGCAATGAACGTACCGTAATTAAGTATATAGATTGCTACAATATAACACCCATTTAATATCACACATCCAAGACACATTTCTCAGAGTTTTAACTCTGTTTCTTACCAGACCCTGCCAGTCTACATTTAGTCTTCTTACTAGTTCTCATTATTACATTTTTTTAAAGTCCCTTTTAAAGATACTATTAACCAACTCAATGTTTAGTTTTTATTTAAAAGAAGATTAAATATGCGTTAAATGTACAAGGATGTAAATGGAAACCAATTGAACAAAATCATATGTTAGTGTGTTTTTTCCTTGCCTGTTGACACATGCTCTGAACTGTACCAGCAGTTGTATAGTTGTTAATGGTAAATACATTAATGTAGGAGGTATGCCAGTATGTACCGTATATACTTGAGTATAAGTCGACCCAAATATAAGTCGAGACCCCTAATTTTACCCCCAAAAACTGGGAAAACTTATTGACTCGAGTATAAGACTAGGGTGGGAAATGCAGCCGCTACTGGTAAATTCCTAAATAAAATTAGATCCTAAAAAAATTACATTAATTGAATATTTATTTACAGTGTGTGTATATAATTGATGCAGTATGTGTGTGTGTGTGTGTATTTAATGCAGTGTGTATATAATGAATGCATAGTGTGTGTATGAGTGCAGTGTGTGTGTGTGTGTGTGTATATGAGTGCAGTGTGTGTGTGTATGTGATGCAGAGCCTTGGTGGGGGGTGGGCATTTTTATTATTTTTTTTTACATTATTATTATTATTGTTTTAATATTTTTTTGTTTTATATTATTATTTTTATTATTTTAATATATATATATATATGTTTATATAGCATTTAAATTTTTATGTAATTTTTTTCCTCCCCCCTCCATGCTTGTTAGCTGGCCAGGGAGGGGGGCTCTTATTCCCTGGTGGTCCAGTGCATTGGCAGTTCAGTGGAGGGGGCTGGCAGGATGCGTTTACTTACCTTTCCTGCAGCTCCTGTCAGCTCCCTTCTCTCACCTCCGGTCCGGTCAGCTCCCTCTGCAAGTCTCGCGGTGTGAGTGCCGAGCGGAGCTCTGACCCCGCGGCTCTCGCGAAACTTGACCGGACCTCACACCGCGAGACTTGCAGAGGGAGCTGACCGGACCGAAGCTGACAGGAGCTGCAGGAAAGGTAAGTAACACCTCTCTGCCAGCCCCCAAGAGTGCAATGTAAGTTGCCAGAATACAGACAGTGCCTCGAGTATAAGACGAGTGGGGGTTTTTCAGCACAAAAAAATGTGCTGAAAAACTCGTCTTATACTCGAGTATATACGGTACATAACTGTACGTCAAAATGTATCACTTGTCAAGGAGATAATCAATATATAATGATTATTGTTTATATGAAGTTGGCATATTCTGCGGGGCTAGACAAAGCAAACAAATTCAACAAGCAAGTTTGATTTTTAGGAACAAGAGATGGATAGGGCTCTGTGTGAATGTGCCTTTTATGTATGTGTTATCTGATATTAACAAAATAGGCCTCAATTAAATATTTTTTGATAGGCTTTTCAAATGATTTAATATTTTACATAAATGCTTAAAACTATATAAACATTTAAAAAATATTTTAATATTTGGATTTTTTTAAATATATTTTTTTTTACATTTTAATACTTTGAAAAAAAATATCATTTTAAAAGTTTTTTTTTTAAAATCATTAAATCATTTGAAAAGCTTACCCAAATTTTTTTTAATGAAATCCATAGTCTGGTTTATTGAAGAAACACTAAATCATTAGGAATTAAAATATACGCCTTTAAAAAGTAGATTTTACCGGTCTCAGTGCTGTTACCCCACTTCCCTGAATGTGTTCATCAATCTTGACAGGGAAGTATTAGGAGGTAAGTGCGCAGCAAATTGACTCTCTGTGGGGAGTGTTCAGTGTCTCCATGCAGAGTGTGATAAGTCTGAAAATATAGTTCCTCTAAAGATTGCAAACAGGAAGTCCCTCTACTGGCTTTTCAAGTAAACACTCTTATGACTTGCCTCAGAACCACTACATTAAACTATAGTGTCCCTTGAACAGTATGGTCTGTGAACGTTTAAATTGGGTAGAGGAGAGGAACAACGAGGAATTAGTGAAGACCATTAAAAGCAACATGTAATTTCAGAGTTTAGTGAGAAACATTTTAGTTTGATTCTGTTGTGAATTCTCGGGTGCTTTTTTCTGGAATCGCAAGGTTTTGGTTTCTTTACTCCCCAAGTAAATGAATGTTTTTTTTTTTATGTCCGGCTCTTTCTCTTTATCTATATATGTTTATATACTTATAGATTTTATCTTTCCTTTCTTTAGATCAGATACTGCACACGGATGTTGTGTATTTGCACACAGGCAATACCCGTGGTATGCATGAAGCTGAGAAGATTAAATGGCTTTTACATAACTACAGGTATGATAACTTATTTTTTGTGTTGAGATGATGCTGACTTGTTTACTTGCTCCATATGTTTTTAAGTGATGGTCTATTATCGCTGTGCTATCATTATTTGTGACTTATACATGTATTTATTTTATTTAAAGTATTTTACTTGTATTTTTACAAGTAGTTAGTATAACCACAATAAACATGTAAAAATAAAACAGATGGATATTCTCACCTTGATTACGTAATTCTGATATGAATAATATACATTTTATGAAGGTATTAATTCTTAGGGGTACTTTTTACCTTAAAATGTTTACTATATTATGCAATTATTTTTTTATTCGCATAATTTCCACTAATGAAATTTTAGTAATTTCTGTGCAGGGAATACTTTCTGTATATCTAATTTTTTCATGACCTCACAGCAGATTATAATGTGCAACTGTGAGAAACCTTCTTCCGTAATCCAGGGTAAAGTTATATGACATTCGGGGTCTTCTGTCTTTTGAGTCACAGACTAGGAGAATTGCCCTGCTCTTTTCACCTAGAGAAATTTGGAGCAGGTAGAGACAGGTGTAATTTACTCCGAAATTCTGAGAAGGGATAAACTCAGAAAATAAATCCATATCAGCTTCACTCAAATACTTAAAGGACCAATATAGTGCAAGGAAAACATACTCATTTTCCGGCCCTATAGGGTATCTAGGTCCCCCCCACCCTCAGGGCCCCCCTCCCGCAGGTTTCTAAGAGGTGGAAGGGGTTAAATCTTACCTGTTTTCCCCCGCCAGGCTCCCTCGGCGCGGGGAACTCTCCTCCTCCTTTTCGCCGTCATCGGCTGAATGCGCATGCGCAGCAAGAGCCGCGCGCGCATTCATCCAGTCCATAGGAAAGCATTCTCAATGCTTTCCTATGGACGCTGGCGTCTTCTCACTGTGAAAATCACAGTGAGAAGCGCGGAGGCGCCTCTAGCGGCTGTCAATGTGACAGCCACTAGAGCCTGGGTTAACCCATTGGTAAACATAGCAGTTTCTCTGAAACTGCTATGTTTATAAAAAAAAAAAAAAAGGTTAAACCTAGCTGGATCTGGCACCCAGACCACTTCATTAAGCTGAAGTGGGTGCCTATAGTGGTCCTTTAATTATTAAAAGGTTTTTTTTGTGATATAAGATCATCAAAGAGGGTAAATAAAATATCTTCAAACTAATGTTATAAAAGTACATTTCTTAAGGTACGCCACTGGATATAAAAATACAAAATAAATTAAAACCAATATGGCTTCGCAGGAGGGTTAGTCACGAAAAGAAGAATAAGCAAAATGCATTTAAAACATTGAAAACAGGCGGGCTGTGTACTGTATATAAAATACAAAGATTCCACCAGACCATGTAAAACGATAACTAGGATAAAATAGAAAATTAAAACCTGTTAGCTAAAGGTAGAGCAGGATAAACCCTATAGCACCAACCATATAAACCACAACACAGGCAGACACACAGTCAGATGTTATGTAATGAGCCTCCTTGTCTGCCAACAGCTTCACTCTTACTACTCTGTGACTGAGCTGCATATATATATATATATATATATATATATGTGGAAAAACAGCGAGCAATCCATGAACACACTGAGTAAAAAGCAGGCACGGCTGGGTTATTCTGCACAGGCTGCACAACTAAAGGAATTTAAACAAGGAGAAAAAAACAAAACACTGCAAATCTATGAAACCAAAACCTATCAAATGAGATTGTTGTATTGTTACCCATAATATTTCTTTAGGGGTTAGAAAAAGTGCATAGTCGGGCTATAAAATGAATAAGGGGAACAGACTATTTCAGCTACATTGATAGGCTAGAAAAGTTTGTCACGGACAGACATAATAACAAGAAGATTAAAAAAACCAAAAAACTTTCTATTTTTTAACATTTATTTATCGTTTTCAAGCAATTGGAGATTGTTCGTAATGATCAATAGAGCAGATGGCTTTTTATTCCCATGGAAGGGAATTACATATTTTTGTTATTTTTAAAACGTGCCCTGTTAGTTTGTCATAGTTATTATTAATTAAACATAGGTCTGCTTTGAAGATCTCTTCCAACAAGTGATGAGCTGTGTAAATCTTTAACCTATTTTATCGTATGATTGAAAGGAACACTATAGTTTGTATTCCTAACACTATAGTGTTGGACTATATGTTTAGATCCCGGGACCCCTCACAATGGAATATAAAAGATATCTTTATATAGCTTTTCTCCATCGGCGCGCTGGTCTTACTGAGGCTTCCCCCCCCTCCTCCGTGGCTGAGATCATCAGTTTTGACGGTTTCAGCCGATCCAGTGCATGAATCAATGCAACTGTATGGGGAGCGTTCAGCGTCTCCATGCAGATTGTGGAGGTGCTGAATGTCAGTGCTGCACTGAAATAGGAAGCACCCCTAGTGGCCTTCTGAATGACTGTGTCACTAGACAATAATGTAAACTCTCTATTTTTGGAAAATACAGTGTTTCCATTTCTAAGCATGCAGGATCATGCTATAGACACCAAAACCACTACATTAAGCTGTAGTGGTTCTGGTAACTATAGTGTCCCTTTAATTTTTATGATATTAAAGCTTTCATCTAGTTTATTCTGGAAAAAATCCCCATTATATTTTGTGATTTACAGCTGCCACACAGTTGCAATTGGAAATGGGACTGCATGCCGGGAAACCGAACGATATTTTGCAGATTTAATTCAAAGGAAGTTTTTTGCACCTCTTGATGTCGTCTACTGGTAAGTAATCTATTTTATAACTTTGGCTGTGACATATAATAAATATATTATTTATGTAACAATTGTTAAAATGTACCAGCATAAAAACATCAATACATTTGTAATAGCAAATATATAGATTCGGAGATATTTCTATTGAATACAATTTTTCTGTCCTATCTGTCAATCTCTATTCTTAAAAAGTGAAAAGCAGGAGAACCCTCCTACATGTGGTTCTCCTGCTGTCCGTCACAGGTATTTCACCATCAAGTGCTAGCTGTTGCAATAGTCGCTATGAACAGTCACCATGGCAATCGAATGAACACTTCTCTACTTATAGAACTTTAGTTTCAAAATGATGTTTTATACATATTGCTTCAGTGTTCCAACCCATGAACATTTACTACATAGGTTTTTCGAAAGTTTGCTATGACTTTGTTTGAGAGAGACAGAGGGTTTGTTGTTGGACAGTTTATTCCTTTTACATCTCTCTGGTTATCTCATGAATTGACAGTTGTCATTCTTATTTAGTCTTACGAAATGAGATGAGATGGCTGTTATTAAACAACCTGTATAATAATGAAATCCAGGACACTGACCGCGATTCATACATCTACTTATTCTTGCTGCATTATGGGCTGTCCAGCACCTCTCCAGCAGGTGTTGGACAGCAATTTCCATGACCCTCAGCCACTGAATCTAGTGCTTAAATATTTGTAATGTCTTTAGTACTGCCAGTTGGCCACCCAGTGCTAGGAATGTCTTTAACATCTTTGTAATTTTTAAACAATTCTATATTTGCTTGAAATTTGTTACACATTTGCCGTCGTATTTTGGCATCCAGTATAAATAATTCTAGGTCTTTGTTTTTGCTGATGCATTTGGCCTTTTTTAGCTTTATTTATTGATGTAGGTTACACCTCGTACTAAGCCAGAAATCTGTCACATTTGGTTCAAGAGGTTCTTTTATAAACCTGAATGTATTGGTTGATCCAATCAGACCCCTTGATTATTTTCTTACCAGGTCATGCCAGAGATTCCTTGCATATTCTTTTTTTGGAGAAGTTTACAGAAATGTATTGAAAGGAACATATTGAAACTGTTGGAGTCTGAAGTTGGGCCACACATTTTACATTGCTAAACTGTTTTTCAATATCGGCATTTATTTGTCTTTTTTCTGTTTGATTTTAATTAAATATTTTTTTGGGGGGGGGGGATCATGATATTTTAGATTTTGAACATAATGACAAATTCTATGAATTTAATGGGATAATGTTGTGCTTAAAGGGTTACTGTAACCATCATAATCAGACCACTGAGGTGAGGCGTACCCAGGCCCCGTTTCCTGGTATTGGGTCAAATCATTTTTCAACATTTTCCCTCTTATCTGAGTCCTGCTGGGCTCCTGGGCTCCTTTATAGGCAGAGCCACAGAAGGTGGATTCTGGTCCTGACGCTCATTCATAGGATGAAAGTGTTAGCATAGAAATTTGCACAGAATTGATATTAGTCATCACGAACTCTACTTCTGGGTTGGCTAATGAACCGGCGAGAGGTGGTGTTGCACTTCCCGGCAACAGAGGTGGTTAACCTGCAGATATGCAGTGTTTCATAGTGAAATGCTGCACATACAGACTCTGGGCACCATGCCCTCTTGAAATCACTGAAATGGTCATTGTGCTTGGTGTAAACCTTTGGAATATCAAATGCAGTGAAAAAAAATAAAAATATACCTGAAACATTTTGTTTCCGCACAAAAAACAAAAACGTAAATAAATTTTTTATTGTTTTATTTTAAAGCAGCATTGTCACCATCTGGGAACTTTGCGTAATTTGCAAAGACCCCCGATGGTGACATAGCCGCTGGGGATCCGGTGGCCATGCAGTGCAGTCAAAGGTGAGTTCTACTTAGCAGACGCAGCCATTCTTTTCTGGACGATACTCTTCTGTTCCTGACACTTAATCTGCCAAGAGCCTCGCCACTGCTGTACCTTTGCAGGATCCTCCATACAGAGGTCTATGGAGGATCCTGAAAGACCGCAGGATGCTCCATAGATAAAGAAAAATTCCCTACAGCCGTCACTGGACGGCTGAAAGATTGACACTTCCTGGGGTGGGGGAGGGGATAGTGTGTCTTTGCCGTGTAGTAATTAGAGCCTACTACAAAAGTTTTTCTTGTTGAAAGATTTTTTTTAGCCAAATTTCTATATGTTACTTTGAGATCGCAGCTCTATTTGTTTTATATGGCAATTTACGGCAATGGCTATCAGCATTCAGTTCGTTTTTTGTTTTGTGGGCAAACTGACACATATACGATATGTGTGCAAGTATAGTATTCTTAAGGTTTAATGCAATATATGATTTTATATTTGTATTATTAATTATTTCTTAGCGCTACCTTCGTTTTTATATTAAATTCTAGTGCTTGCATAAATACCTATATTAAAAATAAAATAAAAAATAACCATAGCTTGTTCCATCAAGATTGCACATTAGCCTTGCTTCTTCATATCAGTAGAGCCACAACCAGATAGCATGGTCAAAACTGTGTAAACTTCCCTTCCAACTGCCGGGGATACCTGTTTCGTCTATGACAGAATGGGCCAAGAGTCCCATTCGATGTTAGTTGTGGGGATCCGATTACGTCCCGAACCTGTCCAGCATTATTTAGTTAGAATTGTGGACATCCTTTCCTGGCCAATGGTTTTGTAAGGGTTCCAAGATTTCTAATGGCAGCTCTGAAGATATTACCAGCAAAAATGGCTGACATGAAGCATCAATCCTTTTACCCCAGTTGAGGAAATGACTGAAAGGAGGGCCAGGAAAATGAAAACTGTTCCACATTCGTCATGTGCCTTGAAGTACCATACAAAGATAGCCGATAGCCATATATCTAATTAGTGCCTACTTTAACGTGTTCATGATTTTCAATACAATTTTCAGACATATTTTGTTTTAAAGGAACACTCCAAGCACCGTACTCACTGGGTTACGCTGGTCACCACTTCCCATATTCTTCCTGGTATCAAATTTCAATATCTGGGAGCAGCCATTTTGTTCTTCACTGTCCATGATGTATGCAGTTTCACTACTGTAAAATTGATTTTATTGATGGATTGTGGGTAAATTTGATTGTCAACTGATACAGAACCTTGTTTAAAGGGACACTCCAGGCACCCAGACCACTTCTGCCCATTGGAGTGGTCTGGTGCCAACTCCCATCACCCTTAACCCTGCAAGTGTAATTATTTTGCAGTTTTTATAATAATTACCTTGCAGGGTTAAGTCCTCCTGATAGACAGCCACTAGAGAGACTTCCGGCCTCTTAAAACACGAAAAGTGTTTTAAACTACGCTGGATGTCCTCACGCTATGCATGAGAACCTCCAGCGTCGCTGGATCCCCATAGGAAAGCATTGAATAATGCAGGGGCGGAGCCTGACCCAGCGCCGAGGGTCATCGGTGCTGGATTCAGGTAAGTCACTGAAGGGGTATAACTCCTTCAGCGACATGGGATGGGGGCGGGAGGGAGAGGGGCACTGCAGGAACCTGCAGTGCCAGGAAATGGATATGTTTTCCTGGCACTGGAGAGTCCCTTTAAGCTCCACCTATTGTCAAGTTTTGTCAACCTGACTGCTATACATAAGGAAAAGTAATCCCTACCTTTATTTATGTTGTTAATGGAAACTAGAACACTCAGGAAATAAAGAGATTTTGACACAGAGAGCTAAATAGAAACAGATTGGATCAATTAAATTTTTGGTGACAGAGCTGTTTATATGATAATATATGTTGAATATATGCACGTATAAGGGTACTAATGATCCCCCTACAAGTACAACTTTCAAATACAGCTATACAGAAAAAATAGAAAGAAATGGGATCCGTGTGAAAATGGGTGTAAAAGGGAATAAACACCACCTCCACACTGATCCATGCCCCAGGAGGGCACTCCAGCAATGCCCAAGGGCTTAACCCTAGATACTAGCAACAGAAACCAAGAAGCAAAAATTCACAAACTGAATATAATGCTGACTGGAGATAAAGACGTAGGCACCAAAGCATCCAGTGTATGGAACAATGTAACCAGAGGGAGACCACTAAATATCTCAAGTAATAGGAAGTAAATTGTGACTACAAATGATAACAAACTCCGAACTAGTCTTATAAGGCTACTCCCATGCCTAAGTAAGTGAGGAGATAAGGTTACTAAACACCTAAGTCTGCGATATACATACAGACTTTATTAGTCACTGCTTGCAGATTATACATACCGTTTTCCCCTGAAAATAAGCCCTAGTCACTAGCCACTAGCCGCTAGTTCGCTAATCTATGTTTGTGGAATTTTCCCCGAACATAGATTTGTGGGATTCCATGCGCTCACACGTTAGTCTGTTTATTAATAGACAAGAGGCTCACATCTGTGATTCAATAGCAAGAATGTCATGGATGGTAGCCTGTTCCAAAACAAGGATCATGTATATGATGATTTAAAACATACTTGTAAATGTTAGAGAATGCAGAACTCCTACTAGATGAATTCAAATTGAGACTATGAATGCAATATGGTTCCTGCTCAAATAAAACTGGTCAAAATAGCAAAATATAAAGCAACAAAGACAAATAACAAAGTAATATGTTCATGAAAATTCAATTTGCAGAATTCTAAGGAGACAACATAAGTTAACCATTAGAGGACACATAATATTTTTTATTGCAATTGCTTAGCTTAGGCACTTTTAAATAAGAAAGGATCATTTTCTCTATTGCACTGTATAAAAAGATTATTCCCAGCAAATACTTTGATTTACTTTGATACTGATTGTCCCCCTTCCCCCCCCCCTGTTATTTTCTGTTTCTTAACATAAAATATCAAAAACTAAACTTCATTTAAATTAAGCAACTAGTTTGTAAAAAACAAACAAAAAGAACAAAACCTTCTTAGAACATGTGGAATTGTATAAACTATGCGTTAGTTTAATACATATTGCAGATACGATCATTTTGTGAATGAAATAAACTTGTTGTGTGTACACACATAGCAACACAAATATATATACACACACATACATACATACATACAATGTGCAAAAGGAGAGCACTCACAGACCTTAATGCAAGACATTTTTGTTGTCTGTATTACAAATGTGCATACAACAGATCAACGTTTCAGTCCCAAACTCAGGCTTTTATATAAATATATATATATATATGTACATTTTTGTATTTAACACATCTATGCGATAGATAATACATTAAATAATATTATTTGAAACTGAAATCTGCAGTGCATCCCAGGACACGGTGCTTTTTAGCAGTCGAATGAAAAACAAACAAACAAACAAACTTTCAAAGCAAAGAAACAGAATAATCGCCATGACTAAAGAGATAAGGGAACGCGATGCAAGCAGACAATTAAACAATTGTGTGGGTTTATCCAGTAGCATTCCGTTGTGCTTTAGTGTAGAATTAGAGGTTAAGCGCTTACACAATTTTCAGTTTTCATTTAAAGAAAGCAAAAAAAAAAAGCAAAAAACACCGACATTGTATAACAGCAAAATGCTTTTCATGTTCTATGTTCCCCTCCCCTTTATTAATTAGAAACGTATGCTGTTTGCTTGTTGCTCATATTCTGTGTTTTACTTCTCAGTAGATTTTATTCTTTCTTCACTCATTTCATCTGAAATGACTTCTGGCTTGTCTGGCAAAAAAAAGTTTTATTCTGTTTCTTTCCTTTTTTTTTTTTTCCTCCTTTTTTTCATAAAGAGGCTTAAAATCTTACCACCTTCGGGTCCTGACAGAACCTGTTTTTACATCCTGTCAATATGTAAAGTGGGGGTATCTACAGGTAACTGTCACCTTTAGGCTTAGAAGGTGTCAAACCAGCTCTCCTCCTTTCACCGGTGTCTGCAGATGTATATTTCTCCCCAGGACGAATGTACAGCACCAGCTTTGGTTGGATAACAGCATCTGGCACTGGATTGATTTAACAGGCTCTGAGGTTTGCTCTTTTCAAACGTACAGTCTCTGTGCAAGTGCTTTGTAGGTCTGACATGACTACACGCTGCTGTCTCTTTTGCCTCCTAGCATCATGCGTGAAGCTAAAAGTCTTTGACACCTGCCATTTGGACCCTTTTCATTCTGAAAAATGTCATCATTTTCAGACAAGATAACGACAGATATCTGATTGTTCTTCCCTTTATTTGGATGTAGTCAGGGCATGCTTTATAGATGAGTGGAGATGCAGTGCCTCAGACATATCCAACTCTTTCTGTCTCTGTTTTAGAATTGTACGTCGCTGTTGTGGAATACTGTGTAGCAGTCCCGCATCCTCTCACTCCCTATGTGCTTTATGGATTAAGTTAGGCTTCGCACAGGAACCCTTAATGTGTTGACTCTTGTTACAATTTTACAACTTTTCTGCAAATTTCATGTTTACCTGGCACTGCAAAAATAAAGTAGTGATTTAAACATACTGGCATATTTATATTTCAGTTAATTCTCCAATGAAAGGTATTATAGCTAATAGGAAAAATCAGATGTTACAATTTTGGTCATAGTGCGCAGAGAGTTACCATCATCTTTTCTAGCTTTGTAGAATGCCTTTAAAATACGTTCTTACATGTAACAATTCCCAAAATACTCAACATTATGCATATATAAGAGCATTTTTACAATGAAACAGTTCTGTATATAAAAAAAAACCAATAAAACATGCAATTTAAAGTTAAGGAATTTGGTACCTTCTCTCTTCAATAAACATTGTAACTGCTTGTTATACATTTTCTATATTTTCTGTATATAAGATTTTTTTTTTCTTGATGTAACTACAAGGTGTAATTTAAAAAAAAAAAAAGATTATTTTTGGACTGTGAAAAAGTGTCAAAAATATTTTTATTGCAATGCTCAATTATTCATGAGATGTCTGCTGAATTATTTTTATTCTATAGTATTTTATTGTGAACATTTTAATTTTCCCTCTGTTTCTGAGCTTTATCGATAATAGATATTATGTGACGTAAATATCTCCTGGGCATTTGTGTGCCTGTTTGAATGATGCAAAGTTTAATAAAGGTTGCAAAGTCATGTAATTGATGTTCATTGAAAAAGATGTATCAAATTACATTGGGTTTCATTCACTAAACTAAGATTTGTTAAGAATTAACAAGAGATTTGCAGTTTTAGCTCTAAATTATGAATTTTGGAAAATAACTAACTTGTTGAAAATTTCCAGGTCGGTTATTCTGGCTTGAAATTAGGGGCTTTGCTTGTAATTTCCACACAATTCCCAGTTCTGTGGGAAAACATGCCTGTCTTAAATCTAAACAAATTACAAAGATTGCAATAATTATTGAACTAATATATATTTAATTTTAATAGTACTTCAAATGAGCCAATTAATAGAATTTGAACACTTTTAAAGAATTTAATGACCATCAGAACTGAAATAAGCAAACAACTTTAATTTTAAATGTACACTATTAAAACAGATGTGAATAAGCAAGTATTAAACAAAAAGTGTGTGTGGGTATATTTTTATATGTATATGTATATATATATATATATTTTTTTAATCTGGAATCGAAAAATGTGTTACTGAAGAATAATCGTCTCTAAATGTGCACATTTTTAAATCACTAGTAATTAAAAAAAATAAAAGTGGGTTTAGCCATTTGGTTGTGCTTATTGTTTTGTATTGAATTACAATGTGTACAATCAAGACTCTCAATTAGAATCGTAATTCGGTATCTGAGTAGGTTGCTTGTTCATGCACTCCGTAACATATGACATGTATTAAAGAAAATGCTGATCGGAATAAATGACATCAGCTGACCTAAGAATATTTACAATAATTTACAAATAAATTTAAACTTAAAACATTTGTGAATAAAAGAAGAATATAAAGAGCGTGAGAAAAAGAACGTACGTGTTATTACATTAAATCTATAAGTGGATAGTTTATGCTGTGTTTTCAGTTGGAGAGTATATATAATGTACCCGGGCCAAGTATTTATTTTTTTTAATTCCTTTTTTGAGAGCGTTATGTAGAGAGTAGCCTCTAGGTGGTGCTAGTATAACACATTTATAATTTCCATCAGTTTCTTCACTGTCATGTTCTTTAATACATTTACGGTATAAAATATTGTAATCTGGCAATATATAATGTAATGCAATGCTGGACAGTAAAGTTAAATCATCAAGATAATTCAAAATATATTTGTAGAAAAAAAAATATTGGAATGTCAAACGTAAATATCAGAAATGTGTTTATTCTTGAATTTGTTCCTTGTGTAGCACTGACCTCATCTTATTTTTTTTGCAAACAAATGAATTATTAATTTAATGGGTATTTCAATTGTTTGGTTGCATTTTGCACATTAGGACTCGGTTTACACTTTTATAAATGAGCATTTTTAAATTAGAAAGTACCTTTTGCACACTGCTTTTTTGTATCTTGCAGTTTTGTGGGATGCTAAAGACAAACTGTGTTTTCATTGTTAATAGTTATTGAATTTGAACTTGTAAGTTTTGATTATCGCTCTGTTTTTTGTTCTATTTGTATCAAATGCAAGGTTGGTCTGGCACAGTCTGGCATCTAATACTAATGTCCATGATTCAATTAGTATGGCCTGTTTACCTGTATGCATGGACATAAAATCATAGAAAATGTATGCCTGGCGTGAGTGCGTGCACATGTAGGGCCTCTCGGGAAGGGGACATTTCCTCTTTAAGTGAACTATTCTATTTAGTATTTAAAAACTGATCAAATACTGTCTGTGGCAACTCAATCTATCTGGTCTTAAAATATCCTTTCCCCAAATATAATAGGAACTTTTTCCACAAACACCCAGCTACATATACTGCTAGTGCTTTCACACGGTCTGGAGAGACTAGACTGTGGATATCATAGAAAAGTCAGTGGTCTTTAAGGGGATAATTACCATGGCATCTGAATTTAGGGAAATCTTTTTTAAGAGGTGATAGTTAGGTGAAAATATAGTTTAAAAATACTGCATGTTTATTTTTATTTTTTTTAACCGTTCATTCCATATTTATTAAATTAAAGTTTTTTTTCTTGTTGTATAAAATTTTGAATCCAAGATTCAATTAATACCTTTTAGTATTAATCTGTTACAACAGGTTAATCCTGGCTTTCAAAATTGAATAAATACAGCTGTTATATTTTTTTAAAATTGTCCAGCAGTGCGATGTAATTACCCCTGCTCGAATGATGTAGTTCCTTTGGAGAAAAATGACTTGCAACCAAATTTTGCTTTATGTTTTCCTTTTAGCTCTACAACATGCGTGTGTGTTTATGTGGGGGAAAAAATAAATACATACATATACATATATAGTATATAAAATAGTCTGATTTAATTTTAATAATTTTTCACTAATATATATATATTATTTTTTTATTATTTATTTTTTTATAAATTTTCACTAACTTTATTTTTTTTTATTATTTATTTTTTTATAAATTTTCACTAACTTTAAAGCAAGCTAATTAATAAATTAATCACTTTCATTTTCACTTGTAATCCGACACAAATATATGTAGTAAAAAAAAAAAATCATGGACAAACTATCGTATTTTAAGTCCTGGAGCGAATTGGCAATGCATTCCAATGCCACAGGCAGTCTTCCCGGTGTCAGCTGATATACTGCCGTCTCTCTGTCCCTCCAGGCAGTTCTGGATGTATTCTGTAAATTCTGGAGCTGCTCTTAACCCCTTAAGGACACATGACATGTGTGACATGTCATGATTCCCTTTTATTCCAAAAGCTTGGTCCTTAAGGGGTTAAAGACTTTTTCCTTGACTTCATTGGGAGGTTTTCGATTTTTTTTTTTTGTCCAAATGGCCTATTTAGAGTTTATGAGCTTTATTTAGAAGTGTCCTTATTTTTGTTAAGTGTTTACGTTTTACCTTTCTTGTTAAAACCTTTGTTTTCTTTTCTTTTTTTTTTTTAAAATCTTTTTACTGTATTATATTTTGTCTACTGGAAAATGCAGTATTGTGTTATGGTCTTTACTAGTCTATTCAATTAACTTTACAACATTTTTGGCACAATAATAAGTATTCCCCTTTAAATCTTATTTAATAATAATTATCTTCTTTCTAACTGTAGTTGGTCAAATGTAATAGATCGTGTATAAATTCATATGTATTCGTGGATTTGTGCTGCTGACTACCCCTTTTTAGCTATTGAACTCATCTTAAACTATACATTTTGTGTTTAAATTGGCAGAAACTTGCAAGATACACATCCGTTTGCATGTTCTGAACTTGCTTATGCATGTATTAGAACTCTGTACTTTAGATTCTGACATTTAAATGAATATCGAACTATGAAGAGAACTCGGGTCCTCCGAACTGTGTTGCTTGTTAAAGCAAATTAATCAGCACTCTTGTGGTTCCTGACCCTGATTTTACATGTGTTAATATCTATTTACGGCTCTTTTTTTTACCCTTATTTAACTTATCCAGCTAAAATAATAATTAAGATCTTCTTTAATAAAGATATATCTACAAAATTCAATTTTCAGCATGAAAATCTTCATTTTTAATTACTTTGCAATGAAAACTATGCAGACATTTTTTTTTAAATGCCATAACATTAAAACGATGTGTTTACTAACAGCGTATTTCTTTCCAATTTTTCTGACAAAATCTGGTTTGTTTATTTATTCATTAGCATATGTCTTATACAATTAAAAAAAGTATTCAACATTCTACTGTATGAATAAGGCTTTGGTTTCCAACAAGCACCGTTACCGTTTTGGAGGGTAGCCCATTTTCATCATTCTACAAACATATTTAGTTTGACACACGCAATGAAAAAAAAGCTTACACGGGTTGTTCTAAAATGAGAAATGAAAAAGTCCAATTTTGTGCCTAGTAGTAGTTGGCTTGTTATCCAGCATAAAATATGTTTGCAATGGAGATAATTAACGGTTGTTTTAAAATAATACTCAATCTATTTAAATGATTTTGTAGCATAACGAGTGAAGCTGGTGCCTCCATATATAGCGTGAGTCCTGAAGCATCAAAGGAAATGCCGGATCTAGACCCAAATCTACGAAGTGCAGGTAAGATCGATTTCACCGTCTGGAAAAAATATATATATTTTTCTATCCACCCATGTATGTTTATATTCTGAAAGTTTTGTACATGCATGTTTGTGATATATATACATACATGATGCACTATGACTTTTACATAACGACTAATACAGTTTACTATTTATACTGTTGAATTATTTAAAAAAAAACGTTTTTTTTGTTGCAACAAACTTATGTTACGCTTACTTTTCTAAGCAACTTATATGTACTGTTACTATTGAACTATCAAACGGTTGCATAAAACATTCACAATCATCTATAACTTGTTTTCAACATTTTTAATTTTCTCTCGTGATGCTCTGTGCTCTTTTAAAATGTTTATTAATGATTTAGCAAGTGACATCACATTTCAGTTCCGGCATAGCCAGAGTACACAATGCGAACAACGAAGAGAACATCCGTTCCCAGGTAGAAGTGTAGTTTTCTATATTTCATTTTATTTTTCAGGCCTTACAAGAAACATATTTGCTAAATGAAAGAAAAATTTAAAAAAAATCCCGAGAAGTCTCAGTTCCCATTTAATGATTATTGGCAGTTTTACTCTATGATAGTTTTTTTGTGTTTTATTTTAGTTCTTATTATAGATAATGCTACAAACATTAGCTGTCAAGGTGCATTAATTTGTTTTTTTGCTCACAGTCTGTAACTTAAAAGATTTGTTGTGTATACAATGGAAGGTTGGTACTTTTGTGAACCAGTTCCTGTTAACTTTTGCAACTACATGCCCCAGAGGCATCTGGGACACATTACTACCTTCCTTCTACCATGCTACAGGGTGTTCAAACGTTGCAGGTAGGAGCTGTCACAGTGCCTGGAATTATTTCAGGTAGGTATATTATCCACTGTAATTTCTTATGACGTTTTCCCTAGGAAGGGACATTTCACGCAATGATTGGATGTGTGGGACATAGAGCTTTAATGTCAAGTTAAACTAATTTGTTTATGCTTTGTAAAAGAGCACTATTCCCCCTTGGCAGCAGAAATGAGTTTAGTTTTCTTTTTTTTTTTTTTTAAGTTTACTAATAGCATCACAACACCTAGCAAGATATTTATTTTGCACTTAAAATGTGATATGTTATATTTGTTCCTGTGTTCTTCCAGCCTCAGGACTATCTTGGAACATATTTCCCCCCCACAATCAAAAACTGTTAAATTCTGATATATATATATATATATATATATATATATATATATATATATATATATATATATATAATTTATTTTCATTCCCTTGTATATGTTAGCATCCTTTCAGAATTCAATGATGATTGCATGGTATCTTGAATTTTATTATTCCTGTTGTGGCTGTTACTTCCCATGATGCTTTGCAGACTATCAGCCAATGCTCTAACCGTGACAAGCTTTATTTATGCAAATGTATGCATTTCTCTGATATTGTCTTTGTCTCTGTTAGTATTTGCCACTTTTTGCCTTGTCATGTAATTTTCATTTCATGTATTTTTTTTTTTTTTTTTACTTTCTCTATTCCACCACCAGCATAACAAGGCATTGAGTGCAGTAGGTATACTGAAATTAAGGAAATAGTGTAGATGAATGTCTGGTCATGCTTTGAGGAGAGGTTTTCTAAATAAAATATTCATATTCATTATCTTTCTCACCTTTTGCAAAAAAAAAAAAAACAACAACCCCAAAACAAATAATCCAAAACCTCTACTTGTTTATGTGTTAGAGACGCTACAAGCACTGTAACATTAATACTCCCTTTATATGCAATGTTGTAAGGAGGTCCCATGTTCCCGTCTCATGATGCACAGTGGATTATGACTGCAAGGATTTGCAGAAATTGCTGCATCTGTACGTCTTTCTCTGCTGTGCTTGATGCCAGAGGAGAAACTTTCTTTGTATGTGGAAATATTTGTACTGAGTGGGCAGGCATAGTGCACAGACTATATATATCACCACCTACCCAGACACGCTCTTTCATAGCTTACTGTGAAGGATACGTGAGCTGCGTTCATATTTAACAGCTTTACTGACAAAACTGTGAGCGGATCGGACAGTAAAACTGATATGTTCAGTGATGAATGGCAGTGTTAATGAGTGCTTGACTACATATTTCCATAATCCCTTGTTGCGCAAGGGTATACGGGAGGTGTGCAGGCCTCATTGAACTGAATAAGGGCCTGTTGATGGGCTGAGCTACTTCCTGGTCTGGACAGTGTTAACAGGCAAATTCCATGAAAAATAAATGATATCATATAACTTATCCTTTATCTTTATTTTAACCCTTCCGGGTCTTCATCTGCAGGATTAAAGCCACAAGAATCGGGTTTTGTTGGCAGTAGTATATTATTGGATTATCTTAAACTTTCCAACTGCATTTATAGATTACATAGATATACATAAGTGATGAGCTAGAAGATACACTCCCACATTAAAGGAACACTATAGGGTCAGGAACACAAACATGTATTCCTGACACTAAAGTGTTAAAAACACCATCTGGCCACCCCCTACCCTCCTCCCCCTTAATATAGTAAAATCTCACCTTTTATCCAGTCTGCAGCAACTGGCCTGCCCCCGAACTGTCTACTTGGCTGACATCATCAGAAGTGATTCTCTCAGCCAATCACAATGCTTCCCCACTGGATTGGCTGAGACTGTCAAGGATGCAGATTAGGGGCAGAGCCAGCACAATTCAAACACAGCCCTGGCCAATCAGCATCTCCTCATATAGATGAATGGAATCAATGCATCTGTATGAGGAAAGTTCAGTGTCTACATGCAGGGGGTGGAGACATTGAATGTCAGTCAGACTGTGCAGCACTGACCCAGGAAGCACCTCTAGTAGCCATCTGAGGAAGTGGCCAGTGGGGGTGTCCCTAGGCTGTAATGTAACCACTGCATTTGCCCTTTTACTGCAAAAAGCCTGAAGGGGATGATTATACTTTACTTTTAATTTACTTTTCTAATCTAGAATACAACTAAACCACCCTGCTCTACTTTTATACTCTAGAATAGATGGAATCTAGTCACCAAAATATACGTATGGAAAATATAGCCTTTGGGAGGAAGGTGGCTGCATTATAAGAGAATTACTAGTGGGAATGTGTTTGGACAAAGTGTCAAGAAAAGGTAACATGACTGGAAACTGTTGCATATGGAAAGGAAACCATACTTTGTTTCTGTAAGAAAATCACACCATGCTATTCTTATAGATGTAATATAAAATGAAAACGGCACTAAATCAATGGGCAATGGACTTAACATATTTCACAATTTATTACAATATGTTTCTAAGCTCAAATTATTGGATGCAAGCCTTTCGAAAAATATGTGGGGAATGGTATTTATTTATATTACATTTATCAAGCTACTGAACATTCCATTTCACCAATTCAACAATATATATTTTTATATGTTGCTTTTTCTACACATATTTAGTTAAAGGATCACTATAGGTTCAGGAAGACATACATGTATTCCTGACCCTATAGTGTTAAAGCCACCATCTAGCCCCCCTGGGCCCCTCATGCCTCCATAAATATAGTAATAATCTTACTGTATTCAAGCCAGAAGCTGTAACTCTGCATGCTGTTAGACTAAAAAAAAAAAACAAGCAGTCTGCTGACATCATTAGACCCAATCACAATGCTTCCCCATAGGATTGGCTGAGACTGACAAAGAGGCAGATCAGGGGCAGAGCCAGCATGATTCAAACACAGCCCTGGCCAATCAGCATCTCCTCATAGAGATGAATTGAATCAATGAATCTCTATGAGGAAAGTTCAGTGTCTGCATGCAGAGGGAGGAGACACTGAATGTTTGGATGCAATTTAGGCCGCCATGACCCAGGAAGGATCTCCATCTGAGGAGTGGCCAGTGAAGTTATCATTAGGATGTAATGTAAACACTGCATTTTCTCTGAAAAGACAGTGTTTACAGCAAAAAGCCTGAAGGTAATGATTCTACTCACCAGAACAAATTTAATAAGCTGTAATTGTTCTGGTGACTATAGTGTCCCTTTAAATAATTGCTTTTGCATTTCATTTTTTTTTCTTTGCACAGAAATTAAAAGGGTGCTCTTACCCCCCTGGCCAGAGATACATATTTAAGTGGGTATGGTGCAGTGACTGTCATGCTGCCTACGTTGAGGGGAGTGAGAGTGTTTATAGGATCTGGGGATACTTTTTTTTTTTTCCTACAGTGAATTTGTGTATACAATATATACCATTGACACACTGTTATGTCCAATCCTGGATGCAGAGGTGTGATTAATTATTTTCACTCCAGCTGCATATGAATGCTTAATGCTGTCTGGGGTGCATTCCAAGCACATCCCCATAGTATGCAGCATTCATATGTACTCTGAAAATGGAATAGCTGAGTTATATGTATAACAGCATAGAGGGAGGCAGGGAGCAGGTGCACTGGGTATCCCCTGACATTAGCAGAGATAATCTATATTAACGGCAAGTTATTTGAGGGGGCAGATGTACTTCGGAGGCCTGGGTGGGCACCAGTGACCTGTCCCCCTTTCCGTTGTTGTTATTCTCTACACCTGATAAATGGTAGGAACATAGACCCCATCCCACTGCACATTAAAATTGGGGGTTTAGTAATTAAGCAGCCACTGGCTGTTCAAACATTTAGTAGACATACCTGAAGTGTTGTAGACGGGGTTTACTGGAATACATTATGCTTTTCATATTTATATGGGCATCATATTGACCCACATATGTATTTTTTTTTGTCCACCTTTAACTGTAATGACTGGCTAGTGGGAACATTCTGCACAAGAGCTGATAGCAATGCCAGCAGGCAGAGAGTCTGTATTTGCATAAAGTCTCCTGTAAAATGCATGTTATTTTTAATTTTTGGTGTATTTGCTTAGCAAGTCCATCCAAGACCCAGTATTAGTGCTGTGTCTGGTATCTGTGAGTTTCCTATACCTTATATAGGATTCACGCATGCAAGAGTTACTGATTTTAAACCAGATACCTGATTGCACCGGACAAGAGAGGCACTCATTCATTTGAGTAAAAATCAATTAAAAATAAACATTTATTGCAATTGGATTTGCCTGTAGGAAATATGTTAATTCCAAATCTCATTAAAAGTTTATTTTATCCAAATGTTGCCAATCTGAACCAATTCCTGTTCTTAGTGGATTTGGTCCATGAGTTTCACAAACATTCTGTGTTTCCATACCATAGATATGTTCTAACATAAAGGACTTATGTTTAAGTCACCCTTCAGTGTATAATTTTGTGTTTATAGCAAAACGTAAAGTATATTTATTTAATACTTGAAGAACGTCTTTCTTAACGTGGCTTTTATACTTCGAAGATCCTCCTCTGACTGTTTGGACCACTGGCAGGTTGGATTTTCTGTTTTCATTTGCAGTCACTTGGATCATTTTTTCCACTAATTACATACATGAAGCAAATAAACGTTGTGCTCTTTATTTAGCAGAATTCTCTTCACGTCTCATACAATACTTTCATTATGTTACGCAGTGTAGCACAGGACTGCCAAACCTGCTTAATGTTTGCCCTGGCTGGTCATCAGAAGCTGAAACAAGTAATTTGGATGCTGGCTTGTTACATTTCTGTCCTCCTGTATTTTCTTGCTTAAATTTGAAAGTTCTTCATTTTGGCAACTCGGACATCTGATATTACTAAAAACATAATGTTCAAACAAACCTGAATTTATTAACTTGACACATGTAAGAGACAATGATGACCCTGGTACAGTTATTTCCTGTTAATTCAGATCTATTATTTCTAAATACCCTGTTTTAAATGATTGTTTATGTTGTGTTTTTTTCTGTCCTCCTGCACTGTAACTGTGGTCTTTTTAGGTGTCTTTGATGCTGTTGAAGAAGTTGCTGAGGAAAACCTTATTTTCGAGAGTTTGCCCTCCAGTTCTTGGGTTGATGTTTTTTTTTTGTGTTTCTGGCAATGGGAAATGTTAATATGCACCTCAAGTGACTTTTGAATCTAACCTTGAGTTCAGCCAGTAGCTGTTCATTTATTTTTGGTTCTCCTGGAATTCAATTTTAGTCGTGGTTACATTCATTCTCGGTGCATTTCCAATTCCTTGCTACATTTAAAGGTATTTCATCACGTGTAATTATGATTCCACTTCCAGTTTACTGAATTCTCTTTCAAGAGCTAAACCTATCTCTGCTAATTGAACATGTAAGCTTTGGAGCAATTTTATTGTGATTTAAGAGATAAGCATATTTCTTATGATCAAATAAAGCTTTTTGTGAGATAAATGATGAATAGAAAAAAGTATTTCAGAACTTTAACGTTTTGAAATTTTAGCCAATTAATGCATTGGTTAGAACCTTAAAGGAACACTGTAGGGTTCGCAATACAAACCTGTATTTCTGTTGCTATAGTGACCCTGGCCCTAGAGGTGTTGAGGTTTCCCCTCTTAAAAAAATGAAAATAAAGGTTTTACCTTTTTCCAGCAGAAAAACAACCTCAATGCTGCTCACCTCTCCTCCCACAATGTCATCGACATGAACATGTGGTTCATTCAAGTGTTCATTATTTTTACATTGCCGTGTTAAAAGGTTAGGGCAACTGAATCCAGACCACTTTATTGAGGTGGATTGGGCTTGGTGACTATAGCTTCCCTTTAATCTTAAAGAAAACATGGCTACCATATATATTAATTAGCTGTGACATCACATACTAATAACAATAATAATAGCAATAATGATAACAAGATGGAAATTTCCCCCCCACAAGACATAAATAGCAAACATTTTGTGTTGGTGTCAGCGTTGTCCCTGATATACCAGGTGTTGTATATAAATTGTACACATAGTTGTATAAAATCATTCATGGGAGAGCAATGACCATCGTTCGATGTCTAGCTACCACCTCAAAGATATTTCTGATAAAATCCATTGTATTTTTAGCCTACCTATCTTGCTTAGATCAAACTTTGCAGGAACTTTGGCATTAAATATTCTGAATTATGAAGCTACACAGTGGACATCTAGATGTCTTTAAGTAGTGGAGCAGAATTACCGAGTTAGTGTTTCTTGGCTCTAAATGGGATGCGCCATATGAAATACTATTTGTGGATTTGTGGCGAGGACACGAGAGATGTACTCATTGGAATGCCTGCTTAATCTGTACATAGGATGATTGAAAACATTGGATCATACAGAAGGGATTACCAACACATGTGAATCTGACAAAACTGCTGACTTTTGCCAGGTGTTTGCAATTTGTGGATCACTGCTACTGCTCATTATGGAGAATGCTGAAGATGCTAATTTAGTGTGGTTTCTTTTAGCTGCCTATTGACACTCTGCTGTTATTTCTTTAGTCATTTATAAATCGTAAAAACTGCTCCATAATTCTGTAACATATTAGGAGTTGGTGTATAAAGAGAGAATTTTTTTTTTTTATATCACACTTACTTTTCCTTTTCCACTTGTTCTTTAACTCGCTCTCTGCTATCCATTTGTTACACACTCTTTGTCTTTCTCTCTTCCTTTTTACCTTTGCTCTGAATTAAGTTTCACCGTTCCCATTTTCTATTTCCTTTTCCACCAGTCTCTGAGCCATTATCTCTCAATGTATCGCACTTTCACTGAATACTAAATTATAACGGACTGAAAACAGAATTGCAAAAAAGGTCCGATTTGGAAAAAGAAAAATCAGCAAAATAGTTATTGTCACAGGTTGGATATATCCTAAAATGCATTCAAAAGGATTATTTCAGTTTTCACCCAATATTGATTGGCTGAGGGCATTACAGTCTACGTTTTTCAGATTGATGAAATTTACATTAATAATGTGGAAGTGTTAAAGGGACACTGTACACACTCAGACCACTTTAGCTCATTTAAGTGGTCTGGGTGCAAACTCCCATCACCCTTAATTTTTGGCGACATGACCACCAATTGTCCTCTTTCTAAATCTTTTGTCCCCATTTAAAGTAGAAACGTTCCACTTGAAACTAAAGTGTTGCCAACCTTGTTTTGTGAATTACAGAGGTTTATCCTATTGTGTTTTATGAAAACTAATGGATTCAGATAACTTGAAATTCAAATAGCCTAATTTAGATAGAGACAGAGATCGTATGATTATACCCTCTTAGACTTGTCACATTTACTACATGTTACAAATTTTATTCCCAGTTATTTTGCTTATTACCCTACCAAAATAGACTGAAACATTTTGTAGTTCTCATTCTCTGGCTTTTGGCTCTCCCTGCCTCTCCACTCCCTTACACAACCCTCCCTTTCCACAGTAAATAAAGGATTAAAAACCCTTTATTTACTTACCTTATCCTAGTGCCGATGTCCCTCGGCGATAGGTCAAAGCTCCTCCGTACCGCGATGAGCGTGCTCTAATGCGCATGCGCAACAAATGCAGCACACTCGTTAGACCTCCCCTTGGGAAAGCATTGAATCAATGCTTTCCTATGGGGAAATATCTGACCCTGGAGTTTCTCATGCCGATCATGAGGACATCCAGCGTCAGATACCAGACCAAAGGTCCGTTTTAAACCAGGAAGCCCTCTAGTGGCTGTCTGGTAGACAGCCGCTAGAGGCTTACTTAGTGCTGCAATGTAAACATTGCCGTTTCTCTTAAACTGCATTGTTTAACATTGCAGCACTATGGGCAATATGGACACTGCACCCAGTCCACATCAATTAGCTGAAGTGGTCTGGGTGCCTACAGTGTCCATTTAAAAAGTGTTGGAGTCTTCATGTGAATTGGCCAACTTATGTCACTGTTTGTGAGTTTCATAGTGATGTTTGTCCTTTATTATTTTTGCTATTTTGCCCCTTCTTTGCATATTATATTATTTAAGCATTTTTTAGAGTTAGTTTTACAGATACTTTTCATAGTTCACAGTTTGGTCATCAACTCTTTGACTTATTTAGATGTCTTCGTTGCCTCACAGTTCACATACTAATTGTCAAGCATCTTTTATAGCAGAATATACTGCTAATTGTTAATCAGTCTAATGTGGCTCACATTGGAAGCAGTACTTCTAATTGTCAGTTATAGGGTTACTCCAATACTCCAAGCACTTGATTTGCAGTGTTATTGGTGCCTGGTAGTATTTTACCTTTTAACCCCTTAAGGACACATGCCATGTGTGACATGTCATGATTCCCTTTTATTCCAGAGGTTTGGTCCTTAAGGGGTAAACACTGCTCACTCAGTGATAAACCCAGCTGTTAGCAGGCTGGCTAATGTAATGTCTGTGCAAAAGTAGCGTCTGATGCCAGCAGGCACAGCATGCGGACACCAGGCAGCCCATGGTGGCATGCCCCACTCCATCTGTGCCGCCCAGGTCCTCTCCACAGTCCGTTCTTCCTGACATCCCCTGGTGAGGATTGGGCTAAGGGACAACTTGGCCTTGGTAAGGCAAACTAAGTACGTTTAATATTTTGTGTGTGTATTTGTGGTGGTGGCAGGGCACACCAGCACAAAAGGGGTTACTACAACCAAAATCAGTGTTTTTAATGAAAACACTGTTTTGGGGCTAGAGTAACTCTTTAATAACTATTCTATACCATTTTTCAATTATTTTTTTGTCCAGTTCCTTAGTGACACTTCTGATTACCAGTTATAGACAAAGTGAAAATCTCTGTATTTTGAGTTGCATTTTGTATATTTTTCTTGGCTGTACATGTTGTTAATTTTGTGTGTGGAAAAAAAAGATGCACTATTTAAGTCACCAATGTTAAAATTCTCCACTTCATAGGGTTAAACAATTTAACTTGGTTGGGCTGGGCAAGCTCATATTCTCTGTGTCCCTTCCAAACATGCTAATTTACCCTAATCTAAAATCATGTAGCACACACTAAATAACTTAATCTAACATCATCTTACATCTGGTAAAGTTTAGAACAATTCATATGTACTTCCATGGTTACAATGCATTGGATATTGTGAATCAAAGAGTAACTGACTACATAATGAAATGTTTGGAACCCAGAATACATATGTTACCATGCCTTATGTGCTGCCAAACTGCTTTGAAAGCTTCTAATAGCGTCTTACTGTTCAATGACTGGAAGTAGGCAGGTTTGAGGTTATGGATATGAAAAAAGGTTTTTATGTTACAGACGCTACAATAACTATGACTGTCTCAAAGAATGCAACAATAAAATACAAGCATTTTTCCTAATCTCATTTTATTTGTAACACACCAACATATTCTGCAGAGTTGTGCAGTGGTTAGTAAGTAATTGGTAGCAAACAACATGTTTAGGTAGATCTCAAATCTTTTTGTTAAATTAAATAATACGGTAGAGACCTATGCATATTAAGATCACATTTTACCTTTAAAGGGACATTATAGGCACCCAGAGCACTTTGGCTCTTTGAAGTGGTCTGGATGCAATGCCCCTGTCCCTCTTAGTCCTGCAAAGTGAAACACTGCAGTTTTCGAGAAACTGCAATTTACACATTGCAGTACTAAGACAGGCTCTAGAGCCGCTTCCGGGAGTTTACCGGACTCTGGGTCCCCTGAATAACACTAGATGTCCTCACGCTCTGAATAAGGACATCCAGCGTCAGTGAAATTCTCATAGGAAAGCATTGAGTCAATACTTTCCTGTAGGGGAGGGCCTAATGCACTTGCGGCGCTTACCACGAATGGTGTGGTAGATTCCCCCATCGGATGACGTCAAAGGAGGACGAGCATTGAGGGACATAAACACTGAAGAGTGAGACCAGAGGGCACTATAGTGTTAGCATTGCAGCTTTGTATTCTTAACACTAGAATCTCTTTAAGTTGGGTACAGGTTCGGTGTGTATATTGTGCTGGTTAAAACTCCTGAAGATCTATAGATCTTGCTAGGTATGATTATCTGAAAATCACCTCTTGCAAAATGGTATTTCTGGTGGTGCATGTTGTATGAAGCGGCCAGATTACAGGGGGTATTGCAATGTGCATGAAAAGACTTATAGCCTCTTTACTTGTATTATTTCTACTTATGCTGATGGCAAAAAGATAGACTAAGGGACATCAAACAAATCAAAATGAGAATAACTTCTCATTTGTACTTTTTGATAGCATTTTGGCTTGCTCAAAGTAGATCCCTACTTATGGAACACTGAGTAATGTTTGATATTATGGTTTCAAGAACCACCACCCATGCCGCGGGGATGTATATAGAGGGGGGAAAAAACAAAGAGCAGTAAAAATAAAAAAATCTATATATATATTATATATTTAATAAATATATAAATATAGACTTTTTTTCCCACTACTCCCCCTTAATCCTCCCAAATGATGGAGAAATGCTCCTGTCGGTGTAGTGCATAATATATATACAATATAAACATAATAGTATGTATATGTTTTGCAGTACACTGGCTGTGCCATTTTTGATTTGTCAGAATGTTTCCCCCAATAGTTTTTCATTAACCGCGTTCGGACATGTGGAACCATCACATGAGCAATCATTGAATATCCCGAACGATATTTCAGAAAAATTATTTGCCCGAACAGAACAATCTCGCCATGCACAGATGTAGCAAATGTCTTTGCAACTATAACACACTGTGCTGTGAGAGTCCCTTTAAGTACCTTCTGTCTTTGGCAGAATGTGGATTCTACGTCATGTATACATATTTATTATATAACCGTGAACTCCTTTTGGAATGGCTACTTGCTTTTTTTTTTTTTTAATTACTAATGCACATTTCCATCGAGGAACTCAAGATGTCTTTGAGCTTATTACAGTTTATATTTAGAATCCTTTGCAGCAGTTTGCTTGCTATGTAGAAAACACATCATTTAGTTTGAAAATAACATTTACAGATGTTTAGGGATATTGTTTAGTACTTGGAAAAGAAGAAAATAGTTTTAGCTATTTAGCTTTAGTGTTGCAAGTTTGTTATTTTAAAAGTAAATAAAGGGGCATCATCGTTTTCTTGCTTACCTTTCCACAGAGGCTTTTATGACTTTTATTAGCAAAAAAGGGTTTTGTAGGTTCACAGAGATTCTATCTTTCTTCATTAAAATGACAATAGATCTTCCTAATGAATTGTAACATGTCTCATATTACCTTCTTATTTGATGTTCTCCGGTAATCTTTTAGAACATATAAATAAACTCAGGAAAATGGATTCCTAGTGACTTTACCGTTGAAATGTGAATGATATTTACAAAATACCTTTTCCAATTATTGGGCTAGTAAAGTCAAGTGCATTTGTGTGGTTTATGAAGCTTCACATTTTTCTATTGTACTGTTAAAATCTGTGGTATAGGTCACCAAATTGGGCCAAAAACCCTATATGTCGGGAGTATTACTCATCCAAATGATAGTACACCATATTAATTTGGGCAGAGCATGATTTCCTACTAATGATCTTAAATTAGGCATCACATTTGAGGAACACTTGATAACCCTTACCGTTAGCCTCTAAGGTGAAGCCCAGTGTTGTTTTACCACCTATCATTCATGTGTTATTACGGATTTGGATTAAAATTACATTCAAAGATAATTATAAATACATTTCTCTAAATATTCCTCTGTTTCAGGGTTTCTTATACATTTGCTGAACATAATAGTTCCTTTAGCTTATTAACTGATTTGCCAATCACTTTGCCAGGGCTATCAATGGCCTTGTGTGTATGTATAAGGTGAATGCTCACTAATATATAATGCTGGGCTGCGGGGAAGAACCAGGAATAGTGCTGTAGCCTCTGTTTACATTGAATAATGAAATAACTAAAAGCTTATTCTGGGAAGCGGAAGAGGATGAATTATATGAAGTCAATGGAGGAACCTTGTGCACCATATGTAGCTCATCGCCTTCACAAGCTTCCCCATAGATAAATATTGTGCTAAGTGTTTTGGAAAATTTACTACCACTTGGGCGGCTTCCTGTTCATTGTCCTCTTTTATTTGGAAGAAGGAAACATGGGGTGGCTGGTAATATATTGTAAGTTTGTTGAAGCACAATGTGGCTTGTATTAGCTTGTCACCCCACAACAGCTCCTGTCACTATCCACCACACAATAGTCAATATCCTCCCACTATAGCCCCTTGTCCCCCTCTACAGCCCCTATACCCCCACTAAATCCCCTGTCACCCCACTATAACAACTATACACCCCACAAAAGTCTCTAACCTGCAACTACAGCCACAATTCAACCACTATAGGTCCTATCCCTCCTCCACAAACCCTATCCATCCCACTTTACTTACTATAACCCCCACTATGGCCCCTAACGCATGCAATTGAATACTCCAAACTGTGTGCACTCCGCACTCCATTTTTTCAGGTTAAGAGCACAGGTGGAGTGTTTGCAGGTGTTAATGGTAAGTCTGGGAAACTGTTGTTATTTATTTTGCATGTTGACAGCTATATACACTAATAGTGCTGTAACGTGTTCCAGATGCTAGTAGGTGGTGTTGTAATTGGTCAGATTGTAATCCAAACTCACCTGTTCCCCCTCCCCCCCCCACTCTGCTTAACCATTGATATTCTAAAGAAGGGCATTTCCAAACATGCTGGTCTGCTTTGAATGAACCCTTTTACTGGAATTACATTTAAAGTAGTAGTCTGTACGAGTAAAAGCACAAACCCCTGTAATTATATGGTACTGCTTTTCATATAAAACCACGTTTGTTTTCCCATTCTATTTTCTAGTTTCCATAGCAAGACGTGTACAGGATCCATTAGCTGAGCTTGTGAAAATTGAACCCAAACACATTGGAGTTGGTATGTACCAGGTAAGCTAATGCAAATTATTTAACCTTGGCTATCATTCTGCTGAGTAGCACCAGTCCATTAATAATCAGAACCGTTATTTTATAATATTGCCAGAGCATTTTGCTTTTTGCGTTTTTTTTTTTGTTTGTTTCATGAATTAACATCAAATATACTTGTATTTTATTTGCATTTTTCCCCTTCTGGTTTTAGTGTTTTATTTGTAATTCTGGTTTGCAAATGGCTGTAGCCAGATTTATAGTCTATTAAAAAACATCAGATCGGACCTGTAATATGATCTTCAGAGCCTTCTCTGTTTTCACATCATTACTGCCCTGATGTTTCAGTCCTTTGTGTAAAGTAGCACAAGATATTGATCCTCTCCACTAATGTGTAGGGCTCAGTGATGCTTTGTTCAGAACTTTTGTGAACCAGGATCTGGAAGAATTTACTGCATCTCAGGGTTTCTGACCCAAGTTTTCTGACCGCAGTCATCACATAAAGAAACAAAAATATTAAAAGTACCTTAAATTCTCTGTAAGATTTGTAAAAGGACGTACCGGTAACTCTATCTCAATCTCTTACAACACTGTAAATATTTGAAAATAAATGTATCATTTCTGATATAACAAACGCTCTTTGTCTAGACTTGCATTCCAAGTATGGAACCCCTTTCCTACCGTTCCAAGGGTTTTTTCCTGGTGTTCTATTTCTGGATACACTACAGAAAAATCCCCTTGAAGCACAGTGTCCTTAAACACACTTGTGGCTGAGCAACACCCATGCGAGAGAGGTTCAGCAGTGTGGGCAGACATGGCACTCTCAATTTCTGGTTGTCTCTCGTCTTCAGTAATGTCTGTTGCACACCCCACTCCTATCCTTGGTGTTGATGTGTCTGTTAAAATGCCTTCAGGAAGTAGCTAGTCATTGATAGCACCAATGTATGATCATATGTTTTTCCCCAGTGCTTAAATACTCCCCCCACACATTAGCTAAGGAGACATCTACCTAACAAACCACATGCCTATATGTTCACAGTTCTTCAACTGATGTCTTACCTTTTAGTTTTGAGAAAATAGGTATTGAGAAGATGTTCTGAATTTGCATTTGGGGCTCTTTTTTCTGCTTCCTCTCTGCCCAATCTGATGGTGTCCCAAGGACATCTTATCTGGGCACCTGCAGTCTCTAATGAAATGCTCTAAGAATGACCAAATGAGTACAATAATGACTAAGAATGAGTAAAGTATTTTGTGCCATTCAAAATAGTGTATGATCATGTCAGGATATTCATAGAAAAATATCATAATACATTCTTTGGCCCTGGTTTTTCATATGGACTGTCCTGCAATAAACAGTTTTATTTTAGACTTATGAATTGGGTAATACATTGTTGTTGTTGCATTTTTTTGGGGGGGTGAGGTAAGAATTCCAATCTCTTTATTTGGAAAAATTGTCCATCACAAAGTCTTTGAAACGTGTCATATGAATTTAAAATGTCTTGGCGGTACTCTTGTACTGCCTAAAACAACCCTGTCAAAACTTGCTAAACTTGCTAACTGAGCCCAGCTATTAAAAGAACAAACAGCTTAGAAACCGACAAAAACACATACAATGCAGAGACCAACTGCCCAATTAATTTACTGCTGTGTGTGTAATTTATCACAAAGGGTCAGATTTCCTTAGAGTGTAGATATCCGATATTGTGATGATGCTCCATAATGCTAATTGATTAATGGTTGGACACTTTTGTGTAATCCAGCACAGTTGTTAACATATTTATTCTATTCATACCAGTCATTTGCAGCACTAAATGGCATACTTGTTCAGATGGATTATTAATTCCTTTAATGTAATATTTAACCTTTCAGAGCTCTGCTTGCTTGATAAATGTTACTTCTTTGAAAAGACGAAGGAAGAGCTTTGCTAGAACTTGGGTAGGAAAGGCTTAAAAAAAAAAAAGCTAAGTGCTTGTGCGGTTTTAAGCATTTCCATTCCATGTGATCTGTTCCTCTTCCCACAAATGAAGAAGTAATTGTGTAAAGCAATACCAAGCATTAACACACTTTGCCAGACACAAAAAAAAGTCGTCCTCCCCCCCACCCTTATTCGTAAAATACACCATTCCCAACTTAAAGCAAAAGCAAACATTTCCTCTCTCCAATAACATGCCTAATTGTTTCTTACATCCTATAAACATCTAAATAAAACCACATCTGTTTAGTAGTGTTTAGTAGGTTAGAAAGTTATAAATGGTTAGAACGGAATTATTCAGAATGACTAAGTGTCAGTAAGCGTAGGGAAATTAAGGCAATATGTCTGAGCTCTGGCGTATTGATATTAAACTCTGAAAAGCCCACCCATAATAGACCTCAGACCCTCTGGCTTTTGTTATTGGGACTTTTAATTTTATCACACAGCCTTTGGACCATTGGTTCCCAAACTGTTTAGTACCAACGCACATTTCGTTGAAAGCTTCCATTATATTTTATGTTTTTACCTTCATTGGCAGCTTATAAATGTCACATTTACTTTCAACTTTACTAGAGAGATTAATGCTTCTAGCTAAATTGATATTTTACTCTTAATCGATTGCAAGATGTGAATCCCAATATTAAAGCTGGCGCTAATTAAAGAGAAAAAAAAAAACAACACACATTCTACGGATTGCATTCATAAAGCCTGTTATTGCCCTGAAGTCAATGTGTTTGTTCCACATTCTGAGTTCCAACAGCTTGCCAGAAAACACTATCCGATAGCTACTACTCTAGACCCTGCATCAACTCTTGCTCAAATTAGGGTAACTCCTCCCAATCAATCCCTGCATGGATTGGCCTACGCAGTTGTACAGACTACTCACACGTTTGCAATTGTCTCTCAGCAACCTTCTAGCCTAGTCTGTGTCTCCCCATCTTAATTGGAAGGGTTCTATCTGCAAAACTCCTCAAGTGTTCTCAGGTATGAATAAAGCAGATGTTAAATAATACTTCGTAATCCATTTTCCAGTTGGATAAATTACATCAGATGTTGGCCCTCGCTTTTGAGAAATGACCTCATGAAATTATGAACGATCCTCCCTTTTCAGCAATCACCCCTTGTTCTTCTTTCAACGTTATGCAGCCCCTATTTGTGTTCCACTTAATTCAGGGGAAAAAAAAAAAAGTTCTATTCTAATGCGTATGTTAACAAGCATACATATGTTTATACCCAAGTGTATGGAAACACAAAAGCAGTCTGTTTGAACTCCTACACATGCTTAGAACATATTATTTATCTGTGATCTTAGTATCAATGCATTCTCCATAGGAAGTTCAAGAGCTTGCCAGAAACTGAAGCACTATGAAGTTCCTAGCCATAACCAGCTCAGCTGAAATGCTTGATTTCAACAGAAACGGGGAATATTCTTCAAATGGTTACTCCAGTCTTCATGACCACGTCATAGTTTTGAAGTGGTTGTGGTGCTCGGAGTCTGTATGTTCATCATTTAACTAACCTGCCACTGGGGCTAGTGACGATTAGTCAGCCCACAACAGAAGTTCAGAGCAGGCTAATGTCAATTCTCTGTGTATTACTATGCACAGAATGTCATTCATTGGCTGAGTACCCAGGTAAGAGGGCAAACCACTATCACCATATCCACTACAGCAGATCGTAGCGTTTATGATGGTTGAAGTAACCCTTTAAGGACTGATTGTAAGGCAAGTGCATTGCTATGGTGACACGAATGAGACTTTATGTTAGTGTCCCAAGACTTCTTATCCTTACTTTCTATCCTGTTTTTGTTTTGTTTTTTCTAATAATTTCAGAATGTTGTTCAGCTTGTATGAATGTATCACAGAACGATACAGCAACTAATCTCTAATTGAAATGCATTTCATGTATTTAGACTTTTGTTTGTGTAAACCAAATACATTGTTCTTGTTATAAATATTTTTATAGCTGCAGAACGTATCACTGTTCTATGAAGTCATATTTATGTAGCATGTGTTCTTTGTAAGTTTTTTCTTTAATCCAGTTTGGCTGTATGTTTTATAAGGATTGATTAACCTCTGTTATCATTCCAAGTACACAGCAGGGGCAGCTAACAGCCTCATATTGCAACCATGGTTTGAAATTGTACCACCTACAATAACTAAAATAGAATGCATTTTGAAAAGAAAATGTGGTATAAAATATCTTCTGGTTACATTTTCAAAAATTCGTTGCATATTAAAATGTAAAATATTGTGAAATCATTTACAACTAATTGTTTTGGTAATTATTGCCATGTTAATGGCTGCCAAAGAGCAACTAACAAGCACATTGTTAATTAATAGTTTGTTGTTTAGTAAATAAATCACACTCTTTACACACTTTGTGACAATAGTTTTACCATTATAGGGCCATATGTCTTGTGTTAAACAGTCAAGCTTAAATGGTTACTCCAATTATCATGACAACGTCTGTGATTTGAAGTGGTTAGGGTGCTTGGAGTCTTTGTATTCAGGCTTTCAGAGATACTGTTGATATCAGAGGTGTAACTGCCCCTCCAGCAGTGTCCTTTAGTACATCATTAGCCTGGCTAATGTCCACTATGTTCTAATTTGGTGACTGAGACCCCCCAGCTCTGACTGCCATGTTTTGTGCATAGAAACATAGAAACATAGAATGTGACGGCAGATAAGAACCATTCGGCCCATCTAGTCTGCCCAGTTTTCTAAATACTTTCATTAGTCCCTGGCCTTATCTTATAGTTAGGATAGCCTTATGCCTATCCCACGCATGCTTAAACTCCTTTACTGTGTTAACCTCTACCACTTCAGCTGGAAGGCTATTCCATGCATCCACTACCCTCTCAGTAAAGTAATACTTCCTGATATTATTTTTAAACCTTTGTCCCTCTAATTTAAGACTATGTCCTCTTGTTGTGGTAGTTTTTCTTCTTTTAAATATAGTCTCCTACTTTACTGTGTTGATTCCCTTTATGTATTTAAAATGTTTCTATCATATCCCCCCTGTCTCGTCTTTCCTCCAAGCTATACATGTTAAGATCCTTTAACCTTTCCTGGTAAGTTTTATCCTGCAATCCATGAACCAGTTTAGTAGCCCTTCTCTGAACTCTCTCTAAGGTATCAATATCCTTCTGGAGATACGGTCTCCAGTACTGCGTACAATACTCCAAGTGAGGTCTCACCAGTGTTCTGTACAATGGCATGAGCACTTCCCTCTTTCTACTGCTAACTCCTCTCCCTATACAACCAAGCATTCTGCTAGCATTTCCTGCTGCTCTATTACATTGTCTGCCTACCTTTAAGTCATCAGAAATAATCACCCCTAAATCCCTTTCCTCAGATGTTGAGGTTAGGACTCTATCAAATATTCTGTACTCTGCCCATGGGTCAAGAGAGCCACAAATAGTGGCAAGTAATTGCCTGTCCAATACTGATTGTTAGAAATTGTTAGCCCATATTTAGCAAGTATAAAAACATATTTTAGAAGAATAATTTTGGAAACAACAGGACACTTGATAAACTACTGAAGCTAGAGTGCTGGCACATTAGCAGAACTAGCACCTCAAACGCCCCTAATGAGTTGATGACGTGCAAAAGCAACATCATCATAATACATTAATGATTTTGTTGTTAATGAAAGCAAATCAACTACAAATAGGAGCCGTAACAACTAAATAACATAGCAGAAGTGAAAACCCAACAAATGCACAGGTATGCTATATCTACTAGCGATTAACTGTTAAGACTGGCATTAATCTCGGTTTTAAGTTGATAACGCTCCCTAACTTTGATAGTCTTAGTGGCTGAAAAAGCATGTGACATTTCAGTTTTTTGATTGCATTAAAAACATGGATATCAGCACTGAACTGTTATTTAACTCTCTATCCGTTTAAACAACAGTTCACATGGGATGTGGTTTTAATAAATGTACAAGTGCAGTTTGCATAAGCAGGAGTGTGCAAAAATACAGTGTACGCGAATATGCGTAAATAACTTGGTTAACCTGGCTCAGCACATAGAGGAGAGAATTTAAATAGTTTTGGCACATGTATAAAGCTCTTGTGAAGAAAAAAATAAATAGAGTATGTATGGGGTTACAAAATAAGCAGGCTAACTGGGACATATTTTGGTTTTTATCTGCCATCACAATCTATATTACTGCGTAATGAATAAAGTGTACCACGAAAAAGAACATGTACTTCATTATTCCTTACCAATCAAGGATTTAACAAATCATAATCTAGTATTTTAAAAAAATCATTTTGAAAATATTCCCCAAAATGTACTCCCTTATTTTTATTTGCAGTGCATGACAGATCTCACATCTTTATTTTAGAACGCTTGAGAAGATATTTTAATATTCTTGTATGTTGACTTGTTCAGGCCACAAACAAGTGATGCCATGAGAATGCTGAAATGTGCCAATCTGCTTGTGTTTTTTGTGTTTTTTTTTTTTTTGCCAAGATTTGTACTTGCCAGAGATTGCAAAACCTTTGAGTGTTTGCGTTTAAATATTTAGAAGAGTGGGTGAGACGGTGTTCACCATTTCCAAACCGCAAGCACTGTGCTATACATTAGTGAATCTGTAAAAATAATTGTTTGATTGTGTGAACCCTTTGCATTAAAAAATAGCAGCCTATTTAAAGGAATAGTCTAACAGTTAAAAATATTTATTTAGGGTATTAAGTTTTGCTTAAAGAATTAGGGGCTCCCCTTGTTATCAAACATCGTATTAAAACCAGCCTTTATACTTATCTGTTATTACAGTTCTGGGGTGGATTGTGTTGGACAGTCACTCCCTCTGTGAGGTTATATTTGCTGTTGGTCTCCGGACCTATGACACATGCTTGTCAATTGCTGCCCTCTGCCACTCAGATGCTTCTCTATGTCATCATGCTGTGCAATGTGATGACCTCATATGGCCTATTCTGTAGAAAACCATAATGTGTCCTCATGTTCTCCACGCATTAGGTGGGGAATGTAATATAAAGCACACATGTTATGGTCTGTACAGCTTTTTCTAACTTTGTCCAGTTCCTTGCACTTTATCGATCTGTCTGTCTAATCATTATCTATCCGCCTATATATATATATATATATATATATATATATATATATACCGTATACACTCGAGTATAAGCCGACCCGAATATAAGCCGAGGCCCCTAATTTTACCCCCAAAAACTGGGAAAACTTATTGACTCGAGTATAAGACTAGGGTGGGAAATGCAGCAGCTACTGGTAAATTTCTAACTAAAATTAGATCCTAAAAAAATTATATTAATTGAATATTTATTTACAGTGTGTGTATATAATGAATGCAGTGTGTGTGTGTGTATGAGTGCAGTGTGTGTATACGAGTGCAGTGTGTGTGTAGGAATGCAGTGTGTGTGTGTTGCAGAGCCTTGGTGGGGGGTGGCATTTTTATTATTATTATTTTTTTAAATTATTTTAATAATTTTTTTGTTATTATTATTATTATTTTTTTCGTCCCCCCTCCCTGCTTGATACATGGCAGGGAGGGGGGCTCTCACTCCCTGGTGGTCCAGTGGCATTGGCAGTTCAGTGGAGGGGGCTGGCAGGAAGCACTTACCTCTCCTGCAGCTCCTGTCAGCTCCCTTCTCCGCGCCGGTCCGGTCAGCTCCTTCTGCAAGTCACAGTGTAAGTCTCGCGAGAGCCGCACTATGACCCGCAGCTCTCGCGAGACTTACACTGGGAGCTGACAGAGGTGCTGACTGGACCGGCGCGGAGGAGAAGGGAGCTGACAGGAGCTGCAGGAGAGGTAAGTAAACGCTCTCTGCAGCCCCCACAGCCCCCTGTCTGTATTATGTCAATGTAAATTGCCATAATACAGACATTGACTCGAGTATAAGTCGAGTTGGGGTTTTTCAGCACAAAAAATGTGCTGAAAAACTCGACTTATATTAGAGTATATACGGTGTGTGTGTGTGTATATATATATATATATATATATATATATATATATATATATATATGTGAAGCACAGTCTCCACTATGACTCCTTTTTTTCCTCAAGTAATGTTTAATTTTTTTCGCATATTGTGTACATTAACTTAATTCATAGACTGTCATCTCATTTGATCAGGGCTATCTTTTTTTTCTTTAGTTTCTGTAAATATTATTTTGTATGTCAATTTCTTGTCAGAAATCCCCATTTATAATTGTAATGCACTGTTAAACATGTTGAGTCTATCTAAATGATATTCCTCTTGATTTTTTTTTTTTTTATTATTATAATTTTTTTTTACACATATTGTTTTTATTAAAAAGATTTCATTCATGAACATAATGAGCAGTCTTTCCAATATGTCAGACAGTGGCAAAGTACATTACAATGTGTCAATTATAATAAACTAAGAAAAGGAAACATGAATTATATATTAACTTTGTACCCAGATATAGCAGTTTTTTTTTGTTTTTTGTTTTTTTAAAGCATTTTGGCTCTTGCAGTGTACCGCTGTTCCTCCAGAGGGAGTAAGTGATCTTAGCATTGGCGCAGACTATCTAGATAGCACTTTCTTTCTCTCAGTAATCATTACAGTCCAATGAAGCACGACTATTGTGAATACAGTCAGTAAATGCAAATTAATCTCTAGGTATGTTGGTAGTCTTTAAACCTGAATTTCCATTGTGAATGAATTTTCTCTACAAAGTCATCGGATGGATTATTTATTTAACTGGAAACTTTGCTGACCCTTTGCCGTTTTGGTATTACTCAAACAGATATCCTGACATTGCTTTGTAGCTGCATGTGGTGGGTACAGTGTAATATCTCTCCCAAGATGTCTGCTTCCTGCAGTATTCTTGAGAAAGAACTAGGCAGTTTGACACATGTGACTTGACAAAAAATCCATTCCAAGTCAAACTGTTGTCTGTACATGCTCTGGTGGAGTTAAGTGCCATGTCTGCATAAGTCTAATATTGTGGCGCCATTGTTTGATAGACCTAAGAAAGCCTAGGAGATGTGCTTTTCTTGGGCACAGTGCTAAATAAAGAACATGGAAACCAATAGATTTGGCATTTTTTTTTTTAATTCTTTATTTTTGTTGTGCAAGTAATAACAGTACATCTTACACTGCCACGACAGCATATGCAAGCATAGTTTTGGCATAGTAGTACATTTGTATGACAGTTAGGTTCCTGCACATTTTTTAAAAAAAAATATAAAGATAAACAAGATGTTATAATATATTGGCTTTTGATTTTGTGGGCTAATTGTTTAGTCCATAGTCGTGGGAGGTTTTTGTGTGCTGTCTGTAGGTTGAGCGTCGAGCTGTTCGTTTGTTTGTCTTTGGTTTTGATAGTACGTGTTACTGTCTTTCTAGCTTGTGTTGCGGGTCCGCCTTTTGTCTTCCGTCGATGATCATGCTCGGTTGTTGTGTTGGGGTGTCTAGTGTAGTGGGGTGCCTATTTGTAGGTCCCCTGTCTCTTTGGGTTCCCAAGTGGGGGAAGTAAGGTGTGTCTCGGGTGTTGCTTCGGTCCCCTGTGCGTGGGGTATGCGTGCATGGTTGTGGGAAATCTGGTCGTGTCTACTTGACCGTGTAAAAGGGCAGTCACGGTGCCGGTCTGTATGGACCTATAGAGGTCTCGTGGGCCTTTTGCGGTGTCTCATGTGTGGGCCATCTACCCTTGGGAGGTAGTAGTGAGGGGGGGGGGGGCGTAGCCTCGTGTCTAATTTATTGTCTTTGGTTCGTGAAGGTGGGGAAGGTGTGCCTGAGGTGTGTCTCTTGTCTGGTGTGCATGTGTTGAGTACATGGGAGAGTTTGTGTGCCATTAAGGAGCAAAGCCTATCATGGCGCGGTAGTGCCAGTAGGTTAAGATAAGTTACTGTACGTTGCAATGAACTTAATAATAATACAAGCAAAACAAAACAAAACAAAGCAGAGCGGGGGCCATCAGTTGGTGTGGCTGTGGCTCAAAGTCCTGTTTTTACGATATGGCATTTTTCCTAGATTTGGCATTTTGCACCCAAAATAGTACATGTTCTGCCTTGATAACCCTCCTTCAATATATTTTGAAATTCTCCATTTATTAAAACAGTGCACAATTATCTTATAATATATATATTGTGCAAATAGATACCAATTAAGGTAATAAGTTGGGAGTTGAACTATAACCACTTTATGTTTGTGAGCCCTAGTTATTTGAATTTTATCTTCTTCTTTTCTTTTTAGTTTCTGATATATAATAGTGTTGCACTAGGGCTGTTTTTGTTTCTGCTTTTAGATCCTTGAGATCATCGAATGGATATGTGGAAGTATATGAGTTATGTTTATTAACTGCTTGACACTTACGCACCTTAATTGGTATCCATTTACATTATATACTATAAGATAATTGTGAACTGTTTTAACTGATATTGCGCACCAATTTATGGGTTGTTTGTTGGGAATCTGTTTACCAGGGTTCTATTTGCTTGCAGCATGTATTAATTAGTGATACAGTAGGTAATCGTATAGTATACACTTGCAATTTAAAATCAATTTTGCGACATCTTATAAAGTTTTTGGTTTTATAGTATGCTCACATTGCATATATTATTTTAAATAAAAATTTGTTACGTTAAATAAGAACAATCCCACTGATTCAGAGGACATTTCAATTGTAATAACTCATGGATTGTTATCTAGCTGGTGTACCTTGGGATATAACGATCCATGTGTACTAACAATTGGAGCTTTGGAACCTCTGTAAGGTTTAAATGTTTGTATGTAACACAGCTGCTGTATACACCGAACTATTGCCGTATTTTAAAAGCTCTCTTTTGTGTATTTAAACTCGAGCTAATATCATATCATGCACAGGGTAGTCCTGTAGTTTCATAATTGAGCAAGACTAGGTAGTTGGTCAATTTTCCACTTTTAGACTGATGTGGCAGCCAGAATTTATAGATTTCATTTCATTCACTATGAAATTATCATTGCCTATTTCTGTTTGCAACCACAGTCACTTTAAAGCAATTTATTTGATGTCTGAGAAAAAAATTGCCATTTTCGATGCAACAATTTAAAATTTTCCATAGTCAGTAAATATCTATTTGGGTGATTGATATAGTAGCAGTGGTATATTTTAGTGTTTGCGAACTTCTCAATGGTATGCACTTTTGAACAAAATGTTTTTGTGCAAAATATCCAGAGCAGCTCTAATGAGCCCTGTCATTTTAAATTTTTAGCATAATGTTATTCTTTCGTATAGTGTGGATCTATGTGTTATTCGTCTTCTGAAAATGTGTCTTGGTTTGAAAGTTACTTTTAAGGGGAATACATTGACTACTTTATCTTATTTCTCTTAATTTTAGGGATTTGGAAAGTTCTGTCAAATGGTAACTAGCTTTCAGTGCTTTAACCCCTTAAGGACCAAACTTCTGGAATAAAAGGGAATCATAACATGTCACACATGTCATGTGTCCTTAAGGGGTTAAGTGCACCTGCCCTGTGTAACGTGATCTGATGTCATTTTAAAGAGCATAATATTTCATCTATGGCTAGTGAAAATGCTAGCCGATCTATAGATGAACGTTATTGAGTGTTACATATAATTTGACCTTTCTGGTCTTTACTGCTGTGCCCATAGTCATATCCCAACAATAAATTCTTAAGTAGCATATATTTTAAATAGATCACATTTTTCACTAACATCCATCGTCTGTCTGAATGTGAACATGTCATTCTCACAATTTGTGGGTGACAGGTTAACTTTATGACCACTTTTTTTTTTCTTCTTTAAAACTTACAGTATTTGATTTTACTAATGCCTGACATTGGCTTTCAATACAATTCCATACATTTACAGTAATTAAATTCCTCCATTACTTAATAGCCTAAAATCAGAACACGTTTAGAACAACTGTGTAATGTAGACCTATGAGAAATAATTTGATGCTAACTCCAAAAGCATAATAATGCAATAAAAAAAAAAAAGGTTCAGATTTAGTATAATTATACGAAATAAATTCATAACGACAAACTCAATTTGTTTACCTCTATTAGAGGTTGATTGTATGCAGGTCAGAATGTGGGATATCCTATAACGTTTGGGATCTCACTGGAGAAAAAGGGGTTAAATCGCCCACTTGAATAGGCTAATTCAAAGTAAGGTTAGGAAAGGGTTAATACAAGAGATATGGCGGGTAAATGCAGCTGCAAGGTTTAAAGGAAGACTGCAAATGTCCCTAAATGGTTAGCAAAGCCAACGATCACAATACAGGTTTCAGGAACCGCACTGTAGTAGTTGAGAATAATACAGAACAAATGAGCACCTAATAGAGCTTTGTGCACCCTTGCTTGGCAAAGGATTACACGTCAAGCAACACAGGTTGGATGTGCTGCTGGGGACTCTCATTTATCATTATACCATTAAAAGCAGTTTAACACTAAATGGAAGGAGGGTGTTAAAAGACTCCAAACACTATTAATCAGTTTAAAGAGTTGAAGTGGTTACAGTGCCTACAGTGTTCATTTAATTAAAACTTAAAGGAACCCTATAGTGCCAGGAAAACATACTCGTTTTCCTGGCACTATAGTGCCCTGAGGGTGCCCCCACTCTCAGGGTCCCACTCCCGTGGCACTCTGTCATCGGCTGAATGTGCATGCGCGGCAAGAGCCGTGCGCGCATTCAGCCAGTCTCATAGGAAAGCATTATCAATGCTTTCCTATGGACACTGGCGTCTTCTCACTGTGAAAATCACAGTGAGAAGCGTGGAAGCGCCTCTAGCGGCTGTCAATGAGACAGCCACTAGAGGCTGGATTAACCCATAGGTAAACATAGCAGTTTCTCTGAAACTGCTATGTTTACTGCAACAAGGGTTAAACCTAACTGTACCAGGCACCCAGCCCACTTCATTAAGCTGAAGTGGTCTGGGTGCCTATAGTGGTCCTTTAAGGCTTTTTTTCAGATGCCAGTGCTATTTATTCAAAGAATCCCTAAGAAGGGCAAACCACAGAAAACTCAGACAGAGGAGAACAAAACTTCTGCGCCAAAAAATTGACAACCAACACAAGAAAAAGGATAGTTAATATAAACCAAAGGAAAGTGGCAAGGGGGAGTCTAATAATTGAGATACAAAAGACATAAGGAACGGAAAACTGGAATAAAATGGCAGTGCCCCTTTAAGTAAATTAAACTGCATTCAATGAAGTGTCCAACAATCAAACATTTCCTTAGAAAGTATGTGAATGATTTGTAATGGAGGACCTTAGTGTGAAATTCCTAAAGTAAAGTATTTTGGCTTTGGTGATCCTTAGCAGAGTACTCTAGAACCGAGATCTCATAGTAGAACATTCAAGTGTGGATGAACTATAGTACTCGTGTATGGAAGAGTCATAATGATGTTCATAAATATCGAAGAGACAGCCTACGACGTTCTTTAGTGGGTGACAGAGTACTAGTGTGGAAAACTCATAAGAGAGTATGCCAATGTGTACAACTGATAATGGGTTACATTGGGGGAGTACGTTAGTATGAATGACCACTAGTGAAGAGCACATCTTTACTTTTAATGCATGGGTCAAGAGAGCCACAAGTGGTGGTTAATTGTCTGTCTAATACCGATTTTTATAAATTGTTTCCTAGCTGAATTAAAACCTGTTTATCTGTTGCACCTGCACAAACATTATATAATACTGGTGCGTAAGAAATATATTTTGTTAAAAAAAAGCCTCAACCACACTGCAAAGCCTTACATTAATTTCGCAATTTGTTTTAGTTTGAATTTGGCTGCAACCAGTGCTTTTAGCAAAGATTCCCTATATTGTTTTAGAAACCAAATTCATGTTTTATTAGATAATGATTAATATATGTGACCTTTCCCTCCATCAGCTACACAAATATACAATTTCTTATATGTCAGTCATTGTCTAAGATTTCATCGTTCTCCGGCTTTCCATTACATAGTTTGATTTATATGAAATCAATTTAATAGCAACTCCAAGCCGAAATTAAAAGTCCCCTAATCCAGACTTACGTTGTTTGCTTTCACAACTGCAAGTCATAAGTAATTAATTTTCCTTGGAAAATTAGTTCAGTTACCATTCCCAGTAGCATCATATGTTGACACAAGGTTATAGATAGTTTAATATTTTTCTTCTGCATTTGGCTGCAACTTTGCAAGACTTTAAATCAAAACAAATATACATTCACTCGACTGCAAATAATGCTGGCTTATTTCAAATGAATATTGTCTTTATTTTTGTCATCCAAAATCTAATTCTTAAAATGATGTGAAAACCTTACTGAAAAGTGAACTTCCAACCTGCGGGGACAGGGTATTTTATCTATGATAGAAAAGGTCTATAGAAAACTGTCAGTTTAGGCTTTAAGGCAAGCCTCGCTTATGTTTGTTATTCTAGAAGTTAAAGGTCTAAAAGTCTTTTGTTTTTGTGGTTTAGCAGAGAATTTTATGCATCGTGTCATTCACCCATCCTTCCACTGTGAAATGCTGAATTGTAAGGAAAACATTACTATATATTGCTTGCAATTCTATGAAAGAATGCTTGGGGCAGCAATGTATTTTTTTTTACCAATAGCACAGTAGGTGGAGTAGGTTTTTATACTGCATGGTTGCTACCTACCGCTTGTAAAAGATACAGAGCAAATCCTGAGATTTTGTTTCCTCATTTGAATTTTTTATTTTTATTTTAGAATTTAGTCTGTCTTCTTTTTCATTAAACATAGTTAAAAAAAAAAAGAAGAAACTTTCTCTAAACCGAGATAGTGGATCCTCCCATCTGCCCCGATGATAGCCCTCTGTCTATTCAAATGTAGCGCATGTGTAGCAATCATTCTGATCCGCCAATATGATGCTTCTCATAAAGAAGCATTGAATCCTGATCTAGTTCAGAGCAAGTGAGCCTATAGACCTTCAATGAGACAGCCAGGTCACGTTACTAAGGTCATTGCTTAAACTGGTGATATCTCTTGAAATATTTAATTTCGTAAAATAATCCCACAGGGGTAGACCAATAAATTCAGCTAAAGTGCATTAGGTGTGTGGATTATTTCTTTAAGAGATTTTGCTTTCCCCACAAGCCATTAATACCTAGGCCATACGTCTGGGCCACACAACCTTCCTGATTACAATATTGTAGACAAAAAAAGGAAGGAAACCGCACCGTAGATTGTATAATACAAAAAACATATACGTACACAAATCTTATTGTGATGATATGTATACAGTTGACCTCAAAAACAAAAAGAAATAAAAGGATAATAGTGCAGTAAGGTAAGTACAATGAGTATATATCTGAGTGCTTCAATATGGTCACACTCACATTTACCAGAGCTAACTCAGAGCTCAGCTGTTAGTGCGCGTGGACGGAACAATCCCTGTCTAAGGATATATGCAGCACTAGGCGTCTTGGTAGTCTCAGGCAGAATGCACTGTGTAGATTATATATGAAGACACATAAAATAATCCAATAGTGCAATATGTACTGATAAAATGTATTAAAAAAGTTATGAAATAGCGTACTCACATTTGCTAGAGCAGAACTGCTCTAGTCTATGCAGCATAGGTGGTATAATCCCCACCAGGGAATGTGATGGTAACCGGTAAGTGGAGGAGTAAAAGTCAAGATTAAATTTAAAAGGTTAAACATTTACCATTTATTAGCAAAAGAAAATAATAAAAATACTATGTAAAAGTCACCTTAAAAGTCCCACTTTATGCGTTTCACCTATCAAAAGGCTTCCTCAGAAGTGTGGGTGAGTCCTGGTTACATTCGTTTTTATAAGGAGCCCATTATGTGTGATAGTCTTCTGGTGTGTTGTAGTGGTTACTTCCTGTTTCCTGTAACCACTGGTGGAACGCACACGTCGCACCGGAAGTGATGCAGCGCTTTACACAGTGGTAATATATGCATTTCATTGTGGAACGCAAACGGTGCCACAATGGCGTCGCTGTGCTCACATCCATAAATATCGATATTATTTGGCAAAGAAAGCAGTCGGCTTAAAGCGGCACTGTCATGCCGAATTCCGTTTTTTTTTTAACCCCCCTCCCGCCTCAACTACATCCAATCGACCCCCTAGTCACCCCCAAATGCCCCTATGCCCCCCACATTACCTATTTTTTATTCTTTATTTTCTGCCCCGATCTATATTCAGGGCGCCGCCATCTTTGTGTGGGTAGGTGAAGTCCCTGTGGGACACGTCATCTACCCACACTAGACAGACTGTGAGATTCCCGCACATGCCCAGTGAAACATCTGGACATGCGAACGGGAATTTCACCTATTCATTCATTCATCAGACAGACGAATGAATGAATAGAAAAAATCAGATGAACAAACTAACACTGTGTATCAGTGTTCGTTTGTTTGTTCGGTTTATTACAAGGAGGGAGCTACCGGCGTGCAGCTCCCTCCTTGCAATATGTAAAGACAGAAGCGGCAGGGAGCAGCGCTCCCCACCACTTCATAAGCCCCCCAGGTCCCCTCCTCACTCTATGGGGGTCAATATGACCCCCATAATAGCACAAGGGAGATTAAAATCTCCCCAATGCCCCTACTCGCTATACCGCGAGTAGGGGCATGTCCACTAAACAGTGAGCAGCCTGTGGCTGCTCACTGTAAAAAAAAAAAAAAAAGGGTAATAAGGGGGGGACGGGGGACCTACTGTCCTGCCCCGCCGGCCCCCACCCCTGGACGGCGGGTGGGGGCCATAATGGGAATGAGGGGGGACCTACTGTCCTCCCCTCAGGCCCCCACCCCTGGGCGGCGGGTGGGGGCCATAATAGTAATAAGGGGGGGGGACCTACTGTCCTCCACCCCCTGGCCCCCACCCCTGGGCGGCGGGTGGGGGCCATAATAGTAATAGGTGGGGGGGGGGGACCTACTGTCCTCCCCCCCCGGCCCCCACCCCTGGGCGGCGGGTGGGGGCCATAATAGTAATGGGGGGGGACCTACTGTCCTCCCCCCCGGCCCCCACCCCTGGGCGGCGGGTGGGGGCCATAATAGTAATAAGGGGGGGGGGACCTACTGTCCTCCAGCCCCCGGCCCCCACCCCTGGGCGGCGGGTGGGGGCCCTAATGGTAAAAGGGGGGGGGACCTACTGTCCTCCCCCCCGGCCCCCACCCCTGGGCGGCGGGTGGGGGCCATAACGATAATGGGGGGGGACCTACTGTCCTCCCCCCGCCCCCACCCCTGGGCGGCGGGTGGGGGCACTAAGTAAATTCCCCCCCATCAAGGTGACTAGGGGTGCCCAAGCCCCTAGTCACCCACCCCCCACCCAAATAAAAAATGCCCCTACCTACCCCCCTCACCCTAAAAAATAGTGAGGGGGGAATAAAATTGCTAACCTGTAAAGTAAAATTAAACTTACCATTCGACGTCTTCTTTTTTCTAAAATCTTCATTTTCAGCCCCAAAAAAGGGCAAATAAAAAATCATCATAGCCGTCGAACTAAAAATAAAATAAAAAACCCGAGCGCAAAAAAAAAAACCCGACGAAAAAGAAAAAACCCGAGCGCACAAAAAAATAATCCATCTTCACCCATGGAGGGCTCCGCGCAGACTGAGCTCCGCAGGGCGGGGCAAGGCTTATAAAGCCTTGCCCCGCCCTGCAATTAGCCTAAGAACACTCTGATTGGTGGGTTTAAGCCAATCAGAGTGCTCTTTGTCATTTTACAAGGTGGGAAAGTTCTTTGGAACTTTCCCACGCTTGTAAAATGGCACAGAGCACTGTGATTGGATGGCTTGAAATCCATCCAATCACAGTGCTCTGTGTCATTTTACAAGCGTGGGAAAGTTCTTTGGAATTTTCCCACGCTTGTAAAATGACACAGAGCACTGTGATTGGATGGATTTCAAGCCATCCAATCACAGTGCTCTGTGTCATTTTACAAGCGTGGGAAAGTTCGCCGGCCAGGGGTGGGGGCCGGGGGGAGGACAGTAGGCACCCCCCCCCTCCCTACTACTATCATGGCCCCCACCCGCCGCCTAGGGGTGGGGGCCGGGGGGGAGGACAGTAGGTCCCCCCCCCCCCCCTTTATTATCATTATGGCCCCCACCCGCCGCCCAGGCGTGGGGGCCGGGGGGGAGGACAGTAGGTCCCCCCCCCCTCATTATCTTTATGGCCCCCACCCACCGCTCAGGGGTGGGGGCCGGGGGGGGGGACACAATAGGTCTCCCTCCCTTATTTTACTTTACAGCCCCCACCCGTCGTTTAGGGGTGGGGGGCAATATTTTTTTTATTTTTTTTTACAGTGAGCAGCCACAGGCTGCTCACTGCTTACTAGACATGCCCCTACTCGCGGTATAGCGAGTAGGGGCATATTATTTACTAATACCAAGTCATTTTTACTTAGTATTAGTAAAGTTGGCTGAAAGACCAGTTTAGGTCTTTCAGCCTTTTAGTAGATAGCTCCCTGATACCGTGGGAATTAGGGAGTTATCTACTAAGCGGCTGCAAGATGCAGCCACAGCAATGAATAGGATCGGGGTTTCATTCATTAGAATGAAATTCCGATCCGAACAAAGTACCGAATTGCATCCTAACACCAATGGAGAAACAGTGCTCATTCTGTTAGGATGCAATTCGGCAGTTTTGCCGGCGTTCTGTCTAAGTGACAGGACGTTCGGCAATACTGACAGGAAGCATTGTGGGAACTGGGAGGAAAGCTAGGGATCATGGGAAAATTGGTCTGACCAGCGGAAATGAAGCACACTTTGCTCCTCCGCTGGTCAGAGCTGGTCAAGCGGAGGAATCCTCCATAAGACAGAGTCCCTATAGAGGGGGAGAAGAGGAAGAGATTGAGGAAAGGTAAGTTCGGCATGACAGTGCCGCTTTAACAATGAGTCCATAAATTGAATCAAAATAGTCATAAATTACTTAATTGATGTTTAATTATAACGTCCGGCGGAAATGCTGGCACTCCTATGCTCCTGTGTCAGTGGTTGATTTTCAGCCATTTTATAACAGGGCAAGACGTGTTAAAAGACAAAAAAAGGAACTTAGTATATCTGATAATACCCATTGATAGCAGCCAATATCGTTTAAATTCCAATATGAAGTTATATTGGAAGTTATATATACTTGCATTTGTTTCATCCATTTCCACTGTGTAATTTAGTTAAAATGCCAAGGCTGAAATTGGAGTCACCAGACACCTGGGTACCATGATGCATAGTAAAGTTAGGGTGTGCACCCAGAACATAAAGGAGCACTCCAGGCACCATAGGAACTTCATCGCTGTCTTACCTTAAGGAGTTAAACCGTTAATGAATGGTGTTACCCCAAACTTCCTGAAGATGGCGCTCAATTGTCTTGCTCCTCCATTTCCTGTGTTTGAAACCTCAGCCTGGCCACCGCTGATAGGCCGAGATCATCATAACAAATTAAAACAAACTCATACTTTTTCACCCCTTGCACATGCCAGTGATCATAAGTTAATTTCTTGTTGAAGGACTTAGATGCAGCCTACTGTTTAACCCATGGGTCGTCAACCTGGTCCCTACCGCCCACTAGTGGGCGTTTCAGGATTCCAGGTGGGCGGTAGGGATTTCGGCGGCTAAATCCTCTGTTTGAGAGAGTGGGTGGCTGGGCTGGTGGGGCTGGGGCTGGGCTGACAGACCTAATCATTCTGATTAATCCTCCCCTCAGACTGTGCCAGCCTGTCAGTCCGAGGGGAGGAAGGAGGGAGGAGCTGGGGGCTGGTGTGGCTGCCAGCAGCTGCAGGGAGACCTCTCAGTCTCCCTGCACACTCTAAAATCATTCCGGTCGCATGCCCCGCCCCCAAACAGAAGCTCTGCCTCCTGCCCTCAAGCTCCACCCCCACACGTTACTGGGAAGCTGCCCACCATACCAAGAGGACACTGAAAGGTATTTACCTTTTTCAGCCCCCTACCCACCATTCAAACCCCCCCACCTCACAGACAGTCCCTCTACCTACCTCACAGCCCACTATCCACCTCACAGCCCCCCTACCCACCTCACTGCCCCTACCCACTATACAGCCCCCCTACCCACTATACTGACCCCTACCCACTATACTGACCCCTACCCACTATACTGACCCCTACCCACTATAATGCCCCCTACCCACTATAATGCCCCACTACCCACCTACAGCCCGACCCCCTACTCACTATACTGACCCCCTACTCACTATAATGCCCCCTACTCACTATAATGCCCCTACTCACTATAATGCCCCCCTACCCACTATAATGCCCCACTACCCACCTAACAGCCCCCTACCCACTATAATGCCCCTACCCACCTCACAGCCCCCCTCCCCACCTCACAGCCCCCCTCCCCACCTCACAGCCCCCCTCCCCACCTCACAGCCCCCCTACCCACCTCACAGCCCCCCTACCCACCTCACAGCCCCCCTACCCACCTCACAGCCCCCCTACCCACCTCACAGCCCCCCTACCCACCTCACAGCCCCCCTACCCACCTCACAGCCCCCCTACCCACTATGCAGCCCCCTACCCACTATGCAGCCCCCTACCCACTATAGAGCCTCCCTACCCCCCCTTACAGCCCCTACCCACTATAGAGCCCCCCTACTCACCTCACAGCTCCCCTACCCACTATACTGCCCCCTACCCACCTCACAGCCCCCCTACCCACTATGCAGCCCCCCTACCCACCTCACAGCCCCCTACCCACTATAGAGCCTCCCTACCCCCCTTACAGCCCCCTACCCACTATAGAGCCCCCTACCCACCTCACAGCTCCCCTACCCACTATACTGCCCCTACTCACCTCACAGCTCCCCTACCACTATACTGCCCCCTACCCACCATACAGCCCCCCTATTCACCTCACAGTCCCCCTACCCACTATACAGCTCCCCTACCCACTATACAGCTCCCCTACCCACTATACTGCCCCCCTACCCACTATACTGCCCCCTACCAGCTATAGAGCCCCCTACCCACCTCACAGCCTCCCTACCCACCTCACAGCCCCCCTACCCACTATAGAGCCCCCCTACCCACAATAGAGCCCCCCTACCCACAATAGAGCCCCCCTACCCACAATAGAGCCCCCCTACCCACCTCACAGCTCCCCTACGCACTATACTGCCCCCCTATTCACCTCACAGTCCCCCATCCACCTCACAGTCCCCCATCCACCTCACAGTCCCCCTATCCACCTCACAGTCCCCCTATCCACCTCACAGTCCCCCTATCCACCTCACAGTCCCCCTATCCACCTCACAGTCCCCCTATCCACCTCACAGTCCCCCTATCCACCTCACAGTCCCCCTATCCACCTCACAGTCCCCCTACCCACCATACAGTCCCCCTACCCACCATACAGTCCCCCTACCCACCATACAGAACCCCTACCCACCATACAGAACCCCTACCCACCATACAGAACCCCTACCCACCATACAGAACCCCTACCCAGCTTACAGAACACCTACCCACCTTACAGCCCCCCCATCCACCTTACGAAAATCGAACCAGATAATATTTAGTCTCGCAGCATCAACCTCAAGGACCTCATTAATCACTAGTAAAGGTAATTTCAATTTACTTTATTGTTTTCTCATTAAACTTTATAAAGTTAAAAAAACATTATAAACATGGATAAAGTAGAAATAAAAAGATAAATGTACATACATTTATTTTATTTTTAAAAACACCCTCCTTTCTAAAAAATATTCCGCACTTGCGCGAAAACTGGTGGGCGGTAAGGAAATTTTTCCATCAAGAAAGATGCATTAGTGGGCGGTAGGTAGAAAAAGGTTGACTACCCCTGGTTTAACCCCTTAACCCCTTCAGGACCGGCCTGTTTTTGCGATGTTTGTACGTTAAGGACCAGAGCAGTTTTAACACTTTTGTGGTGTTTGTGTTTAGCTGTAATTTTCCGCTCTCTCATTTACGGTTCCCATACAAGTTATATATTGTTTTTTTCAGGACAAAGGGGGCTTTCTTTACATACCATTATTTGTATTATGTCCAATATTGTATTTAAAAAAAAAAATAAAATATGGTGAAAAATTTAAAAAAAAAACATGTTTTTGGACTTTTACTTGAAAAATCTTTTACTTATCTACAAAAGCTAATGAAAAAAACTGCTAAATAGATTCAAAATTTTGTCCCGAGTTTAAAAACACCCAGTGTTTACATGCTTTATTGCTTTTTTTTTGCAAGTTATAGGCCTATAAATACAAGTAGGAAATTGCTGTTTCAATATATATATATTTTAAATGTATCAATAGTGACCTTGTAACACCGTTATCTGTCATAAATCCCCGAAACACACCTAACATGTACATATTTTTTTAAAGTAGACAACCCAGGGTATTCAAAATTGGGTATGTCCAGTTTTTTTTAGTAGCCACTTAGTCACAAACACTGGCCAAAGTTAGCATTTATATTTGTTTGTGTGTTAAAAATGCAAGAAACGCTAACTTTGGCCGGTGTTTGTGACTAAGTGGCTACTAAAAAAGGCTGAACATACCCCATTTGCAATACCTTGGGTTGTCTTCTTTTGCAAATGGTATGCCATCATGGGGCTAATTCTCATTCCTTGGCTACCATACGCTCTCAAAGGCAACCTAACCAATCCGACAAATTTCAATTAAAAAAAAGTAAAATCAAGCCTTATATTTGACCCTGTAACTTTCACAAACACTATAAAACCTCTACATGTGGGGTACTGTTATACTCAGGAGACTTCGCTGAACACAAATATTAGTGTATCAGAACAGTAAAATGTATCACAGCAATAATATCCTCAGTGAAAGTGCTGTTTGTGTGTGAAAAATGCAAAAAACTTCACTTTCACTGACAATATCATCGCTGTGATATTTTTTACTGTTTTGAAACACTAATATTTGTGTTCAGCGAAGTCTCCCGAGTAAAACAGTACCCCCATGTACAGGTTTTAGGGTGTCATAGAAAGTTACAGGGTTAAACACAGTGCTAGCAAATTAAATTATCTGGACTTTCAGCCTGGGTTGGCAGGCAGGTCCCTCAAATTGCAATCATTAAAATTACTTAATTAGGTAAAAATATTACATAAATACACATGTAGAATTTTAATATATATACATATTTATATATTTGACGTCTACGTGTATATTTATGAAATTATTTATGTAATTATGTATATGGACATATGTATATTTCGAATTGTTTTTATTTATTTATTTATACATAGATATATATATCATTACATTCTAAGTATATTTTTATATAAATATATATATATATATATATATATATATATATATATATAGAGAGAAATGATTCAGAGCACTCCAAAGGACTTGTTTGAAAAGAAGCTTTATCTGTGTGAGTAGATCGACGTTTCGACCCGCAGGTCTTTATCAAGACCTGCGGGTCGAAACGTCGATCTACTCACACAGATAAAGCTTCTTTTCAAACAAGTCCTTTGGAGTGCTCTGAATCATTTCTCTCTACATACCTACGCTCTGCAGCACCAAGGCATTTTTCTGAGGATAACTATTTAAGGTAGAGTGCCAGACTTCGAATTTGTATATATATATATATATATATATATCAAATACTGTTAGAATAAAATTGCATATATAAATATTTTTTTATAATTATTAAAAATTATTTTTATTTTTTGTTATTTATTTTTATTAACATATTATTTGTATTTTATAATAATATATATATACCATATATATAGCAATTATATATATTGTATATATTCGTGTGTAATTTAAATATAAGTGTATTTTTATATTAATATACGTATATATAAATATAAAAATACACTTAATATGACATTATATATATGATACATATACATATATTATATATAGATATAATACATGTATATATATATATATATATATACACATATTTTTTTTTTTTACACTGATTTTACACTGTTTTTTTTTTTTACTTTATTTTTTGGATTTTTCACTAGCAGGGAGACTGCCTGTCAGCACAGACAGTCCCCCTGCAGGCAGATACACAGACACCTATTGCGGTCATGTGATCGAGTGATCACATGGCCGTGGGGTCCTGATCTGCCGAGGGGGGACTGCCCGGGCAGACAGGCAACCCCCCTGGACCGGGTGGAGCACTGATCGCCGCCGTGGGACCGACGGCGATCAGGTAAGTAGCCCCAGACCGTTATGACGGTTCAGGACCGTCAGCGGTCCAAACGCATGTTTTACCGCTGACGGTCCTGAACCGTCAGCGGTCCTGAAAGGGTTAAGGACCAAACTTCTGGAATAAAAGGGAATCATGACGTGTCACACACGTCATGTGTCCTTAAGGGGTTAATGTAGAGAAAATAACACAAAACAACAACTTACCTGCAAACCAAGCTTCCTCACATTCGTCTATTATATTTATTTTAAGAGTTTTAAAAATATAGTAAAACTGTGCACGTTACCAAAAAAAAAAAAAAAAACAGACATAATGGTAAACAGGAAGTCCTAAGTGTATGTTTGTCTCTCACCAAAAAGTAATCTAAGTCTTCTATAGATTTTCTTGTAAGACAAGTGTTTTTAGAAACATATGTCTAAAAATTAACCTACGTTGTTCAGGTTCAACTTTAAAAACCCATGCTGTTGATCCGAAAGAAGCTAAAAAAAAACTATATAATAGAGAAATATTAGATTAAATCTAATAAATTACCACGGGTAGTAAAAAAAAATTTTTTTTAATTATACGGTAGGAAGTGGAGAATAAAATATATATAAATGCAAAATATTACATATAACAAAAAGTCTTGGTATATGGAACCAATGATGTTGATAAAAGTCTCAGTCCTGAATAAACAAGTATCAGCACATGTAAACAAAGCAATGAAACAATGTATAAAAACACTATGTGTCTGCCTGTGTCAGATAACTCCAGCTATAAACGCAGCTGATGATGGTGTGCTCAAACAAATACATTTGCAGTTGATAGTAAATATAATAGTACAATTTGCCTTGATTTGGAATACTTTAGGATCATAGAAGTAGATCTAAAGTAACAGGATCCTCACGCTGATCTAAAAACCAAAGTGGAGGGCCATGGTACTCACTCTTTGAAATTACTTATTCAGTAGAAAAAGATTAAAAACACTCACAATTGCAAAGTTAAAATGAGCATATCATGTGAATAATAAAAAGTTAGTAGTGGGTTCCACGCTCCTTCACTGCGGACGGCTTGGAGACCAGTTGGGATGGAAGACCTTGTATAAAGTGTCACGTGAGTTCCATCGCTCTCTCTCCTCCTTCGTTCCACTGTGAGTCAACAGCCAAGCAAATTTTGAGACAGATGCCTAGGCTTTACGGCATCTGTCACAAAATTTGCATTGGTTAATATGTAATATTCTGCATTTATATATATTTTATTCTCCACTTGCTACAATTTTTATTTTATTTTCTTCCACTAATCCTGGTAATTTATTAGATTAAATATAATATTTCTCTTTTATCTATTTTCTGGCTTTTAGTGGGGGCCTGTCCTTCCCGTTGAGTAGTGTTACATTTGTCTATTTTCCATTTCTTCTTTACTTATTTGTGGATTGTAATAGTTTATCTATTTTATTCTCACCCTACTTTTGTAAAAAAAACTATTGCAGCCATTTCCAATTACAAAAAGGGACATCAGATTTCTCCTTGGATCAGCAATCTTTTTGATAAGTAACCTGATTATATTGTTTGTAGAACTGTTGTGGGGCTTCCTTTTTGCCTCCTCTGCTCAGGAATGTGTTTTTATTTTAGTTTTCTTACAATGCCCAACAGTCCTAATAAACTATTCCTGCATTTGTTCTATACCTGTTGATTTAAAAAAAAAAACTACGTAAAATTTAAGTGAAAAATCGAGGAACCCTTTAACATTAAATATATATTTTAATCGTTAGTGTTTTTGAAGTTTAGATTATGCCCTTCCCTATAAAATAAAAAATAACACTGATAATCTCTGCTCCAATCCTTTGCTTGTCACAGAGAAGCATTGGAAACCCATAGGGCATGTGTTGCAGTTGTATACTTAGCCAATCAGATGGATAAAATAAAAAGCATTCAAAATGTTTGGAGATAAAGACGTTCAGTTATAGTACTGCCTCTAGTGTCTGTCTGATTGTCTGCAACTAGAAGCATTCTCACGAACAAATATAAAAATGTCAGATTCTCACAAACAATATTACCTATTAACAAGCATATGTTTTTAGTTCAACAATTATATAAGATAAAATATATATACTACCATTACTTGATTGATTTTTTTCCAAGGATCTGGATTTCCTTGATCAGTTTCCATTGTTCTCAACATTTGATTAGGCAATGTAGTTTTGGGGAAGAAAGGATGAAATCTATATGAAAAATTTGTTACATATTGGTGCATAGGCGGTATACGATAACTCTGACCAGAAAAATGACCACTCATTTTTGATTTCTTGCCATATAGAGGCCACCAAAACGTATTTTATAATTGACAGTCGACAGTCATACTGTTGCGTTTTCCTTTCTGAATCCTGAAATCAGTCAAAAAGTGCATAGACGTAGCCAAGTGAACACCAGTTTCCACAGCACAGGGGCTATTTTTTCAGGGAATCTAATTCAAAGCAGATGTTGCGCGGAGACCTAGCGTTTTTTTTCTGCCAAGCATCTCATCAGAGGTCAGAGTTCTGGGCTCAGGGCCCTACTTGAATTCTTTCACAAATTGCTATTCAGTGAGGTTTCTAATCCTAATGGAAAGAATAATGTGCTTGTAAAATCTACAGTTATTAAAAGCATAGTATACGTTTTGTAGACATCAAATCACTACATATATCATTTCAATAAACACGGAATGTTGCGATGATATTCAAGTTGTTCAGCAAACTTCAAGAGTAAAAATACGTAATTATCACCAGGTTTATAATGACAATTAAGGTCATAAAAGCCGTTACCTTTGTGACTGTAATTTTCAAGGCTTACAGAATTACTCCAGTCAAAAACATTGTTTTATGAAACACTGTTTGTTGGAGAAACCTTGCTGGCCCTGTCCTTCCTCTTTCAAAGAAATAAACGAAAGAGGAAAAAATTAATTCACCTGTGATTCAAAGGCAAGGACTTGTTCTCCCTGCAGTCAGATCCTTCTTCTGCTACAGGGGGAAGTAAGTCACTGAGGCAAGGCTGAGGGAGGACTTAGAGGTCCATGGAGATGGGGCCATTCCGCCATTGGTCAAAGTCACCAACTTGCTATGCATGGTGGCTAGAAACACATTCTATGCACAGATTTTTTTAGCAGTCCATAACTCTTGCTCAAATATCCCCGTTTGCCTTGGGTCCCCCGACTGTTGCTTAAACAGAACTAACGTTGTTTGACCAGGAACTTGGTGATTGCATCTCCTAGAATTGTATTCGAAAATTGTGCACAAAGTCCATGAAAAACAGATTACCTGCATCTTTGAGTTCTTCTGAAGCTGGAGTGCTTGCATTATCATGGGACAAGCTGATGTGTTCCTGTGGGGGGGAGGGGAGGATACACAGATTTCCTGTAAATTACATAGGTTGATTTGGGCGCATGTAAATCAACATTTTAAAGCAATGTGAACCAATGCTGTTTACTGAAAAAGGAAACATCATTTGTAGAGCCATCTTTTAGGCCACCCTAGCATGATATTAATCAAAAACTTAAGATGATCCTCAAAAAAGGGGGAGGGCTTAAAATTATTTAATTTTACATGTATGCATTAGTTCCTTGGGCTATTGTTATGCATGATGTGTCGGTTTGGGAACAGTCACCTGATTGATGTTGCCAAAACATTTAAGTTATTCCAGCCAGTAAGTGTGAGTTGCTTTAACAATATTCTATGAATATCAGTCATTTTAATACATGTTCCAGGAATAGCTCTGGGCAGTGACTAAGAGAAAGGATAGCTTAGGATTTCCCTTATTTGTTGCCTCCATAAATTCTACTTCTGTTCTGACATTTTCTTGTTTACATTATTTTGATTAGTGTTCATTGCTTGGGTGTTATACTGAATGCCACATAGTCACTGACTCCCACCTCTTCCTATATTACTCCATCCCAGCTAGTCCCAAGAGGCGTTTTATTCTGTCAAAATGAATAGGGTGCTGTATAGTTCATACTAAGACACATTTTGTGCGTCACGGGGCCGATAGCACCATGATCAATTGTAATGATGAACCTGTTATCAGTGGAAGCACCACAGATATTTCGGTATGACTTTGGTGTAAAATGCAGGTCAGAACCCAAAATCCAAGGCAAAATAGTAAAATACAATTTAATTAATCCTTAGAACAAAAATGTCTTAGTAGACCAGAGGTCTAGACCAGAGTAGACCAGAGGACATGCAAATGTCTTAGTAGACCAGAGGTAGACGACCTTCGGCACTGTAGATGTTGTGGACTATATCTCCCTTGATGCTTTGTAAGCATTATAGGTGACGAAGTCTACAACATCTGGAGTGCCGAAGGTTGCCATCCCTGGAGTAGACATTACTATAGATTACAAATTATTATATATATGCCTTTTTTAAATTGTATTTTTTTTTTTTTTTTTAGACCTTGTGGTTGGCCGTCCAAGTATGTTTATTTTTTGTAAATTCTTTTTGTGCTATGTCGACACCTTCTAAATAAAATGTAACATTTGGTTTTTAAAAATAAATAAATATTTCTTCCATATGTTTGTGATTAGATCTTTTGACAGCTTTATTAAAGATATAAACATGCAAAATGTGTCAGACTAGTTAGGAAAAAGATACATCTAAAGTGCACATGATGCAAGACGAGACATTCATTATTTATGAATCTTTATGAAAGCATAGGTGTGAATATATATCTTCATCATCGTAATCATCATCTAGTCCAGGGGGCCCCAAAAGGTAGATCCCCAGATGTTGTAAAACTACAACTTCCATGATGCTTTGTCATTCTAAAGGCATGCCAAGCATCAAGGAAGGTACTATTCTGCAACATCCGGGGAACTATCTTTTGGGCACCCCTGACTACTCTATATGTCTATTAATCCGTCGATCCCCATCTAAAGAGCAGTCCATCCATACGTATTTGGACAGTGAGAAAAGTTGTATTGTTTTGGCTGCATACTTGAGTACACTGGATTGGAAATAAACTATAACCAATTGTGTAAAGCACAAACCATCATTTTTATTGCAAGGGTAAGAATTTTTTTTTTTTTACGACTAGTTTAAGGGATGAAAAATCACTGGACAATTTGTGAATGGTGAAGTGAGGAGGAGTAAGTCTGCCCGTTAGAACCCGGAAGTGATTGGAAGCTGTATAGGACGTCACGTGATCGGGACGTCAGACGGAGGCAAAGTGGTTGCCAAGGCAACGATATACACAGAAAATAATTACATGCCGGGCGCAAGTGAAACATTCTGGAGAACAGAGTGGGAAGTGAAAACTACCAAGGGGTCTACATAACCCCGATGCCAGGAAAAAGCACTGTTAGACAATAACCAGTGTATATCGTTGCCTTGGCAACCACTTTGCCTCCGTCCGACGTCCCGATCACGTGACGTCCTATACGGCTTCCAATCACTTCCGGGTTCTAACGGGCAGACTCACTCCTCCTCACTTCACCATTGGGTAAGTGCACTTTTCTTAGATTTGTATTTTATATATAAACATTGCACTGTCATGTACTCTATGATCTTGAAAAAGACCCGGCAGGGTCGAAACCTCGATTGATTTTTGTACACTTTTGATGACCAAATAAAGCACCAATTTGTCCACTAGTACGAAGACCTGTGAGTGCATTTTGATTTTTTCATTTATTAGTTTATATATTTGACGCCAGCAATTTGCACCCAGGCATATGTGATATGAATTATTTTCGGAGGAGAGTGGCAAGCTTCCATTTGTATATATATATATATATATTGGAGTTCCATAGGTGTTCCTAAATTATATCCTTTATCTGTTTTTCTAACCATAGTGATTCAAGAGTATATTTGACTTTTCCTTTTTTGAAACTGACAATTCCTGGTCATACAGAGACTCCAACCTCTGACTCTCTATTGCTCTTACCTATTTTAATTGTACGTTTATGAGTTTTTAAGTTGAACCACAGCAGGAGAGGGGCCATTTCCACCACACCCCCTGGTTTAACAGTTACTGAGAAAGTAGGAGGAATCTGCTATAGAGCTTGGTGCCAAGCTCTTATTAGACGCTAAATAATTTAATGTAATTCCACAATTTTAGGGTTACATTTTAATTGATGTAGGAAAAGGTATTTCTGCTGTTAGGGCATAAATGAGCTCTCTTCATCCGTTTTTATAGTTTAGCTGTGCTTTATCAGCAGTTATCTTAACTTTTATCAGTCATCAGCCCACAAAATGTTCTTTTAAGTACATATTTGCAATTTTGTCTTCTGTTTTGTCATTGATGTTGTAAAAAAATGGCCGTCTAATGTTTCAGGAATGAAAAAGGATCCCATTCAAACATTTTTTTGTGTTTCCACTTTGAGTAAAAAATAAATTAAAAAAAATACTGTTATTCAAACCTGCAGCTGGTTATATCTCCAGCAGTATCCACTTATGGCCAGCTTTGATTGACATTTTGAAATGGCAGCTTTTCATGAATAGCTGTTAACTTGTAGAATTCATTTATGGCACTAAGACAGACAGACTTTGTTCTGCTGTTGGGGGCTGTCCAATGTAAACAAGACCCTGCATCTGAATTTAATAACGCTGCAATGTCTACAGAGAGAAAACATTTTTTTTTAACACTTAAAATTTTCATGCATTTATTTTATTTTGATCTAAGAGAGCTTTAACTTAACATGCTGTATACATAATAATAGTTTAAATCACCACCCATGACTTTGTTGTGATAAGTTTCTATGGATATGTCCCCATGTATGTAAATAATTATAGATTGACCATTTGGAAAAAATACAATGCTTTTATGTTGGCAGTGTTAGAACATAGAATTTGGAAACCTGGTGCAAAAATAGTTTTTGTATCCAATCCTGTAAGTAGCAGTATATTGTAAGTTTGGCAGTATTTTGTGAGATAGTCATTGTTGCCATACCCCAATGCCTTACACCTGTCACACCACTCGCATTTTCTGCCACTGACTATTTGCCCACCAACTGATTTTGCCCAAATATAGAGGCGTATACTTGAATTGCATGTGCCAGCTGAAGGGAAATTTTATTTAATTTAATATTGCTAGCTTATCTAAATTCCCATTGTATATACTAAGCATTCGGCATTCGGTTAGTCCTCACAACTGTTGGTTTTAATTGACTTCTGGCATCACATTCTGCCAGTCGCATTTTATTCTGCAGTAGCCATAACTGTTGGTATACAAATTAAAATCAATTTTCAAAATGGCCTTCTCCAATTTTAAAAACTCAAATGAAGTGGTAATTATAGATACATTTAAATACAATAAAATAATATTAGTTTGTAGGGAATGTAGTATTTTTTGTTTTGAACTATATTATCACTTTTTATGTTGATCAGTCTCTTTCATCACAATAATGTTTATTTTAAACCTTGCACCTGTCATTAGAACAAATAACTGGTAAAGACGCTGGATAATGGCCTTTTATGTCACTGCATAATGGCTATAACAAAGTTACATTATTTGACTAAATGCCAATGTTTATTATTAGCATGTAGCATGAAAATGTATGTGCAAGTTGATTATTATTTCTTTTTTTTTTTTTTTTTAAATTTACAGAATCATATTAATTTCATTTTGAAAAAGACCCGAGTCTGTCAAGTTCAAGATTTCACCCAACCCTATTTCTGTTGTTTGTAGACAACGAGTAACCCAGTGAAATGATTTCCAATTATTTTACCAATTTCTTTTGTGAAACGATTTTCTCAGTGAAACGATTTCCAATTATTTTACAATTTTCTTTGTTTGAAAGTAGGGGAGAAGACCTTTAATCTCCAAAAATAGGAGGTTTGTATTTGTTCGTTGGCAGGCATTGAGTTTATTTAGTAATCAGCTTAGAAAGTGACCATGTGGCCTTGTTGCACTGTAGTATGTATATGTTACAGAATTCTTCACCATAAGCCTACATCCATAGCCACGTCTTCATTCTAGAAAAGACTACATAGTAGTACCGCCGCTGACAGCACTGAATGAACTGAATTGCTATAAACCAAACAGTCTGCATTAGAAGAAGGAGACCCCGTGGCCTTCTTGGTTGTGAATTAAATAGAGCTGCTTCAATGAGCAGAGAAAAGCAGACCTGGACTAACCATTAATGTTTCAAGGATGATTAAATGATTCCTTGGGTTGTTTCTGGGTGTCCTGCTTAATGTGGGATGTTCTGAGCATGTCTGATACTGGCATACTCTGGACTACATGCAGAAAGGCTACTAAGAAAAAGATGGTTTTTAGAAACAGTATTTAGAAGCTTCTAATACAGAATTTTGTTTATGCACATTTTTATGGTAATGCACCAAAGTAATTAAATAAGGACTAGTGAATCTCAACCTGGATTACCATTTTGATTACGCTAAATAGACCCCGTCCGAAGTGGAGAATAATTTTGAGTTGCAGAGTTAATTTTAGGGTTCAATATGTAGGATACTTCAAGAACATACTTTGTGTCATTTGCTGGCGACTACTCCTTGTCAATTCCCCTGCCAATTGGGGTATTTCAAGGCTCTGTCTTGAGTCCTTCTTTTATACTTCTTCTGGGGGTAAGTTTATCAACAGCTACGACTTCAGATATCACCTTTATGCTGACGACACTCAGATCTACCTCTCCACCCCTGATCTCTCTTCCTCTGTTCTTTCTCATGTCAACAACTACTTATCCAACATTTCTTCCTAGATGGCCTCCTGCCACATAAAGATCAATATGTCCAAGACTGAGCTCTTTCTTTTCCCTCCTCTAGCTCTTCTCCCATTTCAGAATTCTCCATCGCTGTTGATGGCATCACTTTCTCCCGATCCACTGCCTCACAGTCAGGGCCGGCCTTAGGCATTTTGACGCCCTGTGCGAAAAATCTTCACAGCGCCCCCCCCCCCGTCATCCATGTATGCTGTAATGTTTGTGTTGTCTGTGTATGTGATAGTAGGTGTGATGACTGTGTGTGATATGTATGCTATGTGTGATATTTGTAATGGGTGTATTAACAGTGTGTGATATGCGTGTATTGGTTGTATGTGACACACACACACACACACAGAGTCAGACGGCCATACACACACACAGGAAGACATCCACACACACACACAGGCAGACAGTCATACACACACACACACAGACACACACAGGCAGACAGTCATACACACAGACACACACAGAGGCAGACAGTAATACACACAGACAAACACGCAGACAGTCATACACACAGACACACACAGGCAGACATCCATACACACAGACACACAGAGGCAGACAGCCATACACACAGAGGCAGACAGCCATACACACAGAGGCAGACAGCCATACACACAGAGGCAGTCATACACACAATCACACACACAGAGGTAGACAGTCATACACACAGACACACACACAGAGGCAGACAGTAATACACACAGACACACAGTGGCAGACAGTCATACACACACACACACACAGGCATACAGTCTCACACACACAGACACACACAGGCAGACAGTCAGTCATACACACAGACACAGACAGTAATACACACAGACACACACAGAGGCAGACAGTCATACACACAGACACACAGAGGCAGACAGTCATACACACAGACACACACAGAGGCAGACAGTCATACACACACACACACACACACAGAGGCAGACAGTCATACACACACACACACAGACACACACAGGCAGACAGTCATACACAGACACACACACACAGGCAGACAGTCATACACAGACACACACACACACACACACACAGGCAGACAGTCATACACACAGACACACACAGGCAGACAGTCATACACACACACACACAGACACACACAGGCAGACAGTCATACACAGACACACACACACAGGCAGACAGTCATACACAGACACACAGACACACAGTGGCAGACAGTCATACACACACACACACAGGCATACAGTCTCACACACACAGACACACACAGGCAGACAGTCAGTCATACACACAGACACAGACAGTAATACACACAGACACACACAGAGGCAGACAGTCATACACACAGACACACAGAGGCAGACAGTCATACACACAGACACACACAGAGGCAGACAGTCATACACACACACACACACACAGAGGCAGACAGTCATACACACACACACACAGACACACACAGGCAGACAGTCATACACAGACACACACACACAGGCAGACAGTCATACACAGACACACACACACACACAGGCAGACAGTCATACACACAGACACACACAGGCAGACAGTCATACACATACAGACAGTAATAAATACAGGCAGAGAGTCACACTCACCTGACAATCCCACAGTTACCTGTGGAGTTCATTGTGGAGGCAGTGCAGCTCCTGGTGACTGTTTGGTGGGGAAGCAGTTTTCCGGCGCTTTTAGCTCCGCCCCCGCCGCACGGTAAGCTCCGCCCCCGCTGCAAATTTAAAAAAAAAAATATATATATATATATTTTTTTTTTAAATCCACGGCGCCCCCTGCTCCATGGCGCCCTGTGCGGCCGCACAGCTCGCACACCCCTAAGGCCGGCCCTGCTCACAGTTACACTTGACTCTAACCTGTCCTTCAGCCCCCACATCCAATCTCTTTCCTTATCCTGCCGCAACCAACTATGCAAAATATACAAAATTCATCCATTTCTGATTGCTGACATCACTAAGCAACATATCCACTCTTTTTTTTTCTCATCACCACTACTGAAATAACCGACTAACTGGCATCTCCCACTTTCAGTCAACCCTGAATGCCTCTGCCGGGCTAACCCACCCCCCCATTACCTGTTCTTCTGCATCTGCTGCAACTCCATTCAGTGACTTCACATTCACAGCAGAATGAAATCCAACATTCTCACCCTTACGAATGCCGTTCCCCAATACCTGTCTTCACTAATCAACAAATACAGTATACTCCAGCCCCCCCCCCACCCCCCCAATCTAACAATGAACAACTCCTTGCATGTTCTATTATCACCTGTTTCCATGCTAATTGTTCGACTTGTCTCATGTGGCACCAACCCTTTGGAACACACTTCCCCATGCTGCCAGACTGTGACCTAGTATGCCTTCTTTTAAGCACTTCCTAAAGACAGTTTTGTTCAGGGAAGTCTACAGCTAAACTCAGTAACTAACACATTCCTCTTCAACATTTATCTTAAATTTCCAGTCCTCACTACCTGTTAGTCACCGCTCCTAGCCATCAGTTCCCATGGGAATAGAGCCTTTAACGTCTCCTGTATTTGTAATTTTTTTGTTTTGGTATTTTGTCTTTTTGCTTGTACCAATTGTACCCATGTCCAGTGCAGCAAAATGTGTTGGCGCTTTATGTAATAAATCACTGGTTCGAGCACTTACTGACTGTCATTGTTTTATATTGCACATACACTTACAAAAATAATACAGGTGCACGTGGAAGTAATATCAGTTTCAATCAGCATTCCTTGCCTTCTTTGGCCTTGGTGGCATAGTCTTTTATGGAATTAAGTATCTGGCTACTAATTCTACTAATTACCAGTCTTGGCTGCCAGACATACCACTGTTACCCAGGCACATCAACTGTCTTAGGCACTGGCCTCCCCACATGATCCCTGACAAAGTAAATAAACTTGAGTTTCAGATGCCCATGCTGCAAAACTTGTTTCCATAGTTCTGTAGAGCTTTCAAGTCCTATTGAATATTTCCGTAGCTCTTGTTTCCATTCATCTCTTTTGGCTACTCTTAGATAGCATTACTTTAGGCTCTGCTGTCTCGCAACTCTGTGGGGGTATTAGCCATACTTCCAGTGGGTGCTCGGCTGTAGGCAGCTAGGGATCCTCATTAGGAATTGAACCGCACAAATATGGTTTAACAATGAATGTAGGGATGTTGTCCGGGGACTTTGGGTACTGTAACTAATTCAGTGATTTAAATTGTTTATAGTGCATAGAGTGTCCCTGTAACGTGTCTACTATTCCTTAATATCACTTAGAGCAGGGGTGCCCAAAAGGTAGATCACCAGATGTTTGAAAATCTACAACTCCCATGATTCTTTGTCATTCTACAGCATTCTAAAGGCATGCAAAGCGTCACGGGAGTTGTATTTCTACAACAGCTGGGGGTCTACCTTTTGGGCACCCCTGCTCTAAGTGATTTTAAGGAATAGTAGACACGTTACAGGGACACTCTATGCCTAAGAAGTTCTTTACTGAGGTGAGTCATCTTTCAGACCCACACACCACGTCTGTATTTGGCACAGCTCCACCAACCTCCACTTGCGCTTACCTTTACCAGTACATTCAATTTATTGGCTCTGACCACAATTAATTTATAACAGTCACAAAATCCAACCAATGTTTACATAATGGCCTAAAGGGACTATTCTAAATTTGTGGAGAAATAGCAGGACATTGAGTAAATTATGTTTGAGTCAATCTAAAAAAAAAAAAAAAAACAACACAAAAAACTTGGTTTGTTGTATGTCGGTGCCAAATCATTATATACAACACAAGTTAAATGATCAAAAGGAATTAGTTAATAACGGCCCTGTTGACCGTGCCACAAATCTAGGCACTGAGCCTCCGATATCTCTGGTTTTCCTTTTTAAGTGATCCAGTCATTTTTTTTTGATTTACTAAGTTTAATAAATGACAGCTGTTACTCCACGCTTGTGAAATTACATCCGTTTATAATGTTATGCTCTCTGTTTTTTGCATTTATAAAATACAAGAGATCACTCTGTGCACTGGAAGAGTAGCGTGTACCTGGTATTACAACCCTTTGAAGTATTTTACTGGGTTTTTAGACAAATAGATTTCTTCACATTTACTTGCTGATATTCCAGATGTGGTGGACTTTGCAATGTGTGTTAGAATACGGGGGATGGGAGAAGTGGAGGACACACCAGACATTCCATTTGCTTTTTACATCCATAAACTTTGTTTTACTGTTCCGATACTTGAAAAGAAATCTTATGCATATATGAGCGCCTGCCTTCTAATAATACAGTATAACATTTCATAGATGTATGTGTATACACAAAAAGTTCCTGTGGTGTTTGACTTCTCTTTCTTGAAAAATGGACCAAGTGTAAATATTAGATCCACTTCATTATTCTGCTGTTAGAACTGTATTTCTTTTACAGATATACTCAGGAGGAATGTAAGCATTCAACGGAATCCATGTTCATCATTAACCTTACTCATAAGGACAGGACGAAATGGATGGTGCACTTGCACGTAGATAACTAAACATCCCACATCCCACATCCCAGTTTAGGATACTGTTATCTGGGCAATGTATAAATGAGATTGGTTCAACTCTTAAAGGGACATTCCAGACTAGAGATGAGTGTTTTTTTAATATGTATTACGGGAATAAATACAAGAGTTAAAGGGATACTATATTGTTAGGAATACAACGTTGTATTCCTCACACTATAGCTCCCTCTGCCATTGAGCTAAAGTGGCTCCGGTGACTATAGTGTCCCTTTAAGAATGAGAAAACATACTCCTCGTCAACGTTCCTTTGCTGCCCCTGCTGCAGCTCCTACAGCAAAGCAGTATATTAGCCTGTCTAACAGATTCCATAGCCTGTGTACTTTGGAAACTTTAATTTATGTGTTTAGTTAGCTACACATGCACTACCATACTTGACCTACCTTGACACCAGCACATTCACAGAACCAGTGACATCACAGGAAGTTGTTCTGCTGAAAACCTGTTATCATCTTATGTTCTCAAAGTAAATGTGTCTCTCCTGGCCCCTGTGAGAGTTAGCCGCTTTAAACCATTTGAGCAGTTTAATTTGGAGCATTTTAAAACTTTTTAAAAAGATTTTTTATTATTTTGCTTTGTGTTGCTTTTTAAAAAAAACATTTTCATTAAAGTGACTCTGTCACCTACCGGGGTCATTGCATATTTTGCACCCCTGCTCTGTGTATCGGAATTCTACTTACCAAGAATTATCAATCCATCTTCCTTTACTTTACTTTTAGGAGAGAAATAACTTGACACAGAGAAAGCCCCCATAACATTAGTGATTTCTAAAATAGGGAATAATTGGGGTACTTGCCTTTTAACACTAGGCGTGCATTTATATAGTAATAGTTAAGTAGGACCATACATTTAATATCATATAAGATGCTCTAAAAAGGGTTTTGCCGGTTTTGATTTGAAAATGTGAATGGTTTGTTTAAATTGTATCCATTATTAAGCCAATATCTTCTACACCATCACATTGGACAGGAAAGTCTAATTTTAATGATCAAAACAGAACTCTTGGGAAATTGAAGACACTGTAAAGGAAAACTACCGTATATACTAGAGTATAAGCCGAGTTTTTCAGCACATTTTTTGTGCTGAAAAACCCCAACTCGGCTTATACTCGAGTCAATTGTCTGTATTATGACAATTTGCATTGCCATAATACAGACAGGGGCTGTGGGGGCTGCAGAGAGATGTTACTTACCTTTCCTGCAGCTCCTGTCAGCTCTCTCCTCCTCCGCCGGTCCGTTCAGCTCTTCTGTCAGCTCACAGTGTAAATCTCGCGAGAGCCACGGCTCTCGCGAGATTTACACTGGGAGCTGACCGAGGTGCTGAACGGACCGGCGGAGGAGGAGAGAGCTGACAGGAGCTGCAGGAAAGGTAAGTAACATCTCTCTGCAGCCCCCACAGCCCCCTCCTACACAGTGCCCATCCACTGGACCACCAGGGAAGGAGAGCCCCCCTCCCTGGCCAGCTAGCAAGCAGGGAGGGGGGACGAAAAAATGTATATATATATTAATAATAATAAAAAAAATTAAAATAAAAAAATAATAAAATAAAAATAATAATAAAATAAAAAATAATAATAAAATAAAAAAATAATAATAATAAAAAAATGTAATGAAGCAAAAAAATATTAAAATAATTAAAAAATAAAAATGCCCACCCCCCACCAAGGCTCTGCATCACACTCTGCATTACACACACACACACACACACACACACACACACACACACACACACTGCATTCATACACACACACACTGCATTCATACACACACACTGCATTCATGCACACACACTGCATTCATACACACACACTGCATTCATACACACACACTGCATTCATACACACACACAGCACTCATACACACATCATTCTCATACACACACACTGCACTCATACACACAGCATTCATACACACACACTGCATTCATACACACACTGCATTCATACACACACTGCACTGATACACACACACACATTGCATTCATACACACAGCATTCTCATACACACACACTGCACTCATACACACAGCATTCATACACACACACTGCACTCATACACACACTGCACTCATACACACCATTCTCATACACACACACTGCACTCATACACACAGCATTCTCATACACACACACTGCATTCATATACACACACTGCATTCATATACACACACTGCATTCATATACACACTGCACTCATATACACACTGCATTCTCATACACACACACTGCATTCTCATACACACACTGCATTCATTATATACACACACTAAATAAATATTCAATTAATATAATTTTTTAAGGATCTAATTTTATTTAGAAATTTACCAGCAGCTGCTGCATTTCCCACCCTAGTCTTATACTCGAGTCAATAAGTTTTCCCAGTTTTTTGGGGTAAAATTAGGGGCCTCGGCTTATATTCGGGTCGGCTTATACTCGAGTATATACGGTACATTATAAAAGTGATGATTTCTAGTGACATCTTAACTTTCATGAAAGGAAAAAGCTAGAGGGCTTTATGTGTTTGGAGAGCCCGTTAATGGATTATTTAAATATTGCAATAAATGTATATGTAAAAATAGTCTTACACATTTAAAGTAAGAACACAATAGTTTGAATAAAACATAATTTAAAATGTCATGTGTTTGCCTATTACCAGGGTTTGTCCCTTCTTCGTTAAGCTCTAATCAAACCAGGAAATGGCTCCGTTAATACCATTATTTTTAATGCAAGCAGAGCATAGCCCATAAATCCCATAATTGTTAGATTTTGATGTCATATTTGTGTTTAAAACAAACAAAACATTTATTGAATACGTCACAAACTATTATGCACAACTAATAGTAATAATTTTTTAAGAGCTTCATTTATTTAAAAAAGATATTGTATGAACGGGATTGGTTCCACCTTAGCATTGTGCTGATTTCCTTATACAGGGCCTGTCTCAAGCACATAACACATTGAATTTTGGAGTTTAGCGTGATTCAACGCAAAGGTGTATGCTCCTTTTCATACTGAAGGTGTTACTGTGTTTCTGTCTGTTAACAGTTTTACATGCTTTGTTTTTTTGTGTTAAGACTTGTGCCAAGAATCCTTCTTCATCTGTATAAAACACAGAAACTGCAGAAGGGGTATAAGCTCAAAAAAAAAATGCTTTAGATGTTTTGACATTTGAACACGTCTCTGAAAACACAAGGTATGTTTTACTCTTGTATATTAGGACGCAAAACAATCCCTTCTTTGGAGATAATGACATTAAGCTCTAGAAATGCTCGTAGCCTTCTCTCGAGTATATACCGTATATACTCGAGTATAAGCCGAGTTTTTCAGCCCATTTTTTGGGCTGAAAAACCCCAACTCGGCTTATACTCGAGTCATAGTCTGTATTATGGCAATTTGCATTGCCATAATACAGACTGGGGGGAGAGGGGGGCTGGCAGAGCTGTAACTTACCTGTTCTGCAGCTCCTGTCAGCTCTCTCCTCCTCTGCGCCGTCCGTTCAGCACCTCGGTCAGCTCCCAGTGTAAGTCTCGCGAGAGCCGCGGCTCTCGCGAGACTTACAGTGTAAGCTGACAGAAGAGCAGAACGGACGGCGCAGAGGAGGAGAGAGCTGACAGGAGCTGCAGGAAAGGTAAGTTACAGCTCTGCCAGCCCCCCTCTCCCCCCCACTGAACTGCCACTGGACCACCAGGGAAGGAGAGCCCCCCTCCCTGCCATATATCAAGCAGGGAGGGGGGACGAAAAAAAAATATATATAAATAAAATAAGAAATAATAAAAAAAATAATAAGAATAAAAAAAAAAGTAATAATAACAAAAAAAAAGGGGTATAAGGACCACTATGGGAGGGAGGGGGGTATAAGGACCACTATGGGAGGGAGGGGGGGTATAAGGACCACTATGGGAGGGAGGGGGGGATAAGGACCGCTATGGGAGGGAGGGGGGGTATAAGGACCACTATGGGAGGGAGGGGGGTATAAGGACCACTATGGGAGGGAGGGGGGTATAAGGACCACTATGGGAGGGAGGGGGGGGATAAGGACCACTATGGGAGGGAGGGGGGGGTAAGGACCACTATGGGAGGGAGGGGGGGGGATAAGGACCACTATGGGAGGGAGGGGGGGTATAAGGACCACTATGGGAGGGAGGGGGGGGGGATAAGGACCACTATGGGAGGGAGGGGGGATAAGGACCACTATGGGAGGGAGGGGGGGGGATAAGGACCACTATGGGAGGGAGGGGGGTATAAGGACCACTATGGGAGGGAGGGGGGGATAAGGACCACTATGGGAGGGAGGGGGGGGATAAGGACCACTATGGGAGGGAGGGGGGGGGGGATAAGGACCACTATGGGAGGGAGGGGGGTATAAGGACCACTATGGGAGGGGGTGGGATAAGGACCACTATGGGAGGGAGGGGGGGTATATGGACCACTATGGGAGGGATGGGGGGGATAAGGAACACTATGGGAGGGAGAAGGGGGATAAGGACCACTATGAGAGGGGAGGGGGAAGTAAGGACCACTAGGGGAGGGGAGGGTAAGGACCACTAGGGGAGGGGTGAGTCAGGACCACTGGGGGGGGGGGGGGTGAAGGAACACGGGGGTGGGGAGGTAAGGACCACTGAGGGAGGAAGAGGGGAAGTCAGGACATATGGGGGGGGGGAGGGGGCGGCAAAATTTTTTTTGCCTACGGCGGCAAATATCCTTGCACCGGCCCTGCACACACTGCATTCACACACTGCATTCATACACACACACACTGCATTCATGCACACACACACTGCACTCATACACACACTGCACTCATACACACACGCTGCACTCATACACACACACATACGCACACACTGCATTCATTATACACACACTGTAAATAAATATTCAATTAATATATTTTTTTTAGGATCTAATTTTATTTAGAAATTTACCAGTAGCTGCTGCATTTCCCACCCTAGTCTTATACTCGAGTCAATAAGTTTTCCCAGTTTTTTGGGATAAAATTAGGGGCCTCGGCTTATATTCGGGTCGGCTTATACTCGAGTATATACGGTACTTTTCATGGGTCACTCACCATGGACCATCAGTGATTGCTGCTTTGAACTGCCACATGCCAATCCAAAGGAAGAGGAGAAGAAACCTCCTTTATTTGGCTTTGGCTTTGCATGTGCTTTCCATGAAACATTCTTACATTCTCTGTGGTTCCTTCACTTTTTAGCCTCTGGCTATTGGTTCTGATAAAATAATTAGGGGGTCGTTTAAAGGAACTCATTCATGTCCGTATTGCTCACAGGTCTGTGCTGTGACTCTGCTGATCTTCCACTAAGTAATCTTGCTGTTAAGTGGTTTTAAGACTTCTAACCTTAAATCTTGAATTTGTGTGTGTATGTATTTTTTAAAATTTTATTTTATTCATTCATTCATTTATTTATTTTTGTAAAACCCATAGTGTACTTTATCGCTTTCCTGTAAAATAAAGGCCTTCTGTTAGCTGTTGTCAGTTTAGCCTTCCTGATTTTAGACTACATGTCTCAAAATTCAGAATTATAGGGATATCTGTCTGACAACTAGTTTGTTGCCAGGATTTGACTCGCCTGTATAGATTTAGGCTAAAACAAGTTTTGATGCAATCAGTAGAATTACCATGCTGCTCAAACATTAGAACTTCCCAAAATGGGTGTTTCCTTGTTGATTGGTGTATGAATAGAGCATTTATTTAAACCGACTGCATATAGGGAACACCTGTGTTTACCAGTTATTTAAAGATGGTATTGCAAACTGTTGGATAATGAAGTCACTTGAGGACACTCTATGTACTGTGTAAAGTAAAGCTTTGAGGTCATGAATAATTTGATCCACTTTACCCATCACAATATGCAGCCTGGTGTCTTGTGCAGGACTAAAGATCTCTTGCATCTTTTCAAATGGACGATATACAGGAGAGTGATGGCCAATTTTTCATTTTGTCCTTAAAGGGACACTATAGGTACCCAGACCACTTCTCAATTAAGAGGTCTGGGTACCATGTCCCTCTAGTCTTGTCCTTGCAGTGCAAAGCATTGCCTTTATGCAGACAGCCACTAGAGGTGCTGCTAATGAATTAGCAGCGTGGCGTTTTGCTGCACATGTGCACTACCCTGTCAATGCTTTCCTATGGGAGAGCATTGGATTGGTTGACATCATCAAACTCGGGGCCAGCCACAAACAGAGGAGACACGGCACAGGAGAACAGGTAAGCGAACTTCACTTTAGCTCTTTAAAAATGGGGTCCGTGGACCGTAACATTTAACATGACACGATAGTCTTAGGAATATACATTTGTATTTCCAGTGGTATAGTGTTCCTGTTAGCAATACCTAAGGGGTGCAAGTGTTTTAACCCAGGCATCGTCATTAGATGCCAAGTGTGACTTTGACATTTTGTGATTGTCCATGTCATGTCACATCAGTCCTTGAAATGAAACATGGCCCCTACCGATACAAAGCCTCCTTGATGCTGACGATGTAATAAGTGGTCTATAACATCATGTGGTCATGGGACTGTGCTTATAGCATTATGTAAACCTTAGTATGAAGATTTACTTGATATATATCAATTAGCATTGATATTTCTGTATACACAAATCATTCATATCTTTATTAACCGTTCTCTAATCTTTTCGCTGCTCTGAAAACAATTTCGGATTTCTTTTATGGCAGTAAACAAGTTTAAAAACTCCAAAGTACAGTCTGGAAAGAAGTCAGAAAAGTATGAGTCTACATGTAATCCAAATATTTGAAGTAGACGAGTAGGTATAGACTCCTTCTGGAAATGAAAGGGCAGGTGGCCAAATGTTGGCTTTCTAATCAAGCCAGGTTCTACTACATCTCTAACTTCATAACATCAAAACCATACAACATGAGCAGACAGAAAAGTACTTCTTTCACGCGCCACTTACTCATAAATATTGACTTTGCTGTAATTAACGTCTCTTGTTGAGTGATACGTGGATCCTTTTCAGGAGAGTGTTGAGAAACAGATGTTGAAATGCCGTTGTTATACAGATAATGGCGACAAGTTTGTGTGATATTTAGACACAATCAAAACTAATTTTATTCTTGTGATTCCAATCGCTGTACAAATATATATATGTTAGGACGATCATATCCTGCTTTTCCCTGAGATTATTCATATAAAATAGATTGCGCGGAGCTATAATATGGGGCTGTTCTCCAGTATGTATCTTTTATATGTTCTCCTGATTGTGGTTTTGACGTAATCAGTGAAAATATACGATTTCTGGGTATTTTACTGGGAATCCCCATAGACCGTTGATTCTGAACTCTTAGCCCAAAAATTGATTGCAAACAAAATTCATAGGGTCATCATTGGTAGCATCAGTTTCATTCTATTTATCAGGCCCCAAACAACTGCAAACGATTAGTAGTTAACTGTAAGAGCACCGTGTTCTCTAATAGAATGAAGACCGCTTTACTGCTGGTAAGTGTTTAACTGATATGTTTTGCATAATGTATTTTATTGTTAAAGGGACCCTCTAGGCACCAGACCAAAAAAAAAGATCACTGTGATGTTTCTGGTGCAAGCAGTTTTTTTGGTGTAGTCCCTCCTAGTTTGAAAAAATAAATAAAAAAATAGGGCTCTCTCTACACCAAAAACCCACCTCCTGTGCTCACGTTTTACTTCCACATTATCCGTAGAAATCCATCCATGATTCAAGGAGCTGAGCCCAGGTGTGTTTGCCAAACCACTTGGAAACAGATTAACAAAAAAAATTGAGAGAATAAACCCTAGGACTGAATTTTGACCCTCTATAATAGGATGTAGTGAGCAACTGAACTAATTTTCGGTTGATCTAAATTTCTATGGACGTTTCCCTTCTTATTTCACGTATCTGACTGATTAGTCTAAATGTACAAGTTTGGTGCCTTTCACTCGGGATCTGTATAAATCGTGTATAGTCTAGTAAATTGGTGCGGCCCAGTAGGATATATATTGTAGAAGCTCCTGATCCAAGTTTCTGCCTTATAAGCTTTTGAGTCTGTGCATCACTTAATCACGCCTTCATCTCTTCCAGCATGATGTCTCGCAGGTCTTGTTAAAAGCCACCCTGGACAGCGTGGTGGAGGAGTGTGTCAGCTTTGTGGGAGTGGATATAAACATCTGCTCGGAAACCTTGTTAAGGTAAACACAGAACTGCATATTGCCTTATGTTGAAATGGATGCCTTGAAAATGACAGACTCTCATATGCTTCTTTCCATTTAACATGTTAACCTCTTCAGAACAGAAACAGATGGACATGTATTGGTTTATATACTAGTGTAATGAATGTGTAGAGTTAATGAGCATATTTAACATCCTAGTAGTGTCCCCGACTACCTCAATTGTTCTGTTCAAAGCAGAGGATAATGATCTTTATAAAGTGATTTTATGCACTGCTGCCTGTTCATTTAATAATGTTTGTTTTCCTTTGCAATTCATGTTTGCTAAGGAAGTGCAGACTCTCTTATTCTGTACTTTGCTTGTGTGCCATGTATTAATTGTTTTAAAAGAAAGGTTTCTTTTTTTAGTTTTTTTTTTTTTAATGTTATTATTGTGGTGCATGGGTTCTGAATACTTCAAAAGGTTCTAGATGTTTGTTCTCATTATCCAGGTGCAGGTCTCTATGGTCTACAATATACTAAACACAGGTGATGATAACTAATTGATTGATCCGTCAGCAAGACTGATGCTCTCAGAGAGGATGTCAGGACTAGCCCTAGCGATCTTCACTCTCTAGGTTGTCCACATGTTTGCGTAGCACTTGCTAAAAATATGCTGAAAGGGTTGGGGATTATAATTCCAATTTACTCTGATTTAGGATAGTATAGCAATAAAACACAGGAGTGTTTGTCTAAAAGCTAAAAAATAGGAGGGGGTAAAAGGTATCTGACCAACAAAAGGTAATAAGATAGATATAATAATAATAGCTCAATACTGGAAAACAGGGATCACCAAAATCTATATGTAAAAATAAAAACCAAATTCACTAAAATACTATAGTAATAATACCATAATAAGATAATACCAATAAAAACATAAATATAAACATAAAAACATGGTATCAATAAAAAGGTACACCGTCTTTTTATGTTTGTATTGATACCATTTTATGTTCACTCCTGGTATTATCACTATAGTATTTCAGTGAATTTAGTTTTTACTCAGATTTAGGTTTATTCACAAAAAGTGCAAATTAGGGGGCAGAGCCTGGCCGAGCAGCCACACATCATGGGAGCTCCAAGCTAAAAGTGAGCAAATAAAGCCGTAATTCCAGCTAAAGTCCTACATCTTGCCAAGTTATGATTCCAAATACGAGGGGCTAACGCTGCGGCTACAATCAGCAGGTCTCGCGACCGTAATCGGCGGCTACTACCTCGAGATAGATCTGAGGCCTGCGGAGGCCTGCTCGGAAGGCGCAAGGGAGGTGGCCGATCCCTTCGCCGACTGTGGCTCGCCTGCCCGGGGGCATCTCAAGCAAACGAAATTATTGAACTAACAATATAGTTTTGACTATCGTAGCCTTAAAATTTGAAACGTGATTCAATTCCCAACACTTCCCTTTAGTGAATAACCCAGACTGCGTATAACTTGATATACGGTAATATATCATTTTTAAAATGTCTATCTCTACATTTAATATACACTTGAGACAATTTGTTGAACGTTAAAAATAAATTTGCAATATTTCTGTACAAATGGGCAAACTAGGGAAAAAAAATAGGTCATTTGGAATTTTATTTTGTATTTATTTATATACAAATGCAGCTCTTTTGCCTTTAATTTTCAAGTCCTCTTCTCGGTTGTGATTGACGCCACGTGACTCCTTTTATGTACCTGCTTCAGTTTGTACTGGTGTGAAGTTTGCTCACTTTGCACTCATCACCTGCATCTCAAGTCCGACTTCATTGTTACACTTTTATTCTATTCTAGTACTCTGTATCCCATCACCCATCAGTCAGTGATTCAAAGTTCTCTTCCAGTTGAACTACTGGCCCTCTTGTGCCTTTTTATGATTGAGTTGGAAAACATTATTTAAATACCATTGCCTCATTAACCATTAATCTCTAGAAACCTGAAAATCATTGCATTATGATCAAGTACCCCACGTTTTTTTTTTAATTCTTTATTTTTGACGTGCATAGATAGACAAAGAAGCTTGCAATGCCACGACAGCTGTCGCAAGCGCATTAATATAAATTGGAATGCATTTGCATTGCTTTTAATAATGCAAAAAAATTTTTTATATGATATAACATAGTCACATCGGCTAGACATACATGTCTAATTAAGCTAGTTTAAGGGTTTGTCAGAGAGGGGACAATATAGGGTATTAAACAAGTAAAGCTGAACTAACTGACAAAATGAATTAAAACAACTAGATGCATAACATTAATGAATAAATAATAATGTGTGTAAGCCTTGCTTATTAAACATAAGATAAGTTACCTCTGAGACTGACCCCCCTGTCATATCTTTAGTGAGAGGGATTATGGTGGGAGACAGAAAAGTACCATAACCTAGAAGGCAGGAGGGTGCAAGAGCCCTAGTACAGGGAGGATTCCTAGCCTATTCTCGCTACACAGCTCTGCCTACCCGGTGGCTCTTTACTGGGCCAGTCTCTTTGAGCCCTACCCCACCAGACCTGAGCTCTAACCCAGTCCACACTAGTGTTCTCACAGGACCAATCACGAGTGAAGACCCGAGGGTAGTCACAGGAACCTTTGGGAGATTGCAAATTTCCACACTGAGCATGTAACTCCCGGGAGTGTGCACCTAGTTTGGCGATCATTTCCTCTTTGGACCAAGTCCTTGGTGAGTGCTGCTTATTCTCAGGGCTGCGTCTCCATGCACGAGAAACCTTCCGCGGCTTTACACATTCCTTCGCAGTCGGTGCTGTGGCAATGCACACTGGAACAGGCCCCCGTTTAGGAATTTGCCAGAGAGGTGTATGCTGAGGGCGATCCGTGGCTGCCGACCTCTTCACCCTTTGGCCCACGCTGGCCAAGAATTGTGCCCAGAAATGTTCAAAGGCTCAAATGATCCGGTCCTCAGGGTGTGCCGGGGTCGTGAGTGCGGCCATCTTGGAATGTAGGCCTCAAGTTCTCTCTCCGTGGAGTGCACTACTGCACAAAGATTTTTACAGCCAGGTATGGGTATGCCTCAGTAGGGACCGGATATTCATCACCGGTCCAGAGGGGGAGAGGGGAACAGGGCTTCAAAGCAAACCGAGTGTAAGGAGTCTAAGGAGTGGCCGTCCCCTCCTGCTTAAGTGTGAGCTTGCAGTGCGGGTCAGTTAAAGCTACTCTTCGGGGACGTGGTTGCATTTAAGAGGTTGCTTGTAGGAACTCAATTGGTAGGTTTACCGCAGAAAAGTCAGGTGTAATACCAGAGAAATTAGGTTATATTAGATGCCCCTTGAGGAGCCCCAGTTGTTTGTGTCTGCTTCAGTCCGCAGTCAGGCCCGCCGCCCCCTTTTGTACGGTTTTTATCTTTGTTTATGTGATTTTATTGTGTCTGTTATATTTATTTTAGGTTTTGTTATTTTTTCATCTATAAGGTATTATGTTATTAACATGCAACTGTTTCATAAAACATTATTTTTATTTTCATTACCAGACATATTTCTGGGTTAAACTCTGCTAGAGCTAAGAACGTCGTTGAATGGAGGGAGAAAAATGGAGCCTTCGTCAACAGAGAGCAACTCAAGAGTGTCAAAGGACTAGGTCCTAAATCCTTCCAACAATGTGCTGGCTTCATTCGAATTAACCAGGACTATGTCAAGGGATTGTGCAGGTAACAGTCTCTTTAAATCAGGCTAATGTGCAATAGAAAACGTTTCTTTTCAAATAGTTATTATTGATACATTTTTATAACACATAACAATATAATTTTAATACAAACAAATAATGAACAGTGCATTAAAGAAAAAAAAAAGAGAGAAAACAAGTATAAAATAAAAAAATGGGGGTGGGGGGGAATCCATCAGTTTTATCAATAATGAAGATAGGTCTGTAGTGTGTACAATATACATTTCTGACCTTGCATAGTGATTAAGATGAAGGGATTTTTGTGATACAGTGATTTGGGTGCTTAGACTGACACTTTAATCACTCCTGCCATTTGTACCGTAAAACGTACATCAAACATGCTTTGAATTTACTATCTCTCCTTTGGGGTTTTTTCCTAGAAAAAGATTCTTATATTTCAGATATTTTGCTCTTTTTATTTTAGGAAATGTGAACCACATATGTCCTTATGAAAATAACCATCAACTTATGCACATAACTCTCGGCATTAACCCCTTAAGGACACATGACATGTGTGACATGTCCCGATTCCCTTTTATTCCAGAAGTTTGGTCCTGGATGTGGAACTCTTATAGTATTATAAGCATTTATAAGCAATATACTTTTTTCAGTTAATTTTTCTAAATTGAGAATAGACTTTTCAAAAGTTAGAAAATTGATATTATATAACTATTTAGTAAATGTATTTATTATATATTTTTTCTTTTCTCAGAGACTCTGGTAAATCAAGTCTGCCAGATAGCAATAGTACTAATTCAAAACCCGGTAAGAAGACTGCTAAATCTGCTTTGAACACTGGGTCCAATCCTCTAGATCAGACATGTATTCACCCGGAGTCGTACACCATAGCAACGAGGTAAGTTATGTAACAGTGTCTGGACAAAGTAACGGCTGTAGAACAACTTTGTGCAGGTTTCACATGTTCGTGCATTTCTGTTTCTGTATAAAAGAACATACATTTATTTCAACATATTTCATTTAACTTGAGTCTCTGTTTTTCAATGAAGAGCCATTTCCGTGTATTAGTGAATCCAGTAGGTTAACTTATTCTGAAGTATATAGATATATATTGAAGTATATATACAAAATGGCAGGACTCACGCATTACATGGGAAATGGAATTTCGGTTTCCATTTGATTCAACATTCCATGAATACTGTCTGGTCATTTTTGCCCTGGAAAACGGAGAGACTGGCGTGAGGTCTGTTTCACCAAATAGTGATAAAACAAGTACTATGTTAGACCCACACAGGAGGACAGCAGAAAAAAGCCTGCACTCACAGAGCTCAGTGGAAAAAGAAACCAAAGTTACTTTCATTAATCCATCCAAATTATACAATAGATATTTGTAGGTGGAGGCTTTTTCTGACATCCCTTTTTGGGGTTCAGCAAAGCACTTTTAACATTTTCTTCTGAAGCATAGTTAGAGGTAGCACTGTACCCATGTAACTGTATATACATTGGCATAATGGAATGGAAATTGGGTAAAGTGTATAACTGAAGACTAAGCAAAGTGTTACAAACAAAAAATAAAATGCTTGCTATTTGTATAGCCCACTGAGCCATATCTGAGCCTATACTCATAAGCTCACTTAGAGGATTATTCTTGCTCTAACACTTTCAGTATATGTTCTTCTAGAGCTGAACAGGTAACCCAGAATCAAATTTAAAAAAAAATGTTAACCCTAACCTAACTCTGTTTTGTCTTCTCTGTAAGAGGGCAACATCATCAAACAGAATAGCCCGTCCTCAAACAAGTTAACACAGTTACCTTTTTTGTTTGATATCTGGCTCACTGAATGGGGTTTCTCCTTCTTGGGGTTGTGTAGTCTGTGAAAAACTAAAAAAGAAGTCCCTTTGTTACCACAAAGTAAGGCAAGAGATTAGATTCCCTTATGTAAGTCAATGTGCCATAGTTCAGTAAAGGCAGTACAGTCAAGTTCATAGATACATTTTTAGCTCTACATGACTTAGTCTTAGCAATAACAACGACTATCTTGGAGGTGAGGGTGGAGGCACCCTTTCTCCTTTCCCACTTCCAAATAATGGCTAGGGTCATTAAAGTGCAGGCCAGTCTGTCTGCCCAGAGCACCTTGCTTTGTGTGAAGGAAGCAAATGTCAGGTAAGTATATCTTTTAATCTTTGATCTTCCCCGATGATGATTTTGCCGGACAGTTTATTTTCTTTCTTTACACCTATCTAAATGTGAACATATCTTCCCCTAATCTGTGGCTGTCTGTTGTATGCGGTTCTTCTCGATTCCTGTAGATCATGGGTTCAGTCTAAAATACATTACACCTGCTGGTATTCCTTATGGAATTGGGAACTTATTACACACACAAAATAATGGTGACTTGGCAAACATGGAAACCACATGGACCTACTATAAGCCCAGTGTGTGATTTAAAATAGGCATTAGGGTATAAAGGAGACAATTCGAGATTTACTGTTGCAGTCGTTTTATTACAGTATTTGATTATTTTTTTTTTGTGGTGAATAGTAGGGTTTTATGAATGATTGCTGGTTTAGTCCCTGGCTTTAAAGACATCTGTGTTGTTAATTCCATATGTCACAGTTTATGGACTGTGAAATTTAAAAAATGTCATAAAATTAGCACAAAACACATATCTATTTCTAACGCCATCTCACACAGCTTGGAAGCTTAAAACACAATGCATTTTGAGCTAAAGCTGCATTAGTTTCAACATCGTAGTCTGTTTATGTTAGAACAGACATGGTTATAATTAAGTTGGCAAATATCTCAGTGGTTAATGCACCAGCTGCACCGTCTCAGAGTTGCAACTTAGTGTCTCATCGTAGTAAAATGACTTCTACTACTAATTTGGGATACAGCTGCATCTATACAAATGTACTTGGACACTAGCAAAATCTAGATGTGACCTATCTAGTTAAATGATCATTATTAATTCACATTGCTTAGTTCTAATAGTTTTACAGTATATTTATTGTGAAATGTTTGTTTAACAGCATACATTTTGGAGATGCTTTTTTTTAACCTAATTTGTAAAAATATTTATTTCTATGTTACATATTTTTACACATATTTAACCCATTGTTGAGTGGGCATCTGTTGCACCTTCCACTTCCTGCCTACTTTCTGGTCTGCAACTTGGCTGCTTTATATCATTCTCCAGGTGCCTTTTAGACTGTAATCAAATACAAATCTCAGCAAAGCATCACTGCTGATAGCACTGCCACTGGCAGAAGTTTGACGTCTTCACATCCCGTATCCATTCACAAGCCTGAAAGTACATTAGAGTAGTCCACCTTGAAGAAGTACTATTACCCATTCATATTGCTTCTTTCCGGCCATGTTTATTACCAGTAGGGACAAAAACAGGTAGAGGTCTAGACAGCAGCACGACAGTACCACAAAGGCAGCATTTGATACAATTGATAGTGTGATAAACCAGAACACAATTTAGTGATTACACCCCCAAAGAAAACAGGCATGTCTTTTTTTGTGTGTGTGCATGTTTTCTATAGGGGTAAATGAATAAAAAAAAAAACGCTTGCAAAAGCTGCAGACTTACACCCGAACTTTCTGCAGCACAGACTGAATACGCCAATCAGAGGTTTCTCACGAGGAAACCACTTTGCTGAAGTCTCAAATATCACCATTTTCTATGCTTCTCACTGAGTTGTAGCACCGCTCATTTAGAAGGGGGTTGGCAGGCACACATTAGCCCAGCGCTCCTGTCGCTTCTGTTAACTCTGTGGAACTCTGTGGAGTTAACCGAAGTAAAAGAACATTTTCCTGGCTGTCTGATTGACAGCCAGAGAGGTGTTTCTGCCTGCCCTGAATTCTAAAAGTGATGATTTCTATTGACACCGGCACTTTTATAAACTGACACAAATCTGACACACTCCAGACTCATAAAGCACTTTGGCAAGCTGAATTACTTTATATGTCTGGCATGTTCCTATAACTCCAAGTCTTCTCATTAACATTATTTTATTACATGTTTGCCCCTTTTTTTAACTTATCAAATATACATGCTCTGATTAGCAAATGCCAAGTTATAATTTTGTTTGATTTGGTATTTGATAGTATTGAATTTCCATCAATCTCTGGATTATGCAATATTTGCGATATCTAATGAGGTATCAGATTATGTACTGTTTACTCGGAACCATATGACTAGAAAATGCTCAGCGTCATTGTGCCACTGAGATTTTTAATGTTAGCCCTTCCTTTTAGCTTTTCTTTACATTATTTCAAAAGAACCAGTGTTTAGAACAATAAAAGAAAAAGTGCTTTATCACTAAATAATTGTCTTTTATATTCTAAAGGAAAAAAATCAGTGCACAATTTAAAGGTTTGTGTAAGCTGTGCAGAAAATAATTATTTAGAGCAGGGCTTGACAAATTTGCTTTGAATGTAGGAGCCAGCAAAAAAAGTTGGGAGCCAGGTTTTTCAATGTCAAAAATACAATTCTTAAAGGGAAACTATAGTTTTCAGAACCACTACAGCTTAATGTTGTCTATAACCTGTCCCTCCACACTTTCCAATATAAACCCTGCCTTTACAATGTATTCAGTTTATTAAAGTAGGTTTGCGGTGCAGGTGCATATACTACATTATTATTATTGTTATTATTTATATAGCGCCAACAAATTCCGTAGCGCTGTACAACGGGTGGACTAACAGACACATAATTGAGATCAGACAACTGGACGTACAGGAACAGAGGGGGTTGAGGGCCAGGCTCGATGAGCTTACATGCTAGAGGGAGTGGGGTACAGTGACACAAAGGGTTAAAGTAGGGGAATTAAATAGTTTGTTAGAGAAGGGTTTATTGAGTGCTTGGTAGGTCATTTTTGACAGTTGCAGGAAAGGAGTCATAGGGTGGGGGATGAGAAACCTGCTGACAGTTTAATTGATACGCTTTAATGAAGAAGTGAGTTTTCAAAGATTTTTTGAAGGAGTGGAGGCTGGGTGAAAGTCTGATTGAGGAGGGAAGGGAGTTCCACAGAATAGGTGCAGCCCTGGAGAAGTCTTGAAGGCGAGCGTCAGAGGTGGGGATCCGGGCAGAGGATAGGCGTAGGTCTTGGGCTGAGCGCAGGGGTCTCGACGGGACATACTTGTGTATGAGGGAGGATAGGTATGTTGGAGCAGCATTATGTAGGGATTTGTAAGCAAGCGCCAGAATTTTGAATTGGGCCCTATATCTAACTGGAAGCCAATGCAGGGACTGACAGAGCGTGGAGGCATGGGAGGTAAGCCTCGCAGCCGCATTCATTATAGATTGCAGCGGTGCAAGCTGGGAACATGTAAGACCGGTGAGAGGCGAGAGAGAACAACAGCATGAACCAGTATCTTAGCCGCGTCCGGCGTTAGATATGGGCGGATGCGCGCTATGTTCTTGAGTTGGAAGCGACAGGATTTGACTATCGATTGGACATGGGGAGTAAAAGGTCAGAATCAAAGAGAACCCCTAGGCAGCGAGCCTGTGAGGTAGAGGTTATAGTAGCGCCGTTGATGGAGACAGACATAGGAGTAGCAGCACTTGAGGGGAGGAAAAAGAAGTTCTGTTTTGGACAGGTTGAGTTTAAGGAAGTGAGCAGCCATCCAGTTGGAAATAGCTGAGAGGCAGTCAGAAACACTAGTCAAGGTGGGCGGAGAGAGATCAGGGGAGGACAGGTAGATTGGTGTGTCATCTGCATGTAAATGATATTGGAAGCCAAAGGAGCTGATGAGTTTACCAAGGGAGGCAGTATAGATAGAGAACAGTAGGGGGCCGAGGACAGAACCTTGGGGGACGCCGACAGAGAGGGGTTGGGGAGAAGAGGCAGAACTGGAAAAGGAAACACTGAAAGAGCGCTAGGAGAGGTAGGAGGAGCACCAGGAGAGAGCAGTATCCCGAAGACCAAAGTTACGAAGAATGTGAAGAAGCTGTTGATAATCAACAGTGTCAAAGGCAGCAGAAAGATCAAGGAGAATTAGGATAGAGTATTGGCCGTGAGATTTAGCAGCAATTAAATCGTTGGATACTTTGATCACAGCAGTTTCGACAGAGTGACCAGCGCGGAATCCAGACTGAAGGGGGTCAAGCAGAGAGTTGGATTTGAGAGTCTGTCAATCTGGCGTACACAACTCTCTTGAGGATCTTGGAGGCAAATGGCAGTAGCGAGATAGGGCGGTAGTTGGATGGGGAGTTGGGATCAAGGTTGGGCTTTTTCAGAATCAGGGTTACGGTTGCATGTTTGAAGGGTGAGGGAATCCCCATAATCAATGATTGGCATCAGCATTTGCTGTACAATCTTTTCCTTTACTGTAGGGCTTAGGCAGGATTTGTGTCTGTACAGGGCACCTAGTTTTGGATAAAGTTTAGATGCAAGTTTTTCTATGTGGAGGCAAAAGATAGATTGGGGTCTAACAACATACCCAAGTATTTTAAAGAGTGGTCAGTGTGCTATTTGAATTTGTTTTGATGGATAGGTGGGAATTGTGTAATTTAGGTACTGTTCCAAAGATCATTGTGACAGTTTTGTCAGTGTTTAGCAAGAGTTTGTTTTTTGTGATCCACTTTTCTACCTCTGTAAACTGGTCTTGGAGCACAGCCTCAAGCTACTGTGTCGTCTGCGTACATATGTACATTTGAGGATTTGCAGACATTAGGCAGATCATTTATAAATAATGTGAATAGCAGGGGACTGAGAATGGAACCTTGGGGAACACTACACGTGACTGGGAGGGGAAGGGAGTCGCTGTCAGAAATAGACCCATATTGTGAGCGATCCGATACATATGATCTAAACCAGGTTAGAGGACAATCACCAATACCTACGTTTTTTAGTTTGTGCGGTAGAATGTCATGGTCTACTGTGTCAAAGGCCTTTGCAAAATCAAGGAAAATAGCTCCAGTTAGGTCTCCTTGTTCCATGCCAGTTTGGACGTCATTGCAAACTTTTAAGAGGGCAGTTGTAGTGCAGTGATTCGGGAAAAAAACCGATTGATCAGGGGTTAGATCGTTAGATTGTTGTTAATACTCACATAGTTGCGTATGGACGCATTTTTCTAAGATTTTTGACAGTACTGGGAGGAATGATATTGGGCGATAGTTAGACAAAGTAGTGTGACCACTTTTATGGACAGGCACTACTCTCGCAGTCTTCCAAAGTTTGGGTATGTATCCAGACACCAAGGATTTGTTAATTAAGGTTGGAACAGGTTTAGCAATTGCCGTCGCACTGATCTTCAACAGCATTGCTGGGATTTGGTCAGGTCCAGACTTTTTTTTTATTTTTAGATTATTAAGGTGTTTCTTAATGAAAGTAATAGATACAGGTCTAAATTTGAAATTGTCTCTATTGGGTCTTTGCAAATTTAGTGGGGCCTGATCCACATTTGTAGTTTCAGGATGTGTGTCATTTATTACCTTGGCAAAAATAATAGTTAAAGGCATTTGCTACATCTAAGGGAAGTTGCAGAGTTTGGTTATCCACTTTGACAGTGGAAGGTTGGAAGTGGATTGTGGAAATTTGTAATTTATTTATGACTTTCCAAAAGTTTCTAGGGTTTGAGATGTTATTGTTCAGTTTTTCACAGAAATATTGGGCCTTGCCCGATTTTGTTAGTTTTGTGCATATATATCGCCATTGTCTATATGTACAGTGATCGTTGATAGAGCCAGTACGCTCGAACTTTGACCACAATGAATCCCGAAACTGGTACATTTGGTTGAGGTCAGCTGTAATCCAATTCATATGTTTTACTCTCACCTTACGCAGCGGGGCATGCAAATTCCAAACTTGTAGGAGTTCAGACTGAAAGAATTAAATTGCACAGTCTAGATCTGGGATAATGTTTAATCTGTACCATGGGAGGTTCTTGATGTCATTAAGAAAGGATTCAAGATTAAATATTTTGAAGGACCTGGTGATTTTAACCTTGGGAGAGGATTTAGTAGCCTTTATTTTGCGCACGCAGTACACTAAGCAACAGTTCACTTTTTGGGTTTTGAGCTATGGTTTCACTAAGGAGATGGGCTATATCAGATAGGGAATGCACTGGGAAGCTAGGTGGGTGGTAGATTCCTGCAACAATGATTGGTTTACTGCACGGGTTCTCAGTTGTGCCAGAAAAGAAATCAAAGGTGGCAGGAGGGCTAAAGTTTTGTAAGGGAGTAAACTTTATGGAATTGTCAACATAAATGACAATGCCACCTCCTCTTTTTGCTCTGTCATTTCTATGGCATGAATACCCATGTATTGCAATGGCAGAGTCAGGAATTTCTGCGGTTAGCCACGATTCAGAAAGCACAATGATTTTGGGATTGTAATGTGAACACCATGCTTGCAGTGCATCAATTTTTAGTTAGTAAGCTGTGGATATTGCAGTGCACAAAAGAGAGGCCTTTTTTAGCTGGAAGGCTCGGAATAGAATCTGTTGGGGGACCAGGGTTAGACTCTACTTCATTTGCAAGGGCAAGTAACATGAGTAATAGGACTTTGGACATAATCTTAGTTCGGTAGTATTGCAATTGTAGGGTTTTATACCTTTGTTGGGTGGGGATTGGAGGGCTTGATTTCAACACTCTCCACCAGCACTCAGCAGATAAATTACAGCATCATGGTCTGCTTTGTACAAGTATTTTTTCTCAGATTGTGGTGAGTGATGCTTAAGAGGGTAGTGGTAGGAACATGACGAGTGTGAATGTTACAAGGAATATTAACACAGTCAAATTTGGAGCCATGTACAGGAAGGGAGGAGATGAAAAACCAACATTAAGTAGATTACAATAATTCATATATGGTGAGGAAGTAGTACTTACACTACACATATGGCTAGGTACAGTGCACAAACATAAATGCAGCAAGCTCAACAGCGTGTGGATGATAATGAGAATGCTGATTGAAGCACTGTCTGCTGTTTTACTCCTTGTGTCCTCCTTGGTGAACTCCCATAGTAAACTCTTATGATTCAGGGCACTTATCGGAAGTTAGCACTGGATGGATAGTGGCACACAGATGGAATGTGGCCTGTGCTCCCTACGGTCATATGCTCCCTAGTGACTTAACTAAATAGGGAATTCCACTGAGCCTAGAGATAGTCAATTGGCTATAAAGCTTGACACATGAGATGGAAGCTCTTTGCTCATTGTTAAGCCTGGCAGTGCAGAGCTTAGGTAATTGGCGAAGCGCAATCAGCTGATGTTCTGCACAGTAGGATTTTGCTCAGGAGATTTACTGAAATGGAGATAGGGAGCTGCACCTGGAAAATCCCAGGTAAGAAGTCATCCATTAGCAAACGATTTGACTACTTACATTAGGGGTGGGTGGGTGCCAGGGCACTCACGGCACTATAGCTCGGTGCTTGAAGTGTTCCTTTAATAACTGAATGTGAATAAAAGAATTTTCGGGTGAAATTCTCATTGCAAACTACTAATGTTTACAATATTCAAATTTTAGGCACTTTTATTCACCTCTGATTTAAAATTCACAATCCAAACAGTTTTAAATCCACTGTAGATTATTTTATATTAAACAATGCTGTTTAAAAAAAAAAAATGCTGTTTTTCCCTGTTTCAATGAAAACCAAATAAAAACAAAAATAATAAAATGATATGTATATATTTATATACACACACATACATAGACACATTTTCATAAAAGTTGTATATGTTTAGTGAGCGAGAGCCCCCTTAACCACAAGGTGTCACCTTCCGCATCCATTTCATGTAGTACTGCCAAATACATTTCTAGTGTACAATAAATGACTAATTATTCATTCAGCAGTTGAATTCAGCTGCATAGATGTTTGTTAAAGGGACACTATAGTCACCTGAACAACTTTAGCTTAGTGAAGCAGTTTTGGTGTACAGAACATGCCCCTGCAGCCTCACTAAACGAAATGTTTGGCGTGTACTTTACTTTGAGACTTTAAAAATATACGCAGAACAGCAAAAATATAATTCTATTTTTTTATAAATAAAATATTCCTTTCAAATTTTATTTTAATATAATTTATAATCTTACGGCTATTAAAATGAAAAAAAAACAGTGCTCATTGTTCTCTAACTTTTTTGGACGCACTGTGAGAGATTCTTTACAAAGACCTTTATAAATAGAATGAATCAATATAGTGCATTATCTGTAACCCAGAACACTGTCTATTGATTCATTTCCATTTTTGAGGTTTATTTCTGAACATCCTCCAACCATGCTTGTTGGAGTAGAAAGTGGATATAAAACATTGGGCTAAATTAAATACCTCCTTGTCTCACAGAGCGGAAGCTTTGGTAATCTTATATCCCATTATAAACCAGACCAGTTTTATTGATAGTAGTTGTGCAATTGATGATAGGGTGAATTTCCTTGAACAAAGTATGACATTGATGCTGGGTAGTGTCTTTAGATAACTTTTTGTTAACAGAAACAATAGAAAGACAAGTGTGTTTGTGATTTCCCTCAAATTGTGTAGTATGAGCAAATTCTCTGAGCAGTGATCTACTTTGATATTAGTAGTGTTATTCAAAGCCAGTCACAATGCTTTCACATAGGTTTAAGGGCAGAGCCTGCACAAGCCAAACACAGCCCTGGCCAATCAGCATCTCCTCATAGAAATGCATTAAATCAATGCATCTCTATGAGAAAATTCAGTGTCTGCATGCAGAGGGAGGAGGCATGGAATGTCAGTCACACTGTGCAGCACTGCCCCAGGAAGCACCTCTAGCAGCCATGTGAGGAGTTGCCAGTGGCGTTATCCCTAGGCTGCAATGTAAACACGGCATTTTCTTTGAAAAGACAGTATTTATAGCAAAAAGCCTGAAAGGATGATTCTACTCGCCAGAACAAATAGAATAAGCTGGTTCTGGTTGCAGGCTTACATGCTACAATGTAGTTACATAGCGTTGACTGAAAATACCCAGTGTTTCCATTAACAAAATTGCACTTAATTATTTATTAATCACTAAACAAGAGCAGACAGCTAGAGATCACTCAATTTTTTCACTCTCATAATCAAGATATGTTGAGGACGTGTCCTGGGTGTCAAGCAGAATTGCAGCATAGACTTGCTGATCAACTGTACCTTGCCCTAAATCAGCTGTTGTACAGCTCTCAGAATCTGTTATGGGCTGCAATAAATGCCCTGAACCCTCACAAACCCAGATTAGACACTTATTGGACTCACAATCTGGCCAGGTGGATGAGTATTTCCACTCCCCTGGACACTGAGGTGGAGGAGTGAAGCCTAATAAGGTGACCAAATAACCCATGCTGTCAGGTGCCCCCCTTGAATCTCTAACCCTGAAGCAGAAAAGTGCAGATATTTGCACTTTGACAGCTACTATTGCCTCCAAAACCAAGTTGGTCAAACTGTCAGAAGACCTTCATGGCACGATTTGGTCAGAAATGGCCACCACCTGGAGAGGCGTGAACACGCTATAAGACCACGTTCTTGTGGTGCAACATATGCATTAGAACTGTGCCAGAATCACAAATTGGGGAACACATGGAGGACTTGCTAACATCCCTCTTCACCCAAATACTGGCTGAGGAAACTCCGCAAAGTTTTGAAGTTTTTATGGGGAACAGGAGCAAGACATGCATAGCAGTGGTACACCTGGGATCCATGTATATCCCAATGTGAGAAATTCCCTGAGAGCTGAGGAGGTGGGAAACTAGTTGGTAGGTGCCTATGTGTAGTCCTGATGGGGTGAGGGTGCTGGGGGGTAGGTTCCTTCTGTGAGATTTAGCTGAAGGTGACTATATGTTCTCTTGGCAATATAATCGTATACGCCTGTTTTATTATTCTTTGTATCTTTCTATTACTTGTTATTTACGTTCTCGACAAAATAAAAGATTGTCGAAAAATGCCTATATGTCAAAGAGTGAAAAAATTAAGTGAGGTCTTCACAACCGCATGTTTGTAACAGGGGGGAGCAGGCATGCTTATCTAGAGATAGGTGGGTGATAGGGGGCCCACGGAAAAATCAACAGTTAACACTTCCCAATATATTAAGTTGACTATCTCTTTGATATAATAGAGAGGGTAGTGGATGCATGGAATAGCCTTCCAGCTGAAGTGGGTGGTAGAGGTTAACACAGTAAAGGAGTTTCAGGATGTGTGGGATAGGCATAAGGCTATCCTAACTATAAGATAAGGCCAGGGACTAATGAAAGTATTTAGAAAACTGGGCAGACTAGATGGGCCGAATGGTTCTTATCTGCCGTCACATTCTATGTTTCTATTTTGCAATTCCAGACCTTCTTCTACAAAAATAATCTGCTTCTGTTTACTGTACTGTTGTAATAAATCTTAGTTCACTTAAGATATGTATATATCGTTTAGAAAAAAAGCTATATAAAGTTTTTTTTTTTTCTTCATAGATTTTTATCCCTCGTAGGCGGAAATGCAAATGATATCGGGACACAGAAAATACAAAACCAAGTTAACCAATTAATTCAACGAGAAGGAGTTGAAAAAGTGGCTGCAAATCTTAAAACAACAGTCCCAACATTGCAGCTAATTATTGATGGTCTCTGCCAACCCGAAGGCTTTGATATCCGTACAGGTAATATAATAAAGGCTAACTTTAACATCCTCCTAATCCTGCTCTATTGATTTCAGAACGGCCTGCGTGCTGTGGTCAAGAAATCCTATCTGCTAGCACAGCATTTAATAACTTGTTTAATAAGCTGCTATGATCAAAGCAAGAGGCAGTTTCTATGGATAAAGTGGTTAAGTACCTGGCAAGTAAGGCTTTGCACATAATAACCTTACTAAATGGAATTTCTTAATAGATATAGTTGTGTTTAATTCCTATAGAGAAAGAGAAGTTTATTTTTTTTTTCTAGACGAGAAAATAGGACTTTCCTCTTAGAATTAAACCAATAAACGTGTGCTGTAGAGCATAATTGTGTACATATTCCCAATTCTAGCTTTACATTTACTTTATAGGGTCACTATAACCACTACAGCTCGTTGTTTTAGTTAAGACACAAAGAGTTGGTGTACGTCATCCTCCTCAGTTTATGTAATACCATCTTCTAGCAGTTGGATGCAAACCGTGCTTTCTTCTTGTCTACATCCCTTACCACCTACTGCCATTAGACTCATGCTGAGATGGACTTCCTGTTTAGCTTGTACAATTTGGGGTGACAGTGTAGGCTGCGAGCTTTTGGTGTCAATCACTACGAATTTCTAGGAGCAATTTAGAAAGAGGGATACATTTTTTTCTGTCACATTGACAGTGATATTAAAAATAGTTTGCCACATGAATTCTGAGCATTCAAACCGTTACAGATTATCTCCTGAGTTGAATGATAGATATGGGACAAAACCGTTGTAATTGTGGTTCCTTTTTGGCAAGTTGCTTTTAAATAATAAAAACGATGTTACATGCTTAATCTATCCAATGTAATCATGAGCTTGTAAGAGATGATGTTTCATGTGCAAACTCAAATATAGGATGACATTAAATAGTAAGCCCACCTTTACCAGCCATACCACGTATGTTATCCATCTTATTACAAATTATTGAAATGGACGGCCTTGATTGACGAGATTCCTGAAAACGCTATTCATAGTTTACTCATAATTCACCCATTTATCAGTTTCAGCATTGACCACGTTAAGCAACATTTCTCTTCCTCTTTTCTTTCTCGTCTACCATGTCATATTTAACCACAGTTTTCTAAATGTCTCTGGCGGCTATATTTAATAAGTGTGCCTTTCTTGATTCACAATTTACATGGCATGTAATTTATTTTCAGATTTGGATTCATTTCCTGTGTGTGTAGTCACTTGACCACAAAAATGAGTTGTTTCATATTAGGGGTTTTCCTCTTAAAATGTCAGTGTTTTTTTTATTATTTTATTGTGGATATTTCCTGGGTTATTCCTGTATATAGTTAAGAATTCTTTGTTGAAAAACAAACAGACTATTATTATGTTTTATTAAACCGTGTTGCATTGGGTTTTCCACTTGATTATTATTTTTTTTTTATTTTTTATTTTTTAAAAAGCTTTGATAATTTGGATTGCTGCTGAAAACCAGCATAAAGTAATCGAATAAGAGAAAAAGAAAAAAAAAACTGGTAAAAGTGTATATAGCACTAAATTAACTAATTTGCACTAAAATTAAAGGACCACTATAGGCACCCAGACCACTTCAGCTCAATGAAGTGGTCTGGGTGCCAGGTCCATCTAGGATTAACCCTGCCTGCTGTAAACATAGCAGTTTCAGAGAAACTGCTTTGTTTACATATGGGTTAATCCAGCCTTTAGTGGCTGTCTTATTGACTGCAGCTAGAGGCGCTTCCGTGCTTCTCACTGTGAAAATCACTATAATAGTCCTTTAATAATACATGGCCAATTTTCTGAATGTTTAATATTCTGCAATGCAAACTTGAGGATAACAGTTATTCTAGTGACAAAAAAGTAGAGGCCTTGCATGCAGGAAAGGGCCCTAAATGTAGGACTGGTCTTACACATGACCGTCCATAATCAATGCTGAAGCCTATTCCTTGGGAACTTCCTTCCCTGCTCCATTAGACTCTCCTCCAGTCTCTGTTCCTTCAGAAACAATATCAATAAAGCTCACTTATTCAAGAACGTATTTAAATCACAAACCCTTTTGATTGGTAATTTGTTGTTATATTTTTGTGTCATTTTTGGTAACATTTTTTTCCCATTCATGCTTCTTCTACAGCATTTGACAAACCTGACTTCAAAACAAATATTGTCTGCTTTGATGACCTGCATGTCGGAACAATCTTAACTGGAAAAGTGGAAAATGCAACATTGTTTGGAGCGTTCGTTGACATTGGCGTTGGCAAAGCAGGCCTAATTCCGATGCGATACATAACCGAGGCAAAACTCTCCAAAGAAAAGAGAAGACGGAGCCTCGGACTTGGACCGGGGGAACGAGTGGAAGTTAAAGTAATAAACATTGACAATAAACAGTGCAAGATTACTCTGGACCTTCTTAGAGTTTTATAACCAGGTTGTGCGTTTGAAACAAACGCTACAAAGTACACGTAAAAAGTGCCTCCATCATTTAGTGACTTGAAGTTGACAAGCTAGTCCGGAATAAACTCTGGCAGAATATCTTGTTATTTTTGTTGCACCAGGTTGTTTTATTTCTTGCCTCTGGAACTACATTATTCAAGCTTCGATAAAAAAAAATACCCTCTTGTTTTTTTTTTTTTTTGGATTGCGTATATCAAAGCCAGAAAGGCTGAAAGAGCTTCATATACAGATTTTTTTTTTTTTTTTTTTGATAAGTACACAAAAGGTTCCTTGCTGTACATTTTATATCTAGTTCTCCATACAACCAAAAGCCATATTTTTTGAAAATTTTTGATGATTGCTAAGAGGTGTACACTTAAAGCCACAATTTGCAGTAGAAGATTAGGTAAAATCTTTCACATTGTAGTTTTTTGTATTTTATTTGTTGTTGTTTTTTTTGTTTTTTTTTTTTTTTGTGGGCACAATATTATACAACTGTAAAACGAAAAAAAATATGGTGCTGTCTACTTGATTTTAATAGCACCAAACGTAATGGTGGGTTGTATGTTAAAAAGTAATGGAAGTGTGAGACTCTGTGCTCATCTTGCCAAAAACGGAAACTAGCTTTTAGACCTCTGTAATATATTTGTGTCCACTGTGCGCCTTATTTATGTGATATCAGGATTTTTATTTCTAAGACTGTTTACAGAGGAGCTTCATTTTCTATTTTTTGCTTGGAACATCTTGGGATAATAAATTACACGTCATATTTAAAATTAGGTTTTGACTTATAACAACATTCAATACTTTTTGTCCAACAACTAATGAAAGACGATATAGTACATTGTTCCTTCAAGATGTAGCCATGTTATTTCTAGATCTTGGTGTCTTTTTGACATTTTTATTAGAAGATATGTTAATTATTGATCATATGCAACCTTTTATGAATCGTATAAAAAGAAAAAAAAAATACTTGTCATTCTATTTAGTTCTGCTTATTGTCACCGTCTGGCAATAAAGCGGTTTACTTAATTTGCATGTTCTCTATATCCTGTCCCATTATTCTTTATAGCAATTGGAATTCTAGGCAAACAGTATAAGAATTGTAAGTTAGTTCATTTTAGGTATTATGATGAACTCATTTTTTTGAAATTTTGCTACATCTTTGAATATTTAAAAGGAACATCACGGAAAACAATCTGATTTAAAACCGTAATAGACGTGATGAATAAAATCGTGGTATTCATAGTACCAGGCAATAAAAGAATAATTGCTTGTATGTACTTTGGGGACCAGTACTGGGTTGTGATAATGACCCCCTAATGTTTATTGACTAGACTTTCATTAATTCTCAACCATCCCAGGCTATTTGGGGGATCATTTGTATGTCAACAGCTGAGAGTTACTCAAACAGTTACCCAAATCTGTCACCACTTCAAAAGGGTTTAAAGTCAAGTCAGATTTCTGAAATAAAGGACTTTGATGGAAAAATGCTATGGCATTGATTTTTCATTTTCTTGGCAATGCTTGCCATTTAACTTTGAGTTTTTGACTCTTTTCAGTGAGCACAATGAAGTACTTTTGTGTATATTGGTAACTTAGGTTATAAGTTGTCTCATATTTGTCCTCATGCATAGTGTGACCAAAAGTTGCATAACGACCCAGAAGTTCCTCTAGTGGCTGTCTGGTAGACAGCCACTAGAGGTGGAGTTAACCCTCAAAGGTAAATCTTGCAGTTTATTTAAAACTACAATAATTACCTTTGCAGATTTAAGGGACCAGGGCCTATGCACCCAGGACCTCATCAATGAGCTGAAGTGGTCTTGGTGCCTATAGTGTCCCTTTAATAAGAATATAGGATGTATATAGAACAGGGGTGCTCAAAAGGTAGATTCACAGATGTTTATAACTTAAGCTCCCAACATTCTTTGTCGTTCTAAAGACAAGCACAGCATCCAAGGTTATTTAGTTCTACAATACCTTGGTTCTACCTTTTGGGCAATTTTGGCATAGAAGAACAATGAAACCAAATTGTTCTGGTGAATGTGTAGTAAAGTTGTCTACTGGTGGTATAAGTCTATGGTTTGGCAGATGGCTTGACGACAACTAAGCCTCGAGTCAGCCTGAACTCTGCTCCCTATTCCCTTTCACCTGGTGGGGAGATATCAGAAACCTCTATGGCTGTTCCAGGGACTGGATATCAGTTTAATCCATCACTCCTGTAGCCTAACCATGTGTAGGAGCAGGGATGAGGAAACACAAGCCTTATTACAAATGAAGCCTCTGGGCATTGCAGATGTGTTGTGAGGGCTAACTGTAGCATTTGTAGACCCAAGGTTAACCATAAGTACATTTAGGTTGTTCTCAGAGAAACTTGTCGTGTTTCATATTAAATGTAAAAAATGTAAACATTTGCTCTTTTGGTAACTGAATAAATGTGAGACTGTTGCATTCACTAGATTTATTTTATTGTATTTTTTTTTTTGCATCATAATAGAGTGCATTTTAAAATACTGTTCTTTTTATTTTTTAAAAATATAAAATGTTAATCTAATGCATTGTCTGGATTTCCTAAAACAGCAATTAAAAATGATACAACTTGTTTAAAAAAAATAGTACACTTGGTTGATTTTGATTGAATTTTCAATTGTTTTTGTTTATCTCAGTAGTTAATAATAAAATGTTTTTTTTAGTCACTTATTAGTACATGTTGAATTAAATAGTTATTGAATTGCAATCCGATGTGTAAAAAGAGTTAAACCAATCAAGTGTTTGGAAGGATTTAGGACCGTATACTGAAGTTAAAGGGACACTCCGCTGTTAAAAAGAAAAAACAAAATCAGTGTTTAGTAGATATACCCTCAATGAAACATCCATATATTAGTTCTATGGCCGTGCTATTACAACTTCTCTAACCGGCTTCTTATTAATGTGCGTGTCTGCACAATACGTAGTATTCTATATATTCATGTTGTGACAGTGATTAAAAGCCAAACAAGTTATTTACACCTGGATTAAAAATATTAACTGCAAAAGTGAATTATACTTGCATGCTATTCAAACCCACTGGTTTCAATCTCTGGCACACATTGCTTTGTCTAATAATTTGCCCCCGTAGGTTTTCACATAGCTCACCCTGAAATTCCTTCCCAGCTGTACGTACTGATTGACAGACTCACCGCGACGATGCTTTTGCCAGACTCCAATAAAGAACGGTCTTGGGAAAATCTAAGCTAATTATTGATGAGGCAACAATCCACTAATCAAACAATTTGCAAAATGAATCCCATACTCCCTTTATATATTAGCTTTCTTTCTTGTTTATATTTATTGAGGGAAATTTACAACTTCAGTAACCGCCTGTTTCCCTGCAGTCCAATTAAGCCCCTTGCAGAGCGATATTTTAAAGTAAAGGAATATTGGAAGTGGCCTGTAATTACTTTCCATAGTTGTGGTTGCTACATTTGCTTGCTGGTCGAAGTTTTATATTCCTGTGTTTAAAAAGAGAATAAAATGTAATGGAGTGTTTTATGTTTACAAGGTGCAATATTAGCTTATTGTGTTAATGGTTTTTTATTCTCATTAGTAAACATTTACAGCAGCGGCAGGCAATCTGTTGCCCTTCAATCGGTCATATGCAGTCGAGAGACTTCCACGACTGAATTTACCACCCAGTTTTTATTTTATAGATAATGAATTAAAAAAACTTTATGCTTTTAAAAAAAAAAAAAAAACAGTTAAAAATATTTATCTGAAATTCGATCTGCTGCAGGTTTTCCCAACGTTCTAATCATCATCTAGTTATGTTAACCAGCTTACATTTTTAACTGGCGTGTATTTATTGTAACAAAGACAGATGAAAGCAACGATTTCGTTTTCTTTAAATTTTGGATTCACTGGAGTTTTCAGTGCTGTGTGATCCACATAGATTTGTGCTTTGCATTTAATGATTACCCATGGGGAATTGAGGTTTAGGCTAGTCATAGCCAAGGCAATTGCTCGTCAATTTTCAGGAGTCTTCCTTTTCTGGAATTGTACAAAACAAGTGTTGTAAAGCATGCATAAAGAACCGGAGTCTCGGCTAAGACATGTAATAGAGAAATTATTTATACTGTATTCAGTAGTCTTCTATATTGGAATTTAACAATTTGTCACTAATGAGAAATCGATTTATATAGAACACTTCCTGAAGTGCATTATATAAAGTAGTTAGGGACTGTGATAACTAACCAAATATATATATATATATATATATATATATATATATATATACGTAGAGAGTCAATACAATCTGGTATCCTGACCTGTTCATTAACAGGACAGTATTAAAGGCAAGAGATCATCAATTGAGCTTTTAGAAAAGTAGGAGATCTCATAGGGAAGGTAAAAGGGTTTTTTACTGTGTGAGCATTGTAAAACTGAACTTTCTGAATATATAAGTGGTTTTAGTGTTAAATGAATGCCTTTTAAAATATCTAGGTACATTTTAAGCAAGTGATCTTACACAGAGCTGTCATAGTTATGATGGACATAAGTAATAGCTTTTTGATCCATTGCAATTGCCATTTGTGGTTAATATAATTTTATTAACAATGTAGAAACACGTAGACATACAGTATAATAAAAAAAAGTTGTGTATCAAAATATTTTACGCACATTAAACACACAGAAGTAATTCATAAGATTACTCATAAAACACATAATGAAACTCAGGCAATGATGTCTGCTACTTACACCTTACAAGTTCTCTAGAAGAGGTAAGTTCATACCGAGAAAGTCACACTCTGTAATGCTTTAAGAGCAATTGGTTATTCTGGAGGTGCAAACACTGGGGGTAGCTGTTAAATCCTATAGAATGGACAGACCGACCAATTAATAAAAAAAAAAAGCCCAGGTGATAATTAGACAAAGAGAAAAGTAGAAACCAAGAATAAAGGTTAGCAGATAGAGAGGGACTTTGTTCCTATGAAGAGGTAAAAAGAACAATATGGAAGAGAGGACAAGAAAAGAACAAAACAAAACGTAACACAACACAAAGGTTTTGAAAGGGATAGGGAACTAGATGTGTTTGCATTTTAGATGACTAATGCGTTCTATATACTCTTTGGCTATTTGTTACTTTTTTATTTGGAAATATAGCTCAGTGCTCAAATGTACTGATCCTCATCTGTAGAGATCTAAAGTTTACAGGCAGTGGCAGAACTAATGTAGAGAGGGCCATGGCGCAAGAAAGTATTTTGCCCCCCCACTCCCTCCCCCAGTGCAAAAGTGTCTAAAAGGTAGATCCACATCTGCCGTACAACCCCAACGATGCTATGCCAGCTGGAGATCTACCATTTGCCCATCCTTGCAGGGTTGTATTTGTGAGCAGTGTTTGAGTGTAAGCATGTTTTTGTATAGAGTATATGTGAGCATGTACGGGTGCACTTGTATGTACTATTGCCATTGGAATGCAGAGATGTCTTCGTATGCAGCGTTGGCATTTAAATGTCGGTGTGATTTTATGTTGGTGTTTGAATGAAGGGGTGCTTGTATATAATGTTAATGTTTTAATACAGGTTCTGTTTGTTATGTTTGTGTATGATTGCAGGGATGTGCTTAGATGTAATGTTGGCTTTTAAATGCGGATGTACATTTGTGTGTAGTGTTTGTGTTTGAGTGAAGGGTGTGTTTGCATGTATTATTTGTGTTGGATTGCAGCACTATGTTTGCATGTTTTGTTGGTGTTTGCTTGGATGTATGCACATACACACAAACACTTCAACATACTTACATAGATATACATACATATACACATTAACACTCTGACACATACACACTCATAGATTAACACATACAGACACATACTGATATATGCACACACCCTGACACATAGATACGCACACTGACATTTAAACACACACAGATATACTGACACATACACACCTTGACACACAGATGCACATACACACCCCTTGACACAGATACTCAAACTGATACATACACACACCTAGATACAAACAAACAATCTTACATACGCATGGACCATCCAATGACCCTCTTCAGTGCGCCAACAGTAGTTCCACCACTAGTCTTAATTTTAAATCTCAAGTGGTCCACTTAGGCTTTTATCCTTCCATGGTTAAAGAGTTACTCTACTCTCTTTTTAAGTAACTTTTCTTTTACTCATTGGGCATTGTGGCGAAACCGACCTCGCCACGTGTCCTTGGACGGGGCTGATTGCCCGCCTCTTGCCTTTGGACTATGGACCAGACTTTATGGGAATGTGATACCCCAGATAGCCATACCATGGAGCCTATTCATATAATGAAAGACTATGGGAAAGACTTTAGCTCCATGGCAATTGTACTGTGTGAGTAGGATCTGCGCGCTATTCGGTAGTTTTGTGCGTGCAGATCCCAGCTATCTGGGGATAGGTGAAATGTCTGTGTGTTATGTGTAAATGTGACTTTATGTATTTTAAAGTGTTTTATGTCGTTTTGCAACCATGTGGTTAATGGAATCTGCCTTTAGTCCTGGGTAATTGGATTACTTCTCCAATTAACTCCAGGGCAGAAGGGAGGAAACCAGGGTGCATTGTGGGGATGTTTTTCTGCCAGCCAGAAAGGAACAAAAGATACTTTTAGTAACTTTTGAACCCCTGGTCGGATTCATGCCATTTTTTAATATGTTGTTCCCCTGAATGGATTGATTGTGGATATGTATTTTTATGTGAATGTGATGTATGGTTTTAAAGTTATGAAAGTTGTGTAAAAGTATATTTTACACTGTATGCATAATGGGATTATGTGTCACACTAAGGGGAGGGGATGTGTGGGAGGTAACATCTATGTCATTGGTTCTTTTATGCCTCCCCCTGGGTGTGGCCTGTATGTGTGAGTTGGAAATAAAAGCCAGGCTGGATGAGCCAGTCCAGAGTTCCTGTTTTACCCTCAAAGTGATGTGTCGTCTCATTATTGGGGGAAGGATTTATTGTATGCTGTTCCAGTTGACTGCTAGGAGTACAAGCCTATTCGTATGGTTCCTATTCAATGGTCTACAGCATTCATACGCTTGGGAGAATTTAAAGGTTTCTCGGATTCGGTGATTATGGTGTCTGCCAGAGTGCTTGGAGTCCTCAGGAAGCACTAGGAGCATCCATTAACGGAGGTACCAAGTCGGGGTGCCAGGTGATCCGTTACATTGGTGGCAAGCGGTGGGATGGCGTCCTAGTGCGAGGTAAAGCAGCTCGGAGACACAGTACGTTTGGATTTACAAATTGAGGGCGACGCTAGTGTGCCTACAGCGTCCCTGTCTACACAAAGATTTGGGAAAATGGGGTTCGTTGACCCCTGGGCAACACACACACCTGAGGAAGAGAGTGAATTAGAATGGAGAGATAATGCCCGGAAAGAATTATGGTACGATGCCCTGGAGGAAGTCCAGTATCAATGGCAGCAGCGCCTTCCTGGTGTCGCATACCAGTTGGAGGAACAAATGGCCTGGCGGATGCCACTTTTGGGAGATCAACCTGGAGGGCAGCGGGTAAGACAACTCGAGTACCTCGTGGAAAGGGAACTGAGCCTGGACGCCTCATACCGGGCACTGTGGTGGTGCACTGTCCAGCCAGAGACGTGGAGGGCAGAGGGCATCCAGCCAGAGGGGGAGAACTACACAAGCCCTGGCCTGTTGTGGAAAGCCTTAGTGGAGGATGTCGACTTCGGTAGTCCAGCAGAGTCACGGTACTGGGCTATCTTTCATTACCGAGGTGAGATGATACAGGGCCCGAGATCTATTGGACTGGGAGAAGACCTCCGCCGTTTCGCTGCCATGGAACGAGAGCTGGAGATGGACTATGTAGAACTATTAAATTCCTGCCAGCCGCAGAGCAGGGACGCAGACCGGGAAAACTGGGTGGCAGACCCAGACCTGCTAGCCTATAGCTGGGAAAACGCGGCAGAGGTACCCCCTGCTTCACTACCAGTTGCAGAAGTAGGGGACCTCATAGACTGGTCCTGGAGAGACCCACAGATGGCAGGTGGAGATGGGATCGAGGTCTCTCTACCGGCCCTACAGGGATGCTGGGCAGTCGGCCCAGATCCCCAGCGGCAGGTTACAGTTCAGAGAGAGGAGCTTGTTACACCCTCTCTCCAGCGGCAGCCTAACCCACCAAGGGGAGACCGTAAGCCCCACACCAGCGCAGATGGGACCGTGGTCTCTGCGCCCAAGTTACAGGGAGCTGAAGGAGCCGTCCTCCCTCCCCAGCGGCAGTGTGATTTGTTGGGAATTGGGAGCCCGGTCTCCATTCCCCAGCGGCAGAGTATCCAGCAGGGAATAGAGAGCCCAGCCCTCTTTCCCCCACAGCAGGACTCTGTGCTGGGAGGAGAGACAGTCGGTCTCCCTCCGCAGAGACGGGAAGTATGCATGGGAGAGGAGATTGTTACCACCTCTCCCCAGCGGCGGATCATTAATGTACAGGGAATAGAGAGCCCAGTCTCCATTCCCCAGCGGCAGAGTGTTCTAATGGGAGAGGAGCTGGTTACCACCTCTCCCCAGCGGCAGCTTAATGTACCAGGGGGAGACTGTAAGCCCCACACCTGTGCAGATGGGACCGTGGTCTCTGCACTTCCAGCACAGGGGGTAGGGACGGTCGGTCCTGCCCCCCCACAACAGGGCTGTTTAGCCAAAGGGGAGACAGTCGGTCTCCAGCAGCAGAGCGGTGTATTTAAAGGGGAGACAGTCGGTCTCCAGCAGCAGAGCTGTGTAACTCAAGGGGAGACAGTCGGTCTCCAGCAGCAGAGCGGTGTAACTCAAGGGGAGACAGTCGGTCTCCAGCAGCAGAGCGGTGTATTTAAAGGGGAGACAGTCGGTCTCCAGCAACCAGGCTCCAACCAGACTACTCCCGTGGTAGTGCTGGCAACAGGACAGAGTACCGCTGGTCTCTGCCCCCTCAGCAACCTACCAAGGCAGCCTACCAGTCCCCCACACAGCCGTGGTGAGGCACCTGAACCTGGACAAGATTCTCCCTCACCCAGGTGTAGTAACTGTTTATTGTGGGTGGGCTGCTCTGCTGTTTCTGTCTTGTGGGTGGGCTGCTGGACTAACAAGGGCACTGACCGGCAGGAGGTCAAGTACCCTGTTAGTCTGGGGGGTAAAGGGGAGAAGTGTGGCGAAACCGACCTCGCCACGTGTCCTTGGAGGGGGCTGATTGCCCGCCTCTTGCCTTTGGACTATGGACCAGACTTTATGGGAATGTGATACCCCAGATAGCCATACCATGGAGCCTATTCATATAATGAAAGACTATGGGAAAGACTTTAGCTCCATGGCAATTGTACTGTGTGAGTAGGATCTGCGCGCTATTCGGTAGTTTTGTGCGTGCAGATCCCAGCTATCTGGGGATAGGTGAAATGTCTGTGTGTTATGTGTAAATGTGACTTTATGTATTTTAAAGTGTTTTATGTCGTTTTGCAACCATGTGGTTAATGGAGTCTGCCTTTAGTCCTGGGTAATTGGATTACTTCTCCAATTAACTCCAGGGCAGAAGGGAGGAAACCAGGGTGCATTGTGGGGATGTTTTTCTGCCAGCCAGAAAGGAACAAAAGATACTTTTAGTAACTTTTGAACCCCTGGTCGGATTCATGCCATTTTTTAATATGTTGTTCCCCTGAATGGATTGAATGTGGATATGTATTTTTATGTGAATGTGATGTATGGTTTTAAAGTTATGAAAGTTGTGTAAAAGTATATTTTACACTGTATGCATAATGGGATTATGTGTCACACTAAGGGGAGGGGATGTGTGGGAGGTAACATCTATGTCATTGGTTCTTTTATGCCTCCCCCTGGGTGTGGCCTGTATGTGTGAGTTGGAAATAAAAGCCAGGCTGGATGAGCCAGTCCAGAGTTCCTGTTTTACCCTCAAAGTGATGTGTCGTCTCATTATTGGGGGAAGGATTTATTGTATGCTGTTCCAGTTGACTGCTAGGAGTAGAAGCCTATTCGTATGGTTCCTATTCAATGGTCTACAGCATTCATACGCTTGGGAGAATTTAAAGGTTTCTCGGATTCGGTGATTATGGTGTCTGCCAGAGTGCTTGGAGTCCTCAGGAAGCACTAGGAGCATCCATTAACGGAGGTACCAAGTCGGGGTGCCAGGTGATCCGTTACAGGCATTACAAATTAGGGCCACCCATTTCGAACCTGCAAAAAAGGCCATAAACTTACCTAGAATCGACCCCTGAATGAAGCTCCCAGTGCTGGCTTCCATGCCCAATCTCTCGGCACCTCTGCCCTCGGGAGGCCTAATCAAATGCTTCTCATAGATGAGCATTTGATTGGACCATTTCACTGCCTCAGAGCGAATGCATGCGCACTGAGCCAGGGAGGCTTTTTTTAAGGTATATGGTGGCAATTCAGGGGGGTGGGGAAGAAGGGGAGTACAAGGCTTCTCCATGCTGGCACACTTTCTGCAAGGAAGTGCCCCATTACGTTGGTGCGCAGACGAAAAACATATTTTATGCACAGTATTTACAATAGGCGACTCTGCACAAACGCTCTGTATGTGCAGAGTTTCAATCTGAAATGCTTCGTGTACGGATTCCTACAACCATGACCACTTATAAAAGCAATAGTGGTCACAGTGGTTGGGGAACTCTGATAAAATGTTGGGTCATAGTACTATTATGTGAAATACTGTTAAGCTTACAAGAAGTCAAATGCATTGTTTAAGCACAAGTGTTATTTATTAGATACATTATATTGCAATGTAAGGGATTTTTCTACCTCTATATATGGTACTATGCTAACTCCTCTTCGCCTTATACTTACCTGATTTGGGTACATTGTTGCTTGAATTCACTTTGTTTTATTAATATGAGATAACTACCTGTGGTTGCCAATCACAAGTCATTTAAGAGCGAGAAATAAATCTGTCTGTGACTGACATGCATAAATTGTGTCTTGCTTTTTCTTTAACTGTTAATAAAATACGTATCCAGATGATACAAATGTATTAAAGCTGACAGCCCTTAAGTGATCTAAGTAGTAAATATTAAAATGAAGTCTCAAAGAAAACTCATTGTCAAGGGAAGCCTGCAGCAATGATGAGGATTAAAAGAGCGTTCTTGCTTGCAGGCAGGATTGGATGTGGCATTGGAGCGAGTGCACAATTCCTTCTAAATAATTAAACTATGATTTAAGAAATTGATATAGGATAGGTGTAGTGGTTTGTTCAAGACCAAAACCAGATATATAAATGAAGTAGGCATATCCTGCAGGCAAAACTAAATAGGAAGCAAACTGCGATACAATACCTTCACTGGAGAAATCTATGGCGCGTCCCGAGAGAGGATCAGACTTGCCAATAAGCATATTTCAGCTTTAATTTGTAACGTGAACAGGCTCTCGTTGCCCGAAGCTGGGAAATAGCTGATGAACAGAGGTTTCCATTGGGTGTAGATTTTATTAGCAAAGCTCATAATAAAACAAATATAAATTAAAGCTCTAAGACCCGTTAGATAATGTGATAATTAGAGGCGCTGCAGGGAATGCATTTTCCTGGGAGGTGTGCATTTATTATCATAATCATGCAGAATATCTTCTTAAAATGTTTCACAATGTGTTTAGTTTGGATTTGTTATTTTATTCTAATAATCACTCCGTCGCATTTGTGTGTGTGTGTGTGTGTATGTGTATATATATATATGCATCTTTATTAATAATAACGTAGCTTTGTAATTAGAAGACCTTTGAAGCTTGATCTTAGCAGTTTTGATATGAGTGTTGGCCAGTTAATCTTCTGGGATTTTTAAACTCTGCAGTCTCTAGAATATACAGATAATGATAAATTAAAAATAAAGATATCCCGTGTGCGTTGGTTATTTTGTACGTGAAAACACCTAGCATGATGCAATGTATGTAATGTTGTTATCACCATATTCTCTACGGCGTAATGCTCATAATTCATGTACGTCTAAAATGTCCTATTTTCTTGTACATAAATAAATAGATGAGCAGTATACATATTGTTGTGGATGGAGATTTTCCCTTATTTTTTCCCCAAGGTTTTTAAAAATGTTATAAAAAATTAAATGAACAAAACCGACGTAGTATGAGATATCGATGGATGTTAAGAATGACACGCAATAAAATGCTTCCAGTGGTTATTTGCAGAACGGTTTCCGTGAACAAAGAACGCGTCAACCATTGAAGTGGATAGGCAACAGCAGAAGAAGACTACATCTGGTTCTATTTGTCTCATCCAAAAACAGAAATATGAGCCATTGTGGGCACATGATTACCAAGACTGGATGGCTGAATGGTTAAACATTGCCTGGTTCAATGAATCATGAGAATATAGTCCACGTTAATCTGTGACTATGCATCAATTTTCCATTTTATTTATTTTCTCCTACTGCAATTCCCCAGGTTCTGATCCTCATTTAATTAAGTGTTTTTCTCTAATTTTATTACATTATTTTATTTATTATTATTATTATATGTTATAGAAGGCAACATTTCTAGTTAGTAGGTTGAATAAATTTCCATTTAATTACTCGGGTGCAAACCTTTTCATATATTTACCCATGTTCACCAAATATTTAGACTGGTTTTCCACCATGTACATAGCTCTTTTTTTACAATCAGCAGTTCATTGTCCTTTGATTTAGTTTTATTACTGTACTGGGTAGTATCCATGGTGTATGGCTGAACGATCCTGACATATACTAAAATGTAGTTTAGTATTGTCATGCCAAAAGCATGAATTCTTGTTTGATGTGTGTTTATATATGTTGAGTTGTTTTGGTTTTTTTTTGTAAACCTTGGGATGACATTTATTGTGGTCTTTGATCTTGCACCAGGCCTAGACCATAAAACATCTAGACAGCCATCACCAGAGCTGGACACAAGGAATTTCATAGAGTGGGCAATAGACTGCCAGACCAACCCCCTCTGATTCCCCCCAGGGGTCTGCCCACTGAGAAACAACTAGTTTAGATATATAATGAGGGTGCTAGACTATCCAGGGAGTTCAGTTATTCATTTTTTCTTTTGTCAGTAACTTCTAGGAGATCAATACCATCTAAGACTCCCACAAGAATTCTATATGGGGTAAATATATGTAAGGAATTTCTTGTGTTTTCTCCTATTTTATTTTATGTACTGTTTTGCAATTTGTTATCTGTATGTAATTTATTTCTGTATTTTGTACTCAGCACTGTGAATCTTTTATTGTCAGATTAAATATTTACTTAATCAGCTTGTGTCTCTGTTCTATAAGAGCTTCACTCTCCAGAGGAAACTGTGATTCTATAATTCTCCTGTGTGTGGGGTAACCTAAGACGCCCGGGTTTAAAAGTCTTGGTGGTGGCAGTAAAGTGTGTACTAGGGGGTTAGTGTAGAAGGGATTGCAGGGGTTAATTGAGTGGTTGTTGGGACTAGCAACAGGTAACCAGGGGTCTGGTGTCATTAACCCTGTCACTTCCACACTCTCCCCACTGTCCAGGCTGGGCCTATAGCCCACGCTCGTGACAAGTACAGTTTGTCCTCATTTTGTTACATATACTTAATTTCACAAATATTTATTTCCTTTCACAATAATTTGATGAAAAGATCTTTATATTCAAAAATGGTATTGAGGTGACAGTTGTCCTTTCAGACATGCAACACTCATTTGAAGGCACAACGGGTTTATGGAGCATGAAGCAGGGACAGACAGAGAATGGGTTGGGGAATAAAAATACAAACTTGGGTCTACTGTGAGGGTAATGAGGGAGAGAGACAAAAACTGGTGGGTAAAATGGAAGAGAAAAAGACATAAATGGACGGGAGTTATACACAAGTGGAAGGGATATATATTTAGGGGAAAGAAACAGAGGCGTAGCGAGCTCATGAGGTACCTGGGATTAAGTTCTTTATTTGTACCCCCAACCAGATCCATACCCCTAACAGATTGTAGGACTAGAGCCAACCATTTTAAAAATAATAATAATAATTAACATTAAGGCTAATACCAATATAACTGTTGCATATGCACAGGCTAGTATACTATAGGCATATTCTCTAAAAAATAATTTGAACTGAGATGTATTGTGAAATGGTTATTCCAACCATGTGTTTCCATTTTTTTTTTTTATATATCCTCGTGTCTTATTGTGCATTATTGTTCACTCCCCATAAATACTAAAATACATAAGAAACTAAAAGAGAAAAGTGCTAGTGCGCATAAAACATATAGAGACACCCCCAATCTATTAAAGTGACTCACAATATGCAAACAGTGATATTTATAAAAACCCAAAACAAGTGTGTAAAACCAAACACTGACAAGTGTATACTTATAGCAAAACATAAAAAACGGCAAAGTCCACCGCCAGCTCACCACACCATATGGGGACCTGATGTTGTCAAGAAGATAAAACTCTGATCTTTCTCCCGTTCAGAATGGTGCCTCTCGCCGGTGGATATTTCCCGATCACTTCCGTGTGTGCTGATCACGTGGTCACGTGACGCGTTTCGCCCCGCCTCTTGGGGCTTTCTCAAACAAGCATAATCTCCTCCCACTGAAGTACATATTATATATCAAATGTCCTAAGGCCGTGATCCAATCGGCCTTTTAACCTAATTTGGTTCATATTAACCCCTTAAGGACCAAACTTCTGGAATAAAAGGGAATTATGACATGTCACACACGTCATGTGTCCTTAAGGGGTTAAAAGCCCGTTATCATTCCATTTTAAAACATCTAATACAGTCCTGCAATTCTCTAGAAAAGTTATGAACAGTGTTCTATAACCCATACCTAAATACATGTTATAAACCAATATAAAAAATGATCATACATCAAGTATATACATTTATATGTAAATGAGACAACTTCCATAGCCCATAAAAGGAACATTCCATAAAAAAGTCCACATTTAGAAAAAGGGGGTTATCTCCTAAATGCAAACTTGTAAATTAGCACATCATATGGAAATAAAAGAAAAGGGATAACCCAGGGAATTAACCCCTACAGTAAATATATACCTATATTATATTATTAGAGTAAGAAATAAACAAAACAAAAAACACATAAAAAATATATAATAATATAATAAAAATATAAAAATAAATATCCTCTTCTATAAGGAATTAAAACTCAAAAGAAAAAAGGGGTCTTTATAAAAAAAATTACACAACTCAAAATCCTTATTAAGACCGGACGGGGATAAAGTATCAAGTAAAAAAATCCAACGCATCTCCTCCTGTCCGATCTTACGAATAAAATCTCCTCCCCTCCAATCCCTGAACACCCGTTTGATCCCTATAAACTCCAGTCCACTGGGATCTTGGTTGTGCATTTTCTTAAAATGTTCAGAGACACTGTGGCACTCCAAGCCTTTCTTAATATTATATATGTGTTCCCTTATTCTAACGTAGAGAGGACGTGTAGAAACATAGAAACATAGAAACATAGAATGTGATGGCAGATAAGAACCATTCGGCCCATCTAGTCTGCCCAGTTTTCTAAATACTTTCATTAGTCCCTGGCCTTATCTTATAGTTAGGATAGCCTTATGCCTATCCCACGCATGCTTAAACTCCTTTACTGTGTTAACCTCTACCACTTCAGCTGGAAGGCTATTCCATGCATCCACATACTGTAGTCCTCCCCACATACTGTAAGTGACATGGGCATTGGAGGAGATATATCACATTGTTGGAGTGACAACTAATATGCTCTCTGATACTGAATTCCTTACTATTCTTTCCTGATTTAAACGTTAGCTCCTTCTTAATACATTCCTTGTTAACGGTCCTACATGCATAGCACATCTTACACTTGAAGAAACCTTTCGACTCCCCTAAAAACGTACCAGGCGGTCTCTTCGTTTTTTCCTTATAAAAGCTGTGTACTAAGGCGCTTCTTAGGCTAGGCGCCCCTCGAAAGGTTACTTTAGGTTCAGGTGGTAGTAGATCTCCCAATTCTTTATCAGTTTTTAATATTGGCCAGTATTTCTTTATTATATGTTTGACCGATCTATGTTGATCATTAAAATCAAAAACTAAAACATCTTTAAAACCATCTGGGTCATTGTTCTGTTCCTGTACTCTTATAATGTATCTAATCATATGGTGTGGTGAGCTGGCGGTGGACTTTGCCGTTTTTTATGTTTTGCTGTTTGAAGCTTTTTTTATGTGAATACATTTTTGCGTCTGACACAGTGGTCACTAAGAGCATTTCTTCGATCCCACGTACCCAAGGGGCTGATCCTCCCTGGGCATGATAGCCGTGAGTGGGGCTTATACCACTCTATACTTGTGAGTTTTTAAACTTCAGAGATAGTTGTGTATATATATTTATATTATTAACTTTATTGCACTAGGAGTGCCTCCTGTTGTCCCCCCTCCCTGTTTTTTGTCTCCCTCATTATAGTACCCAGCTGCATTTACTGGCAGGCTATAAGTATACACTTGTCAGTGTTTGGTTTTACACACTTGTTTTGGGTTTTTATAAATATCACTGTTTGCATATTGTGAGTCACTTTAATAGATTGGAGGTGTCTCTATATGTTTTATGCGCACTAGCACTTTTCTCTTTTTGTATTACTGTGTACCATTTTACCAGGGTATATTGCTGGTGCTGCTGTTTATATCCATTGTCTATTTTCAAAGATTTTGCGCCAATTTATCTAATTTGTATACATAAGAAACTAAGCTTACTAAACTTACTTGAAATTTGCCCCCCTCTCCCCCAGTCTGACATCACGCCAACCGTCGTGAGGCTCATTTAAAGACTTATCATAGAGCAGTCCAAGTGCATGCGTGTTCAGAGTGCACGTGCATGTTCTGAGATGTGAGGGGAGGGAGGAAAGGAGGCAGACAAAAAAAAATAACAATGGAGGATACAGAGAGGCCGGAAGGGGAGACTGCAAGGAGAAACTGGAGAATTATGTCCATTGCCAGGGTGCGCGCTGATGATGGATCATTTTTTGTATAGCAGTGACATTTGTCAGGGCGGGACAGAGTTCAGGGCTGCATAACAGGGGTGTAACTAGCCCTGGAATGAAAGTGCAAATATCTCAGTATGTGTAGTGTTTCAAGCAAAAATGCTGCACACACAGACTCCTACCACCATAACCACTTCTAAAAGCAGAAGTTGTCATGGTGGTTAGAGTAACCCTTTAAGGAAGTTGCAATATCTAGGCCAAGGTAGGTGACTTGGAAAAATGAGGCGAATTGGAGATTTTGTTTTCCAGTCTTGCTATTTTGGCATAGATTTTGAAATTTTCTCTATAACAAATTTTCTCTGTAACAACTCAATTTTGTATGGGGTTATTCACTAGAGTGTTAGAAATTCAAATGGATTTTCAAACTTAAGGTCAAAATAGCCTAACTGTAAATATTCCCCATGTTGTCTATGCTTCCAGTTTTGGCCTTTAAAGGGACACTCCAGGCACCCAAACCACTTCTGCCCATTGGAGTGATCTGGGTGCCAACTCCCACTACCCTTACCCCGGCAAGTGTAATTATTGCAGTTTTTTTTATGAACTGCAATAATTGCCTTGCAGGGTTAACTCCACCTCTAGTGGCTGTCTACTAGACAGCCACTAGAGGGCCCTTCCTGGTTCCTAGCACAGGAAACCTGTGCTAGAGCGTCGCTGGACGTCCTCACGCTGTGTGAGGACCTCCAGCGTCGCTCATTTCCCCATAGGAAAGCATTGAAATGCATTTTCAATGTTTTCCTATGGGGAGCGCTAATGCGCATGCGCGGCATTGGCACGCATGCGCATTAGGTCTCCCCGGCCGGTGGGTGGGATCAGTCTCGCCCACTGGCTGACGCAGTCAGAAGGAGGAGCGGAGGGAGTAGCAGCGACGAGGGACATCGTCGCTGCCTCAGGTAAGTTACTGAAGGGGTTTTCACCCCTTCAGCAACCGGGAATTGGGGGGTGGGAGGGAGAGGGAACCTGTAGTGCCAGGAAAACGGATTGTTTTCCTGGCACTGGAGTTTCCCTTTAGTTTGAAATTAAATATAAATTCACGTTGCCATAAATGACATGCAATGCATCTCCAAAGTGGCTCATCTCAATTAATTGATTCTTCACACTCAGATTCACATACACAGATTATATTGACACACACTCACAGATTTACATACACAGATTACTGCACACTCACAGATACAGATTAACACACACTCACAGATTCACATACGCAGATTAACACACACTCATAGATACAGATTCCCACACACTCACAGATTCACATACACAGATTAATGCACACTCACAGACAGATTAACACACTCACAGATTCACAGTCACAGAATAAAACACACTTACAGATAAACGCACACTCACAGATTAACACATGCACACAGATTTACACCCCCAGATTAGCACACACTCACAGATTCACACAGACACACAAACTGTAAATTATGTTGTACCAATCAGCATTAGCAGGAATTTAATCCCAAGCAAACATTTTCTCTGCAAAGCACTTGAAAATGGTTTGACAAAATATAGAAGGACTATAAACCTGTGGCCTCCTTGCACTATAAACAATAACAGTTTAAAATTCCAAATGCTAACAGCCAAATACCCTAGGTAAGCTTCTGCTTGCATGCTAGAATTCCATGCTACCTAGAAAGTGTGCAGAAGTTCACACTATGTATAAAGTTAAATGTATAGATGTATCCTCTAAATGCCCAATTGTAACAAATTGAAATGCAAATAGTTAAAGGAACACTATACAAACATGTATTCCTCACCCAATAGTGTTAAAACCACCATCTGCCCCCCTCCCAAGTCCCCCCTTTAGCCCCTAAATATAATAAAATCTTTATTTTACTCCAGTCTGCTGCTGCTGGCTCTGCCTCTGATCTGCCTGCTTGGCTGACATCATCAGAAGTAGTGTGCTGAGCCAATCACAATGCTTTCATATAGGAAAGCATTGGATTAGTTGATATTGTCAATTAGTGTCATACTTACCGATTGGCGAAACTCCCTTGGAGACACTTCCGGGGTTTCACTGATCGACTCCACCCATGCCTCTGACGTCAGACGCAGCCCCTTTAAAGGGCAGCCACGGCAACTTTAAAATCACTCAGTCCATTTGTTACTAGACAAAGTTGCCGATTGAGCTCCCTCTTGTGAATCTTCGTGTACCGAACCCCTGCTTATACCTACCTGACTCTGCTGATACCTCCAACCCCCCATTGAGACCAGATTACTGACTACCCCACAGCCTTTCACTCAAGCTAAGTTGTTAACGTATCTGCTTCTATACAAGTTAAAAGCCTTTAACTCTCCTATTATTTCTGGTGGATTATCTCTCTTACAGACTTCTGCCCAACTAATTCTGCTTATTACTACTACTCCCTGCATTTTCTTGCTTGAAGGAAATTCAACTATATCTTGTTTCATTCAGACATCCATTCGTAATTCCTGGCTATTTAAACAAGTAAGCTTGTTACTTAATTCTTCTGCAATTTTGTTCCACAAAATCTGTTTTTAACTTTGGAACTGACAAAGAGGAAGATCAGAGGCAGAGCCAGCACAAGCCAAACACAGCCCTGGCCAATCAGCATCTCCTCATAGAGATACATTGAATCAATGCATCTCTATGAGGATAGATAAGGAAAACTGAAGCAATAAATAGGATTGCTGCACAGAAATAGTAGGGGTTAACCCATTGAACTAAATGGCAAACAAGAAGAAACAGAACTGTCCAGTGACCAAAATTTGTGTAAAAATTAGCTTTTAATTCAAAATTTAAAAAGAGCTGGAAAAATACCTAGCTCTAAGACAAATACGTATATTAAGTACTACAAGAACTCAATCAGAGAAGAAAGGGAGAACAAAGAGGGTAAGAAAAAAAGGAAATAAATAAAATAAAAGATAACCAACATTGTATATATTGTCCCTGCTATACTGATAAATAGAGACAGAGAAAGTAGTGTCTGATTTCCAATGTACAGATATACTCTACCGTCACTAATAAACTGAAGATGAAACAAAGTCACCATTTAACTGGGACTTAGGTCATCTCAACAGAGTATCTAATTAGTCAAAAAGAAGAGAGTGGATATCTGTTCTAAAATAACAATATAGTAATGTATCAGACTGAGACAATAGTATAACCAAGGTAAATGCTAGCTCTAACTCAAATCTCTGCAAAAGTGGCCCCAGATGTCTAAACTGTGACCAATATTTTCGGTCTCTGCAGACAAGCAACTTGCTACGATATCTACTTTAGGCTCTGGCAGTGATTTTTTAGCTTAGCCACGGTTAGGGAAATAGCGTATATTCCTTCTACTAACCTAGCCTTTACGTATATGAATTACAGCTACAAGTTATCAGCTAGTTCAGGACAGATTTGGAAAACTCTCTGACAAGGGTTACTTCTTTACTGTCTTTACTTTAGTATCCACATCATCCTGGGCTACCACTTTATTCTCCAGGTTATGGGTTTAGGTCTGCTAACAAATTCTGCTGCAACCCCAAGTCACAGTTTAGACCTCCGGGGCCACTTTTTGTAGAGATTTGAGTTAGAGCTAGCATTTACCTTGGTTATACTATTGTCTCAGTCTGATACATTACTAGATTGTTATTTTAGAACAGATATCCACTCTCTTCTTTTTGACTAATTAGATACTCTGTTGAGATGACCTAAGTCCCAGTTAAATGGTGACTTTGTTTCATCTTCAGTTTATTAGTGACGGTAGAGTATATCTGTACATTGGAAATCAGACACTACTTTCTCTGTCTCTATTTATCAGTATAGCAGGGACAATATATACAATGTTGGTTATCTTTTATTTTATTTATTTCCTTTTTTTCTTACCCTCTTTGTTCTCCCTTTCTCCTCTGATTGGGTTCATGTAGTACTTAATATACGTATTTGTCTTAGAGCTAAGTATTTTTCCAGCTCTTTTTAAATTTTGAATTAAAAGCTAATTTTTACACATATTTTGGTCACTGGACAGTTCTGTTTCTTCTTGTTTGCCTCTCTATGAGGATAGTTCATGGTCTCCATGCAGAGGGTGGAGACACTGAATGCAGCACTGCCCCAGGAAGCACCTCTAGCAGCTATATGAGGAGTGGCCGGTGTAGTTATCCCTATGCAGGTAATGTAAACACAGCATTTGCTCTGAAAAGACAGTGTTTCCTGCAAAAGGCCTGCAGGTAATGATACTACTCACCAGAATAAATACAATAAGCTGTAGTTGTTCTGGTGACTATAGTGTCGCTTTAAGTTAAGCAAGGATTGCTTTCCAAATCTGTTCTATTTACCTGATTCATTTAATTCGGTTTTGCTACAAATCACTGTTTAGGAAACTAACCCGTTAGTCATCTGTAAACACATCCTGAAATATTTCAGTTATTGGATGAATTTAGCCAGTGGTGTGGATTTAGACAGGTTTATTTACTAAACCAGAACATTTCAGGAATTGGCCAGGAAATAGCAGTTTTCACGCCAATATAACCTAGATGGAAAAATAGCTGAGCTGAGCATTTTTTAGCTCCGTATTTTGGCCTAAGATGTGTAAGCCCGTGGTTAATTACAGAAAAGTCCCAGTTTAATAAATCAACCTATTATTTTTCAACTTAACAATGAATTGAGGTACAAAACCCATTTAAAATCAACCACGTTGTGTCTATAAAAAAACCCATTCCCGTTCGAAGTGCTATTGTCATATTTATTTCCTTTTGAATATATTTCAAATATACCCCTTTTTTTGCATCATTTAGAGTGCGGTATTCCTTTCAATTGATCACGTTGTGACTATAGCAGAGACAGAGATTCTTTTTAATCATAATATTTCTATTCTTGTGTGTTCTATATTCGATATCTTCTGCATTGTCACAAAAATATAATAAACCTGGATTTAATCTTCTAAATTGTATGAGTGTTATGTTCATAGACAGGTTCTATGAGAGCCCCTGTCATATTTAAGGGGTGTATAAAGTATTGCATTTTGTTGTTTCGAATTGATGCCCTGTCAGACTAAATCATATTTCTTTAATCATTTTGTAATAATTAATTTTAAATAGCACAAAATCCGGGTCTCTAGAGAAATCGCCTTTTTTTTCACCAGACACTCTGTTATATAATACCGTTAAACTAATCAGATTTTTTTTCTTATTGTGAAATTACGTGCAATCAAATGGACTCGTTTTATCGTCCAAACAAGATAGAAGTGCAGATTAATGGCAAATCATGTTTTCAATTGCCAAGCAATGATTGATTCTTATATACAGCTGTTACAGCTGTTCTGCAGATGCTTGTTGGCTAGAATTACATCAAATATCATGTCTGTAATATCTGTGATATCTCTTAGGCTATGTACTAATGGTAACCATTTGGAAATAAAAAAAAAAAATCATTATTTTTATTGTCATACATTTATTTCGTAGGCTATCTATTCCTGTATTTATTGTTTTACGACGGCAGTGCTAAAAATATATTATGGTTGCCTGAATTGGGAATCTACAAATTGTGTAGGCAGAATTTCCAATTCAGAGCAATTTTTAGGCAAATGGAGAACTTTTAGAAGCAGTCCATGAGTTGGTTACTGAGAATGTACCACATGTGGCACTATTCCTCGAAATCCCACTGATTGTTCCACAAACAGCTTCCTAAAAAGGAGACATACACACCAAATCTCAGAGTTCAGCTTCCTCCTCCTCCGCGCCGTCCGGTCAGCTCTTCTGTCAGCTCACACTGTAAGTCTCGCGAGAGCCGCGGCTCTCGCGAGATTTAGACTGGGAGCTGACCGAGGTGCTGAACGGACGGCGCGGAGGAGGAGGAAGCTGACAGGAGCTGCAGGACAGGTAAGTAAACGCTCTGCAGCCCCCACAGCCCCCAGTCTGTATTATGGCAATGCAAATTGCCATAATACAGACTATTGACTCGAGTATAAGCCGAGTTCCGTTTTTTCAGCACAAAAAATGTGCTGAAAAACTCGGCTTATACTCGAGTATATACGGTAGATTAAAATGTTAGTCCAACCATAAAATGTTTTCATAAAACACTGCTTTTGGTTAGAGTAACCCTACTCAGGCGGTCCACTGTCTCCCAAAGTAAAAAACAAAACAATAAAACCTCCCTTTACACCACTGAGTCCAAGTTCTCCCATCAGGCAGAATCTCCTTGCCCGACGTTAGACGTCAATTTTGCCCAGGACTGTAGTTAGCCAGCCTGGAACTTTCTTACACTTCCGGCAGCTGAGTAGCATAATTCCTGTATGGGCAGAGTTTCAAAGCGAAATGCGGCACATACAGACTCCAGACACCATGACCACTTTAAATCAATGATACGTGGAGTAATGCTTTAACACGAGTATAATAAAGTGGGATAAGACCGCCTAAATTTACCGGTGTTAACGTATGTCATACAATTAAATACATTCAAAACACGTCGTGCACACAGTGATTGATAATGATTTGGGTTGCTGAAAGAATTTTTGCACAGTGTAAATGCAGGACTAAAGCAATCCACTTGGCTATACAGCTGACAATCAGCCTATTTTTTTTTTTTTAATTTTGCTAACAATTGCTGAAGGTTGGGAGGAAAAGTCAGGTTCCTTTAATAATTCTCTGTCTGATTTTGGTACAGGAATATTTAGACATATGTATATAATCATATTCAGAATTAGCCTTTACAGCACGTTCATAAAAAAGCCAACAATGAAATTTCACTTATTGCTACCAACCAGGAAATGAAATTGGAAAATTTTTATTTTTTTTTTTCTGCAGTCTATTGGGACCCTTTATAACGGTTTTAATCTTTGTTATAAAATAGCTAGAGTCACGCTATTATTTAAGCATATGGGTTATCAGTCATATTTCACGTTTTAAAAACGTGGACATTTATTGCATTTACAGTTACTCAGTTACAAGATTTCATTTTATTTCTATAATTAGTTTGGTATACGGGATATATACTTTTTTTATTTTAATAAAAATAATGGTTTCCTATAATGTATTTATTTCAGTAGAATTTAAGTTTAAGGAGAACTGTGTTCCCAAGTGGAAAAGAGAGAATTTTCAACAAATTGTTGTTTATCTTTCTGCTTGTGTTTTTCCCCTCACTTAAACTTTATTTAATTTATATTCAGGTAACTTAAAATAATTGTTAAAATAGTTATTAATAGTGAAGTATGTGATGGCTTAGTGTTATGACTGGCATCAGATGTGAGGTGGTCTAAAAGGAACATTTTATATGAACATCCATTTAATTAGGCATCATGAATTAATGTAATGCTGTTTTTGGATGGAAAATCAGCCAGTGATTAAATTATCGCAGTCTGACATTCAACGCCATCCATAGAACAACGCAATCTAAAAACAAGTGCTGGCCTCTTAAATTTACACCTAAAAAATAAATTGAACGGAGCAAGGGTACTCCAGATGTTGTGGACTACATCTCCCCTGATATTTTGCCAGTATTATGACTGTATGTGCATTATGGGAGATGTAGTCCATAATATCTGGAGTGACGAAGGTTGTCTACCCTTAGTAGACAGTGCTAAATTCTATTCATTTGCTTCAGAGCAGTAGAACATACGCTGAAATTAGATAAAATGTTGGGTAAAATTAGCCATCTGTTCCTTAACCTCAACAGTGCCAAACTCAACTTGGAAAATTGAACACTGCTGCTGTGGTGCCCGGCCAGTCCATCAACAATAAGGATGCCGGCCACAGCAGTTCCGCGACACTATATAGCTCCCCCTCCGACCGTGTCATCATTGATGCAAACGTTCATACATCATCATATCATTGACGCGCACGCCCATTCTGGGGTCAAAGAGCCCATTCCAACCAATAAGGAGTGTTTTACGGTTATTTAAACCCATATGTGCTTATTTTCAGTGCCCTGTCTTGGTTTTTACTTGGTTATTTGAGAGCGCGTTCTTGTAGTTATTCCTCTGGTATTTTCATCTTGGGTTGACCCTGACCCTAATTCTAGTATCCTTGACCTTTTGGCGTTGTCTGTTCGTTTATGAATTTGTCTGTGTCCCTGACCTCGGCTTGTTACGTACTATTCTTTTTCCATTAAATCTGGCCATTCTAAGGCACGGTAATACGTTTATTCTGTTTTAGTGCTTTCTCAGTGTTTTACCTAATTCTGTGTGTTGGCCCACTGTTGTCCTAACAGCAAGCTTATAAATACAACTTGTTCTTAGTGGTTAATGTATACATTGTAATGATGGCCTACAAATATCACAGTGTCACGCAGTAGTCACTCATCCCAATTTACAGATTTTCCCAGTTCGGCTACAATATTTTCCATAATTGCTTGTTTGTATTGAATAAACGTTGTGATCGGTTAGAAAAAGAAGTGGACTTGAAAGTGTTTGTGAATGCTAAATGAAGGACATTGGTCTTCATCACTGTGAACGAACATACACTAAGAAATGTCTTGAAAATACGTTTGACTACCCTTTTCTTTCTTTTCATGTGTTATTGAACTGTACTAAATGCAAAATACTTGTTGAAGTGCTAAACGTCCCATAATATTCAACTTACTCTCAATAAAGCTTTGAAAGCTGGAGATGAAATCATTAAATAAGACAACATGCTTGGGGGATTTCGGTCTAGAAAACCTGTTTTCTTTAGTAAGGAAGTCTTTGAAGCCGTCTATAAAAATGCAGCTGGCATTAAAAAGACTTTCTACTGCAGTATTTTACTTTTATATCAGCCATATTGGATTCCGGAGTGCGCTGTAATGTATCACAGGATTTCTAAGTGATATAACAAATCTGTTTTTGTTATTGTTTAGTTACAGTTTGTGGTGGTGACCAGGGCTGGGTAAGATCTGGCTTCCTATTCTACCATCTGTGGACTACATCTCCCATCATTCCAAGCCATTTCACAGCAGCTGCGATATGGACTTTTTCTTTTCACTGCCCGTAATAACACCATATGGCGATTCACTCAGAGTGCATGTTAGAAAATTGCATCTGTTTATTTTACTTTTAAAAGGGAAAAAGAAATGCTAATTTTATCAACATATAGCGCCAACATATTCCGCAGCGCTTTACAACTAGAGAAAGGGGTGAGGAAGGCCAGGTTCAAATGAGCTTACAAACTATGGTAGGGGGATGTATATTGTGAGGTATCTTGCCAAAAGGCACTTACCTATATGGTGTTCTGACCGGGATTCAAACCCAGGTTTTCCAGTTCTAAGTGTCATGATTCCGGGAACCAAACACGCTAACACACACACAGAAAAGGTGCAGTACCGGACCTTAGAGTGGCCGGGCTAAGCACACAAAGAATAGTCAGGAGACAAGCCGAGTAAGGGGAACCAGAAGACAGAATAACGTGAAACAAGCCGAGGTCAAAGGGTAGGAGAAAGTCACAAAGTCAGATTAAAAAGCCAGAGAGTACGTAACCAGAAACACAAGTTCAGTAGCAATACTAGAAAGCAAAGACAGGGCAGGGCAGAGAGGAACAGGAAAGGTAAGTATTTAAACCCATAGGTTAATTCTGATTAGATAATTTCCAATCAGAATTAAAAATCACACGTGGGAGATATCTAGACCTCCCACTGTGATTGAGGCACTGTGCCTTTAACGCCGGGTCAGGTGGCTGACCCCGGCGTTTATTAAAATGGGCGGTCTCCCAGCGTGCAGCGTCATGTATGCTGCCGCTGGGGGACGTAGAGGAAGATGCGGGCAGCATCCGTGGCTGGGAAGATGCCGCCCGCCGAGCGCACACCAGGAAGGGGACTGCGGACGGCTGGAGGGTGAGTGCCGCGAGTGCGAGCGGATATTATTATATTATATTATTATTATTATTATATTATTATATTTATGATTAATTTCTTTGAATTCATCAAATATGAGTAGACAAGGATTGAGTTTTATTTTAATGTTTATGGTCACTTAAAAAGAATAAAAAGTAATGCGAGAAAGAGGAAGCTTAAAGGGTACTCATATAGGGGTTAACCCAGAAACTAAAGAAGTTAGTGAAAAGAGGAAAAGT